>NW_012114141.1:3083253-3404652 GCF_000951035.1 Colobus angolensis palliatus | reverse complement strand
TAGCCAGGATGGTCTCGATCTCCTGACCTCGTGATCCGCCCGTCTCGGCCTCCCAAAGTGCTGGGATTACAGGCTTGAGCCACCACGCCCGGCCAGTTCCATTATTCTTAACAATGAATCTCGTTTCAAGTGTATATTTTGCCTTGAGGTATTAGCTATTAATAGTGTGAACTCACTGTGATCATCATTATAAAATATTGCTTATTTCATCATTTCTCATGTTTACGATTTTCTGTTTTGTATGTTTTGTTTTATAACATATGTAAGATGTTAGTATAGTGGTACTCAGGAATTTTTTTCTGGCAGGCTGTGTGATCAGAAAAATTTGGAGACAATTGATCCACTCAGCATTTGAGACTCACTGGAACTGGTGGTTCCTGAAGCAGTCAGAATCTTGCTACTCAAAGTGTGATCCAGGGACCAGCAGCATCAGCATCACCTGAGAGCTCTTAGAGATGGAGACTCTCAGGCCTACCCAGACCTGTCAAATCAGAGTCTGTTCTTTAACAAGGTTCCAGATGATTTGTACACACATTAAAGTTTGAGAACAGAATTAAGCTGTGTTTTCCTGTAACACAGCCATTAGCCATGTATAGCCATTTAAATTGTTAAAATTAAGTAAGATTAAAAATTCATTTCTTCAGTTGCACTGGCTGCATTTCAGGTGCTCAGTAGCAAAACATGGGTAGTGGCTTTTTTGCTGAACTGTGCAGATATAGAACATTTCTCTCACCTAACTCAGGTGGGATGTTTTGGAAAAGAAGAAAACAATCAGCAAAGTTTAATGTGGAACATGTGTGTTCAATGCACATAGAGAAGAGGCTTCTTGTAACCTAACTGGACAGGGCCCATGAGAGAGTCTTATGAACATCATTCCTATGTTGCTTTGCTAATTATTATCAGTGTGTTTTTTAATAATAGCAAAAAAGCTATTATTGCTATTTTTGTTTGCAGATATGTGACTTTTCTGAACCAGTAAATGTCAGGCAGACTGCTTTTATTCAGTGTTCTCTTTGCGTTAAAATATTATTAATATGCATCGCTACTAATATTAGTTCTTTCTACATCTGTCAATGTAAAGGAGAGCCTTGCAGCATTCCAGAGAAAGCAGGACCCTCCCCCAGCTCCCATTCTGTGTGGCTGCTCTCCTCTTTTCTGTAGCCCAGCTCGCTGGGGATTGAAATTCTTCCACAACTCCATTAGACAGGGAGCACCGAGGCAAAGTTTGTCTGTTTTCCTCTTGGTCTTTACAATTAACAGTGCCCTCCTTGTAGTGCACAGTGGCTGATGGTTTGTCTCCCAGGGAGCCAGCCCTGACAGTCAGTAAGCAGTGAGATAGGATGATTTCTCTAGAATAAATAGCAGGATCGGATAGTTAAATGTCCCCAGTGAGGTGTCCCCAGTAGGCGTGCACAGCTCTGTGAGAGAGTGTGTGGTGGAAGTATCATTTGCACATCTCCCCCGTCATGTCCAGAATATTCCCAGAGATACCAAACTCTTTTCAACAGAAGTGCTGAATGTCTTCTGGTGGAAGGGGAAGGGAATGTCGGAAGAAAGGACAGTGACTCATCTGTGGGTAAATTCTTCTCCTTCGTTGTGCTTCCTACTTCACAACTCCCCTGGGGGACCCTATACTGAGGTGTGTTATTTAAAGATTCGCTAGGATTTTTACTTGACTATTTTTTCTTCAAGTATTTCTTCAGTTTTGCTATAGGGGAAACTTTTAACTCCAACAGCCTCATTGCATTTGTGTAGATTTGGTTCATTTTGCAAAGAGGGTTCATAAAATTATGGGAAACCTTTTCCCTATTGTACTGGGAGCATCTTTGGGAAGGTTCAGGTTATTCCTCTGCCCACAACCACCACCAATTGCAGGGACAAGAAATATTGCCCTTCCATCTGCCCACTCCCTTCGACAAAAATCTCAGCACAGTTCTCATTGCTGCTGTCCTAAAATATACTTCCCCTCTTCCTGCATCATACACACTGCCGCCTGCTTAATCTTCCCAGAATCTGTCGTAGGATCTTTCTAAGGCCACCCGTGACTCTTCTTTACTTCACAGTTAAGGAGAGTACCATCCTTTCTCACTAACTTTGTTTCCCACTATTCTGCCCCGGTCACTGCAGAGCCGACAGTCACAGACTCGTTCTAACAGTGGATTCACCCACACATTCCCTAGGCTTGTCATTACAGCCCTTGCTGAGTTGCAGGCAACCTGCACCTTCACACACCTTTTGCCTAACTGACCTATTTATTATTTCCGTCATATAACTCATGCTTTTCTCAATCTAGGTCTTCACTAATTTCTGTCCTTAGGCCTAGAATGTCCTTTTATCCATTGTCCCATGAGTAACTTCCATACAGACTCAAAGACTCAGCTCACACACGCCTTGCTCCTTCAATTTTCCCCTGATCCTTGACACTGGAAATAATTGAATTCTCATAGCACTTCTGTTTATATACGGTCTATCTAGACTTAAGGGCAGGATCTAGACTTGAGGGCAGCGCCTTCAATCCCTCATATGTGGTCAGCAGCCAAGCAGGTGATGGATAGGTGAATGAGTAAGTGGAGATTTTTATTGTCATTAGTTATGCATAAGTTGATGAAACTAGGAATAGCCTTCTTTTTCTTTCATTGACAAATCTCTTTCAGATCTATAGCTCAGTTCTCTCCCTAATACTTCTTTAAAAACAAAAAACAAAACAAAACAAAAAAACTGTTCTGACTATTCTATCTGAGCTTGGTGTTGCTTTGGGAAACAAAATCTTAAAATTCCTTCCTGTTTCCCAGAGATAGAGAATTTGTTTCTGTCAAATGACATTTAGTATTTTTTTTCTGGCTGGAGAAGTGCCTAGTAATCTGTTTGTGTTTGTCACCATTTCTTTTGATTATTTCTAAATGAAGCAAAAATAACCCATTGATGAACTGCACATTCTCTCTCCTTTTCATAATGTCCTGGGAAAAAGAAGACATCGTTTAAACTGATGGTCTTTGAAGAGATCTAAGGGGTTTATGAGCTGAAATGGGATTTATTACATGTTTATTATTTAAAAGTAATGTGTATCATAGTTTTTAGTCACATACTTATTTTTTAGAAGTGTAGTTTACAATAATTTTTTGACAGGGAATTGTTTTTTAGTGGCCTCATTTTAGATCTTCCCATGAGACCAAAATGCATATTCAACTTACTACTTGGCACTTTGTCAATGATTTGAGGGTTAACTGTTTTGCCCGTGACAATCACCAATATTTAAAGCACTCATAAGCTGTAGCAGTACTTGTTACAAAAATGCTATTTTAACGTCTTAGGAAAGGGTTAGGTCCCACCACTGTGAGAGCAGAGTGAGGGGCTGTTTCAATGGGTCAGACAAGGCTGGGCACGGTTGCTCACGCCTGTAATCCCAGAACTTTGGGATGCTGAACTGGAGGATCGCTTGAGCCCAGGAATTTGAGACCAGCCTGGGCAACATGGCAAAACCCTGTCTCTATAAAAAATATAGGCCGGGCGCGGTGGCTCACGCCTGTAATCCCAGCACTTTGGGAGGCCGAGGCGGGCGGATCACAAGGTCAGGAGATCGAGACAATCTTGACTAACACGGTGAAACCCCGTCTCTGCTAAAAATACAAAAAATTAGCCAGGCACGGTGGCAGGTGCCTGTAGTCCCAGCTACTCGGGAGGCTGAGACAGGAGAATGGCATGAACCCGGGAGGCGGAGCTTGCAGTGAGCTGAGATCGCGCCACTACACTCCAGCCTGGGCGATGAGCAAGACTCCATCTCAAAAAACAAACAAACAAACAAAATATATATATATATATATATATATAAATATTAGCCGGGTGTGGTGGTGCATGCCTGTAGTCCCAGCTACTCAGGAGGCTGAGGTGGGAGGATTGCTTGAGCCTGGAAGGCCAAAGCTGCAGGCTTTTATATGAGAACAAAATGTCTAGATTATGTGCTTTGGTTTCAGAAAGAATCTTTCACTCACTGCCCATAGGCCTTTGAATTTGCAGCCCTTGTTTGGCCCTCTGACCCTTCCTCTGCCTGGAGAATGACTACACCACCCTTGGCAGACGCTGGGGTGGTGGTGAGTGAAGATCTCCAGGTACGTCTGAGTTTGCACACAGTTTTCATTATAGTTGATGTTTGTGTATGAGTAATGAGGTCAGCCTGACACAGAATAGGTGGTCTTTTATTATGTTCTGAAATAACCCTGACATCTGTAGCCAGTTGTGTTGACATTTGAATTTCTCCGGCATGTGGGCACGTAGACTCTTTGCTCTCTCCTTCCTTACAGTTAGGAAAGGCTCATGTACAAGTGCTCAGTGTCCAAATCTACTTTCATATGTTTGTTTGACAAGCATTATTTAGTGTGTGTGTGGTTTTTTCACTTGTTCACATTCAGTTTTGGCCCAAGTTCTGGATATAAGGTGTTAAAGAAAGGAGGACTGTTTGGAATGACAGAGAAGTTCTGGAGGCCAGGTGCAGTGGCTGATGCCTGTGTTCCCAGCACTTTGGGAGGCTGAGGTGGGAGGATCACTTGATCTCAGGAGTTTGAGTCCATCCTGGGCAACATAGGGAGAACTCATCTTTACTAAAATTCAAAAAAAAATTAGCCAGACATTGTAGCATGTGCCTGTAGTCCCAGCTACTTGGGGGGCTGAGGTGGGAGGATTGCTTGAGCCCAGGAAGTTGAGGCTGCAGTGAGCCCTTGATCATGCCACTGCACTTCAGCCTGGGCAACAGAGCGAGACCCTGTCTCAAAAAGAAAAAAAAGAAAGAAAGAAAGAAAAACAAGTTCTGGAAATGGATAGTGATGGCGGTTGCACAACATTGTGAATGTACTTAATGCCACTGAATTGTACACTTAAAAATGATTAAAATGGTAAATGTTATGTGATGTGTATTTTACCATAATAAAAAAAATTTAAAAAGTAAGGAAAGCAGGAAGTTGGAAGTAGTTTTGAGTTTTTCTAACCAGAGGAGGCGCAGACCCCATTCTTCTATTTCCGTATCCCTGGTCTTTTTCCTTGAAGGTTTATTTTCCTCTTAGAATGCAAGAGTCCACATTACTCATCTCTATAAGTCACTCTGTCTATTTTTCCCTTTTCCATGGACTTGTTCAGTTATGTCCCAAGGAAAGTCTCTAGGAGAGTGGCAGATACAACATACCCTGCCTAGGAATAAGTTGAGATTTAACAGAAAAGTTGCGAAAGTATTACAGAGAATTCTCACATGCGCTTCCCCACGTTTCCCACCACCGTTAATATCTTACATTACCATACTATGTTTGTGAAACTAAGAAATTGACATTGGTACTTCACTATTAATTAAACTGTAGATTTTTATCATTTTTCTGTTAATGTCCTTTTTCAGTTCTAGCATCCAATCCAGGGTACTACACTGCATTTAGTGGTCATGTTGTGATGGCTTTTTAAAACTTAACGGGGCTCAGATGTCTCAGTGGCTTCTCCATTGCCTCCAGCAATCAGAAGGACTCTGCTTATGTGCCTTGTTAAAACTATGTTGCTACACTGTAAGGATTTGAGTTCATTTTGTCGTATTCATTATTGATTTTCAGGAAATCACATCTCTGTCCATAGTATCCTTTTATTCTCACTTCTTTCAGAAAATTCCTTTGGAATGGTGAAGTAGAGCCTCTCGAATCTCCAGCGCTCCGTATAAGAAGGGGTCCCAAGATGTGAGATGGGCCAGAGCTCTTTTTAGTTAATTTTTCCCCAGGCTGTTTCTGAGAAATGACTCAGCAGCAAGAGGATGATTTTTTTTTCAAGGAGCCAAGCTATTCTGAACCCAAATCAACATTTAAATTTGACAATCTGCCCAATTTATATGATTATCTGCCAGATAATCATATAAACAGATTAACAGATTTCTTCACACCTATTTGCATAGGGTGTATGAAATCCAGTTTTCCTCTTGGGATTTCAAGAGGATAAGGAAATTGGAGAGAAGATTATACATTTGTTAATTGAGGAAATTGACAGGATGTCTCATACCCTTCTTGACTTGCTCCCTTGATTTAAATTCCAGGAAAACAAACATGTTCTCTTGGTTTTCTTCCTTCTTCCCTGGTTATTCTTTCTTCAGCTCCTTGGCTGTTTTATCCTCTTTTCTCCCCATCCTCTTCATGGTGGAGGGTCCCAAAATTAAATTCTTAACCCTTCTCTGGCTACATTAATGGAGATCTCATCTAGCCTCATGCTTTAAGTAATACCTGGAGGCTGATGACTCCCAAATTTATATCTCTAGCTGCCTTTCCTGCAGTCCAGACTGTTCTCCTGCCATTCAGACTTGAGTACATATATTCAAGTGTGTATATATATATAATATATAGAATATAATATATATTATATAGAATATAATATATATTTTATATATAGAATATAATATATATATATTCAACTGTCTACCACACATCTCAACTTGGATGTCTTCTGGATATGTCATATTCAACATATCTGAAACTTGAATTATCTTTCTTCCCCACTAAGCCTGTGCCACCCAACCCTTCCCCATCATATTTCTGGCAAAGTCATCCATTCTCCCAGTTGCTAAGGCAAAGATCCTTGGAGTCATCTTCATCTGCTTTCCTCCTTCCACACCCCACAACCTGTTCGTATGAAAATCTTGAAGGTTTTACCTTGGAAATATAACTGGAACCCAGCACTTCTCACTGCTGCTAGGACACTGTTGCCAACCCACTCTGAGCCACCATCACCTCCTGCCTGGACCACTTGGGCTCCTGGCTGCCCCTTACAGCCAGAGAGATCCTTTTTAAAATTCACCATGTCATGTCACTTCTCTGTTCCATACCCTCCATGGACTTCCTCTGTCCTTCTGAGTAAAAGCCATTGTCTTCACCGTGGCCTGAATGTCTATACTATCCAGCTCCCCTGAGGCTCTCCAACTGTGTCTTCCTCCCTGCGCCCTTCTGCACTGAGCCCCAGCCACAGGGCTTCTCTGCATGACCTCAGCTTAGGGCCTTTGCATGGGCTGTTGTTCCCTCTGCCTGGAGAGCTCATGCCCTGGATATTACCATGGTCTGGTCCCTTGCCTCCTGGAAGTCTTTATTCCAAATTTCACCTCTTCAGTGCAGCTATCCTGACCACCCTCATTAAAACTACAGCTGTCTCCCTGCTGCCCCTGCCATTTACCTTACCCTGCTCTGTTTCTTTTTTCCTTTCCTTTTCTTTTCTTTTTTTTTTTTTTTTTTTTTGAGATGGGGTCTCACTCTGTTGCTCAAGCTGGAGTGCAATGGTGCGATCTTGGCTCACTCCAACCTCCACCTCCCAGGTTTAAGCAATTCTGTCTCAGCCTCCCAAGTAACTGGGATTACAGACATGTACCACCATGCCTGGCTAATTTTTGTATTTTTAGTAGAGACAGTGTTTTGCCACGTTGGCCAGGCTGGGCTCTAACCCCTGACCTCAGATGATCCTACCACCTCGGCCTCCCGAAGTGCTAGGATTACTGGCATGAGCAACCGTGCCCAGCCCTTTTCTTTTTTTTTTTTCAAGACTTCCCACCATTGGGCATACTCTGTTAGGTGCTCATGCATTACTATTGCTTATTATCTTTCTCCTCCTATTAGATTGTTAGCTCCATGAAGGCAGAGATTTTGTTTCTTCTATCTATTGATGACTGCTAAAGTATAGTACCTGACACAGTAGTAGTTTAGTCCATATTTAATGAATGAATGAGTAATTATGGACTGTGAAATGTGCTAGGAAGGAAAAGTAAGAACACAATTATAGATGATAATAATAGATCCATAGCAGGTAGGATTTGTTGAGCCTGGATGTTGTACCTCTGTGCTAAGGGCTTTGCTTCTTTTTGTCCTATTTAATCCTTACAGCAATGTTAAGAGAGCGCCATATAATATCCCATTCAATAGTGAAAGAAACTGAAGCACAGAAAGTTTAATTGCCCAAAGGCTCCCAGCTGGTGTATTACCTACCTCTAGTTAGCTCTAGCACCAGTAGCCTCTAACTAGTAAATCTGTTGGAATTTACCAAGTTGGGGATGGTGAGTGATGGAGAAGCATATTTTATTATTAGTCATGCTCTCCTCAGAGTGTCTTTATTTAATTGGACAGTGCTTAGTGTTAATTTCCAGATAAAGTAGGCTGGGTGGAGTGGGGTAGGGGGGGACTTTTGCTGTTAGTCAACCCTGCGTGCATCCCCAGAAATGCATTCTGTGTTTTCTTTTACTTACTGTTTAAAATCAGATATCTCTGTCCTTTCCAAAAGTGGAAGCCATCTGGACTTCTGTCCAGGAGAAGTTGGGTGGTTTCCCATATTCTCTTCCATTCAAATGACATGGCCCTTTGGGGAGCATACCTGGTATTTCCACTACCCCATAGGAAGGTGGCAATGCCTGCTCAGCTGGGAGTTTCAGGTTAATGCTTCTTTCATAGAAACTAGGTTGATAGCAGAATATTTATTCCTTTGTCCTGTGGTATCTTGAACAACTAGGCCACAGCCCCTGGAAGTCACTTCTAGGACATGTCCACTTCTGTCTCCCAGGGTGGTCCCTGCCCTCAGGGACACAGAACACGCCTCACCTGATGGAGGCTGCTGTCAGATGTCTGGTTGAATTTTGTGGGTTTGGGCCTAGTCCTGGCCACCAGTGGGTGGCCTGTTCTAAGCATGAAACTGCCATGTCTTCCTCCCCAGGAACTGTATTTGTTTTCTTTTTTCTTTTTTTTTTTTTTTTGGTATTCGTTTTCTATGCTCTGTAATAAATTATAACAAATTTCATGGTTCAAAATGGTACATATTTATTATCATATGGTTTCTGTAGCTTATCAGGGTTCTTTGCTTCAGGATTTTATCAAGCTGTAATATCAGTGTTGGCTAGGGCTGCAGTCTCATCAGAGACTCAACTGAGGAAAGCCTCATTTCCAGTCTCCCTCAGTTTGTTGGCGGGATTCATCTCCTTGTAGTTGTAGAACTGAGATCTCTGTTTTCTTGCAGCTGTTAGCCAGGGGCTATCCGTAGTTTCTTGCCATGTGGCTCTCTCCTTCTTCCTGATGGCTTTCTTCTTCAAAGTCAGTAAGGGATTCTCTAGCTCAGAGGGAGTCATATAACATAATGCCATCACAGGAGCAACATCCATCACCTTTACCATGTTTTATTGAGTAGACACAAGTCACAGGCCCTGCCCCCACTCAAAGGGCTGCATTGCCCAAAAGTGTGAACACCAGGAGGTGGGGATTTTTGGGAGGGTCATCTTAGGGTGTATTTGCCACAGCAACCATGGTCCTCCCACCACCACCTCACTTCCCCACCTCCAGTGCCAAGAAGCCCAGAAACTCCCTCTGGCAGCCCTAAAGGACTTTGCTAGTGAATTTAATGCTGTTTTTCATAGGATTAGTGGCAAGGAGAGAGTTTCTGTGTGACTGTGCCTTCTGCCTTCAGCTCCTCCTCTGTGAGGCCACAGCTGCACCATCACAGAGTGCTGACTTCAAGGCTTGGCAGCCAGCATCTGTCCTCAAGGGGTTTAGGGATCTTTCCCCCTTCCCGTCCCTTTCAGTTATTCTTCAGTGTTATAATCCTTTCATTTCAAATTGAGGAGCTAATTCTCAAAGGCAGGGGAATGCCTATTACTTGCTCACCTATTCCCCAATATGCATGAAATTTGCTTTTCCAAGAAACCATAGGCTGAGATGTAATTTTCCATGGTTCATCTAAAAAATTTGTAATGCCTATTTTTCTTAATCTTCTGTGCTCCTTTCAGTTCAAATGTAACTGAGTTAATTATTTGATTAAATGAACCAGAGCTTCCTTTCTTGTTATAGAACTTCTTGTTCCAGAACCAAAGATGGTACTTACTAGATTCTATGCTAAAGATGATTCCCTAGAATCGATCTGGGCTGTGAGTTGCTTGCAGACAGACTTGTCTTCCTTTTGTTCATCCTATAAACATTGTACTTAATGGACACAGCATCGACTTGGTCTTTTCGTTTGAAAAGTTTTTTAGTCTATTCGTTTGAAATCTCTATGGATATTTCTAAATAACCTCATATAGACTGACATTAGTTTCCATGTAACAGAGCAGCTGGATTTTAGATTTTAGAACCCCCTTCCCTCATCCTGATTTTTGTTGTTTGAGACCTCACATGATACGTATGACAGTGTGTCTTGACCAAATCTTCTTTTTCAAAAGTCTGGAATCATCTGCCTTAGTTCCTCGTAATAGGTCTTTTGTTTAGGGAGGAAATTAAAACATGAGTCTAGTCTCTGACAAGTATTAAGGCAAAAAGGTTAGGGTTCAGAATTGGTTTATTCTTTTGGAATTAGTTTGTCCCAGATTGAAATCAGTTTATTCTTTTACATTTTGAATGTGTGCACCACAGTGCCCTACCTTTGGAAGGGTATGTTAGAAGGAAAATAAAAATAAGCTGTTGAAGTTTGTTTACCAAATCACAGTGGCACAGTTGAGGAAAACCAAATCCTCTTTCATTTTTTTCACTTTTAAATTTAAGGTGAATCATACACAGATGGTTAATGGTAGCCTAATTGCTTTTAATGCTGTATAAGAATCTTAGAAATTCATTTAAAATGTTATAGCAAATACACAGTTAGAAACTGGTGAGATGCATGTACCTCAGGAGTTCAGTGTGGAAGCACCTGCTGTATGGATTTTCTGGACAGTCCTGCTCTCACAGGGGCTGCAGGGGCCCTGCTCTCACAGGGGCTGCAGGGGCCCATCTTCGGTAGAGCAGCCTCATAAGTGGGCCAGGAGGGCTCTGCTCCCTCCTCCACCAGTGCAGATGAGCTGTGTACATGAGCCCTGGACAAGGAGCTGGGAGCTTTGGTCTCTAATTCCCACTCCCCAATACCACAAGCCACCTAGGAAAGATAGCACATTCTGCCAGCCCGTAGCTGCAGGACCACTCTTGTTGCCTTATGCCTGGCTGGGCCAAGGAATCCCCTTCAATTTCTGACAACCACGTGGCTTCCACTAGAGTGTCATACAGGAGCCCTGCCTGTGAATGGCTGTGAAGTGGTGGGATTTCCTCCCAGTGAGCTCTTGCTGCTGGCTCTCCTGAATGGGTGCAGTTTTGAACTGTGCTGTATCACAGGGATGTCTGTGTGGTGGTGCTTTGAACTGTGCTGTATCACAGGGATGTCTGTGTGGTGGCGCTTTGGAAAGCAGTCCCTGTGTGCAGAGATGGCAGGGTGTGCTGGGAAGCCTCTCCTTTGACAGCAAGACCGCAGGCCTTCACCTCAGACAGCCCTTTACACCCACACTGTTTTCCCAGAATTTCTTTTAGTTGCTTGGTAGTCTTTCTTTAATGCATCTTTAATTTTGATAGATTTTGTCAGATTGCCCTCTAAAGGGGTTGAACCCTTTTAAAGTCTTTTTAAAATTAATTTTTAATTTTCTAAGTGATATAGGAATATATTCTTTTCATTTAAAAATGAAAAAAATTAGGGATTATGGCTAAAGTCACTTTTGATCACCACCCCCACACCCATACCATAATCACCTAGCCCCAGTTCCCACATAAGCCCTCCCCATTCCCCAGGGGTACCTGCTATTATTGGTTCTGTGTATGTCTTGCTTGTTCTTTTCCTGTGCCCTGGCAGATATAAACCAATGGGAAATAGACATTACTGGAGTGAGCATTTGTATGTGTGTGTATGTGTGTGTGTAACATGTAAGCTGTATTGTACCAAACCCGTCATTCTATAATGATGTGTTTTACATGATGCTGCATCTTGGAGGTCTTTCTATGATGTGGATCTGTATGTATTAATTGAGTAGTTTCCATAAACTATTTTTCATCAGTGCCTTTTTGGCATTACTTTCAGGAAAGAATTTGGGGCTTCATTAAAGACCCAGTGATTCTTTTTTTAAAAAAAAAAAATAATATGCATCTGGGCGCAGTGGCTCACGTCTGTCATCCCAGCACTCTGGGAGGCCAAGGCGGGCGGATCACCTGAGGTCAGGAGTTCCAGACCAGCCTGTCCAACATGGTGAAACCCCGTCTCTACTAAAAATACAAAAATTAGCCAGGCGTGGTAGTGGGCGCCTGTAATCCCAGCTATTCGGGAGGCTGAGGCAGGAGAATTGCTTGAACCTGGGAGTTGGGGGTTGCAGTTAGCCAAGATTGCATCATTGCATTCCAGCCTGGGTGACAAGAGTGAGACTGTCTCCAAATTATGCAAGATATTAATCTGTTTGTGTGTGTGTTTTTCTGTCTCTTCAGATCTCAGAAAACTGATCTTCACAATGAAGGCTACATCTTGGAATTAGATTGCTGTTCCTCCTTAGACCACCTGACAGACCAGAAACTCATCCCAGAGTTCATTAAGAAGGTGAGCGCTGCAGTCAGGGTACCATTGAAGAGGTTTGCGAGTGTTCACCTGAGTGAACAGGCAGGGAGCTGGCTTAGGGCAGATCAGCCACACTCGAGAGGCCATGCAAAAGCTGTGACCTAAACCTTTGGCAGCCCCACAGGGCAACAGCCCTCTCCAGAGCTGACTCTGGAACAAGCTGGCTAACCCCTCCTTCCCAGGCGTGCAGGAGCCTGGGTCCTATCTGTTCCAGCTGGAGTGGGGTTAACAGCTGACAGAGCTGCAGGCCAGCGCCAGGACTCCTTTCAAACCCTCAAGGTAATATAACTTCCCAGACCCCACCTTCCTTTAATCTATGGGTCTTCATTGCTGCAAGCCCCCTTCCCTTCCTCGTGTGGGAGCATGCCAGAGTCCTGGGCCACCCACATTGGATCATACCAGGGAAAACTGCCTAGTTGCAGGGAATTCATATCTGCCCAGAAATATGTCTGGTTTTGAACCTTTCTTCATGCCATATGAGGTTTTGTGCCCAACCGTAGGGTCTACTTGAGTTTTAATATGATATTTACCACAGAAGGAATATCCTAGCCCCAAACTGGAGCTGAGTTCACTGCTTGATGCTTATCTTGTTCTTTCTTACCCAGTGTTCCCTAGTAATTGACAATTCCCCACCCCATACAGGTGATTGTGATTTGAGGTCCAATCAGCCAATTAGGGAATTTGTTAATAAACATTGTCAGCTGTCAGCTTTGGGCCAGGACTAGATGCTGCGATACGGAGAATAAAACAGCCGAACTAGTGAGTTTTGCCAGCAGGAAGTGGCCGGAGCTGAGGAGCAAGGGGATCCAGAAGGTACCTGAAGCCGAGATGGGAAGGATGACGGGGTGTCTTTGGGGATGCGGCTGTGCTCGGGCAGGCTGGGGAGCCCTCCAAACAGGGAACAGTGTACCTGGGGGCCTGAGGCAGGAGGGAGCGAGAGGAATCAAAAGAACACCGGGGGAGAGTGAGGGTCGGGAGAAGGGGCCAGAGACAGCTGGGACTGGACTGTAAAGGCAGCGGGAAGGCGTTGAGAGGAATTTTGTAGAACAGTGAAATGATTAGGTTGTCCCTTTAAAGGAGATTTGTTTTCCTGCTGCCACCCTCCCTTCAACATGTATTGAGTGTTCAGGCTCCAGGGACTCTGGGAGTAGCCACTCATGTATGGCTCATGTGTAGGTCTATGGGCCATAGACCAGGAGCCAGATGATCTCTGAGGTCAGAATTTCTAGTAATTTTACTAGGATGAGGGAGGCTCTTGCTACTCTGGTAGAATTCAGATTATTATTTAAGAAATGGGGGGTGGGGAAAGTAGCTTTTGTTCACATATGCATAAGCCTGAGAACACAAGTGTTTTTATAACTCATGTAGCTTTCTATAGAAATAGAGCCATCTTTGTTTGGATTGCTGCAAATAATCAACTTGTATAGGGACATCCTAGAGATAGAATTTACCCTATGATCTGAATACTGGGAAAAAATCATTTTAGAAATGGTTTTATAATTAAGACTCAGATGCTTGGAATATTTGAGGGGTTAGCAAGTAAAAGGAAGGCATGAGGCTCTGCCCACTCTCAAATATGCTCTTTAAAAACATGTGATTTGAGGCTGGGCACAGTGGCTCAGCCTGTAATCCCAACACTCTGGGAGGTTGAGACAAAAGGATTGCTTGAGCCCAGGAGTTTGAGATTAGACTGGGCTACATAGCGAGACCCCCATCTCTGCGAAAAAAAGAGAAAAAAAAGTCTTTTTAAAAAGCCGAGCATGGTGGTGCTTGACCATGTTCCTAGCTACTCTAGAGGCTGGAGAGGTGGGAGAATTGCTTGAGCCCAGGAGTTTGAGACCACAGTGAGGTATGATTGCACCACTGCACTCCAGTCTGGGTGACAGAGTAAGACCCAGCCTCTTAAAAGAAAGAAAACGTATGAGTTGATATGAGTTGGTGACTTTGTCTTAACCAAATTAGATCATTGCATGACTGACCCATTGAGACAGTGGTCCTGTCTCAGTTCTTCAGGAAACAGCCCGATTTGCGGGCTACTGGGGTATCGTTTCTGTAGTACCCAAGTGGAGATGTACATCTGTCCAATGGAAAATGCCTTCAAAGTTAGGGTTTTTATGCCCTGAAGGACATTAGCCAGACTTTATTTTAACTTTTATACCAGTATTCTTTTTTTCCCCACTGAGTATGTGTGTATACACACGTGTATCTGATGATTCATCAGGTAATTCGTTAAGTAAATGACACCTGCTCATTCTGTAGTTGTATAATAAGTCCTTAACACTGTCAGTAGGTTCTTGGAAACTGACTTTTAGTGAAACAGCATACAGCAGGTCCTCAATTTCATTCAATGTGGTGTAGTTTTAACCTTGAAAAGAAAATTGGTTTTGTCATTTTGCTCAAAGTCTCAGTTCCCAGGAACCTACTGATAACATTAAGTGAATACTTACAGTATAAGAATTCTGTTCTTAACATTTTGAAAATAATATGCTTTAAAGCCCATCATATCATCCTGCTGCTGTTATACACTTGGTTTTTAAATAAGACAGACTGGACAGCTTGCACGCCAGGGCAGCAGTGAGATTTCTGACCTGGAGTGCCTCCAGATGTCTATCCCAGAGTTCCATCTGTGTTCTTCTAAACAGAAATGTGGCTTATGGTCATTCCTGCCTTGGAGGAGCCAGGTGTATTGAGGTTGCCCCTCCATTAGCCCCCACATTGTCTGTCAGTGGACAGGGCTGGACTTGGAAAGACCCAGCATTTCTCGCTGTCGTTGCTGGCTGTGGTTTTAGTTTCTAGTCCAGTTGCCATGACAACAAGAAGTGGGACAAAATAATGGAACTGGGCCCCCTTCCCCCTACTCCTCTTTTCTGTTGCTGGCCATAATTTCTAAAGAAAATACCACCTCTGTGTGCAAAGAGCAGAGGACAACTCCATGTACTTCTCCAGTGCCCAGGGCTATTCCAACTGATGGCTGAATTTTACATGTGTAAATTTTTCTGTCATCACACCAGGTAGAAGACCACAGGTGCTTCCCAGGAAGAAGAATGCTAAAAACCATTTGTGGGTTTTTTTCATTGCAAATATTTAATGAATAGCTTTGGCCGTATTTATATATATATAGTGGTGACACTTGTTAATTGCCGTTCAGTTAGGTCAAGATGAAGCTGTGTCATTGGTTGCCTTAGATGCAGTCATTACTTTCTATCTGGGTCATTATTTTGTGTGAAATAATGGCTCCTATTCCTATGACAAGTAGATTCATCTTAGGATGAGATGGTAATTAACTCGTTTTGTCATAGTACCATCATGCAGGACAGGTTCATATTCTTCTCTGCATATTAGAATTAAACTCAGAGTGATTAGATTTTTTTATAAGAACAATGCCCCAGTATTATTTTTCCACCAAATGTTTTAAATTAGCAGAACCTTTGGATAGAGGACATGGATAGAAGGAGGGAAGGAAGATTTCATTATTTCTCACAATTAGGAAAAGTAAAGTCATCTGTGTCTGTATCATGTAAAATTAGCTGAAGACGCCATAATTTACGGCCCACTCCATCATGACTTTTCAGAGAGTGTGAAGGGAGTTGTGTAAAGATAATGATGACTCCATTCCTTTTGATGTGGTCTGACAATTTCTCTGAGTGCTCTAGCTAGTCAAATGAAATCTACGTTACTGCATTTTGTTTTCTCCTGTTGTGTCCTGCTGTGCTCCATTCTACTGGCCCTTTATGGAAATTAGTTATTATGGACAACAGAACATTTAAAATGCAGAGTTATGGGCAAACTTGGAGACATTTTTTTTCTAAGTCCTAGAGCCGAATGCTTGAGGGATGAAGAATTGAGAAGCTATGAGAGAGTGATGGTGCTGCCAGAATTCCTTTGGTAGGAGGGCTCAACCAGCCCATCAGGTACACCCAGAGACTGTGTGGCTGGCAGATCCGTGGGGGCCTCTGGAATTTCCCACTCCTCAGAGCTCCCAGAGGATTGTAAAGCAGAGTGACACAGAATGAAGAGCCTACGTGTTCATCTGCAAATTGCTGTTCATTCATGAGAGCGTCTATGGGAAAGGCCTACAGTTTGGAGAGGACTTTGAAGTTTTCAGTCATTGGGCACACTTTCTGGCATGTGCTTCTGGTCTCTCAAAAGTTCCATATGAGAGACCAGAATGACAGTGGAGTCTCCCTTCTAGACACCAGGAAACTAAGCTCGAGGGGCAGAGGGCTTTGCCCAGGGGCTGGAACTGCTAAATGATGGAGCCTGGATTAGATCCTCCATAGGAGAGGCACGAGTGGGCAGCCAAGGGGCTTCAGAGTGGCCAGAAGTTTCTTTGGCTAGGTGGACCGGAGAGAGCTCTGCAAAGTGAGGGACTGAGACTGGAGGAGACTGAGAGGCGAGGTAGGCAGCTCTATTGCTGGCGTGGACAGGAGCATAGGCTGAAGGCATAAGGCTGAGGAAGAGCCAAGTCCTGTCTGGCTTGAGTGTGGGATGGACAAAGAGAGAAGGAAGCCTATGCTGGGTGGGCTTCCTTTGATTACGTGGAGCAGAGCCCTAGTCCGGCGAGCTCCAGTGAGTCAGGTGAGTTTACTGTAAAGATGTAGGGAATGGCATGGAGCCCCAGGGCAGAAATACAGAAAACCAGGAGAAAAACAAACAAAAATAAATATGGGTGTGTCTGTCTCTCATATGCTGCTGGCCCATATTTGTGTTTCTATGGTATTTAAATTTAAAATAAGATTTTACTCTGCAGAGGGAATCCTCTTTATGTATCAGGCAAATCTTATGCTGAAGTGCTCATGTCCACTCTACCTTTAACCCTCATCTCTCGCCTGTGAAGACTTATCCTCATTTGACAGATGAAACTGAGACACAGAGAAGCTATGCACTTTGCCCAAAGTTATAACTGCGCATGGCGGGAGTGGGATATGAACCCAGCCTGTTGGACCCAGAGGCCACGTTCATGGGCAGTTGGCCATGCTACCTCTCCTGCATAGCTTGTCCCTTTGTGGACAGAGGCGGAGGTTGTCGGAGCCAGGATGTGAGGTTGAGAATAGGAGGCAAATGGCTGTAACACATGTTGGATACATGGGGTCAGATGTTGGAGTGCCTCGAAGGTGTCCCCTCAGTGAAGGATGGGCTCCAGGCCTTGCTGCCCAGGTTCTGCTGATGGAAATTGCTTCGTCCTGTCTGCAGGAGAAAACCACACTCTTTGCCCTTGTCCAGACAAGACATGGGGGCCTTTGCCTTCAGGCCCTCAGCTCTGGGCTCTGTTCCCCAGGTTGACTCCCTTTTGTGATGGAGCTCCTGACCTCCCTGATCAACTTAAGAACTAGATTCATCTTGCACTGGCCCATTGAGCCTTTGCAATGAAGACCGTTGAGGGGTGGCCGGACACACTCAACGAGTGTGCTGTCCTGGATTATACCAAGTACATTGTCCTTCAGAAAACCGAATGATGCTACTTATGCCTCAACCTAAAGAAAGCACCTTGACAGATGTAAACATCTCAATGGCTCCTTTTAATGAAACAGAATATCCCAAACCTCTGGGATGATGAAATTTCGCCTGTGTTATATAGATGACTCATCATTTACTTTCTGGCTGATTGTTGAGTATTCAGAGCTTCATTTCCACAAGTGCAGTGCAGAGAGTCTAATTTTAATTAGGGTAAGATGCTGATTCAGAGTGAAATGAAAATTATGTTAAAAAGGCTCTCCTGTGCTTGCTGCACCCGAACCCACCCACAAACCAAGAGAATAGTGACATTTAAAACAGATGACCCTGGGGAGGGTGGGTGTTGGGGGAAGTAAAGGCAGAAAATGGAGAGTCATCCCAGCAATGAGTATGTCCTCAGAGTGGAAGATAGCTGGTGGCTGGCGCAGGGCTTGCGGGGGCAGTGGGGTGCCCTGCTCACTGTTGTATCTTCAGGACTTAATACATAAGCATCAAGTTAATGGATACATTGAAAGAGAGGAATAATCACTAAACCTTTGTGTCATTGAAGGGGAGAGAGGTGCCAAGGATGACACCTGAGTGACTCAGGTGTGACATGGGGTCATCTGTAAGGACCAAGAACACAGCATGAGGAGCCCTGGGGCAGAGGTGATGAGAACAGGGATGGTTGTATAGAGACTTGAGGGGTCAGGGGGACACTCAGGGAACATTCCAGAAGGCAACTGTGGTTGTTGGGTTGGGACTTGCAAGGAGGCCAGGAACAGAGATGTGGGTGTCTGAGGTGTCAACCCTGAGACCAGGCAGGAATGGTGGTGAGGATGGTCATCCAGTGGTACACGCCCATCTCAAGAGGTAGCTTCCACTGAGCCTCTGCTCTCTGATGCCTGGTGGAAATATGGACCCAGAATTGGCTTTATTTTAGAGAAGTTGGTAAGTTTATATCGTGAGGTTTCTTGGTTTTTCAGTGTAAGCAGACAGATCTATTAAAAAGACTGCAAGATCTAGACCAGTTTGTCTCACGCTATCTGTGGTGAGGGACCAATTTTCTCCCGATTCATAACGGAGATATACTTTGATAGAATCCAGAGAAAGAAAAATAGCACTTTTCCAAGGTAGAGGGAGGAACAGAAGAGTGTGATTACAGAATCCATGGGAAGAGCATGCTTTGAGAAGACATGGAGAATAGTATCAAAAGCCGGGAGGATGTCAAGTGGGAGGGGGCCACTGGTAAGTCTTACAAGAGCAGTTGTCATGGTGTAGAACAGGCAGAGGACTTCCCGCCATGGGCTTAAGTAAATATGTTTAGAAGGACAGAAGAGCAGTTTAAACAGATTTGAGCCCCCACCCCGTCTTTTTTTTTTTTTTTTTTTTTTTTTTGAAACATGGCTTTATTCCGTTGCCCAGGCTGGAGTATAGTGGCACAATAACAGCTCACTGCAGCCTCGACCTACCCAGGCTCAGATGATCCTCCCACCTCAGCCTCCCACGCCCAGCTAATTTTGTTAGAGACAGCATTTCACCATGTGGTCTCAAACCAACAAGGTTTTACCAGGTTGGTCTCGAATTCCTGGGCTTAAGCGATTGGTCCCTCCTTGGCTTTTCAAAGTGCTGGGATTCCAGGCATGAGCCACCATGCCTGGAAGATTTGAACATGTTTTTAAGCTGAAAGTTATTGGGAGAGAAGAGGTGATAAAAGAGGCAGTTTCCAGGCGGGGTGAGATGGGAGGGGCACAAGGGAATGGGCATCCCCTCCTTTGATGCTGGCAGAGGAGGGAGGAGGAAGGTTACAGGCTTAGATGTTTCTAATGGAGGAAAAAATGCAGGAGCTGCTGCCTGAAGGCTGCTGTTTTCTTATGAAGTTCCTCTCCCACCCTGGCCTCTCTTGATCCTCTGTCCTCTTGCTATTTTTATTGGCCTGTGATCTTCCTGTTCTGTCCAGAGAGGTTAGCTGAAGTTAATTTAAGCTGGAGGGAGGGAAGGGGTCATACGCTTGTCTCAATCACTCCCCAAAAAAGGAGATACATTCTTATGCTTCATTTTTCTCCCTCTGCGGGAATCTACCATCCAGCACAAGTGGGTCAGGCTTCGTTCACATTTCTTTGAACAAATCTTTGCTGGTTGGGAATACTTTAGTAAGCCGGTCTGGGTAATGCCCTGGTCACATGAAACTTAGAGTCTAGCTGAGGGCACAGACACGGTGCAGATGGGCACGCGAGGGCTGTAGGATCACAAATCGGTGAGCGCTGTCGAGTAGAACATGGCAAGGGGCCTGCCCCAGGCTGGCGGTGTTGGGGGAGTGCTTTATGAAGTGTACATAGCAAGACCTGAGGGTCAACAGGGAAGGGAGGGTGGAGATGGTGGGGACTCCTGGAGCAGCTCAGACAAAGCCAAGGTGGGAGGGAGCACGTTTGACTTGAGGAGCAGAAGGGAGTTCACTGCGTCTTGCCTGCAAATGACAGAGGGGGCGAGTGAGGTGGGGTGAGGCTGGAGAGTGAGTCGGGCCCCCATACAGCCCTGCAGGCCAGGCAAGGGTGGGGCCCTTTATCCTAAGTGTAGTGCAAAGCTGCTGGAGGGTGAACTTTCAGGAGCAGCTGGAGAATGATTCCAAATTTATACTTTGGAAAGATCAGAATGGCTGCAGGTTAGTGACTGGCTTGGAGGGCAAGAATGGGTGTGGTTAGGACCCTGCTGGAGTAGCTCTTCGGAGACTAGAGATCGAGATCATCGTTTAGTTTAGGTGGAATGTCTTGATGGAGATGCAGAGAGGTAGGTAGATTTAAGAAATATTGAGCCAGGCAGACGACCAGGGTTGCTTCTGGATGGGGTAATGAGGCACCGTGGAGAGGGAGAGGACAAGGCTGGTTTGGCTTCTGCGGCTGGATTAAGGGCCCTTTGCTGAGATAAGGATGACTGCAGAACGGGCTGTGAGGTCTGTGCTTCAGGAGCTCTGTGCAGAGGTCTGGGCTGGAGACACCGGCTGGCAGATGGTAACTGAAACCACCATCATGGATGAAATCGCCCAGGAAGGAAGGGAGGGTGTGAAGGAAAAAGGCCTTAGGGCTGAGCCCAGGGGAATTCCAGCATTCAGAGAAAAGAAAAAGTAAGTAGCCAGAGAGGTCAGAGGGAAACTTGCCGAGCGTGGGGGATGGAGGCCAGAGGAAGAGGGCATTTCAGCGATGGAGGAGTTATCGGCCCTTTCAACTAACTCCTGAGACTAATGTCAGAAACAGCCGTTGCTGGAGTGGCCATGAAGTCACTGGCGAACTCCACAGAAGCCGCATGTATTTTTGTGAGGCCTGATCCAAAATGTTTTTGGGGTACAATTAAAAACTGCTGCTGTTTATCCCATAGAGGTCTTGTGTGTTTCTGCCTTAGACCTAGGATAGTTCTAAGGTTTTTTTTTTTAATTTAAAATTTTAAGATGTTCTTGTTTTTTTCCTCATGGGTTTGCTGAATTATCTTTGTTGTTCTCCTTAATATAATTTTGTATTGAGAAACTGGTTTTAATATCTGACCAGGGAATTAGAACTTGCCCATGTAAAGCGTTGCAATTTTATGTAATTTTTAGCATTTGGAGCACATATCGTATGAAATAATAATAAAATGACTTGTAGTTAAATCAGAAAGAAATAACAACTTGGGATCCCTAAAAAATGTGCACAGAGTAGACAAGTGGCCTATTGTTGGCTCTGTGGACAGCCTGTGGCTGCTGTGAGGCCTGTACTCCTTTGCCATCACTGCAGAGAAATTACCCTACATCCAAGGAAGTAAAACTATTCTAGAGCTAGTGGAGGAGGCAGATGACCAGAGGAGAAGCAGAAGGTAGTAACCAAGGGGAGGTGGCAGCTGTGTGAGCAGGAATGCCTTGTTCCAGGGAGAGACTGGGCCTGGCATAACACTGTCATCTCAAGTTTCCAGCCACGGGGAGGGAGGCGGGGGATGGGGGATGTCTCCTTTCCGCTTGTTGCTAGGAGGTTGATGGTATCAAGGCTCACATGACGTGGCCTGAGGCCTGGTGTTTTGGGTTGATTGTAGGCCAACCTGGGAGCTCCTGAGGGTGAGGGGTGAGCGGCTCCTTCTCCCGGACCTGGCTGTGGTCATGGGGCACCTGGATGTTACCTTGTCCCTACCCTATTGAGATGGGTCCCAGAGGAGTCTGGCAGTGGATGAGCTGGGGCAGCCCGCAGCCTCTGGCCCCTGTTGTCTCTGAACCATTCTTGCTCACAGCAGTCAGTCGTGTTTGTTTTCGGCTGTGAGTGAAGCCAAAAGGGCTGAAGATGTGGAGTTTGTTTTCCATCCAAGCCAATGGCTCTTGATTGCACCCTCCCTGGAATGCTCCTGGGTAAGAGTGTTCCTCATCCAGTATGTTTCGGAGGCCATGTGCATTGTCAGCTCTCTTGGAGAGTCATGATGCTTCTTTTTTTTGAGATAGTCTTGCTCTGTCACCCAGGCTGGAGTGCAGTGGTGCAATCTCGGCTTACTGCAACCTCCACCTCCTGGGTTCAAGCCATTCTCCTGCCTCAGCCTCCGGAGTAACTGGGATTACAGGTGCCCGCCACCACGCCCAGCTAATTTTTTTTGTATTTTTAGTAGAGATGGGGTTTCATTATTTTGGCCAGGCTGGTCTTGAACTCCTAACGTCAAGATCCACCCGCCTCAGCCTCCCAAAGTTCTGGGTTTACAGGTGTGAGCCACCGCACCCGGCCCATGATGCTTCTTAAAAGAGTCAAGGCTCTGAAGAGGTCCCAGGTGCAAAACTTCCTTGCTTAATTTAACTTGGCATTCTTCAAAATGACCTGAGAACTTTCCCCTGGCTTTTCCTCCTCTCCAAATACCGCTCTATTTTTCAAGGTGAGAGAAAGAAAGGAAAAAAAAGAGAGAGAGGAGAGAGAAAAGAGAGAGAGACAGACAGACAGACAGACAGACCCACCAAATACCTGTCTATACCATAGCACATACTTCGGAAAATGTACCAAATCAATGAGGAATCTATTGACCACCTACCAACCACGGAAAAAAATCACAGGTAGTCAGTGGGGCGGGCGGGGTGGGGGATCAGTTTCTTCTCTCTCTTCTATTTATTTTTAAATTTTATTTTTATTGTACATATTTAAGGTTTACAGCATGCTGTTTGATACACATAGTGAAATGGTTACAATAGTTAAGCAAATTAACATATCTGCATAGTTACCATTTTTTGTGGTAAGCGTGCCTAAAATCTCTCAGTAAATTTCCAGTATACAATAAAATATTAACTGTAGTCCTGGTGCTGTGCATTAGATCTCCAGACTCATTCATCCTGCATATCTTCAATTTCGTACCCTTTGACTTACATCTCCCCAATTCCTTTCTGCCCTAGTTCCAGTGTTTTATTGTTTCTATGTATTTGATGTTTTCTTTTTTTTTTTTGATTTCACATATAAGTGAGATCATGCACTATTTTTCTGTTCGTGTCTGCCTTATTTCACTAGCATTATGAAAATGGCAAGATATTTTTTAAGGCTGAATAATATTCCATTACGCACACATGCGCACACCTCTTACAATTTTTCCTCCATTCATCTGTTGACAGGTTTTCTTTTTTTGTTTTGCTTTTTGAGACGGAGTTTCACTCTTTTCGCCCGGGCTATGGAGTGCAATGGCGCAATCTCAGTTCACTGCAACCTCTGCTTCCCAGGTTCAAGCAATTCTCCTGCCTCAGCCTCCCAAGTAGCTGGGATTACAGGCACCTGCCACCACACCCAGCTAATTTTTGTATTTTTAGTGGAGACAGGGTTTCACCATGTTGGCCAGGTTGGTCTCAAACTCCTGACCTCAGGTCATCCACCCACCTTGACCTCCCAAAGTGCTAGGATTATAGGTGTGAGTCACCGTGCTCAGCCCTCTTTTTAAAATGAGTACTAATCCTGGCTGTTTCCAAAAGTACCAAATTGCCATAGGTTCAAATGAATCTAGTACTTTATTGCATTTTCTTGGTTCCGTTAAAACAAATCTTCCTGTCCCAGACATTTGGTGTAACTGTGTGTTTTCTAATCCTCACTGAAACCTCTAATGGCGGGAAGATTTGGAGCAGAGCAATTAAAAACTCCCTCCTTTTTTTTTCACTCTAGAAAGACATGTGCTCAGCACTTCTGCCATTCTTCTTGTGTCTTTAATAACATATAGCAATCTTCTAACACCTAGCAAAAACTAGGTCAATTGGATTTGTTGACAGCTGTGGAATTGTAGATAGAATTTGCTCTCCTTGTCTGGATCAGCCCCAGGTAATCTGACCACTTTCACTTAAGAGATGCACTAACTGAGCGAGGATCATGCTGCTGCACTCCAGCCTGGGTGACAGAGAAAAATCCTGTTTCTAAAAAAAAAATTTTTTAATTCTAAAAATTTTAAAAAAGATGCACTGGTTTCTCCCTTTCCTTTCTGCTTTCTCATATTTCTCCCGACTCCTGGACTTTTTCTGCCATACTGTTAATCAGATCTTCAAATATCAGTCTTTCCAGGTTTGATTTTTCTTTCTTTTATCTCTCCCCTGAGGTGTCTGATCAAAAATGGCATTTTATTCCTTAGCAACGCTGTCTTATAAAATATAAAGTGAACCATCTATGTATATTTTAAATCTAATAGTCATGTTAAGTAAAAACAAGAGTGAAATTAACTTTAGTAATACGTCTTATTTAACCCAATATATCCAAAATATTATCTTTTCAACATATAATGAAATATTTTACTTTTTAAAAAATTTTTACAAGTTTTTACAGGTTTCCTTCAAGGCTTCAAGTGACATCAGACTTTCACACTTGTAATCTCAGCATTTTGGGAGGCCGAAGTCTTGAAAATCTAGTGTCACTTGAATCACATCTTAATTTGGATGCTTACTTTTCAATAATTAGAGTGAAATATTCTACAAAGTAAAGTTGTACTTAACAGAAAAATATTTCATATTGCTTTCATTTTAAAATTAAAATTAGAGGCAGGAGAATCGCTTAAGGCCAGGAGTTTGAGACCATTCTGGGCAACATAACAAGACCCTGTCTCTGCAAAAATAAAATTAAATTAGCTGAGCATGGTGGTGCATGCCTGTAATCCCAGCCACTCAGGAGGCTGAGGGGATGGATAGCTTGATTCCAGGAGTTCAAAGTTACAGTGAGCTGTGATCACACCACTGCATTCCAGCCAGCCTGGGCAACACAGTGATACCCTGTCTCTTTAAAAAAAAAAAAGAAAGAAAGAAAATTTAGCTCCTTGGTCTTATGAGTCGTATTTTAAGTGCTTGATTGCCACATGTGGCTACTGGCTACTATCTTGGACAGTGTATTTTTGCAGAATTCATTTATTTAAACAATTTTCAGTTTTTCATAATTTCTAAGTTGACACAAAGCATTTGTGATTGAGTCTTCTCAGTCATAAGGGGAGGCAGAGCACAGAGCAATATAAGGCATGTATGTCAAGATCTAAAAGACAGTCTCCTATTTTTTCCATGAAAATTTTTAAAAAGTTTGGGGCCAACTTTGGCACATAACATTTTAGGAATATATTTGAGATAATTTCTGCTTATAATATTAATTGAGTTGCACATGCATATTTTAAGTCATATAAATTGTATAAACTTGGAAATGGTGCTTTTCCCCTATGTTTCTATCTCACAGAACAATTTTATTTCTGTACTATTTTTGCATGCATTGTTACACTTGGGTGCCTTTATCATCACCAGCATGATTTTCAGGGCCATCTAACACAGTTTCAAGCTCATCCTATTTACTTTCTTCCAAATTGTTTGGGATTCAGCACTTTTAAAATTCATAAATGATGCTATCTCTGTAAACTCTGTCCTGAGTCATAGTGCTCATTCACATCACATTAGGATAGTTGTTTCTTCTTGTTCAGCTCATATGTCAATAAGAAATCTCCATAATGGAAACACTTCACATTGCTCTTAAAAAAAATAGAAAACACCTCTTCTTATTGAAGATAACATCAATACAGGAGAGTGCATAAATCATAAGTGTACAGCTCAGTGAGTTAGCACAAAATGAACACACCTGAGTAACCAACACTCAAGAAATATTAATAGAGCAGGAGCAACAGCCTGAACCCTTCCTGTAGACACACCCACAATTCCCCACTCCCCTTCCAAAGGAAACCTCTATCTAACTTCTAGCACCAAAGGGTGGCTTCGCCTGTTTGCATAAATGGCATCTTTTGCTTAGCACTGTGTCTGTGAGATTCATTCATGTCTCAGTGGCTCATTTGTGTTCATTTGTGTGTAGAATTCCTGCATTGCTTTGTTTTTGTTTGTTTTTAAGCGACAGGGTCTCACTGTGCTGTCCAAGCTGGAGTGCAATGGTGTAGTTATAGCTCACTACAACTTCAAACCCTGAGTTCAAGCTATCCTCCCTGCTGAGCCTCCCAAGTAGCTAGGACTACGGGTGTGCACCACCACACCCAGCAAGTTTTTAAAATATATATATTTTTTTTAATAGAGATGGGGTCATGCTATGTTACCCAAGTTGGTCTCAGATGCCTTTCCTGGCCTCAAGTGATCCTCCCACTCCAGCCTCCCAAAGTGCTGGGATTACAGGTATGAGCCACCATACCTAGCCCTGCATTGCTTTTTTAAAACCATCTTTAAGAAGATTGCCTACTATAGCACCCGAATTGTTTTCCATGTTGTAGGAATTATTTTAATTTTTTCTTAGATTTATTTTCCTCCTTAAAAAAAAGTCCGGCAGGGCAGGGTGGCTCATGCCTGTAATCCCAGCACTTTGGGAGACTGAGGTGGGCAGATCATGAGGTCAGGAGATCGAGACGATCCTGGCTAACACAGTGAAACCCCATCTCTACTAAAAATACAAAAAAAAATAGCTGGCCGTGGTGGCGGGCGCCTGCAGTCCCAGTTACTCGGGAGGCTGAGGCAGGAGAATGGTGTGAACCAGAGAGGCGGAGCTTGCAGTGAACCAAGATTGTGCCACTGCACTACAGCCTGGACAACAAAGCAAGACTCCATCTCAAAACAAAAAAGTCCATCAGCTTACTTCAATAAATGTCCCAAACTAGCTTTGATGAATATGTTTCCCCCAATAAGCATCTTGCTGTTCAAAATAAAGTAACCGAGAGAGTCCTTATATTGTGAGAGATCTTGAAAGTATATAAATGTCAGAGCAATTCTCTCATTTTTGAGAAATAACATTTTAGGGAGTAAAATCCAGGAGATCATTAGGTTATATCCAGGCTGTAAAGTGTATGAATGTTTATAAATGGTGTATTTCACTTTCCAGCTTATGTGCATTGGAGTTTCATGCTGTAGTTAGTGAATATTGGTCTCTTGGCAGTGAACATAACGTCTATGGTGCATCTGTACCTAGATATCTGCTTGGCTAACTCCTTCACCTCCTTCAAATCTTTGTTCCAGGTTACCTCAGTGCACCTACTTTCCCACCCATCTTTGAAACAGCAACTTGCCTCCTGTCCCTCCCTACCCTAGTATTTTGGATTCCCTTTAGTCTCCTCTAGTTTCCTTTTACCTGAATTCATTTCTTGTCACCTCTTAAGACACATTACTGTTTTTACTTAGTTATTGTGTGTATTGTTTCTTGTCTTTGTTTGTTTTTTGATGCTGAGCTCAGAATAGGTCATTTAGCATGTGCTCAGTGAATGTTTATGGAATGAAAGAGCAAGAGCCTGTGTGTTTCCAAGGCCAGCAGGCCTCAGAATTGTATGGGAACAGATGCTTTGAAAGGTGATGCAATGAAGATAAAATACAGAGGGTTATGAGACTCACACATTTTCTTTTCTTACAACTCCAAGTAGCTTTTTTCAGTGTTTGGCGTGGTTGAGACTTGAAAAACCCTCCCTGGAAGTGACTTCTGAGGGTTGGATATCACCTGTTAATGCTTCATACGTCCCGGCAGACAAATTTACAAATATGGAATTTGCTGTTATCACCAGGAAAATTTCCAGACTTTTATTTATGATAGATATATATGCATATATATGTATTTGTGTACATATATACACATAACTTTTATGTATAAGTAATATATACTTTTATATATATGTAATATATACTTATATATGTAAACTTTTTATGAGCTGGAACATGTTTTGAGTGTTAATTATGCACCGTCAGTGAACACATGGGGCAGCTGACTGGTTACAGCACAGGTTGAACTTCCCCATCTGTGCGTTCAGAGGTGCTGAACATCCCCCCTCAGTGATACCTCCTGTCTGGGATCCAGCACAGATAATGAGTGTGGGAATTTGAACTAACATCGTGGCATGTGAGGGTGGGTGTCTCATCTGAGAAATGGAGTGTATCCTGGCAGGCAGTTAGGCTGCCTGCTGTATCTTCCCCCGACACTGGAAGGTTTCATTTTTATTGCTTGTGATTATGTAGAATCTTTTCTGAGGGTTTTTGAGAATCAGTATGACAGAATTACAACCCACGTAAGGTTTTCCCCTTTTCTGCCTTTGGGAGAATTCCCACTCAAAGAGCCAGATCCCATTAGGACTGGAGTCAGCAGGGCTGAAGATGGCTAGAGGGCACTGCAGGGAGGGAGAAAGCATTTGGAGATGAGATACTCAATTACTGAAACTGACTTGCCTCCGCAAGGAGGAATCTGGAACTTTAAACCCAACTCCAGAATTCTCTCCTGATTCCAGTGAAAAGAAACCCACTACCTAATAACTTAGGCAGCCGTTAGGTGGGACATTTCACTTTCTGAAATTCTTAGCTTTCTTCCTCGTAAAACAAAACCTTTGCGCTAAAATGATAATCTCTAGGATTGCCTATAGCTCTGATACTCTGTGAGTCTATGGTCAATCCAGCTTTTAAATGACTTCCCCTTCATTATCAAAGAGCCTTATTTGATTAGTTCAGGTTTATGATAGTGGTCTGCTGAGTTTTGGTGCCATATACCCTCATTTTGTGAATTTTTCTGGGTACCTCTGTTCTTCATCCAGTATGGCAATGTTTGTTGATTCATTGGTAACTATTTTTGTCCTCCCACTTAACTAACAACTGTAATTGGAGCTCAATATAAGGCCTATTATTTTTACAAAGTTTCTTTTCCTCTTAAGGTTAAAAATAAACATTGCCTTCTGACACTCCAGTGGAAAAAATCTGTTGTGAGAAAAATCTAAACTTTAAATGATTCATTTGTTGGATCACTTTTGACTTCTTATGTGTTTAAAAGAATGAGAAAACGGGCATATTACCATTACAGGGGTGGTACTGTATTCTGTACAAGTAACCCAGGATATGTAAGTTGGACAAAAGATTCAAGTATTTTAGTAATTCATTATTATAAATTTAGCATAAGAAATAATGAGAAAATAGAATTAATCTGAGGTTTCCCATCTAATTAATTACTTCCCAATCTACATCTTAGCCTGCCAGCAGCATTCCTAGTTTTGAAAAGGTAGCTGGGCGGAGATGGGTAGTGTGGATGTTAGGGATGAGGGTGATGGAGGTGTTATTCACTGCGGTACTAGTGATGGTCTTTGTAAGGGTGATCGTGATGGTATTGATGGGGTGGTAGGGATGTTATTGGGCAAAAGCAAAAGCAGTCAAAGGAGCTGTTCGAAGGAAAGATTCTTCAGAGAGAAAAAGGTTGTCATATGGAGGATACAGGGAGTAGAAGTCAGATGGAAAACACCTGAAGAAATGGAAAAACTTTAAAAGAAAATGTTTAAATATATTCCTGGTGGAAATAGTTTTTTGATGGAATTATTTATCATTCAGTTGGTGTAGAAATTTTGTTTCCAATGACTTCCCGTTTTGAATGAGATATAGTGTGTACTCTGACTAACTTCTAAGACAGTCCCCAGAGGGCAATGACAGCTTCTCGTTATGATGCCTTAAGAATAACACAGATGGATATATTTTTTTAAGTTTCAAGCACAGGAGTCTCTGTGACCCTTTCTGACTCTGATGGTGCCTGGGAATGTGGGCATCATTCTGTGTCGCTTTTGAATAGTAAAGCATCATCATTAATTCATGCTCTGCACATTTGTAACTTGTGATAAACAAGAACTAAGCCTAAGTTTGCCTACAGGTTTGCTAAACCAATTAATAATGTAAGCTATGCTGCAGGGGCAGTGTTTATTTACCTCAGGGGTACTTGCTTGTTCCAGCAGTTTGGATGCACCATCACAAACTGAGAGGCTAATTACAAATTGCTCTTACCTCTTTATTAAAGCAGATCTCTGAAGGCTCACTCCTTAGGAGCTTTTGTGTTATCCTTGTTTACATTTCTGTGTACTTGAGTGTGCTGCTAACTGCATCTTTTATAAAGGATTGTAGATTTTACACTTTACAAAATCATTGCAGTCTGGTATTTCCTATGGGTGTGGATTAGTGATGATTACTGTATTTTAAAAGATGTCTACTGCTGTGTAACAAACCACCCCAAAACATATTGGCTTAAAACAATAGCAGTCATTTATTTTGCTCACAAATCTGCAACTTGGGCAGTACTTGGCAGAGGCAGCTAATCTCCATTTCACATGGTATCAACTGGGTTGTTTGGTGGTAGCTGGGGGATCTACTTTCAAGATGGCACACTCATATGGCTGGCAAGTTGGTGTTGGCTATAGGCCTCTCCACAGACTGCTAAGCCTTCCTCAAAATACAGCAGCTAGGTTCTAAGAGCAGGCATCCCAAGAGAAGAAGGTGGAAGTTCATGGAATTTTGATGACTATACCTTGGAAGTCCCATAAGGGTCCTTTTCACCTACTCATTGGTTGGGGCTGTCGTAAGGACCCATAGTGGTTGAAGTAAAGGGGACATGGGTTCCAGCTGTTGACAGAGGAATGACAAGGTTCCAGCAGACCACGTGGAACAAGAGATACTGTTGTGGTCATCTTTGGAAAATACAGTCTGCCACATACATGAATTCCGACATGCTTATGTTCATTTCTGGTTCATTCTTCTACTGGGAGAGAACTTTGAGAATACGTAACAAATAAAAATGAAGGAAAGAAGTGGAAATAAATTCAGTATTGAATATAAGGGTTATTGGATATTGAAGATAATCTTTAAATGTATAATTCTCCTTAGCTGTTAATGCAAAGCTGCTCCTTCCCTCCCCCCCAAAAAAACCCATCTCCTATTTGTTACTCAAAGGGATCACATATCTTCATGTGCTCTGAAACTCTCTCAAATCATTTCCATCTTCCAGAAAAACCATCCCAGGGTTCTCCAGGGTATTTACAAAAGAACAATAAAACATTCATTTTTTTAGCACATTGTAATGAAAACCATCCCCAAGTACTTAGTTTAACTGCCTTGTTTACCATGGGAGTTTCAAATGTCATTAGGATCCTGTTATATTTTTGTTGGTCTGGAGTCATGGGAATCACAAAGTATTTTTTAACCAAGGGTTAAAACTAGGATAGCAATGCCCAATGGCACCATCTCAACATTTTGTTAAAGTGCATTTCATTAATGCTTTGGAAGCCTATGTAAATCAGGGAATGGTGGGGGGAAAAAAGTCACGAATACTGGATGTTAAAGCCGTGTGGTGTGAAGAGAAACATCTGCTCCTGGTTAAATTCTTTAAACTTACGTTCTTTTGACTCACTCATTTAACTGTAGTGCTGAGATTTGAGTTCAATGAAGACTCTAAAGCTGGTTTTCCAGAATGTTCCAGGGAGTCTTAACCCTTAAGTTCTTAACCCCAAGCTTGTAATTCCAAGGTCACTGATATTACCAAAGTATAAAAATAGGGTTATCAACCTCAGCAACTCCAAAAAGCTGTCTTTTTTTGGGGGGGGACCTACATTGCCTTATCTTAGTGCCTTTGTGAAAAAAGGCCCATGGGTGTGCCTGATTATGAGGCATTTTTTACCTCGATAAAAAGTACTGATATTAACAAATCGCTTATTGCTGCCTCTTTTCTTTTTCCTGAGGGGAAGACTGACTTGGTTTCTTAAGAGATGGACTGAAAACCCAAGAACTGCACATTTTAACAGCAATACTTTCTTGAGACATGTCTCTGGACCTGCAACCCCCTTAATGTCTCTAGGCCTCAGTTTTCTTCACTGTTAAGATGATAGGAGTAGCAAATGATGTGCAAGTTTTCTCAGTTTCAAACGAATATATAGATAAAACATTATTGGTCCCAGATGGATATTTCCTGAAACTGTAGACTCATAGATGTTTCCATTTGAGGGTAACCTCAGATACTGAGAATTTAATCTCGTACCTATTCATTCCTTTAATAAATGCCCACGGAGTACTTACTGTGTACCAGGAACAGTTCCAGATGCTTAGGACAAAGCAGGAGGCAAAATAGACAAAGTGCCTGTCCTCATAGAGCTCTCATCCAGCTAGGAAAACCAGTTGTAGGGAGATATAGGAAACAGCACTCCAAACACAGAGGCATCTGCAAAGCGCTGAGGCCCCCTGATGGGAACAAACTTTGGTGGCTGGGGGTGGGGAGGGTGGGGGAACAATGACAAAGGCTTGTGAAGGTGTCAGGAGTGTGGGATGTGGCCTGAGAGGTGGGCAAGGCCCAGTTCAGGGGCAAGGGTTGTTGGACTCTGTGGGCCAGCTTCAGGCTGGGAATCTTATTCTAAATGGGACACTATTGGAGAGTTAAAACGAGCAGCCTTAACTGGCTCACATCTTTTAGATACCAGCCTGGCTGCTGTGAGGGCTGTACACAGGCCAGCATGCAGGAAGAAAACCAGCAGAAAGGTGGTGGTGAGGCCAGGGAACAGCGTCTCCAGGAGGAGGGAATGCATGAGTTGCCAGAGAGGATGGGGTGGTGAGGACTGAAGAGCCTGTGGAATTTGGCATCATGGAGGTCACAGGAGGGCTGTGGGGAGCTGCCCGTGGGGAGGCAGTGCGGAAGCCAGAGAGTGAGTGGAGGTGGAATCAGTGAGGCAGGCGTGGGTGGACGAGGCTTTCTCTGTTGTTGATTGGATTCTTTCCTCTTTTGCTTTTTTTAAAAAAAGATAACTTGAATTTAGTTGTATGCTGTGTGAGAGCCGGGGGGGGGGGGGGGGGAGAGAGACAGAGAGAGATTGATTGATTGATTGATTGATTGAGGATATCGAAGCGAGAAGTGGTCCTAAGTAGAGTTGGGTCTTCCAGGGTACCAGAAAACATGAGCTCCATGGCCTGGGTTTTGCCTTAACCAGGTCCCACTGACGCTGGGGACGAAGAGTGGAGGGCCAGAAGAGGACATGGGTATGGGTTTCTCAGCTTCTGACCTCGATTTTGTCTTTAAGTCATCTCTGGAGAATGGTGGGAAAGTGGGGAGAGGGTGGGGCCCAGGAGAGGGGAGAAAGCCCTGGGGAAACACAAGACAGCTGACCAGGGATGAAGGGAGCCACTGCAGGATGGCCGTGTGACCTCAGCCTTGGTGGGAGACCTTGAGCCCTCCTCCTTGTGGCCCTGGGTGGATTGGATGGATGTGACATTTGTGGGATGTGTCAGACAGAGAAAGCCAAGGATATAATAGCAGGAGAGTGATGGAAGCAGTGGGTCATGTGGTGGACAAGGAAGGAGGAGAAGGAACAGTCATTTGCGTGCCTCTTAAAGCAGCTTTCTGGGTCTTCACTGCTGGTCACGTGGAACTAGGTGACCATACGTCCCAGCTTGTTCAGACAGTCCAAGTTCATGCCTGTCATCTGAGCGTGATTATTATTTCACTTTTTGCTTCAGTTGTTTGACAAATCAGCATCCCGTGGTGTATCACAGAATGCTGCCTCTACTTTTCGTCTCCCGTGGACTTCTCACATCCTTTCCCATAGCAAATGTAGGCTCTTATGACCTTTCCCATGAGCTCTGCAGTTACTTCCGGGCCCCAGCCATGTCCTTTGCCTCCTGTCTCCTTGCTCTGTTACCAACCCCCACCTCAATCCATACCACATACTGTGGGCAGATTTATTTTCCTTAGGACAGGCCTGATCATGTCACTTTGCTCAGAAGTCATGATGGCATCTCATTGCCTTCAGAATAAAAAGTCCAGACTCTAAAGATGCAAGACTCTGCAATCTAGCCCTGGTATTTTCCAGTACAGCTTAGAGTGGAGGAACATTGTGAATACAGTGCTGAGCAGCGTAACAGGTGGCAATGTGGGCTCTGGAGCCAGCTGCCTAGGTTTGAATCCTACTTGCCCTTTACTAGTTGTCTGACCTTCGGGAAGTTGCCCAACATCTCTGTGCCTCAGTTCTCTAATCTGTAAGACAGGGATGAAAAATAATACCTATTATTATTATAAGGATTAATTGAGTTAATCTACATATAGCCTTTAAAACAGTGTTGGGCATACAATAAGCTCTCAGTACATTGTAATTAAGGATTTTCAGCTCAAGCACACTGAACATTTCCTCTTCCCTGCATAACTTCTGAGGCTTTCTCGCCTCTTTACTTTGCTAGCCCTGTTTCTCATAGGAATCCTTCTCCCAAACCATTTCCGTATGCACAGATTTTACCTGCGGGTAAGGTTAAATCCATGGTTACCAATCACGGATTTTGGCAGCCACAGAACTAACAGACTGGGAAGGCTGGCATGCATTCTTTGACTCCCACGGGACTATGACGAAAGTCTCTTTAAATGCTTTGCTAACATAATGTTTTGAGGTTTGATTTATCAATTTCCTTGTGGGTGTGCAGCAGTATTTAATGGAAGCCTGGGGGTCTTGCAGCCTTGGAGGCGGGCAGCAGATTCTCCTGCAAGTTCTTTTCCTTAATGGTCCTACTTGGATGATGACAGTTCTCATGGGCCAAGGTCGTCTTTGCTCCAGAATCCTGTTCTGAGTGCAGACAACCACATGTATGTTGAATTCTGCTGATGGGCATACACTGAGGGAGATTGGGATGTTCTGGGCCAAGGAAAATCTGCCAGAGGTGACTCCTGACTACTCCAGCATGTTGACTCTTTGTGCCCTCCTGGTCAGGGCATGCATTTACTATGACAAACTACTGTGTGCAGTGGAATGGCTGGGGTTGGCTTGGTGATTCAAAAAAGTGTTCTTAGTAAACAATGTTGAGCAGACTGGAAAGAGATATGCAAAGATATCCTCTGTAAAGTAGAAGAATGCTGTGTCTATGCATACAAATAACCTAGAGCACTGACACTGAAATTTTGACTAAAACATTTTGATTAAAACAGATGTGGACTTACTTGCATAGTTTTGTTTGGCATAAATATCAGTTGCCTTATATGCTCTTCTTCGTTTTAGTATGTGTGAGTCATAAGCAAATTTCACATTTTATTTCATACCAGGTGATATATATATATATATGTGATAGATATTTAAATATTTATTTTGTCTGCCCTGAAATTCTTCTTTAGAGAGCTTCTTTGTTCCTGCAATCCAATTAGATGGTTTTCAAGGGAGCCACCATGTACCCTGGTCAAAGTCAGTTGGCCCAGAAGTGGACATCTGACCTAAGCTGGGCCAGTCAGAGCCCTTCCCTGGGATCTTTTGCTTTGGGCAACCAGGAAGTTTAGACATTCTACCTCCAGTGATTAAGCTGTTAGCAGGAAAACTCAGAAGGTGGCAATGGACATATTTTCTGCTACATAGAAAAAATTAGTCCTAGATAAGAAAGAAGAATGATGCCAACAGATAAAAGTAGGAATGAAACTTGGAGCAAGTGTGCTGACAGTGCTGAGACACTGGTTCCAGGTCTTCTTAAGTCCAGCTCTGGCCCCACTGTGCTGACCACTTAACTGTTCTTAGAGAGACCATTGAGTTGTTCCTCACAGGCAGGACCTTCCTTGTTCACTTCCCATCTGTATCTCTGACTTAGAGTTTTGACACTGGATTGGAGCCTCCTGGTGGATTGGGTTTCGGGGAGCACTAAAAGCCATCTGAAGATCTGTGGGGGATGGGGCTTTACTGACACCTCTCAGTCCTACCGATCCCTAACTCCCATGCACTTCATTTGCCATGAATGGTGGTATAGGCACAGTCCCAGTGAAAGAACTGAGTCCATTAACACAGATAATGTAGTCAAATGATCCTTTGATCAGAAATCCCTGTCCTGAACTGAGCTACCAAAGGATGAATCTGTTCTCTGCTTCTACTAGAAGGCTGTGTTCCACCTCTTTCTTTTTGTTTTTTTCAGGAGATTACAGTTTGCTGAGTTCTTACGGTATTTCTCAAGCTTCCCTCTACTCACCCCTAGTAGCAGAGGAGAATAAATGGATACCTCCTCTCCTCAACTCAGCCCTTCCAGGGATCTGAGGACAAGCTGTGGTTCCTCAAACTTGAGTACAAACAGTTCAAGAAGGATGGAATAAAACTCTTCAGAGTCCCTCAGTTACCCCTTGAGTAAGACCAACACACATTAAATTCAAGAGGGAATAGTGCCTGTTTAATATTAAATTCAAGAGGGATAGTGCCTGTTTAACTCACTGCTGTTTGCCCAGAACCTAGTGCCCAGCATACAATTGGCATTCAGTAAGTAGTTATGGAATGAATAAATGAATATTAGTATCTCCATTTTATAGATGAAGAAACTGAAGCTAAAATAAATCAACTGATTTGACCAATAATATAACTACTGAGTAGCAGAGCCAGGTCCCAAGCTTTTAAGTCTTCAAACCCTTTGTCCAAGGGCGGATTCTAAGACCTCTCAGTCGCTAAAAGAGAAAACCACAACAGCAGAAAGTTTACATGATCTTTCCTTGTGGCCCCAAAACGGAGCTAAACATCCAGCAGTGCCTGGCAAAGCTTCCCGTTTCTGCAGCTAAGTGTTAACATGTCAAAACTAAAGGCAGCTTCAGATGTGAGCTCAAACCCGTGTTATTTTTAAGCCTCCCTTTTCAGAAAGTTGTACAAGAGTGTAGGTGACAAGATAGGAAGGGTTGTGTGTGTCTGATAAAATATTCACTGTAAAGACTCATGTGTAACTGCAACCCAGGACGGCATTTTTGTGCCTGCTCTTGACATCTAGGGCATGCCTCTGCTGTGGGCTCCCTGCGTGTGCTGTGTATGCTGTCACGGATCGGTGGCGTATGAGTTGTGAGGGAGGGCCGGAGTGGGCAGTGGTCTGATCTAGGGTATATAAGTATGTGGATGTGAGTCTAGGATTTACTCCATCTTATGTGCCTCAGAAATCACTGTCAAAAACACTATTATTCAGTATTTTATGTGATTTACTATGTTCTATAGCAGAGCTACCCAATAGAACTTTCTGTGATGATGGATATGTTCTACACCTGCACTGCCCATGGGGTCATCACTAGCCACAAGTGGCTGGTGGGCGCTTGAAGTGTGACTCGTGTGACTAGAAGAGGAATATTTACATTGTATTTTATTTGAATTAATTTAAATTTAAATAGCCACATGTGGCTAGTGGCTACCATATTGGACAGCACAGCTCTCTATTTTTTTTTAGCAGTAAGTTTCTGATTCCCAGCATTAATCAGCTCATTAGTTACAGGCATTTCATTAAGTCTATTATATAACTTGTAGAAAATAAATCCATCAGTTATAGATATAACCTCCCTTACCTGGTGTGTAGCAGTTCTCCTCAAAACACAGTGAGGGAAATTTCCTTTACCTGGGCAACAGTGATGGCTGAAAGCCTCCCTACCACACTTCAGCTTCTCATGTAGGACCTGGAATCAATACCAGATGAAGTCCTAGTTGTCTTGTTTCTTTTTGGGGCTTGCTGTCATTTGGGAGCCTGTACCCATCTTTTATTTCATGCCTAGTCAGGTTTAGATTTAGAGATCTCCATCAACTTGCCCTGTGCTATCTTATTTCCCCCTACCTCCTGGTGGGGAGAGAGAAAATCGATTATTTTAAGGAATTGGCTCATGTGATTGTGGGGGCCAAGAAGTCTGATATCTGCAGGGCAGTCCGGCAGACTGGACATTCAGGTAAGGACTGGTGTTGCAGTCTTGAGTTTGAAGGGGGAAAAGCCAGGGAGAATTTCTATGTTGCAGTCCAGAGGCAGAATTTTTTCCTTTGGAAAATCTCAGTCTTTGCTCTTAAAGCCTTCACCTGATTAGATGAGACCCACCAAATAATGGAGGAATTCACTTTACCCAAAGTCAACTGATTGTAAATGTTCATCACACATTTAAAAAATACCTTTACAGCAACATCTAGACTAGTGTTTTACCAAACGACTGGTCACCATAGTTCAGTCAAGTGGACACAAAACTAACTGTGACACCATCCTCTTTAGAGTCAGACAAAACAGTCTTGGAAGTGTCTCTGACTCTTTCCCCACACCTTCGACTACAGACTGTGGGCACTCCAATCCCTATTGACCTGTGGGCAGGAGGCTTTTCTCTTCCTTTTCCTGTGTTCCCATATAGCCTTCATTTTTACTAAATCCAACCTGTGTCTCACTTCTTTCTGATTTCTCACCCCAATTGACACACGTACTCTAAAGCACAAATATGTATATTCGCATGCACATAGAGTGTATCGCACTCACCCTTAGCAACATGGTATTCATTTTGGACGTAGAAACAGACAATGCATCCTAGAAATCTAATGTCATATTGTTGTTTTTAATAAAAATGATTCCTCAAATATATAACCAAAGATTTTTTTTTGCAATGAGTTGTGACTTTTTATATAACTAAATCTTTTTAAAAGAAATATTTTCCACATCATGATTCCTGATTACAGTTACAGTGGACCTTGTCCTTACTTATTATATAGAGCAACTGAGTGAAGCTGTGGATTAATCAGAACAGCCATATTTAATTTTTCAGTGCCTAAACCAGAAATTGTTACTCCTTTAAGTATTTGGGGCAGGTGGGTTCTTACAGGCAGCAGAAATGAGAAGAAGGTGGGTCAGGGTGTATTTCAGTTTAAACAGGCATCCACCTGGGCATCTTGGCACAGGTGAGATTATATGAAGTGGAAAGAATGGTATCATTCCAGGTCCTACGTGAGAGGCTGACATGTATCATTGAAGTGGTATCAGGTTGGGCTTAGGATACTCCGAGTGAAAGCCAGGCATGGCTTTGGGTAGCTCTGTGAGGTTTGACCAGTCACAGAATGTCTGAAGCAGTTTCCTCTCCTGTCAGGTATGATTTTGAGGCCTAAGGGAATACATGTGAAAGTTCTTTGTAGAAGAGTTGTGCAATGTTAATAGTTGCTGTTTCCTGTAATCGCTGTTGTTAGAGATGTTGTGGGCATGCGTGGGAGTCTGTGGGGAGCTCTGTGGCTGAGGTGACCTGGCTCCTCATGATCTCCTCTTCCATGTTGATTTGGTTCCATGCTCATGAAGACCTTGGAAGGTCACTTTATGGAGAATGAGGAAGTAGTTCCAGAAACATTGGGGGACAACTGTGGTAGGGTGTGGTGAACAGATACACAGGATTAGAAACAGGGAAGAAGATACTGTGATTCCAGCTGGAGGGACCAGATCGACAGTGGACCTGTCAGCTGTGATTGCTGTGTAGGTCTGATCTTCCAAGGAAAGCCAGGGCTAGGGGTTCACACTTAGGAATAATGAACATCTGATTTGTAGCTAAACCCATGTGAGTGGAGGAAGTCACCAAGGGGAGTGTAGAGTGGAGGAGAGCTGGTAGCCAGGGATGAACCCTGATGAATACATCGCATGCCCACCACCATGATGAACGTGAGACTGGCTCAGTGAAGGTTATTAATGCAAGAATGAGAAGCAGGATTTAATTTAGCCATAAGTACACAGTCAAATGACTTTCTGAAAAAGAGGAAAAGTGTCTATACTAGGATAAGACAGAACCATAAGAGTTGTGGCCCCTAGGTCTAGCCAAATACTGATCTTCATAAAATCTAAATGTGGTCGTCTAGTTAAAAAGGACTACTCACCCTTCCTGGTAAACAATTTGGCAACCTCTACCAAGCCTTTGAAAAGTTAATATCCCTTCAGTCATTAATTCCACTTCCAGGAATCTATTTGAAAGAAATAAGCAGAGCTACAAATATGCTTCCTCTTCTTGGGGGTGTGAATTTCCCTGGAACGCATAGGATAAAGGCAGCATTTAACTTTGATGTTTTAAAGTTTGGATCCTAGGCAGCACTATGGTATAAGATACAAAATTTGCACTGAAGTTGAAGGTAAAAGATGAGCATTCGAAGAAATCTTGCAGTTTTCCTCAGACTCCCACTCTCCTCTGCTCTTGAGGTTATGACTGGGGGGGAGAGTCGGATATGCTGGCCTGCAGGGTGAACTCAGAGCCTTTGTGGGCATGGATCCAAGGCCATATGTGATCCAGTTCTTGCTATGTCTAGTCAAGCCTCATTTCTGGGGCTCCTCTTGATTTCTCATGTCATGTTCCAGAAATATTTCTAGAAATTTCCTCAACACACCAGGCTGTTGCATACTGTCAAGCTTTTGCCCATCATGATCCTTCCTTGCCTTTACATGGATTGCTCTCTCCTTTCCCTTTCCATATCTGGTGAACTCTTATTCATCCTTCAAAGCCTTCTGCAGAGTAGGACCCAAATAGGTTTTGTCTAGCATGGCATTTTGGAAAAAAAAAATGGATTTGAATACTTTAAGGTGAGACATACATGCTCCAGTTCTGCCACATTTCTTACTCTTCCTTTTGTGTTACACCATGTCATTTGTTACATCGCTGATCTACTCTGAGAGACTTTTCTCAACCTCCCCTTCAGGCAGAAATAATCACCATTGTCACTGTCATTTCTACATCTTCACATCCATTACTATATTATCCTCCATGAGGAATTTTTACAGTATTTACTTTTTCAATTCTAAAAGTAACATTCATGCCCCTTAGGTAAATTTGAAAATTACACAGTAATAGAAAAAATCACTCATAGCCCCACTCCCCAAGTACAGTGCTGTTTTCATTTTGGTGACTGTTTTTATGCATAGTTTATGTATATGTATTACATAGTTACCATAATAAAGTCTATCAAGTTTAGAATCTTGACTTTTTACATATCATTATAAGCATTAATTGTTCCATGATAATTGTAATTATTTTTAAAGTCTGTTCACAATAATTGGCCAAATCTTCTTGAGGATTGGGGATCCTATTTTACATTCCTAGTACCTAAGCACCATGTTGGTCTGCGCCAGTGTAGGGGCTTAACTATTTGTTGAATCCTACAGCTGAAAAATTAATGTCTCCATCCATACCTTCAAGGAGCTCATTTCAGGAGAGAATCATTCATTCAACAGATATTTCTTGAGGACCTGCTATACGTCAGACATCGTTCTATTACTGGGGATGCAGCAGTGCAAAATACCCCGGCCCTTATGAAATGTGTATTCCAGAGCAGTGATTCTCAAACATCAGGCTGCATTGGAATCACTTGGAGGACTTCTTAAGACACAGATTGCTGGATCCCACCCTCAGAGTTTCTGACTGAATAGGTCTGTGGTGGGGCCTGAGAATTTGCATTTCCAACAGGTTTCCAGGGGATGCTGATGCTCTGGTCTGGGGACCACACTTTGAGAACCCCTGGCCTAGAGGATAAATTTGCAGTACAATATGGCAAAGGAATATGGTTGTCTGGTTTGTAGTGGGAGAAGGGCAGATGTCTGTGTCCAAGCCTCTCCAATTCCTCCAGTCCCAGTGAGAAAGGGGAGAGCTGGGATAATGTCCTGTGTCTGGAGTCCTCGCCCCTTCACTCTAGATGACAGCAGTCTCTGCAGGGCCACAGAAGCCGAGGACTGATAAGGAGAGAGGTTAGAGATACTGTCTTTGTGCCCCATCCTTTGGCACACTTGCCATATATAATGTCTAAACTAAGCTTCAGTGCAACTGAAAAATAAGTGTGTTTTCACTCATTTTATACATGAGAAAACTGAGGCACAGAAAGTTTATATAATCTAGTCTGGTTCCCCAAGACAGTGAGTCACATATCTGGGGCTCCACGTCAGGCCTTTCCAAAAGCCTTTAAACTTCATGCTATTTCCATGACTCTGGTTGAGACTGGCCTATGGTTGAGCCCTCCATGGAAGCAGTTATTAAAATGCTTCAGTAGTCATAGCTGTTTCCTCTTCAGTAAGAGAGTAGTAGCAGAAGCTAGTGCAGGTGTCTCCTCTTTCATTCAAGGGCCATAAAATCCATTGCCTTTCTCCTTTGGCATTTGTTGCCAGAAAGCTCATAAGTATGCTTTGCATACAGTGGCTTTTTTCAGCCTCCAAAGTTCTTTGGTATAATTATTTCCCCGCTATTTTCTTTTAAAATTTGTGTTGCTGTGCCTTCTTTTAGGAGCTTTATAGAATAATTTTTAAAATAGGTGGATATCATAGATTAATGAGGGAAAAAAGAAATTTTCAGGATGGAATGGATGGCTTTAAGATTTTTTTGTTTTGTTTTTTAACTTTTGAAGAGTGAATTGAGCCAACTCTGAGTATATGAGTGGACACATACATGCCTGTAGACATGTATGTAGTTGATGCCTTGACATGTGTCCACTGAGTCTTGTGATTAAAAGAATGAACTTTGGCCCAGTCCAGACCTGGTTCTGCACTCCGGCTTTGCACTCACTGCTTGTTTTATGACTTCAAAGTCTCTGGGCCCCAGTGTCCTCATCTGAAACGGAGACAGTGATACCAGGCAGCGTCATTGAAGGATGAAACGGTTTGTTGTTTTAACTTACGTAAAATGCCTAGCTCAATGTCTAGACATAGTAGGTCTATACCATAGACAGTAATTACTACTATTGTTATTTTATGTCTAGCGCAGGCTAGGATTTAAAGAAAGACCGGACTGCGCATTTGCAACTGCAGTTTTCCAGGTTGTGCAGTGTGGAACAAAAATGACTTTCCATTTAATATCAGGGTGGTTCTTCTGAGGAGAGCTGTCAGGGCTGCTTCTCCTTTAGAAAGAATAGCTCCATGCTGGCAAAACTGACTCTCAAATGAGGGTAGATTATCACTGCAGAGGCCTCAGGATTTTCTGAGGTCATCTGCTTAGGGCTTGGTGACTAAGACTTAGACAGCGCTGAGGTCTGCACCGCCTTATTTATTTGTAAAATGACTTAAGCATCCTTGCCTGGAAAGTCCCCTGAAGTCTACCTTCTGGCTTTAGCTGGCTCTTGCTTTATTTTATTAGATTATTATTTTCAATTTTTCTTTCAAACTTATGACTTATACTCAATCCAGTTGCCTTGGGCTATTTTTTAGGGAAAGGGAGAGTTCAAATACCTCGGTACTCTGGGTGGGTGTTCATCCCCCATCCCGTTGGTACAGGGAGTGAGAAGGAACCATCACCTCGCTGCTGGATGGTGTGGACCAGGACTCGGAGAGCCAAGAGTCAGTCTGTGACTGTAGGCTGGGCATGATCTGTGGGCTCCTTTGACCTTCCCTAAGCCTGAGAGCACCAGGGAGCAAGGTGTCCATCAGATGGTACAACTCGGGGAGGATGTGCCCACAGCCTTGGCACAGGGGTGATTTTCCCACCTCTGCCCTTCTCTGCCAAAACTATTGTCCAAAAAGGAAGCTCTTGGGCCATAAAATGCCATCTGTCATTTGTATATGGTTATATGGACAAGCTGTAGTTATACAGTAGTCTGATGAGCAGGAAGTCAGTGATTCATCCGAAAAAAAGTAACAACAACAACAAAAAAACCAAACTCTTAACAAAACGAACTTCCTCTTTCAAACTCTTTGTTTAGAACTTTTTGCAGTCTCTTTTAAAAAAATGTTAATAAGGACTAATGCAGTGTTTCAAAGTGGTGATTTCAACCCTTCAAAGCCAAATGCTTTATCTATCCATCAGACAACATAGTCAAACAAACAAAAAAAACTATCTTCTTCAGACTAGGGTGTGGGGGTGGGCGCCCCTGAGGACATGGGGCTCCTGCCAGCTTGGAAATCTTCCCATGCCCCTGAAATAGCCTCGCAGGCCTCGGGGAGGCGCTTTGCACGCTGCACATGTCCCTCTGATAGACCATTCCATTCACTTGGTTCCCTTCCTTTTGTTTGCCTCACAGATCCAGGAGGCTGCAAGCCAGGGCCTGAAATTCGTTGGTGTTATACCTCAGTACCACTCTCCTGTGAATTCAGCAGGCAGCAGCGCTCCGGTGTCTACTGCCAACAGCACCGAGGATGCCAGAGATGCAAAAACCGCACGTGGGGATCACGCGTCACTGGAGAATGAGAAGCCAGGGACTGGGGACATGTGCGGTGCTCTGGCTGGGGGAAACCAAAGCCCAGAGCCCAGCTCAGGCCCCAGAGGGGAGGTGCCCATCGCCGAGCAGCCCAGCTCACCCTCCGGAGAGGCAGATGGTGGAGAACTTTCACCACGGGGGGTGAGCAAGACACTGGATGGACTGGAGAGCGACCCCTTGGAGGTGCATGAAGAGCCACTCTCAGGGAGTAAGTATGTCAGCACTGGGAGTTTTGACCCGCTTAAAGAGTAGTTAACAGCTTTTCATTAATCCCCATGGTATCTCAGAGAAAAAGGAATGGAATTCGAGTGTAGAGACAGCAGTCCATCAAACAGGAGACACTTTATCAAGCAGTTATCTGTGCCACCTGACTGTTTACTTACTGAAGTTGTGACTTCTGGGGAGTACAGAACCACATGAAATTGACTTACAGTTTGCTCCAAAATGTCACGTTTGAAGTGGATTCTAGACTATGAGTTCTTTTATCTCCTGTGCTCTCGAAATTGCCCTTGAATTATCCAGCTTTCACACAGGAAGTGTCAGCCTGCCAGGCACCAGTGAAACCTACACACCACTTGTTAAAATACCTGCCTAAAGCAAGACATTTTACAGCTGAGCAAACTGGAGTTTAGAGAGGAAATCTGTTGCCCAGTCTGGAAATAGGCAGTTCGGGCATATGAATCCAGGTGGATTTACCCACCATCCCTTCACGCCTCTCTGCTTGGTCTTTCCTGTGTGGTAGACTAATAAGATTTACTGAGGCCCTCAACAAGATTTACAGGGAGCAAAGTTTCCCTCCGTTTCTCTGTATTTCCTTTTTCTCTACTTTCTTCCAGAAATCGACCATCCATACTTCCCCCTTTCTCCAGGAAATCTAGCATCCAGTCATTTCCTGAGAGCAAGGTACTTGCATGAGCCATGTGGCCCCTTCTAGCCTTCGGAAGGCGAACAAGTATGAAGACTGACAGAAGACCACCAGGGCTTAGGAGGGCTTTCTGTTTAGGCCTTTCTGGCTGATCTCCCTGGTTAATATTGTTATTATCATTTATTTACTAATTCTTGAATTTAGCCTCTTACAAGTGATAATGAACAGGTGATGCTTTGAGAAGGGAAAACAAGGAGAAACAATTTCTTTTGTTACATCAGAACTTCTTGAGAAGAAAATTATGGGATGGTTAATTCCAGGGGCTTATTTGCAAAGTTGACTTAGAGGGAGATATTGGAGCTGCCTCAGTGCTGTGATATAGTAAGACTATTTAATCAAGGCATTGAGCCTTCTTACTACACACTGAAGTAGAGCTCTTTATTTGTGTGATTTTTCGCTGTTTGAGGCAGATGCCTGCTGCCCTCATGGAGTAGCTGAACATGCATTTAAGCCCAGTGTGTCCTCCTCATGAACACCCAGGTCTTAGTCCAGAAACCTCCATCTTCTCATGGAGATTGGGCTGGATGTGTGTGCTCTGAATCCTGGGCGGGAAGATGGACCTCACTGGAGTCCTTCTCTAAGTCCAGGACTGTGGGAGGGCGAGGACCAGGCCAGGCAGAGGCCCCCAGGAGAAAGGGCAGGAGTGACGGAGAGGTGGGGAGCATGGTGCTCAAGAATCTAGCATCTGTTTACATTCTAGCCTGCCTTCCATGCCTCAGTTTCTCACTCTGTGAAATAGGGATAGAACGATAGTTTCTCATGGAAAGGTTAAAGATGTACATTTAAAGCACTCAGCACTGTTTGACGCATGAGTATGAGCTGCTATTACTGGGGTACAGGCTCGTAGTCCTGACGCTTGACCTCTACCTCTCATGGAATCTTGGCTTTGAGAAAGGAGGCATTTACTACTGAGGTTTCCTCAGGAGTTTTCAGATCCTTCCTGTGTTCCAGAGCCCACCTTCCTCTGAGACTCCTTCCAGACTTCCTGCCTTCTGTGAGAGGATTATTCACTGGAACCTCCCCAGGTGCCCAGGACCTTCCTGCTACCCTGTGGCCACTCACCTCCCTCCCCAGAATCTCGCCTGATGGCTGAACACACAGAAAAATTGACACCCAAAGCATTTTGGGCCCTGTCCCATCACCCAAGTCCCTGTTCTCTCCTGGAGAAACAGACCCTGCTGGGGAGGAATGGGCGAATGCGTGTGTTTCTGGAGGTGTTCAGCCCACCAATGGATGAGAATTTCAGCTCTGCAGGGGTAGGCCAGGAAAAGGGTTTAAAGCCTCCTTCCAGCCCAGTCTCCCTAGGCAGGTAGACACTGCCTGTCTCTACACATAAAGCAGTCCCTTTATCTCTCTGCGCGGGCTGCAAATCTCTGGAATTTAGGCAGCTCACTGTATCCCTTTCTCCTCCTTTGGTGGAATAAATGAGTTTTTTGGGTTTTTGGGTTTTTCACACAGGGATCATTTCACATATAAGCCTTTCACTGGTCACGATGGCAGTCACCCTCCAAGTCCACTATTCTGTGTCCTCCTTGTGTTATCTCAGTCACTCCTCACAAAAGCTTTGTGGCAGAAGATGCTATTACTATGTCCATTTTACAAATAGGGAGCGTCACCTTTTATACCCCCATACAGTTAAATTTCTTTATCACAGCTTGAGCATTTGGCCTCCCTGAAGGCTGAACGTCCAGGGACCCTGTCCCCATTGCTTGTGACCCTCACCTGACCCCCGGCCTCTCTCCTAATCTCCCTCCTGGGAAGTCCACTCCCCATCACCCCCCCACAGGCACACATAGTGCCCCCAGGCACCCCTCCCCACCGCCTGCTCAGCTCCCAGCTTGCCTTCTCTCAGGGCCCCCTAACGAGGGTGAAGTGTTTTTACTCCTCTTCTGCCAGGTGGGCTTAAATAGGCAATCACAGCACGACAATTAAAAAAAAATCCAGAGGGAGTCTCCCTCCTCTTCCCTCCTTCTCCTCAGTTAATTTATTTCCTTTAGAGGAGGCCTTGGGGAGAGGAATCTAGGCAGTGCCTGCTCAGACAGGACTTTCCAGTGGATTCTCTGTGCGGAAGCAGGGGCAGGTCATCTCTCCCCATCTCTGTGGGCTCTGCGCAGCCGTCACGCCTCCTTGCCCCTGCAGGTTCTGGGGGAGGCCCGCCGTGTGTCGTGTGTTCCTCTTCCTGCTTGCTGACTTTTGTTTCCTGGTCTGGGGGAATTTCCTTTTGGTTGGAGGTCCATGCTGTGCCATGATCACCTGAGCCTGTGCAGGGACAGCCTCAGCATCTCCATTGCCACAACTTCCATCAGAGAAACCAGGAGGCTAGACAGGTTCACAAAAATTCTAATCATTCTCACTGTCACCAAAATAATAAGTCTTCCAAGCACCGCCCTTCCTACCCTGCAACTCCTCACTTAAAATGCTTCGAAATGTCAGCCAGAAACCCCAGCCTGTGGTGCCAATCACATTTCTGACTGAGAGGATTTTATTCAGTAGCCCTCCCTGGCTGCCAGCTCATTGTGAATGGCCAAAACCTGGGGGTTGGGCTTTCCTGATGTGAGGTCTCCTTCCTCCCCACTCCCTCGGGATAGTTGGACCCCATGATGCGGCCCCCTCCCAGATCCACCTGCCGCCATCTTTCTGGCCTTTTATTCAGTCCATTAACAAACAGCTATTGAGCTGCCACCCGTGGTCATCGGCCCCTGCCTTCTGTGTCCTGATGAAATTAGTCTCTTGTTAGGTTTGGGAAAGAGCCCAGGGTTTGGGGTTTGAAAGACTCTTGGCTGTGCCACTTACTGGCTTGTGATTTCTGGGGGATCCACTTAACGCTTCTGGGCACAGAACCAGTGCCACCCCCTCCCATCAAGGTTGGGAGAGTCACATGAGATGGTGAAGGTGAAAGGCCCTTATAAATAAGGGATACATGCCTGTGGCTGCTGTCATCCTTAGAGGTGGATTCCCATGGATTGTTGTGCATGCAGCGGTCCCTGCACTTTGCCTTTCCTGCTGCCCTGGCAAGTGAGCCTCACTCTGGCCCAGAGGTGCCCTGCTATTAGTGCCCAAGTCTGAGCGAAGCTTGAGCAGCCTTGCCCAGATCTAGGCATCTGGATGGAGCAGCCTGGGGCCCTTCTACCCTCCTGCCTGCCTCGCCACCATGGTGCCCACTGCCTCCCTTCCCAATGCAAACCTTTCTGCTTAGTCCCTTCTGCCCATGACCTCAGCAGCCTGCAGTCCCCACCCAGCTTGGGCTGCCCAGCCAAGTGTGATGCCACTTGTTCCTTCCAGTACAGCTAACGACCAGCTGCCTCCTCCTCCCACATCTAGCCCTTGGAGCCCCAGATTTTCAGCCAGGCTCTAAACTCTTTCTTCTCTCCAGACCACAGGTCTCCTGGGACAGCAGGGCCCAGCCAGTCCCCTGCTTACCCTCAAGACCTGGGCTCTCTAGGGCCCCACCTGAAGGCAAACTACAGCCTCCCATCCTGTGCCTGAGTCCCCACGCCCAGGCACAGACCTCAGGGTTGGACACCTGCCTCTTTCCTCCCCACTCCCTAGTAGCCTGGCAAGGCCTGAATGGACCAGGCTCCCCGGCCGGCAGGACTCAGCCACCCCCACCCTTGGGCCCCACACTCCCTTAACCTGCCCTCGCTTTCTCCTCTGGTTGGCTTAGAGGTTAATACAGTGAACATATGTATAACAGGAGGGATCTAATGAGACAAGGTGGGGGAAAGGGAGAGACGAGAAGACAGTCCCGATGCTCCTTGGGTGCTCAGCTACTCCCAGAATGTTCTCAACCCCTTTGGGACTCACTGTCCCATATCTGGAAAAATCTTCCAGCTGGTCATGGCAGAGTCACAGAGCAGCTGAGAAAATTTAAACAAACATGGGGCTTCTTTTTGAAATCTTTGGTGCTTGCTCACGTGAGGATGTGTGTTGGAGAATGAGAATATTAAAACATCAGAGGACATCACTTTTGGACAGTTTCTCTTGGCTGGTTTCCATGTGGGTAGAGAAAGGACTGGGGACAAGGAGATGATGGGACAGAGGAGTGTACAAGGGTTACGCATATGCAATCAGGTTTCTCCCAATATTTCATTGCTGCTGATGCTTTGGATGCTCTTCGTTCCAACGCTGTTTCCTTTTCCTGAGAAATTTATTTCTGTCTCTGGTTTCAGTCTGACCCCCTGGGGAAGATCAAGCTGGGAAAGCTGTCAGCACCATCTACCTTTTCTGAGGGTCTCTGTCTTCCTCCACTACACCCCCAGCATTCTCACTTCTCCTTTGGCCTTCCCCTTTTTCTGGTTCATTACGCATTTGGGAAAGTTGTGTTTTTGTCTTGCCACTGAGTGCCAGTTCCTTCTGTGTGATCAAGTGTTACCATGTAGTTTTGGACTTTGGCCACTTCCAAATTCCCCACCTACTTCTCCCATACAGAGGCTGTGATTTTTTTTCTTCTTCTTCTTAATTCATTTGCATTTGTGCTTGACTGTAGCAGACTGTAGCAGGCTGTAGCGAGTGGTGCTGTGGCCCATGTTGGGGTCACCTTTGGGCAGCTCTGGCCAAGCCCACAGCTTCCTTAGCCTCTCTACCTGCAGACATTCTCGGGAATGGGCCCTGGGGAATGAATGATTCAGGAGTGACTCAGTTTATGAGGATAAATGTCCCACGTTCCTTGCCCTTGGTGGGTGAATCTGAGGTGTGTTTTACATAGTATCTCAGGGCCCCTGTTGGGATTGAGCCCTAGTTGCCCCAGCGGTAACATGCTGTTCAGTGCATTCATTCACTGGTATCATCTCCATCTCCTCCCTGTTTTCCATTCCTACTCCTTCCCTCTTTCCTGGGATCCCTTCCCAAATAAACTACTTGCACAGGAAAGCTTGCAGGGTCTGCTTTAGAAGGAATCCAGATAAACTCAAGAACTCACTAAAACCTTGCTTATCCTCTTGCCCTCGGTAGCTGAAGCTTTTAATTGAACCCGTGACACCCAGGACTGGAAAACACCCGATCATCCAGTTCACCTCCTGCCCACCCCAGCCCCAATTTATGGCTGGATTCCCTCCATTACGAACCTCCTCTGTGTCGCTCCATTTCTACAGTTTGTATTTTGAACACACAGACTAGTCTAGTGATTGCCAGCTCCATACACCAATACCTAATTTCTGGTGTGGAAGTACTTCCGGGCTGGGGATGGCTTCCTGAGTAAGCAGGAGGGCTGAGAAAAGCAACTTGGGATGGGGAGGATGAACAAGCTAGAACTGGTGTTGAAAATCCAGGTGGTCACTTCCAAAGATGGGCACCTTCCTTTCCTAGTTGTTCTATTGGATGGAAAGCCTAAAATGGCTGCTGTTCGTTCGGGTATTGCTGATGACAAAGCAATATGGCCCAGCGTTGTCCCTAGAGATCTCTGCTGGTGTTCGCTCAGGTGGGGCTGTGAGAAGACTTTGTGACTTATGTGAGATAATCTTAGATGTTAGATGAACATATTTGGTGTTAATGTGCTTTATTGTCACCCCTTGTTTTTGGCAAGTGGTAGTGGACTGCCGTCACAGTCCTGAAACAAAGTTTCCTTTTTTAAAAAAAAAAAGTATTTGTTTAAATAAAGGAAAGTGAGTCAATTTAAAAAAATCAACTAGTACTTGGATACCACAAAACATTGTGAGATACTGAAATTTGAGAAACAGCATCAGAGAGTGTGGGTTCAGGTGTCTCATGCAGGGAGCATGAATGTGCTTTGTCCTTCTTGCTAATGTCAACCATTGTTTATGACCTTTAAATTCTTGTTTCAAAGAAGGGTGGGGATTTTCTTATGATTTAACAAGATATTTTTGGAAACCAAAGCATATTCCTGACTAGCCTGTGTAAGCAAGACTTTTTAAGCTGGGTCAACTGATTGCTTGACTAAATGAGGAGCACAAAAATAGACTCTCAGACTTAGATTGAAATTCCAGGTATTTGCTTCTGGAGGCTGCTGCTGCTAACCCATGCCCAGCCGCACGTAGGCAGGCACGGCTCAGCTGCTGGGTGGCAGTGATTATTGATTGCTGAAGAACTGAGCTATAAATGAAGGAACCAAAAGCTCGGCGCCTCATCCCCAGTGCCTTCTTGGCTGTTTGGACCGACCTGCCACTCCAGGCAGGAACTCTCATTTACGGGAACATATTTATTTTTACATATCAATGATGTATTTTTGATGTACTTGATTAAGTATTATGGGTTCAGCCCCAGGAAACACTACTGCAGTTTATAAATAGTGAGTTCAGGAGTGTACAAGGTTCCTGGAATTAGAGCAGTATTTTTGTTTTTATGTTTCTCTGTACATTTACTTTTTCAAAGACCTCTCTCTCCCAAATATGTCTGCTTTTATTTCTAAAACACATCTTTGTAGGACTTTCTAGAACCATCTGCTATGTTCTTTTCTCAAACACCTAGCTGTGCACATTAATCCCAGATAACAGCTATTCATTACATTCCAGATTAAAAACCTAAGTCCCCCATCAGAAGCCCAACCTTTCAGGTCCATGTTACTTTAAGCCAGCCTCAACTTACTACTTGGAATGAGGCTTTATTATCTGGCAGCAATACAGCTTCACAGAGATTGCAGCATTCATCATCTCATTTATTCAGGCTCCTGAGAGATTCCACTAAAGCCCATGAAGCAGATTTTTATCATCAGTTGACCTCTTCTCTCTCCACTGCCTTTACAAATCCCAACAGAAATGGAGATCTTCACCCTTTTCAACAAACCGAAAAGCCATCAGAAGTGCCGGCAATACTACCCTGTCACCATTCCTCTCCGTGTCTCCAAGAATGGCCAGACAGTGAACGGCTTGGACGCCAACTGGTTAGAGCACATGAGCGACCACTTCCGGAAAGGAGGCATGCTGGTGAACGCAGTCTTCTACCTTGGAACGGTGAACGGTATGTTTGGAATTCACAGTCCTCGGGTGGCCCTTTGTGAACTTGGCTTCTAACTCTTGAAATCTTAGTCCCTCTTCAGAGCCTGCTTCATTCAGAAAGCTCTGCAGCCGATAACCATGCTGCATTTTATTTCCAATTAACACATCTTGAGGAACTTTCCATAAAGCCCAGGGCCTGTGCTCTCTAAACCTCTCTAGGAGTCAGCCAGGTATCTTCTGAAATGACAGAGAAAGTGGAGTGATTCTGTTTCATCGAAGGTGGCCTCAGTCTCTGTTGCTTTTAAAGGCTTTTAAAAAGATTGTTCCCTGGATTTGTTAATTACCCCCTGGGATTGTGCCATTCCAAAGTGCAAATTGTTTGTAGACACTATTACAGTTGAAGTAGCAGTAGCAGCACCTTGAAATTAACAGCAGAGAAATAAATTGAACAGCCTGGTTTCTGTAAGCTCCACTGAGACACACACTGTTCCCAGGTCTCCCAGCACCCAGTATGCCCTCCCCAGTAATGTGTTGTCTCTAGTGGTTTGCTGCATGGGATAGCACTATTGATGTCAGCTCTCCTAAGGCAGAAAGTCTGCCCACAGTGGGAAAATGTGTCAAACAAAGAAAGGGCTTTGGGTTAACGAGAAGGCAAGTTGAGTCACCAGGGTGTGTCAAATCTGGGAGGCAATTTGGAGAGTGGGACCAACATGCCAGCACGTGCATATCCTGAGGGCTGCCAGTCAGCAGGATTCCTAAGTGAAACATAACACTAAATTCGTCAGTCCCAGCAAAACCTGGCAGGGGGCGTCAACAGTACCGTGTGTTGTTGAGCCGTTTTCTCTCAAGCATTAGCAGAGTCATGAACAGAGTTTGGATTCTACATTGTTTGCAGTCCTTGAAATGCCAGCAAGCATCCTGAGATCCTGAATTCTAAATGAATGTACTTTAAATCATCCAAAGCCTTAGAACATGATAGAGCAGAGACAGGTCTTAATTTTGCATGCAAGTCTCTAAGTATCATTGTCTAATGTTGACATGTTATCATAGTAGCAGCAGGTGTTGTATAGTGTAATGGTCCATAACCATTTGTTGAATGCATGAATGACACAAGAAAGGTGATTGGCTTGTTAAGAATACATCCAGAGCAGGGCTGCCCAACAGAAGTGCCCGTGATGATGGAGGTGTTTGTTCTGTATCTGGGTTGTCCAGTATGGCGGCCACCAGCTGCCTGCGGCTACTAAGCACTTGAAATATGGATACTGCAGCTGAATAATTGAGTTTTAAAATTCATTTAACTTTCATTAATTTAAGTTTAAATAACTCTATGTGGCTAGTGGCTAGGGTCACTGGTCAGTGTGCACTTGGTCAGTGCAGTTCTAGAATATCATGTCTTTAATACAACTAATGTAGGGTTACTTCTGTGCCCTAGTGGCAAGGTGGGTAACCTCTCTCTACACAAGGAAGCCCTCCATGGGTACCTGCAAAGTCCCCCAAAGCCAGGGATTGTCAGAGTCTGGTTTGAGATGCTTGATAAAACACCAGTCGCGGTACGTGCTTGGGGCCAACTTGGGACAGATGTTTACAGCCTGACTTACAAGTGTCAGGGGAGGCCAGGGAGGAACCTTTGGCTCCCTGTTTCCTGCAGGGACACCCCATTGCCTGTCTTGGGTTGTGGCAACAGTGGCTCCTTTCATCCCCTCTCGGTGCCCACAGATGCTCTCTGTGGCCGTGCATAGTTTTACATTCCTCCCTCGGAAACTGATGGTTAGTTGTTGAAGGTGTATAGGGAGGTGCTGGAGATAGTGGATACCCAGGTGGCCACTTGGAATTTCTTCCCCTTTTAGGAAAACTAGGTCATCAAAAGGAAGGTTTTCTCTTTGACCCCCCTGCCTGAGCATGTCAGGGGCCCTAAGACCCCCAAGAAAGAACACCTGGAACGTTCACAAACCCATTTACTGTTCCTCTACCGTCATGGTTTGGCGATCAGGGCTGAGTTAGCCCCTCTACTCCCCGTCACCCCACTCTTCAACCTGGAGTCCAGAAACGCAGACAACTTAGACAGCTTTTTCTTCAGATTTGACTTGAGTGTTTGAAATACTGTTATAGCCTCCCTTGGCTTTAACCGCATTAAATTCATTCTTCCTGCCCTGAAGACAGAACATGAAATTTCCCCTGGCAAGCGCAACTATGAAGTCCTCCACAGGGCCCAGGCATCTTCCTGTATGCAGCCCATATCTTAAAGCTCCACCATAGCTGTTCGTATCTATGTCAGGGAGGGCTGCAAAATTCTCAGAACAAAATGAATTGAAACCCACTCTGATTTTAAACACAATTTCACCCTTTCTATGTCTTTTGGGAGGGAGAGTGTGACCGGGAGTAATGCTTACTGGGTTAGGGTGTTTCTGCTCTGGAAAAGTTCAAGGTTTCCGTTGGCCAGGGATGAAATACGTGTGTGTTCTTTTCCCAGAATTAAGAAAAAAAATGGCAAGCTAATCATAATCATAAGAGGAACCTATTTCTAATGAGATAATTAGTGTCCTTACAAATAAATCTGGCAGAGCTAGAAGCACATCTTTAAGCTGTTTGCCATCTGGAAAGGCACCAGTCATGACTCTTAAATAGAGATTTATACTCCAAAGTATTTTCCACAGAGTCATAAAGCTCATGAGAACTTTGTCCCATAAACAAGGTGATGTTTCAGCCCAAATTACCCAGTGCAGACTCCAGAGCTTCTGTTCTGGAGGCATTACTCCCCTCCCCATGCCTCCCACTCCAGGACATAGAAAGACTTGTACATTCCTCAAGTTTGGGCTCCTGCTCATGGTCTCCAGGACTCCTCTCCCTGGGTCATTCATTACATCTTAGAATCACCAGGTGTCTTGGGCTGGGGTAGGCTCTGCCTGTGAGCTCTGGCAAGCTTAGGGCACAGAGGAGGGGCGTAGTGATGGCCGTGGACACCTAGCGGGTGCTTTGTGTGGGTGCTGGGCTCAGCAATTCAAACTTAGCATTGACTTCATCCTCGCAATACCTCAGTGAAGTAGGTACCGTTGTTATGCCTGTGTTATAGCTGTGGAAACTGAGGCACAGAGACATTATGTCATTGTCAAGGTTACTGGCTAGTAAGAGCAAGAAGGTGGCAGAAGAAAGAAGGGAGTAGGCAGACAAAAGGACCATGAGGTAGGCGGGATAGAAGAGGAAAGACGTGGCTATGCTGGCAGGAGTTGTGGCCCCCAGCGGGACTTTGGCGGCTCTCCTGGTGGGGAGAGGAGGACTCCAGGGTCACTCTAGGGAGGTGGCAGGACCCGATGGAAGCAAGAATGAGTCCAGGGGCCACATAGCAGAGCAGCCAGGCACTCAGGAACATGTCGGCCAGTGAGATGAAGGCCAGGCTCTCTATTTCTAGAGGATGGGAAAGACCAGGAGGAGAGACCCCAAGCTGAGCTGGCTGTTGTGGAGGAGTTGGGTGGGAGTCAGGAGTTCAGGGTAAGATTGAGGCTGCCCAACCCTGAAGACCCAGTGAGGAGGCTGATTTTTCACAAGGCCTCTGGGCCTGCAGAATTGCTGCTGGCCATCACCAGCCATTGAGGCTGCTGCTGCCGCCACCATCTCTCTTGCCCTGCCTTGCCCAGCATTCCTCTTGCTCTGTCCTATCCCCTGCCCCCAACTACCCTCTTTGCCCTGCCTTCCCTGCCCCACCACCCTGCCCACTCCTGCTCCTCGTTCCTCATATCCTTGGCCTGTCCTTGCCCTTTTCCTACCCTGGCAGTCCTCCATCTCTTTGTTTCAGAAATGGCCTTTGCAGCTGATTGTCCAAACCAGAATCTACTCCAGCAACAGTCAGCGTTTGCGGTGACTGTATCCTCACTTCTCTTTTTGCCTAGAAGAGCCCTTTTTCCTTTCTCTGACTGCTTGAAAGGAACCTAGCCTCTCATTCTGCAGAATGGCCTGCATGATGCTTCATCTGATCAGTGCTCATGGTGTCATTGATCTTATTTCTCCAACCTCTATTTCTCGTAACCTGGAAGTTAGTTCTAAGGCCTTGATAAATTAAGAATTATGACAAGAATCTATTCCAGGCAATGTGTTCTCCACGCTGCATCACATAGGGGTCACATGACACCCAGATGTCTCTCTGTTCCCACCTTTTAAAAAGATTCGGTCTCCCTTGAGACTTTCTCCGGTGCCTCAGCTGCATCTAAATTCAAGTTAACACTTGGTATTGGCATTTATACCACCTTTTTTGACACCTAGCGTATCCTCCATGACCATATATTTGCAAAATACATATGTAAACCACATGTACATGGTTTAAATAAATATGTATTAAATATGTGGGGTGTACATTTTATATAGACATATTCACAACCAACCCCCCAGGCAGGTCCTTACTTTTTGTACTTTCTTAACATCACAGTGCCTGTATTCAGAAGGTGACTAATGATAATTCTGGATGATGCTCAACAACGTCAGTGGCAATGAGGAGAAAAGCTGATATTGGAGTGTTTCACCAGGAACCGGCAGGTTTTAGGGTGGGACTGGTAAAAGAGGGAGAATGAAGTAGCAGCAGGTGTTTCTGAGAGCCACTCCCTTGGGACACCACCCATCTCCAGGAATGTCTGGCCTAGTGGTTACAGGCAGGCCTTCTGTTTCAAAGAAGCCACTTAATAATGTAGGGGCTAAATTGCACATATGCCATTAAATGCATTTTCTCATGTGTCCATAGGACACCTTTAAAAAATTTTTATTGCAGTTTAGCACACACGTAAAAAATTGTACAGATCATAGGATATAGCTCAGTGGCTTTTCACACGGTGAGCACATCCATGTCACCAGCACACAGATCAAGAAATAGAACAGATCAAGCCCCTAGAAGCCCCTGCATGTCCCACGCTGTTTCTATCCCCCCGGGGTAAGCGCAGTCCCTACCTGAAACACTATTGATGAGTTTTGAACTGTATACAAACTTTATACACTTGTCATTGTGGAATTCATCCACATTTTTACATGTAATTGCAGACCATTTTCTCTCATTGCTGTGTGCTATTCCATTGTGTCAAATACACAGCTATATATATAACTTAGCCATTTACAAGCATATTTTTATTCTTTTTTTTGCCCCATATAGGACAGCATGGCATCTGTACAGATGTGGCCCCAAACAGAAGCCCAAAGCCCATCTCATTGTGCCCTGAATGAAATCTCATCCTAACCACCAAGGCAGAGAGAGTATGGTGCAGTGATCAGAAAACACCAGCTCTGCAAGGGTAGAAACCTAGCCTGTTTAGCACCTACCTCCAGTTCCTCAAACAGGGTCTGCCTCATCATAGTAGTAGCTCAGTAAATGTCTATTGAAAACAGGTAGGTTTTAGGATCAAAGAAATCACATTTCAGATCTGGTTTGGCCCTTGTATTTCATATGAACATGGACTAATCATTTAACTCGGTTGTCTACCCACTAAAAGGGAATGACAACTCTTACAGAATTTTGGGGAGGATTCAATGAAAAGCCTTGAACTGCACCTGGCAGAGTGCCTCACATCCAGCTAACACTGAATCAGAACGTTTCTTCCCTATCTGGTCAGTTCAATGGTGCTGCAACTTGCAAGCTAACCCTTTTCTAGCTGAAGAGGAGTAATATCTTTTCTAGATTATTCAGTGCCTCAAATTGAGAATGTAGAAAGGCAGGCAGACCCAGAGCAGCAGTGAGTGTTCAAGAAGCAAGAGAAGGCAGTACCTTGCTCATTCTTTGGTTAATAGAGCAACTTAGCTGCAGGGTAATTGGGAAGCAACATGGCACCGTTACCTGGGATTGGTTGAGCAGTGATTACATTTGCCATGGGATCACATGTCATATGACTGCATGTGCAATTGTGCTTATGCAGTTGGCCAGTGCCAATCCTGGAATCAAGGTGGTGCCAAGAGCACTGCAGCCTCTGATCGAGAGAAGGTGCCCTCAGAGAGTCAAGAGCATCTGTTATGCCAGCTACTCCAGGGTAGACAATCTAGTCCAGTCTAGCTTGTTGAAAGGAGAATAGCAACACTTTGTTTTTAACCCTGCAAAATAGGCCAAATGCATTGACCGCTTGTCATGGCATGCACATTCAGGCTAGACTTTGGCAAAGCATAGCACCCTAGGGCTGAGCCTGAAGGTTAGCTTGATAGACAGAGTCTTAATGTCTCAGAGGCTGCAGAACAGTGGTTGCCTCATAGAATTTACCTCTTGAAATAATACGACAAATCTCCTTTTCCCACATCCTTCTTGTAAGTCATAAGCTTGGAATATTAAGGTGGCCTTTTACCAAAAGACCAGCATCAGATATTTATACAGTATGAGGGCAGATAGCTTTCTGTGCTCAGTAGGGAAGCATCTTCACTTTAATAAAAAATGCAGTGATAATGGAATGTTTTCCACGGATGGAGGGCAGTTTAACCTTTTTACATCGGAGCCTTCACTCTAAGATAAACCTATTTATACCCAACTCGGTGCACATTATAGTGAGGCTGAGCCATGAAGGTAATGAGGAGACAAGGAGTGGACAAGGCCGTCAAAACAAGAGACTCTTTAAAAGCCCAGCTGTCTGCTCTCTGTGGTTCATTGACTTTTTTGCTGTTACAGATAACCAGATTTTGACAGCCATTCTGAACTTCAGCCTCATGGTTAAGTAGGTGAATCAGTGCTCTGGATTCAGAATACTGGAGGATTAGGCTAAGGTGGGGAGACTGGGAAGCAGGCAGTGGATGAGGTGGGTGGATGTGGGTGTGTTCCTCCTTCATGCCCCCAAGCTAGCTGTAGCTTTCCCTGCTGACTACACAGCCCCGCTCCCAGGCCTGACTCAGGAGGAAGGAGAGGAAGCCCAGCAGGAGATGGAGAAAAAGTCTGGATGGGCTGTGAGTGTCCCCTTCCTTCATCTGGACCTCAGCTCTGCCATGCTCGCCATGGGCAGGCTAAACACCATCAGATAATGTATGTTGAATTAGGCACTTAAATACTTAAAGCACATGGCAGGCACTTTTAAAGGGCTTGGAGGTTTTCCATTGAGAAGATCTATAGGTAGAGGCTTTGGAAATTTGATGTAACATATTTTTGTAGAAGTCTTGAGGAAATGTGTGCTGTGTTGATAAAATCCTGATGTAATCATTGAGTGTCTTCTGGTCTCAAGCATGCCCAGGTCAGGATTTGGGAGGGCTTTACTCAAAGGGGTCTCTTAGGGCATCCCTACTGTGATAGGAGCTCCAGATGGACTCCTGGAGTGTTACCCAGAACTTAAAAAGTGAGCTGGACTATGGTCCATACTCACCTTGGACCCCAAAATACCTGCGACGTGATTTAGCTGTACAGCAGCTGTTTTTCCCTGATCACCTATGAAACATGTCTCTTAGGAGGCCATGGAATAAGCACATGGGAGAAACTTTTCAGCAAAGCAGATGAGAGAGGCAAGCTTAGCACCTGCCAAGGCTGTTTGATAACAGACTCTCCGGATAGGAAACAAGAAGCTGGAGCGTGTTATTGGTTTACCCATAGGGCTCTTACTTGAAATGGAGAATTACCTTATGTTGGGATAATATCAGGATAAGGCTGCTGTGCTCATTACCCTTACAGCCATGGTTTTGTTGAACCGGTTAGGCCTCCCTATTATTCTGGAATAAGGACCCATGCTAAGCAAAGTACCGTGGTCTTGTTTTTAGGTCTAGATTGGGCATTGTGTCAGTCAGCTATTGCTCCAATAATGCTGTGTAACAAACCACTTCAGAACTCATTGGCTTACAATGGTAACAATTTACTCTGGTAGATTTTGGGGTTGGCTGGAGCAGCTCTGTTGAGGCAGACCTGGTCTCACCTGGGTTCCACTGGGGCAGCTCTGCTCCATTTGTCCTTCATCTCCCTAGAACCAACTGGCTAGCTGGGGCATGCCCTCTCAATGTAATGGCAAAGACACAAGAGGCCAAGCTCAACCACACATGTGCTTTTTATGCCTCTGCTTGCATTACACCTGCTAATATCCCATTGGCCAAGCAAGTCAGATGAACAGAGCCCTAAGTGGCTGGCCTCCCCACCAGTCAATTTAGTCTTAACTACCTTCTCTCCTGATTCTGCTGCTCACCTGGTCCTTGACTGTCCTTCATTTACTCTGCATGTCAGGCTGGCTGTCCCTTCCTCCTGGAACTCTCAAACCCTGCGCATCCATATTCCTTGCTTGCTTAGTTCACTTAAAGTGGGGAGCCCTACCCTGATGCCTCTTTCAAAAATAGCCACCACCACTGTGTCCACTCTCACTCTCACCTTGGCCCACTTGGTATTTTTCTAGGATTTGTCACCTCTGACATGGTGTTATTGTCTTCCTCCTCCACTGCAAGGTAAGCTTCATGGAGGCAGGGACTTTGTCTTGCTGCTCGTGAGATCTCTAGTGACTACAGGACTACTTGGCACATAATAGATTCCCAGTAGGTGTCATAATGAATGGCTGGAAGGTTATTCAGCGTAAACTGGAACTCCAGTAACATGTCACTCACCCTTCTGAGGCCCTATCTTCCATTTTTAGACTCCTCTAAGGAAAGTTTTTCTATTTAGATTATACTAATATCCATCTCCTCATAGTTTTACAAAACTCTTTGATTCTAGTTATGCCTTCAAGAGCCTTGTAGAGAGAAAAAGGACATTCTCTGTCATCTGTGTTGTCCATTTACTTGTGTTACACCCGATTTAACTTGTTAATAACCTCATGGAAAAGGAAGGATATAAAAGAAAACTCAAATTGTATGTAATTCCACCACCTGTAACTGCTGTTAGCATTTTGTGTATTTCCTTAAAGTTTGTCTAAACCGTTTTAATATAAAAATCCATATTGAGCTCATGTGGCAGTTTTATATCCTAGTTTTTCTCCATAATATTGTATCTAAAGCATTTTTCTGAATCATTAAATTCCCATGATATTTTTAGGGACAGCCTAGTGTTATACAGAAATCTCCAAATTTAACTATTTTTCTATGGTTAAATCTTTGGATTGTTGAACATTTAGATTAAGTCTTTAAGTAATTTTATAAGTAATGCTTGTAGATGGATATTTGATGGTATTGGAGGTTATTACCTCAAAATAGACAAGAAGGGTACGCTTTCTGGGCGAAAGAGGATGGACTTTTTGTGGCAAGATCCTGCAAAATTGTTAAATTGCTTTCTAGAAAGACTGTACAGTTAAAATTCCCTTAAGCACTACAAACTTTCCCATATCAGCATACCTGTACCAGCAGTGAGAATTTTCTTTTCAAAATTTGTCACCTTGCTAAATAAAAATGAAGTTGAGGCCTGGAGCAGTGGCTTATGCCTGTAATCCCAGCACTTTGGGAGACCAAGGATCACTGGAGTCCAGCAGTCCGAGACTAGCCTGAGAAATGTAGTGAGACCCCATCTCTACAAATAATAAAAACAGCTAGGGGTGGTGGCATGTGCCTGTAGTCCCAGCTACTGGGGAGGCTGTGGTGGGAGGATCACTTGAGCCCAGGAGGTTGAGGCTGCAGTGAGCCGTGATTGTGCCATGGCACTCCAGTCTAAGAGACAGAGTGAGACCCCATCTCAAACAAACAAAAAAAAAGAGATTGCGGCCGGGCGCGGTGGCTCAAGCCTGTAATCCCAGCACTTTGGGAGGCCGAGACGGGCGGATCACGAGGTCAGGAGATCGAGACCATCCTGGCTAACACGGTGAAACCCCGTCTCTACTAAAAATACAAAAACTAGCCGGGTGAGGTGGCAGGTGCCTGTAGTCCCAGCTACTCGGGAGGCTGAGGCAGGAGAATGGCGTAAACCAGGGAGGCGGAGCTTGCAGTGAGCTGAGATCCGGCCACTGCACTCCAGCCTGGGCGACAGACCGAGACTCCGGCTCAAAAAAAAAAAAAAAAAAAAGATTGCAATTGTTTTTCAATGTTTACTGGCCATGGAAAGAGAAAGAGAGAGAATTAATTAATTGCTAGTTTATGTCCTTTGTTTCTAATGGTGTTTTAGTATTTTTAACTATCTGTAAAAGCTTTTTACATATAAAAATATTGAGCTTAGCCTTTATTTTTGTTATTGTTGTTGCAAATAATTTTCTCATGTTGATGACCTTTTGTTTATGGGGTCTGTTGGGAGCCAAAGCTAAATAGTGTTATATATTCACATCTGTCAGTCTTTTTCTTTGTGATTCTAGAAAATACTGGGAGTTCCAGGAACTCCAGTGTGATTCAAGGGACTTTCTGAATTTGTCTCCCTTCCTCCCCGTGGAGGAAAAAAAAAAAAAAGGTCACATTATTATGGATTTGTCCTATTAAAAATTGTCCTTTTAAAAGAGCATGTCATTGAAATGTGGTTTGTATGTGTGTTTGTTTACTAGGACTGTCATAAAAAAATACCACACACCGGGTGGCTTAAACAACAGACACTTATTTTCTCTCAGTTCTGGAGGCTAGAAGTCCATGGTCAAGGTTCCAGCAACTTCAGTTTCTGGCTAGGGCTCTCTTCCTGGCTTGCAGATAGCCACCTTCCTGCTGTGTCCTCACGTGGCTTTTCCTCTTTACACATGCCAGGTGAGGGAGAGAGAGGGCTCTGGTTTCTCTTCCTCTTCTGATAAGGACACCAGTCCTATTAGACTAAGGCCCCATCCCACCCTAGTTAAAGGAGGACTAGGACCTCATTTAACCTTAATTACCTTCCTAAAGGCTCTGTCTCCAAATATAGTCACATTGCGAGTTAAGGCTTCAACATACGAATTTTAGGAGGACACAATTCAGTCCATAATATTATGATTGAGCAGTGTTTATAGCATCAAATCTGGGAACCAAGAGAGATTGTCTGTCCATAATCCCACAGATGAGAGACCCAGCCCTTGAAAGAGTCACATCACCTTTCCTGATACAGCCCAGCCCCAAACCACTTGCTTCTAAGTCAGTCTTCTTTCCCCAAATCCCTTATCAAAATGGGCCTAGGACATTTAGGAGCCATGTACCAAACAAAGGGGTAAAAGGTGCTTCCCTTAGTGTATTCTGTAGGGGCAAGGACTCTGCTCTGTATTTTTTTTTTTTGGAAACAGAGTCTCACTCTGTCGCCCAAGCTGAAGTACAGTGGTGCTATCTCGGCTCATTGCAACCTCTGCCTTCCAAGTAGCTGGGATTACAGGCGCACCCCGCCACGCCCAGCTAATTTTTTGTATTTTAGTAGAGATAGGGTTTCACTGTGTTGCCCAGGCTGGTCTCGAACTCCTGAGCTCAGGGAATCCGCCTGCCTTGGCCTCCCAAAGTGCTGGGATTACAGGCGTGAGCCACTGCGCCCAGCCTGTTCTATATTTCTTTGTACCCTCATTGCCTAAGATAGTTTTTGATCATGCTATACATTTCATGTATACTTGTCGAATCGTACAGAGTTCAGAACCTGGTACTTTGACTACAGCAGTGCCCAGGGAAACATTTCCAGTGGTAAATTATTTGGGAAAATTCCCTCTCCCCACATTCCACCACTTGACAAGAGCTGCCTAAAATGCTGTCTGGACAGCAGCCCACATCATGTGAACTTCCAAGAATCAACGCATCTAGAACGCATCTGACAAGCTCAGATCTGGTGTGTTATATCTCTTCCCTTTAAAAAAAAAAACCCTCACCTAAATATAGTTTGCTTCTAAAAACTGTCTCTAAATGACTGTGTTTTACCCTGGATAAGTTCTCCCCAGTGCATCCTGACGCTGGAGCATGAAAAGGAAGGTAGACGCGTGAAATCAAATGGTGATTGCTAACAATGAAATTTGGGCTCATAAATCAAGGATATTATTCAAAACTGTGAGGTAAATTAGCCTCATTCATTCTGATAGGGCTAGATACACTCTATGGCTGTGTGTGCCTTCTTTAATTAACATGCTGAAAAGATGTTCTGATTGGGATTATTAATGAATGCAGTGGAAATGTTTGCTGCTTAGAAGACTTCTGCCACAGACGGTTTACAAACCACCCCCCACCCCGCCTTTTTCTTTTTCCACAGATTCCTTACATGGCTTAACAGATGGAGTATTCATCTTTGAAGCTGTTTCCACAGAAGATAGCAAAACCATACAGGGCTATGATGCGATTGTGGTTGAACAATGGACCGTCCTGGAAGTAAGTGTGGGGTTGGCAGCCCTGCTTCTTTTGTTTAGACAGCAATTGTTTTATCCGCCTGCTCCATCTGACCGTGGGGCTGTTGCTCAGCTGTGGCTTTCTTCCGAGAGGGAGCTGACCTGGTAGGTCCTAGAAGGACCCCCTTAGTCCTTTCATTCCCCTCTTTTCCCACCCCCAGGTAGGGGTGGGCCCCGCTCTTCCCTTTCTGCAGGAAAAGCACATTGCCTGTGCCTGGCCATTTGGTGGAAAGAGACTTGTTTTTCATTAATTTGCATATAACTGACAACTCTAAGTGATATAAATGAGGCCACATAGTTTGTGACCTCCGTAATAATCAGAGCGGCATCATTGTCAGAGCCAGACCCTGTGGCTCCCTCTGCCAGTTATCCTTAGAGTTATGCACATGAGCTCACTTAATCTTCACAATCAGCCTTTTAAGTAAATACTGTTATTGCCCCTGTTATATAGATGAGGAAACTGAGGCACAGAGAGGTTAGGTCCCTGGTCCAAGATTACACATTAAATACTGAAGAATGTATTTGAGAAATGTTGACTCATGAGGCCCCCAAATTGCTGTGGGCAGGGGAATTCCTCAAACCATATTCTGCTGGGACTTTGGAGGAGCTAATTTACTTCTAAGATTCACTAGTGTGTACCTGAAGGGCATTTCTCTAACTATGGAAGCGTGACTTTTTAGCCTAGTCTCTTGTATACACAGCGTCTGGGGGAAGCTCTTTGGACATAGAGAACTGAATTCTTGTTTTTGTGGGGGGGTTTTGTTTTTGTTTTTTGTTTTTTTTTTGAGATAGCATCTTGCTCTGTCGCTCAGGCTGGAGTGCAGTGGCACGATCTTGGCTCACTGCAACCTCCACCTCCTGGGTTCAAGCAATTCTCCTGCCTCAGCCTCCAGAGTAGCTGGGACTACAGGCACCTGCCACCAGGCCCAGCTAATTTTTGTATTTTTAGTAAAGACAGAGTCTCACCATGTTGGCCAGGCTGGTCTCAAACTCCTGACCTCAAGTGGTCTGTCTGCCTTGGCCTTTAGAAGTGCTGGGATTACACCGTGAGCCACCATGCCCAGCCATGGGCATAGATAACTGATTTCTGAACACCACGGAAGAACACAGGATTGGCATTGCTGGGAGGGCCTCTGCCAAACAGGGCTCTCCAGGCCGAGGGAAGACAGGGGTAGATACAACTCGTTGTGAGGAGTGTGGGGCTCTGAGACCCACTGACAGCCAGTGCTTGCCACACCCTTGTGCCTGCCAGAACTGCAAACTCGAGGCAGTCCCTTGCCCGGTTACTGAAGCGGAGATGGGATGGGGCGCGAGTCGGATGTCTCCTGGGACACTGTTACTCAGCTTTGAAGCTGCAGCAGTTCCCAGCATGCGTGAAGTGAGGAGCAAGGCTGTTGGGGGCATGCCTGTGTCTGAACAGGGATGAGAAATAACTGCTTGCAAGTGTGATAGTAATGGAGTACCTAAAGGAACTAGAGTCGTCAGAAGCAGCAGTTGGAAAGTCACAGCATCCGGGGCTGGTTAGTGAAGGGGCCAGAAGTCCTGAGGGAAGTAAGGAACCAGGTGACCACCTGGTGTGAGATCAGCTCCACCAGTTACTCCTGTGTGACCCTGGGGTCCGTGGTCTCTCCAGGATCCATGCTCCTAACTAGAAATGGGATGCAGAGGAAGTAAGGCTCAGTCCAAGATGCCAAGCGAGTGTGGGCAGGTCCTGTCACCTCTCAGGACCCTGTCCTTCCTCAACTGTAGCTGGGCAGGTCACATGGCCCATCACGTGTGGTGGAGTGAAGGCTCCAGGTGGTGGTGAAATATGAAATGTCAAGAGTTGAGGATCTGAAGGACTGAGCAGCCGGCATTCAGTTTGCTCTGTAACATTTGGCTGTTAACAGTAGCGATGCATGGCTGCACCCAAAACATGTGCCTGAGCCGAGTGATTGGCAGACCATGGGGATGTGTGTAAAATTCCTGCTGTCTGTATATTAAAATGGCTGTTAAGGGAGGGCTCTGTGGTTCCTCAAAAAAGATGACTTGATGGCAGTGATCCAAAATCATCTATAAAATGGTTCTTAAAAATTAGTGTGACTGCAGGACCAGTGGCATCAGCATCACATGGGAAGTTGTTAGAAATGCAGATTCTTGGACCCCACTCCAGATCTGCTGAACCCTCTGGGGGTGGGGCCTGGCAGTCTGCATTTTAGCAAGCCCTGCAGGAGATTCTGGGGCTCACTCCATTTGAAGAACCAGGGTGGGTATAGATGCCACTCCCATGTTGGAACTGTACCCCACAAGGTGATGGATTTGAAAGGGGGGACCCTGGAATTGATAAGGCTGGGAAGGCTCCGCCCTCATGGATGGGATGAATGCCCTTAGAAGAGAGGCTGCAGACTACTGCCTCCCCTTTTTGGCCTTCCACCTTTGATCATGCAAGGATACCTACAGGGCACTATCTGTGAGGAATGGGCCTTTGCCAGACATTGAACCTGTTGGTCAGTGTCAAGATGCCTGATCTTGGACTGCCAGCCTCCAGAAATGTGGGAAACAAGTTTCTATTGTTTATAAATTACCCAGCCTGTGGTATATTGTTATAGGAGTAGGAATGGACAGAGACAGAAATTGGTACCAAGAAGTGGGGCTGTTGCTATAACAAATACTTGAAAGTGTGGAAATGACTTTGGAACTGGGTAATGGGTAGATGCTAGAAGAGTTTGGACATGCAGGCTAGAAAGAGCCTAGATTGCTGTGAATGGAGTGTTAGGGTGATTCTGTTGAGGGCTCAGAAGAAGAGGAGAGCTGTAGAGAGGGCCTCAGACTTCTCAGAAATTATCTAAGTGTCATGATCAGAATGTTGGTAGAAATACAGACAGGAAAGGCCATTCTGATGAGGTCTCAGATGGAGATGAGGAACAAGGTATTGGGAACTGGAGGAAAGGCCATCCTTGTTATAAAGTGGCGAAGAACTTGGCTAAATTGTGTTTGTGTCCTAGCACTGTGTGGAAGGCAGAACCAAAGAGAGATGAACTAGGATATTTGGTGGAAGAAATCTCTAAGCAAAGTATTCAGGGTGCAGTGTAGCTGTTCTTGGCTGCTGATAGTAAAATGCAGGAAGAGAGAAACAAACTGAAAATGGAGTTTGTAATCAGAAGGGAAGCAGAACTTAAAGATTTGGAAAATTCTCAGCCTGGCTTTGTTGTCAAAAATGAAAAAGTGTATTCAGAAGAGAAAACCAAGGTTGGCCAAGCTACTGTTTGACAGGGAGATTGGTGCTGGTGGAAGGATGCCATATGCTATTCACCAAGACAGTGAAAGAAAGACCTGAAGGCATTTCTGAGATCATCAAGGCTGCTGCTCCCATCAGAGGCCTGGAATGCCAACACCTGGGGGACAGAACTGTGTCAAAGGAGGTGACTTGGGCATCCTCAGTATCTTCAGGCTCACTGCCCAGTGCCGTCTCAAGTTTCTGCTCCACGTGGTCAGGCTAACACAGCCTCTGAGACTGACATCTCCTGAAAGCAGATGGAGGAGAGATCTTGTGGGAAGACTGTACTCCTTGGTTTATGGGTTTCTCTTCCTCTTTGCAGCTGGTGGAAACAACCTTCAGGAGTCAGCTCTTAGGTCACCTCCGGCAGGGTGAAAGACCCCTCCTCTGTGTTCCCATAACTCTCTGGGCACGACTCTATCACAGCTCCTGTTGTACTCTATCAATGTTATTTATTTGTCCACTTGCCTCCCTCCACTGTGAGTTTCTTGGTCTGGGAATGTTCATCTTTGTTCTCCAAGGCACTCCAGTAAATGCTTGCTGATTGGGTTGAAGGTTTTGGTTCAGCCCAAGGTAGACTAGTGTTTCTCAAAATTGAGCTCGTATCAGAATCACCTGGAGAGCTTTTAAAAACACAGCTATCCAGGCTCTACCCCTATTTCCTATTCAATGGGTGTCTTAGTCTGCTTGGGCTGCCTAACAAAATACCAGACTAGACAGATTAAACAACAGAAATTTCTTTCCTCTCAGTTCTGGAGGCTGAAAAGTCCGAGATCAAGGTTCCATTGGGGTTTGGTTTCTGGTGAGGGCTCTCTTCCTGGCTTGTAGATGGCTTCCTTCTCACTGTATCCTCACATGGCTTTGCCTCTGAGCATGCACAGGTGGGAGCGGGCCACTCTGGTGTCTCTTCTTATAAGGACACTAATCCTGTTGGATCAGAGCCCCATACTTATGACTTCATTTAACCTTAATTACTTCTATAGAGGCCCCATCTCCAAACACAGCCAAACTAGGGTTTGAAGCCTCAACATACACATTGTGGGAGGATATAAAATATTTAGTCTACAACGGTGGCTCTGAGATGGGGCCCAAGAATTTGCATTTCTAAGACATTTTCAGATGAGCTGATGCTGCTGGTGTGGGAACCCCACCTTGAGAATCCCTGTCTTAGGGGAACTAAGTATAGACAGCTCCGTAACCAGCATAGCCCAGCAATGTCCAGTCCAGGACAGGTTCACCCACAGCTCAGCTCTTTGAAGAGGCTCCGTCAGACCCTGACCTGGGCCTGCAGACAGCCCCTCTCCTGCCTGCCCCTCTCTAAGGCTGAGGGTGTTTTTCAAACTCTCACGTCTTCTACCCTCTATCAATTACTTCTTTTCCCCACCCTTTTGGCCTCTAGGAAAGATTTTTTTCTTTTTAAGGCCTCAGCAGGTCCCTTTTGGCTTCTGGTTAACTGCTTTTCTGGTAAGCACAGTCCCCCCAGGCAGGCCTATAATCTCTAGGGCTCTGACCGCAAAATGTCCCTGACCAGTTCTTTCTCACGTCTCACAGTGGGGCCTGGTCTGTCCCTTTCCTGCTTCGTTACTCCTCCTGTGCTGCTTCCTCAGCTCTGTGTAGATGTGCCATTCCAATTCCACCTTGTCTCGCTGGCTTCCCTCTCTCTTCACGCGCATGTACACATGCACACACGCACACACGAAAATGTAGTGTGCGGACAGTGCAACATGTTGCCAAGAGAGCGGAGATTCCAGAGTCTGGCCTGAGTGTGCATCCTGCCTCTCTGATTCCCAGCTGAGTGATAGACTATGTGAAAAGCAAACCACCCCTGCTTTGTTTTTCTATTTTCAGTTGTATAAATGGGGATACTGGTAACGACCTCTCAAAGTTGATGAGAATTAAAAGAGAAAACATATTAAAAAGTTGTGAATGTAGAACGTGGCACATAGTAAGCCCTCACGACATACTGCTTTCTCGGTCAGTCACCTGGTATCATCATGAGACAGATCCTTCCCCCACTGCCTTCGTCTTATGCTAAAAGCACAGAGGAGGTTGGGCTAGGGGACCTGTAGAGTCAAATGCAAATAATTGCATTTTGCTCAGTTGGAAACCTACAGCCTAAAATTAAAGGCAGTTGTAAGATAAATGTCTATCCATAGGGCATTTATAACAGGTATTTTGTTTACTTTCTTTGAGTTTACAGTCTAGTGTGTGAGCAGAAAGGGTAATTCTTGGAAAGGAAAGGAAAAACTACATAAGATGAATAGGTAAAGAGCAAGATACAGAGACAGAGACCCTCTTCTTCCCTCTGAATCTGTGTATCTTGGAGCCTGACATCCCATCAGAGCTTATAGACACCACCAGGTGCTACCTGAGCCATAGAGCCTTTTCCATGTTTATCCCTCTCCCTGGAATATGTTCTAGAACATCAGTGCTTATCGTGAAATTTGGTGCCAGAATGGAACATAAGACAGTAGAAAAAGCACTTATAGCTGATGCAACTGGTATGGTGGCGGGTGGGTTAATTGAAAAAGTCAAAGAGACCCAAAGAAAATCAGATTCCTATCTTACACATTTTATTTGAATGTAAAGTATGTAAACACATGTCCATTTGCCAGTCTTTTTGAGTTGAGTGTCTGCTGAAGTAGAGTTCTGCCTCATCTTTTTCATATAAACCACACCCAAAGTGTGCTAACTACAATGTCCAGTATCAGTTTCTTTAAAGTATCAATGGAATCTGACTGCAGAATCCTTCTATGTTTTCATGATTTCTTTCTAGTCTTTCTAATCCCCTCACCCAACACACATCTAATTCAGCCACAGTTGTTACTTTTTAGTGATTGTTCTTTGTTGAGTCTCTTCACGGAATTCAACTTAGTTTTTTGAGAAACAACTTGTTTTTGCACTTATAGTTTATATGCTTTTAAATCATTTAAGACATGTAATTAGGATAATGGGTCTAACTTATATAAACACATACAGCTTACCCCTGACATGCTCAGTTGGTGAGGTCAGAAGGGCACGAGCATCCTAGAAAGCAGCTGCTGCCTGCGAGGACTTGACTTCTCTCAGGGTGGACTGGACTTCCGCGAGTACAGCTGCAGGGAGAATGGCTTAGGGCATCATTACAGCCTCTACAACTCCACAGACTTTGTCATGAGGCTCTGGAGTCAGCACTTCTCCACTTTCTGCCTGCATATTTAATCTTTTGTTAACTCCCATTTTATCTCATACTACTCGCTTCTGCCCATTTCCCCAGCCTGTCACGACATTTCTGATCATGGTTATATCATCCTTCATTCTGGGGATCTTCCAGCCTTGGCTTCCCTGAAGGCTTCATATGTATAGTGGCTCCTGGCTGGTCTCAATGGCAAACAGACTGGATCAAGGACACAGTCCTTGGCACGCTATAGGAATCTCTCCACCAGTGCCTGACACTAACCCAAACCATTCTGCAGTGGATTCAGGTGGCCCTGTTGTTCCACCTTCCGTTCATCTCTTGTATTTACATGAAAGGCTTGATGAGATGCTTTTCTGTAACTGAAACCTACTCTGGCCTGCAACCCTGTCTCATAATCCTGTGTAACAACACATTAGGTCTCACTTGTTCTTCATGAAGTTCTGCAGGTTTCTGGGGCTCAAGCTTTTGTTTTCAAGGGCTCCCAACCATCCCTTTAAGAATCCACTCTAGGATTTGCCAGGGAGTAACATCAATTTCTATGGTTTCTAGAATTCACAAGGGAGCCAATATTTCTTCTTTTTAAACCATCTGGTTTTTTTCTTTTATTGCCACAGTTTCTCCAAGATAATTATTTTGGTTCTGAGATCATAGTCTTGAGTGCCAAAGACAGCAGTTCTCTGCCTTTTTCCTGTGATAGGGATGACTTTCCTGCAAATAATCACTCCCATGAAAGGCCCAGGAATCAACACCCAAACCCCTCCCAGGCTGCATCTCCATTCTTTCCCACCGCAAAGCAAATCATAGCACAGGTGAGTGCTATGGAGGTCAGAATAGCCTCAGATCTATTTTAGCAGCTCATTCAGTACTTTGACTTTTATCAAATTCTTGTGTGCCACTCACCTTGACAGTTACACACCTGTTTACAGAATAGTATGTATGGATGACTGCCTTTTCCTTAAAAAAAAAAAAAAAAAAAGTGGGCCGGGCGCGGTGGCTCAAGCCTGTAATCCCAACACTTTGGGAGGCCGAGACGGGCGGATCACGAGGTCAGGAGATCGAGACCATCCTGGCTAACACGGTGAAACCCCGTCTCTACCAAAAAATACAAAAAACTAGCCTGGCGAGGTGGCGGGCGCCTGTAGTCCCAGCTACTCGGGAGGCTGAGGCAGGAGAATGGCGTAAATCCGGGAGGCGGAGCTTGCAGTGAGCCAAGATCGCGCCACTGCACTCCAGCCTGGGCGACAGAGCGAGACTCCGTCTCAAAAAAAAAAAAGTGATTCACCTCAGCTTGAGCTCATTTAAAATTTTCAAGTTTGTTTCAGAGGGCAAACTGCTAACATCTGCTAACAATTTGAATGCCCACTCCCATCCATGACTCAGTAATTTCATACTTCACATCCATCTCTTCTAAAGAAACAAATGCATGTGTTCACAAGAAGGCACAGACAAGGATATTATCTCAGCATTATTTATAATATCAAAAAAGGTAACAATATTCATGTCCATCAGTAGGGGAATGGTTAAACAAAAGATAATATATTCTTATTATAGATTAGGTCACTCTATATAAGCTGACATGGAACGAATTGCAGGAAATGTTAAACAAGAAAACTAAGTTGCAGAATTATCCTGTGATGGTTAATTTTATGTCAACTTTGCTGGGCTATGGTACTCAGTTACTTGATCAAACACCAATCTAGATGTTGCTATAAAAGTAATTTTAGATGTGATTACCATTCAGCTCAGTAGAAGAGTGAAGCACATTACCCTTCATAATGTGAGTGGACCTCATCCAATCAGCTGAAGGCCTTAAGAAAAAAGATTGAGATCCCAGAAGAAGGAATTCAGCCTCCAGATGCAAAACTGCAACATCGACTCCTGCTGGAATTTCCAGCCTGCTGGGCTACACTGCAGACTTTGGATTTTACATCCTCCACAGTCATGTAAGCCAGTTCCTCAAAATGAATCTTTCTAGATACAAGATAGCCTACTGATTCTCTGTCTCAGGAGAATCCTGATGAACACAGATACAAATGCTGTGATGCCATTAGTGGGGAGAAAACTTCACAGGGTCTCTTAGACTTTAGCCATATTTGTCTCCTTGTAGAAAAGAAAGTAAAATAGGAGTTGAATAATCCCATTTTTATTGTCTTGAACATACTCTTCTTGTGCAACTTCTTGCTTTCAGCATGATTTTAAACGGCGTGTGTGTATACGTGTGCACACACGCACATATGTAATTTGCATATCTCATCTCATTCTAGGCTGAGGTGCATGTGTGTATACCTCACGCCACCTACACACCTCAGCTCGTTCCAGGCACAACATTCCTCCTCTTTTGGGTTTGCCTCATTTTTGTCACCATCCCTGGAGGCTCAGGTACCCCCTTCTGTCCTTGTAAATTCACACTCATCTATCTCCACAGCCACAGTGGTTTTCCTTAGTTGCCTCCAACTTTTATTTTAGGGTGACATGTCCACCTGGAGCCAGCGGGCCTGTGAGCGTTTCCTGCCATGGGGCCATATTAAACTTTCCCCTGAGCCTCTTCTTGTCTCTGGAGAGGGCCTCTAGTACTCTTCTGCTATTAGGAACTTCACAGAGAAAAGCTTAGTTTGTACAGTTTGTATTGCCCAGGTAAATCATTTCCCTTCCCATAATGATGGGGAAGAGATTACATTTAGAAATAGTGACCCCAAAAGGTCATGATCTGATTATTGAGTCCTGACTTCTGATCTGAAGCTTTGACCTTGTCCTCGGATACTGGAGCCTGGAATGGCTGGCTGTCCCTCTTTTATCTCTTTTAGTCATTATTTTCCCTCTGCCTCCTCCTTGGCAGCAGCCACTTGCTTGGGCGTTCTGAAATGTATGTGGATTGTGGCAGTGGCAGGACACAGAGATGATGGGCTATTGGACCCAAACCAGCCCTCCTGCTCCCCCATGGGGCAGGTGGGCTAGACTTAATCCATGAAACAGTGCCTAAGAATGAAAACCATTTGAGATGGTGGAGATTAGAGGTTCCATAACAGAACTCTTAGGGAACTGGGAAACTCCATAGGCTCAAAGAGAATGACTGCTCTTTGATGCCCAGGAACAAGGATGCAAAGGGGCGTTTGCTGACGCCCCACACATCAAGGAGCCTCGGGAAGAAGACAGCCTACAAAGGAAGTAGGAAGGCGTTCAAGGCTAATTGTGCCCTGCTGACCAGAAGTGCCCTGGGAGAGAGCAGAGACTGAGCAAGGCCTCCTGGACACAGTGGGCTCCAGCTGGGTACTGGCAGTCAAGTCAGGACTTGAATGGGCTAAGGGATTGAGTGTGGGGGCTTCCTGCTGTGGGAAGTGACAGGAGCAGAGGCCAGCTGGAAGAGAAGGCACACCTATTAATTTTTTTAATAATTAGAACACATAATGGATAATGTGGGTGAGCTCCCAGATGCCTTCAATAATGGATAATGTGGGTGATCTCCTAGATGCCTCTGATAATGGATAATGTTGGTGATCTAGATGCCTCAGCTCCCTTTTTACCATCGTGCTTTCACCTCAAGCAGGCAGCACTTGTGCCTCTTAGCAGAGCCCTGCCCCTGAGCTCCAGGAGCCTACCCTGCTTTAAGCAACAAGAGCTACAAGTGCCCCTGAGGCGGTCCTCAATGACAGAGGAGTGTGGGTGTACGAAAGCTCTGCTCCTTGGCCTCAGATGGGGACAACTCTGAGCATAACTCACCCCTCAGAGCTCCCCACAGGATCAGACTAAGCCACTGGTCACGGGATGTCCTTAAAACTGCGTCCTTCCTGGGCTGCTGCTACTTTGTTGTCCGACTTCCCCCGCTCCCTCACTGGCAGCACATCCTTAATAAGTTACTTGCACATGAATACTTGTCTCTCAGCATCTGCTTCTAGGGAGCCTGGCCTAAGAGCATGTGTAAAAAAATTCCATTCAGGAATATTACATTGCAAATTGAGATAAAAGTTACTGGAGGTTTTATAATAATTTTAAACAAAATGCTTACAGTGCAAATGTGTATATAGTAAACACTGAATCCTCCTCTCCTCTGACCCTCACTTCCCTAGTTCCCCTTTCACAAAGAAAGCTCCTTCCAGAGGGGAGGTGGTATACACACAGAGGGAGGTGGGTGTGCCTCTGTATAACAGAGAGGCAGAGGGAGATTTTATACGCATAGAGGTGAAGGCAGAGTAGACAGTTGAAAATGCTTTGAAGATTAGAGTAAAGAGGCCACAAAACAAGGAATGCCAGCAGCCACTAGCGCCGGAAAAAAACAACGATTCTCCCCCTGGCCTCCAAAATGAGCAGGGGCCTGTTATAACCTTGATTTTTGACCCAGTGATCCTGATTTTGAACTTCTGACTTCCAGAACTGTGAGAAATTTCTATTGTTGTAATCCACTAATTTTGTGATCATTTATTATAGCCATCCTAGGAAATGGATATAACATGCATGGACGTCTCTCCAGGGTCACCCTGTAGGGAGTCCTTGACAGTATGTTTGCATGTAGAGTCTGGGGAAGACTTTCCGGTTGAGGCAAGGGCCTGGACTTCTTGCAATGGGTTGAAAGGAGCCATAGTGGGATTTTCATCAGAGAGCTGTACATTGGGACAACTGGCCCTGGAGAAAGGGCCAGAAAGGGGGATAGAGCAACAGAAGCCCAGGGAAATAGAATAAGGGTGGTGGTCATGGGTATCAGTTGGGTTGCTTTCCACTGTTCATAGCAGGAAATCCGCCTAAAAGTGGCTTAAGCCGTAGGGGTGTTCATCTCATCTCACTGAGCAGGAAGTCTAGAGCAAGATGGGGAGGTTGCAGAGTCAGCTTTTTCAATGGCTTAAAGATGCCACCAGGGACCCAGGTGCTGCCATCTTTCTGTACTCATCCTCAGTCTGTCTGCGGGCCTCTCATGATCCTCACAAGGTGACTGTGGCAATTCTAGGTGTCTCATGCAAATGTGATGACAATGGTGAAGAACAGGGGCAGTTTTTTCCTGCGACACGTCCCTTTTTATTAGCAAGTAAAACCTTTCCCAGAAACCCCCAACAGAGATTTCCTCAGGTCTCATTGGCCAGGGTTGAGTCACAGACCCATGCCACTTGTCAAGAATCATGGTTGTCCAGGCCTGGGGGGTGTCAGTGAGGAAGGAGGCCTGGGCCATCGAGGGGCTGTTGGCTTTGGCAGCCAACAGAATGTGCCACTGAGGGGGACTAGCAAGGCAGGATGCTCCTAGAGGTATTTTCAAGACTGGACTTGTTGACGGTCTGGATAATGAGATGACAAAAGGAAGTGTTTGACCTTTAATCTTTATCTGCACTTTTTTCTTCCATAAACTCAATTGTCCTATTTTCTCAGACATCCATATTTCACTTCATATACAAAATTTAGTGATACAAGTAAGATCTACCTTTTTAAAAATTTATCCAACAAATAAATATTGAGTTCCTACTGTGTGTCAGGCACTGTGACAGCATGATGAATGGATGAAATTCAGGCAGGAAGGATTGATTCCATTTAGTCAAGGGAAGGAGTGTAGTCATTAAAAATGAATGCCCACCCCCTGGCCTTTCCACATTCATCAATAATTCCTCTTCATTGTCAAGCTTCCTGAGGGGTGCTGGAAGACCTTAAATCACAGAAACCTTTTAAATCTGACGAGGGGAGAGGCAAGTATGCCATTCTGGTGAAGATCATGGGGCAAAGTGAATTTCGATTCTTGCTGCAGAGGAAGAAAGGATGAAACAAATGATCACATTTTCAAAATCCTGTGACAAATGTGGTTTAAAATATTCAATGTACGCCACAGAACGACAAGAAAGAAGTGTATTAGGGTTCTCCAGTAAAAAAAAAAAGAACCAGTAGGAGATTATGCACACACACACAAAGACACAAAGAGATTTATTATAAGGTTTTGGCTCATGTGATTATGGAGACTGAGGAGTCCCACAGTCTGCTTTCTGCAAGCTGGAGACCCAGGAAAGCCAGTGGTATAGTTCAAAGGCCTGAGAGCTGGCAGCTGATGGTGCGGATTCCAGTCCAGGTCCCCCAAGCCCTGAGAACCAGGAGCAACAAGGGCAGAAGATGGACATTCCTGTTCAAGCAGTCAGGCAGTGTTAATTCAGCCTTCCTCCACCCTTTTGTTCTGTTCAGGTCCTCAATGACTGGATGATGTTCACCCACATTGGGGAGGGCCATCTGGTCTACTCAGTTGGCCCATTCAAATGCTAATCTTTTCCAGAAACACCCTCACAACATGCCCAGAAATAATGTTTATGCATCCTGTGGCAAGTTAAGGGCTCAATGTGATAACAAGGGCTATATCTTTAGGTTTTCCCAATGTGTTTGAGATAAAAGGGTGGGAGATAATTCTATCAGAGCTTTAAACACACACACACACACACACACCCCCTAATTATTATCTTACAATTTCTGTGGGCCAGAAATCCAGGTGGGCTGAACTGGGTCCTCTGCTGCCTAGGGTCTCAAAAGGCTGAAATTGGATGTCAGCAGAGCTGTGTTCCTTGTTAGCGGCTTTGGTGGGGAAGAATCCACTTCCAAGTTCATTTAGGTTGTTGGCCTTGTGGTTGCAGGTCTGAGGTCCTTGTTTTCTTGCAGCAGTTATCCAGGAGCTGCTCTTTGCTCCTAGGGGCTGCCCCCATTTCTTATGCTTTCCATGTGGCCCCCTAAAAGAGCTTTTCAGATGCATGAGAGCCACAGATGAAGAGAGGGCAAATGGTTCTCCAGAGATAACTGAAGTATATTAAATCAGTGAGCATAAAAGGTTGGAGGGTGTTCTTATAGTTATGTGTTCACTCATCACCACTCCTTGAAATACGTTCTCTCAAATTCGCCTGGCCAAGGCTTTTAATACAGCTAAATAAAAAGGAAGGGCCTATGGGTGGTGTATAACTGGCTGAGAGGCCGCACTTGGCAATGATGGGCTTTCATTGGCAGGAGGTCTTTCTTCATGGGCTTTCTGATGCCATCCTGTGCCTTGTCCTGTTTCACATCTTTTTCAGGGGCTTGTGTAGGGATCTAGAAGGTGGTGGACCTGAAGAGAACTGATTCTGGGAGGCCACAGAATATCTTGGGTGGCCGTCGAGATCTAAAGAACATGGATGCTCTTGGGCTCCACAAAAGCATTCCAGTTGGGCAAAGGGGAAGGAGGCCAGGTCATGTCTGAGAGTGGGGAAGACTCTGGAGCACCCACCCATGCCAGTGTCAACCAGAGCTGCTTGTTCTGAATGTATCTGTTTTTACATGTTGTTTCTAAATCAGATTATAGTTGATGCTTAAAGGAAGCATCCTACTAAAAAAAAAAAAAAAAAAAAAAAAACCTTGAAAATTACTGATCTAATCCATTTCGTTTTTTGAGTAGGTTTTCCAGACTTCTTAAACCCCTCCAATCTCTTACCTCTTAGTATATGAATGTTGGACTAAAACCAGTCCAATAAATGTAATAGGAATACATTTAAGTATCAACAAATTGCATTTAAGCTCAAAAAAGTCAATAATATAGAATGGCGAATACCTGATTTGACAATAATTCCAAAGAAAAAGAATTCCAAAGAAAAAGGCCAAGAATGTCTCTACTACTTCCCTCCAAGTGCTCTGGGCTGTGACCCAGTGAACATTTCCAGATCACAGCCCGTGTTTCTCTGGGCTCACTCTCTGCTGAGACCCTGCTCCACCTCCGATCTTCACTTTTGAGGCAGTTGCTCGCCCTTTCCAGCCCAACCGTAATGCCACCAGCTTTCTGAGGCCGTCTATAAGACTATCAGCTGGCTTTGCTCTCCCTTCCTTTTTAAACAACCACATTTCACCTTACCTAGGAATTACTGAAGTTACCAAATTGCTATGCAATCTCCTTGAGTCAGGGACCAGCCAATCCTTATATTCATAGTTTCTGGATCCAAATTAGTTCCTTTTGTGTTGTAGTTTTTTTTTTTTTTTAACAAACATTGAATAAATAATTGGATGAGGTTAGCACTGCCTAGAAAAGATATCTTTGACCACATTTATGAAAACACATGCATGAAGGACTTCTCCCTCTTTTCTTCAGTCTAGTTCTGGCTGACTTGGAGTCTTAGGTTCCACCATGACCACCATATTTGATGAGAAACATGAACAGACTCCAGGGTACAGGTGAGAGTGACAGTGACGGGGGAGACACCTGGAAATGGTGGGAAACAACTGGACATGTTTATCTTGGAGGAGGAAAAAACAAGGGCTATCAGGTAGCTGGCTTCCTCATATCTTTGAAGGGCTGACTTATGAGAAAGGAAGTAGACTGTTTTTGTTGGTTGTAAGGGAAACACTGGGTCTAATTGGAGAGTGTTATGTGGAACTCTTCAGCAGAGGAAGTGGCTGGGGCCTAGGACTGTCAACTCCCAGATGCTGGTGTGACTCGGATATTCCATCACCACTAATTGGGAGTGATGTTTTAGGCAGGAAGGACTAGCGCAATGGTTCCCAAACCTTGGTAGTCCTCAGAATCACCTGAGGACTTATTAAAAATTCACATTCTTGCTGGCTAGCTCATGCCTGTAATCCCAGCTCTTTGGGAGGCTGAAGTGGGAGGATTGTTTAAGCCCAGGAGTTCAAGACCAGCCTGGGCAACATAGTGAGACCTTGTCTCTCTACATTAAAAAAAAAAAAATTAGCTGGGCATGGTGGTGTGTGCCTGTATTCCCAGCTACTCAGAGGGGCTGTAGTGGGAGGCTCACTTGAGCCTGGGAGGTTGAGGCTGCAGTGAGCTAAGATCATGCCATTACACTCCAGCCTGGGTGACAGAGTGAGAATTCTGTCTCAAAAAAATAACAAAAACACTTTGGGAGGCTGAGGCAGGCAGATCACGAGGTCAGGATATCGAGACCATCCTGGCTAACACAGTGAAACCCCGTCTCTACTAAAAATACAAAAAATTGGCCCACCATGGTGGCGGGCGCCTGTAGTCCCAGCTACTCGGGAGGCTGAGGCAGGAGAATGGTGTAAACCTGGGAGGCGGAGCTTGCAGTAAGCTGAGATTGTGCCACTGCACTCCAGCCTGGGCGACAGAGTGAGACTCCATCTCAAAAAAAAAAAAAAATTAAAAAAAATAAATAAATAAATATGCATTCCCAAGTCACTCTGCCTCCCTGGAGACTCAAAGTCAGAAGGTCTGGGATTAGGGATCTGCATGTAAAAAAATTGAGCCAGGCCCAGCAGCCACTGGACTAGAGGTCCACCCTGACCCCTTCCAACTTGAATAAGCTGAGCATGCATGTTGACACACTGCTTTTAAATCAGTGGCCTCTTTAAACATCCTTTTGGGGTGAAGTGGCAAATTCGACTTGGCAAATTAGACTTAAGGATTGAGAACTAGTCTAGTGAGGGCAAGAGGCCTCTGCTTTCATTCTTATAACTTTTTTTATTTTTATAAAAGTGATCCATGGACACTTTCTCAAAATGTTAAACATAGTTACCATATGACCCAGCAATTCCACCCCTATATTTAAGAGAAGTGAAAACATATGTCCATATAAAGACCTGTGTATATTAATGTTGATGGAGCTTTACTTGTAATGTCCAAAAAAGTAGAAACAATTTAAATGTTCATCAACTGATGAATAAACTATGGTATATCCGTATAATGGAATATTATTTGGCAATAAAAAGGAGTAAAGATATATACTACATATATGAACCTTGAACATATGCTAAAGTGAAAGAAGCCAGTTGCAAAAGACCACATATTATATGAATCCATTTATATGAAATATCCAGATTAGGCAAGTGCATAGAGACAAAAAGTGGACTTGTGGTTGCCTAGGGGTGGGTGGGGGAAGAGGGGAGTGACTGCTAATAGGTACAGGGTGTTGGTGTGGGGGGTGATGAAAGTGGTCTAAACTTAGATTGTGGTGATGGTTGTACAACTCTGAATATATTATAAGCCACTGAATTGTTGGCTTTAAATAGGTGAATTTTAAGATACTTCAATTATATATCAATAAAGATGTTGAAAAAAGTGACACATAGTCATTAAAGATAATTTAGAAAATACAGGTGAAGAAAAGAAAGCAAAATAAAGCCCAACTTTCAGCATCACTGGAAGATAGCTGCATAACATCTTAGGGTAATCCTTCCTGTGTATATTCTGTTATCATACTCTTCATACTGTTATACATTTGGGTATGTAACTGTATCCTGAAAATGTTCCTGTTATTAGGCTTTTACTTCATTATTTTTAATGGCCATAGAATACTTCAATTTGTGAACAATTTTACTTTAATTTATTTAATTAGTTTTCCATTGGTGGGTTTTTGCTGACTTCAATTTTCTTGCTCTTATAAACCATTAATATTCTTTAGCAATATCACTGTAATTCATGTCAATTTTGATTCAAGGTCCTTACTTTTTTTAGAAAAATAAACTTTCTATTTTGGAGTAGTTTTAGGTTCATAGCAAAACTGAACTGAAACGTTCCCATACAGTATGTAGCCTTTCCAATTGGCTTCTTTCACTTAGTAATATGGATTTAAGGCTCCTCCATCTCTTGCGAGCTCATTTCTTTTTAGTGCTGGATAATATTTCATTGTATGGTTCTACTGCAGTTTCTCTATCAGTTACTGAAGGGCATCTTGGTTGCTTCCAAGTTTTAGCAATTATGAATAAAGCTGCTGTAAACAGCCATGTGTAGGTTTCTGTATGGACAAAAGTTTTCAGCTTATTTGGGTAAATAACAAGGAGTATGATTGCTGGATCATATTGTAGAATATGTCTAGTTTTGTAAGAAACTGCCAAACTGTCTTCTGTAGTGACTGTACCATTTTGCGTCCGCACCACAGTGAATGCGAGTTGCTATTGTTCCACATCCTCGCCGGCATTAGGTATTGTCAGCGTTTTGGATCTTGGCCATTCTAATGTGGCATCTCATTGTCTTATTTGCATTTCCCTAAAGACATATGATGTTGAGCATCTTTTTACATGCTTATTATTTGTTATCTGTGTATCTTCTTTGGTGAGGTATTTGTTCAGATCTTTTGCCCATTTTTAAATTGGGTTGTTTGTTTTCTTATTGTTTAGTCTATGAATTCTTTGTATATTTTGGATAAAAGTCCTGTATCAGATATGGCTTTTGCAGATATTTCTCTTAGGCTGTGACTTGTCTTCTCATTCTCCTGAGGCCTTTACTTTTTGAAACCCGTGAATTTTTATCCCATGAAAACAGATTTTACCTTTGATTTTACCTTAAAAATTCTTGATGTTGTTCAGAAGCGGGTTTGGACAAGAAGGTGAGGGGTAGGGAGTAGCACAAAAGCATTATTCTATTTAGAATCTATTTGGGCCACAGGATTCTGCAGAGTTACCTTCCTGTATAAAGACAAAGTCACTTTGAAAGAAGCAGATACACTCGTCTCCATTAAATGTTTGTTGGATGTTTTGTTTTTCAGTCTCCATCAGTTGGCTTTTGCTGTGTAACTAACCATTCCAAACTTAGTGGCTTCAAATAACCATGTATTAGCTCATGATTCTTTAGGTCATCTGATCAATTCTTCAGCCATAGGGCAACCTGCTGATCTCTGCTAGGCTCTCTCATATGTCGGCTGATGGCTGAATGATCTAGAGTGGCCTGACTCATATGTCTGGCAGTTGGCTAGAACACAGCCTGGTGTATCTTAACATTCAGTAAGCTAACCTGAACCTCTTCACAGGATGGCAGCCACAGGATTCCCAAGAGCAGCAAGTGGGCAAGTCCCAATGTGCCAGCTTATTTCATGCCACAGTTTGCATCACATTTGTTAATGTACTATTGGCCAAAGAGAGTCACAAAACCAGCTCAGAGTCAAGAGATGGAGACGCAGACACTACCTCCTGATAGGACCCTCTATAACACACGGCAGTGGAACAGAAACAGGGAAGAAACAAGTTTATGTGTGGCCAGGTAAATAATGGCCTTGTGCTTGATGGCCAGTACATGACTGTATCTAATTTTCATACGTGAATATACTTCTAACTTCCACATACAAAATGCCCATAAAATGGTAACACAGCATCCTGGCAAATTAATTCACATTTTTGGTGGCAAACTCATGTCTTATTTTAGGTATGATTTACAGCAATTTTGATAAGACTTTGAGGATACAAGACAATGGTGGCAGAACCTACCCCAAAAATGCTAGCACAGGTGCATTTATTCACTCACTCAACAACTAATTATCAGACAAATATTTCCTTAAGTGCCTGGGATTCATCAGGAAGAAGATAAACTCCTTGCCTTTGTGGAATCTGTGTTCTAGTGCAGGGGCAGAAAAACAAGGAAGTGCCAATTTGTGATCAATATGCGGAAATGGTAGGACAGGGAACAGAGTGACGGGAGGGTTTTCTAGAGGACCCCAAATAGGGTTGTCCCGTCTCTCTGAGACCATTTTCATTTTCTTGACTTTGGTTTTTTCATCATTGGTTTGTCCCATGGTAGGTCTCGGTGCAGATGCTGAAGGGGACCTGGCAGTGCATCTGTTATGGCTCTGGTGGATTTCTCTCTGGTAGAGCAGGGAGCCAGACAGAGTGGGAGGTGGATTGCAGGACTTGTGGCATTGGACTAATGAACAGCCAGAGGTCTGATCTGTCTTGAAGGCAGGATATTCCAGCTGAAGGTTTCTGGCACCTCAGAAGCCCTATCAGAGATGGGTCCTCAGAGAGCATGCTGTGGGATTAGTGCGATGCAATTTGGTTTAAATAAGAGCAAAGCATAAGGAGGGAGGGCTGAGCAAGAATTGTGGTAGCCATAGCAACATGATACTGACAGTTGAGTCACCACAAAGAGAGTATTGGCCAACTGTGATTGCCCCAGCACGGCTTGAGAATGTGGCACTTTTGAAGTTACCAGGCAGAGAAAGTCGGGGAGAGAGAAATTCATGGTGTTGAGCTTTTCCCAGCATCCCATGTCTTACCAATCCCTTCCTTAGTGAGTCAAGGCTGTGACAGCCCAGCGCATGGTGTGTTGTGTAGTTCTGTTCATTGTTAGCTAGGACCATGAAATCACCTTTAATCTCCATTTCCCCCTCTCTTAAGGTTTTGAACCAACCTTTATTCAGAGACCTCTTCTGGGTTTGGATTTTATGATTATCAGTAAGCTGTTGGGAATCCACTGCTGATAGGTGGAGGGGACAAAGTTGACACTTTCGGGTTCTAGAATTCCTGCAGACTGGCTCTCTCCCCAGGTCCCCAACTCCAAAATAAACATCTTTTAATTATACACTTCGGAAAAGCTTTTTTTTTTTTCCCAATCCCCTTTCTTTTTTCCAGGTAATAGGTAAGGTGAAAAATCAGAAGGCCTAAAGTTATGATGCAGGATCCCTCATTCACCTCTGATGGTCTAAAGAGAGTAATAAAGTGGCAAGTCCCATTTACTCCCAGAGAGCCTAGTTTTCTCTCTCATCAAAGCTAGTGGGAGGGACTTGGCAAGTCTCTAGATGAAGAAAATGTTTCTTTTTTAATTGTTATCAAACAAAGCTGTTTCTAAGTTGGCCTGGGAGGACCCCCTCACCCTGAAGCAATCAATGTGTGTTTAAGATATCAGCTTCTGGAGGACAAGAGCCCTGTGCTGTTGCATATGTGGTCCTGATGAGCAGCTGACAGGATGTGACAGCTTTGTCTTGCTTAACCACAGTCAGAACTGCAGTGCCTGTCCCTGCTATGGGTCAGCGTTGGCCCCAGCCGTCGCCCCTTAGCCTCCGCACGTCTGGCCTCATTACCTTCCCTGTGATTGGGAGCCCTGCATGGTTGCATGCCTTGCCTGGTTCTCATTCTGCTCATGCAGGTGTGTATGGGCAGACACCCCTGATAAAAAGGATGCATGCCATCTCCCGCCCTTCCATCCGGTAGCCCCTTTCTTCTTTCTGCCTTCCAAGTAACTGACATTAGAGAAACCACATGTACCAGGACCAGATCACCCAGCATGTCCCAGAATCCAGGAGAGTGTTATCTTGCACATGCAGGTTTGGTTTTCTTGCCAACTTGGCATTGTGCTTTAGGAGAAGCCAGGGCAATGTCTCAAGCTGGGACGATCTACCCAGTGTGGGTTTTTATCTCTCTCTTCCAGGGCAAGCTGGTGGCACTGCTGGGCCTCGCAGTAGGTTATCATAAATTAGACTTCAGGGCTCCAGAGGTAATGCAAGGCCACAGTGTCTGGCCTGGAGAAAATAAGGGCTAGGTGTGCCAGCCTTGAGTGTGGTGACAAATTGGCAACACACCCCTTCAGCAGTAACTGTATCATTGTATTTCTCTCAAATCAAATGTGGTGACTTTCTTTTCTTTTTTTTGAGATGGAGTCTTGCTCTGTCGCCAGGCTGGAATGCAGTGGCGCGATCTGGGCTCACTGCAACCTCTGCCTTCTGGGTTCAAGCGATTCTCCTGCCTCAGCCTCCCAAGTACCTAGGACTACAGGTGCCTGCCACCATGCCTAGCTAATTTTTGTATTTTTAGTAGAGACGAGGTTTCACCACGTTGGCCAGGATGGTCTCGATCTCCTGACCTCATGATCCGCCCACCTCTGCCTCCCAAAGTGCAGAGATTACAGGCGTGAGCCACTGACCCTAGCCACAAATCAAATGAGGTGACTTTCATTACAATTTTCCTCCTAGAGGTTGCCTGGTATGTGGTTCTTCTTAGAATAGTAGTAACCCAGTTAGCTTCTGCTGTGTAATAAAGCTCCCCAAAGCTTAGTGAGTTAAAATCATAACCCGCACAGGTCAGCTGGGTGATTTTTCCTTCAACTTTTAGGAAATCGACTAATCTCAGCATGTGCCTGCAGGCGCTGATGGGTGGACCGCAGCTAGCAGCTCCAAGATAGCATCTCTCACGTCTGCTGCTTAGCAGGGCCACAGGTCTCTCATAATCCAAAGGCTAGCCTGGGACTGTCCTCATGGCATAGGCAGGGTTCCTGGAGAGTGAGCAGAAACAGCAAGGCCCCTTGAGGCCTAGGTTCAGGATGACTGTAATGTCACATCTGCCATATCCTGTTTGTCACGGCAAGTTCCAAGACCAGCCAAGATTCAAGGGGTGACCAGAGGGACTCTCCCTCTTATGGGAGGAGCTGCCGAGTTGTGTTGATAGTGGCCTGGACACAGGGAGGTCATAATAGACACCATTCTTCCAAACAGTATGTTTCACGTAATAACAACAATTATTTTTATTTCGTTGAGCTCCTAAAAGGCTACCGAGTTTGCTGCCTTTCTTACCTGGTAGAGAAAATCAGGCAAAGATGTGAATTCACCAGCACTGGATGGGTAAAGAGTCTCGGAACTGAAGCTTTTTATGCATTACATGTATTTTCCTCCACCCCCTTTTCTGCATCTAAGAACTAAGATTTTTCTTAAAAAAAAAAAAAATTATTCTCTTTGAACGTTATGAAAGCCTAAGTTATCTAAAATGAGAGGACTGCTCTCTTAGACTCTATTATGTTGTCCTAATTACATATCAGCAAAATGTTTTTCTGGGGCATTGTGTGTAAAACAAAGGAGAAAACATCTCTAGCTGGCCAGCGTGCCTGTCCCTCCCTCTCGTGGAGGCCTGGGAGGCTGAGGGTGGGGAAGGCGGCTGTGCTGGCTGCAGAGGGCCTTGCTCTTTCTTCACAGAGCAGCAGGTCGCCCCTTCTCTTCTCCCTCCCTCCACCTCACCTCCATAGGCTCCACTGGATGGGAACCATGTGCTGCTTCTCCCCACCCTAGACTGGGATCTCCTGGGGCAGAAGAGGCTTCCCAAGTGGCCAAGACAGAGTCAAGCTGACTGAATGTGAGATTCATGAATGAACAGTGGTACCAGGCGTAGCCCTGCCCTTTAGCATCCTGAGGGCCATGTGTAGTTTTCTGCAATGCTGCACACCGTGTTCCAGCATCTGCTTTCCACTTGCTAGGTAGAGGTGAAGTGGCCCTTCTTTCCGGCTTGGCATTCCCCTCCGTCCTGCCTCTGGATCTCCACTTTCCACAGCTGTATGAGAGCAGGACCCCTATCCTCCTCGAGTGCCGCTGTGGCCAGCGTGTGCCGAGCAGGGGCCAGGCAGCCCTGAGAATGCGCCAGCATGCTCTGCCTCCTCTGCACTAGCAGCTGCCACCTGTCCTTGCCATTGGCCACTCCCCTCCTGCGGAGTACTGCCTGTGGCCTCCTGAGACCTCACCATCCATCCAGAGACAGTTTCCAGGCTTCTTGTGACTTGCCCTCTTGAGATATTTGATGGCGTGATCAAACCCCCTTCCTATTTTTTTTTTCCTTCAACTTTTAAGTTCCAGCGTGCAAGTGCAGGATATGCAGGCTTGTCTGTGTGCCATGGTGGGTTGCTGCTCAGATCAGGCCATCACCTAGGTATGAAGCCCAGCATCCATGAGCTATTCTTCCTGGTGCTCTCCCTCCTCCTGCACCTCCGACAGGTCCCAGTGTGTGTCGCCGCCACCATGTGTCCATGTGTTTTCACATATGTCTGATGTCTGCATCGTTCAGCTCTCCCACTTACAAGTGAGAACATGTGGTGTTTGATTTTCTGTTCCTGCGTTAGTTTGCTGAGGATAACAGCTTCCAGCTCCATCCATGTCCCCACAAAGGACATGATTCGTTCCTTTTTATGGCTGCATAGTATTATGGACTGGATAAAGAAAATGTGGTACAAACTCCCTTCTTAAGCCTGTTTCCCACGCTGGATTGTCCAAGGGCTGATTCCTTCCCACTCAGCCCGTTTTCATTCACCTTCTGCTCACCCCCTCACAAGGAAATCCAGCCCTCAGCCAGCCTCAACCCTCCAGGAGTTTTCACCTACCCTGAGTCTGGCAACACCTCCAAGTGTTTATCCCCATCCCAGCCCTTTCCTCGCCCTGAGCTATGGATTAGTTTCCTGTTGCTGCTGCAACAAATCACAGATTTAGTGACTTTCAAAACAACACAAGTTTATGGTCTTATATTTGTTGAGTCAGAAGTCTGAAATGAGTATTAAGGGGCTAAAATCAAGGTGCTGACAGGGCCACATTCTTTGTGGAGACTTTTAGGAGAGAATCTGTTACATATCGCTGCCAGCTTCTGGAAGCTGCCCATGTTCCTTGGCTCGTGGCCCCTTCCCTGGCTCACTCCAGCCTCTGCTGCTGCCATCACCTCTCTTCCTCTGACTCTGGCGTTCCTGCCTGTCCTTATAAAGGCCCCTGTGATTACACTGGGCACACCTGGATAATCCTGGCTAAACTCTCCATCTCAATATCCTTAGCTTAATCACATCTGCCACATCCCTTTTACCATGTGAAGGGAACATTTTCACAGGCTCCAGGGATTAGGATGTAGACATTGTTGGGGCCGTTATTCTGTCTACCACAGGCTGTTTCATTTAGCTGCCGCCTGGACATTTCTATAGGTTCCTCAAACTCAGTGTGTCTAGAATAGAATTCATTCCTTCTCACTGTCCCTCCTCATCCTGTATGCCCTGGCTCAACAGCTGAGCAGCCATTGCCCAGTTCTCTGAGCTGTTGTCTGGGTGAAACATAATGTTAAATACAAATCCAGCATTGATGGGCACTTGAGTAGTTTCCAGTGTCCTGCTACTGCAGACAGCTCTCCGGTGAATAACTCTGTGTAGTTCTCATTTTTTAATATGTAGGATAAATTCCCAGAAGTGAGATTGTTGGGTCAAAGGGTAAATGTGTTTGTAATTTTGAAAGATACTGTCAAATTGTTCTCCAGGAGGGCTGAATCAATGAGCCCTTCCACTAGCAATGTACAAGAACGCATGCTTCCCCACAGCCTTGGCAACAAAGCGGGTTGCCTAACTTGTGGGTTTTTTACCAGTTCAATAGGTGAAAAAATAGTATCTCAGGATAGTTTTAATTTGCATTTCTCTCATGAGATTCTGCATTTCTCTCATGCGCTTAATGGATGTTTGAATTTTCTGTGATCTCTCTTCATATCTTTGGCCCTTTTAAATTTTGGACTAGTGGATTTTTTCAGTTTTTACAAGCCCTTTTTTTGTCTGTAATATGAGCTGCAAACATTTTTCCATTTTGTCATTTGTCTTTTATATCATATGAGTTTTTATATAACCAAATTTGTCATTTTTATTTTTTGGTTTCTGGATTCTAAGTTATTTAGAAAGGCCTTCCAGTGTTCCCTTTAAACATTAAAATAATAACATTTTATTAAATGAGGGGGATTGGACACAGGCATCTATTTCTTTTCTGAAAAATCCCCGTGAAATGAAACTAAAAGAATGACATAATTAGATAGATACAGGCAATTCTCATATTCTCGGATTCTGTATTTGCAAATTCATCTGCTTACTAAATTTATTGTAACCCCAAAATCAATACAAATGGCATTTTGTGGCCATTTGCAAACATGTGCACAACAGCAAAAATTTTGAATTGCCTAATGTGCACATTTCTAGCTAAGGTCAAACAAGGTGATATTGTGCCTGGTTTCAATGTTCATACTAAAAGCAAGTGTCCTTTTTGTGGTAAACATAGTGCCACATTTTTCATGTTTTTGTGCTTTTTGTTGGTGATTTAGCTATTAAAAATAGCCCCTATGCATAGTTGAATGAAGTACTGTTGTCTAGTGTTCCTAAGTGCAGGAATGCTATGATGTGCTTTACAAAGCAAATACCAGTGGTAGGTAAAGTTTGTTCAGGCATGAGTTATAGTGCTGTTGGCTGCAAGTTCAATGTTCATGAATCAACACTATCTATTAAACAAGGTTATGTATTGATCAGTTTGCAAAAATGTTGCGACCAGAGGCTTCCAAGACCCTAACCCTATATTTCTCTTATGAGCAATGGTTCAATGTTCACTAATGCACTGTTCACAATGACTTTATAGAATATAGCTACTAAGAATAATGAGGTTCAATTTTAGGTAGGTAGGTAGGTAGGTAGATAAATCGATGCCCACAAGAACAAAAATATTAGAAGAAGATAAAGTAGAAGATGAGTGATTTCAACAAATTTTTAGAAGATAGAAAGTAGATAGAGGAATCTAACTAATTTAGCAAAATGGAGGAAGCTACAACCTGGATGAGAAGGGGGCCACTTGTCTCTTGCAGAACCCAAGAAAAGCTCTGGTTTTCAAAGCAGAAATCACCATGTGATGGGAGGTCGGGAGATGGGAGGTTGGGGGATGTGAACTGCAGAGCTGAAAACCAGGGCATTGGTTTAAAGTCCTAACATGATGTGGTAGGATCCCTAGTTCCCCATCTCTGTCACATGCAACCTAGGAACTGTAGAGATAAAGTAGGTATCAGAAGAAACCACTTAAAGAGATAAAATAAATGCATCCATGAAGCAAAAACAAGATGCTGTTAAGAAGCAATCAAAAGAGAAGAAAGAGGTTTTGGATCTTAAAAATAGGGCAGCAGAAAATTTTAAAAATATAATATTTTGGAAGACAATCTCTCAGAAAGCAAAATGAAAAGAGGAAGAAAATTGTGGGGGAAGGAATAAAATTAAAACATCTATCACACATTTTGATTAATACCAGGTCCAGAAAAAAAGACAGAAAATGGAGGGGAGAAAAGTTGTCAAAAGGGGGGAAAAAACACTTTTCAGAACCGAAGGACAAGAATCTTCAGATTGCAAGGCCATCAGGTGAACAATCCTTTGGGTAAAAAAGACCCACACCAAAGCATGTTGTCATGAAATTCTGGAACTTCTAGGGGAGAAAAAAAAATCCTAAAAACTTTCAAAGCAACACAACAGGTTACAGTTAGAGTATTGGTAATCAGAATAGATTATCTCAATAGCATTGCTGACATCTAGAAGCTACCAGAGGTACTTTCAAAATTTTGACAGATAAATCAATTTCAGCGCAGACTTCTGTACCTAAACTGTTATTTAAGACAAAGGCATTTTTAGAAATGCACAGATTCAGATGACTTCTAGGGCATTGTTGCCTAGAGAGTCACTAGAGGATGTGTTCCTGCAAAATGAGAAGGAGACCAAAGAAAGAGAACATACTAGCCATAGACACTAATTTAGGAAGAACCCAGGTATGGAAAGCAGCCAGACCAGATTGGAGCAAGGGTTCAGAAATGATGTCTCCAGTGGGGAAAAATGGAACTAATGTATTTAGGATCTTGGAATATTTATTGATGGCCATTAAATAGAGGTATTGCAACATGTGGGATGAATTAGTGATGGGTTCATGTACAACCAGGAAGATGAAAACAATTGAGGTAATAATTAACTCCAGGAAAAATAGAGGGTTATATAAAAAAGAAGGCATGGTCATAGTGCATAATTTGACCCAGCATTGAGCAATATTTGCGAAACTGTGATAACACAAACACTGACTTTTGATTTAAATTACAAAATAACCATTTGAAGCACAAAGAAAAAGGAAATAAGAAATGTATATGGGAGCACTAAACCTTTATTTCCCATGGTAGAAAATTAGGATACCTAAAATTGATAAGTAAAATAAGAGTAGTATCAGCACACCCTGCCAGTAATTTGTGGGCATTAGTGTTTTGGTAGCAATTTTACAAAAGAGGCAGAGGTAGTTTTTGTAGAACTCTTCCTTACACACCCTAATTGGTGAAAGGCAAGGGCTCAATCCTGTGGATGTCAGGAACAGAGGCAAACTGTCCCCAGTCACTGTTTTCAGGTATGGAGACCACCCCAGATGTGGTGTCAAGCACCTTTCAGACAAGGGAAATCAAATTCCTGTCTTCATTTACAATCATGTATAAAGAGCAACATATTTTCTTTCAAACTCCTTTTCTCCCAGATTGCTTCCCAGAAGAAACACAGGAGAAAAGAAAAGCAAACTGACATCCAGAATACACACTTTCTCACTGGACCAATGTATGAATTCCTAATTATTTCCCTGCATGGAGGATCTTTAAAATGATCAAAAGACAAATGCATTTCTTAGTAAACTCTACATTCTGTTGTCCTGATTTTTGGAGGGTAAAGAAAGGTTGTGTAGGATGTCTATTTCTTCAGTTGATTTGCAATCACTGGAGAGATTATAGGGAACAAAGGAAAAAAGAGCCATAAATACAAATGAATTCCTTTTATACGAGTTGAAAAACCACAGGATAGTCTCCATTTTTTAACACTCCAGGTGTGATCGGAGATTACGTATCCACCACAGGAGAGTGGAGAGTTAATTAAAATTTTTGCTCCTACTCAGAGAAAGAAATGTCTTTTTGTTTGAGAAGCAGGCTGGCTTTTGAGTGCTGTTGATGCTTTCTTCTCTCCTCACTGGAGTGTCACAAAAAAGCAGATCAAAGAAAGCCCTCCATCCGGATATGTTTCCTACCACCTTTCTTAGCTAATGGACTTAAAAGTGTCTTTCACTGACAGGCTCATCTCGTATTTTAGAAATGCCATCTCTTTACTATATTGATAAATATGCAAAAGGGCTATGATAGATGCTTAACGGAAAATCACATTTAACATTAATTAAGCCAAGACCATCCCAGATAGTTGGAGTGGGAGAGTCTGGCAGAGTGCAACATCTCACCCCTACCATTTGTATTTTACTTGTCAACGCACCATGTGATGGCCAGAAATTAACACGTGAGATTGAACCTTCAGCTCTCTCAAGCAGGGGTACGTTTTGTTGTGTTTTCCCTTTTGCTTTTGGTCTTTATGATTCGGTACCCTCTGGCTGACATCTCCTACCCTGAGGGGAAAAAAATGTTTGGGAGAAATCCCACTGTTTTTTTCGTTAAGAGAGTGACAAAATGAAATAAAACGGAGCAAAATAGAAGCAGCCGGTTTGCAGTCTGTCTAAGCAGGCGGGTTGGGCTGCAGCAGGGGTCGTTCATTGTCTCGCAGCTCTGGGTGCCCACAGAGAAAACCCGGCCCGGGATGCAGCCACCAATAAAAGGACTCCATTCTGCCACTCAGGGCTTTGTGAGGCGCCAAAGCTTGTCCTGGTTGCCATGGCTACTGTCTGATTGTGGTGGGTTTGTCACAGTGCTTGATAAAGTGGGAAGGTTATTCTTGATAGGCCCAAGTAATCATAACCTCGCAAAGCTTGAGAGTGTGGATTTAAAATTGTTTTTCCTCCTCTCTTTAAACTGGGAATATGGGGATGGGGGCAGGGATTCTCAGGATAAAGCAACCTCAGGGCTCCTTCAGCAGGTGGTGAGCGTGGCACCCAGCAGGAGGAATACAGGCTGTGCTCATCTGGAAGGGAGGCATGCGTGTGCCTGGAGGCCAGGCAGAAAGGATGGTTACAACTGCTGGGCCGTCTCTGGCCTGATAGGGGCTTCAGGGAAGGGACCAGAATGGCATTCTCTCCTAGCCCCTCCTGTAAACAGATTATTCTTATACCTCTCTCTCCTTTCCTCCCTTCCCTCCTCCTTTCCCCCTTCCTTTACTAAGTTTCCTTTTTCCCTTTCCCCTTCTCCACTTCTGCCCTGTCTCAGTCCACTTGTGCTACTATAACAGGATACCTGATATCAGGCAATTTATATAAAGGACAGACAGTTCTTGGCTCCTGGTCCTGGAGGCTGGGAAGTCCAAGGTCGAGGGCCTGGCATCTTGTGAGGGCCTTCTTGCTGCGTCATCCCATGGCAGAGGGGCAGAGAATGGGGGAGAGAGCAGGAGACTGAACTTGTAGCCTCAAGCCCTTTGCCTGAGTTGGCATTAACCCATTCACAAGAGTGGAGCCCTTCTGACCTAAACACTCCCATGAGGCCTCACCATTCAATGTCGTTGCATTGGGGATTAAGTTTTCAACACGTGGAAACTTTTTGGTGGACACATTCAAACCTTAGCACTTTCCTTCTTTTCTCCCCTTGCTCCGTCCATTCCCTTGCAGTGCAGCAGAATTTCTAACAGAGCTGATCCTTTAAAAAAAATTTTTTTTTTCTCACATGGAGAATGATGGGAACAGTTAGATTTGTGACAACAGCTGATACATTCTGGCCACAGAATTACAGACTTTTCTTTTGTCAGGAGGGACCTACGTGATTATCTAGGCGGTTGTTCTCAGACTTAGCTGTATCAGGACTACTGGGAAGGGCTTTTTAAAACACAGATTCCGGGGCCCTACTCCCAGAGTTCCTGATTCATCAGGTCTGGGATGGGGCCCTGTGAATCTGGGCTTCTAACAAGTTCCCAGGTGATACTGATGCTGCCGGCTCGGGGCCCATGCTTTGGGAACCACTGTCCTAGGCCAGTACCCATTTTATACAGCTGAGGAAACTGAGGCTGCTGAGGGATAAGTTAGTCGCCAAGGGTTCAGGTGACTTGATAGCCACTCTGGAACTGGTGTCCAGTTATAGAAGCTTTAAAAGCCATTTGAAGAGGCAGGGTAGGTAGGTTGTTCCTCCTCTCCCTTCCATCCCACTCACCCAGGGTATCCAGATGAGCTGGTTTTGTTCCCAAAGGGCCGCCAGCAGGATAGCCACTCACCACACATGGCCACCTTCTGGGTGGAGCACTCCAGACCATAGTCATGTGCGCTGCCTCTGAGTTAAGCCGACCACAGACCTTGGCACTCTAGGCCTGGCTTTGCCTTCTAATTTTTGCCCCAGGAAGCCTGCTTTGACTGGCTGGGATCTCTCCCACCTCTGCTGGCATTCACAGTCTCATGGCCCTGCCAGAGAGCCCTTAGGTTTTCAGTTCCTGGCATGTTTGTGCTGTTGCCTCTGCTAGCCTGTGAACTCCAGGGGCCAGGGCCGTGCCTTTGCACCCATCATGGCTCTAGAGTACCTGGTAAATGAACTTTGTGGGCATATAGGGTGGAAGGAATCTAGATACATAATTGAGATTTTCGGAAGCCAAACTATGAGGGATGGGGAGTCCAGTTACACACAGGGCGGGGGTGGGGGCTACACTTTCAGTGTTAGTGAGGAGCCCAGAGTAAGAAATGAGGCCTGTTGCAGTGAGAATGCCTACAGAGGTGGAAGCCAGTGCAGGGGCCTCACGTCAGGGCTCTCTCCCTGTGCCAGCAGGGGGCTGAGTTTTTTCATTGAAAGACAAATGTTAGTTCCCCCAGATCCTAATTTGAAATAAAACATGGCAGCATTCATTTATCCCTGCAAGGCGGGGCACATAACACAGGCAAAGCGGCTGCTGCGTGTGCACACACGTGTGGGTGTGCATGTGCGTGTTGCTACTGTGGCTGGACACAAACGACTTGATCATTTGTCAAATGTAAGCTAACTCCTCACAACACACTCTGAACTCATCCAGAGCAGCACGTGTAGTTACATGCCCTGGATACCGCTCAGGGGCGCAACCATTAGGCTTCGTCAGTGACACTCACAGGAGGCTATTTGACCAGACGAGAATCAAACAAAATTAATGGATTAATCTTTTGGCTGTAATTCCTTGCTGACATCACAGACTGAAATGGGGCCCAGATAGAAATCCCATGTTGGCAGTTTGACTCCAAACTTTTAAAGTCTTCAGCAAGCATTGGAGCAGGAGCCTCTGAGCGGGTGGGCACCGTCACTTCTTTTCTGCGTTGCTGGATCGGCAGATGGAATAGTCCCCTCGTCGCTTGGGAGTTGGCTTGTGGCAGCAGCAGCCCTAATGCTGGCCTTGTTCCCCCAGGGTGTCGAAGTGCAGACAGACTACGTGCCCCTGCTGAACTCGCTGGCGGCCTATGGCTGGCAGCTCACCTGTGTGCTACCAACTCCCGTCGTCAAGACTACCAGGTAACAATAACAGTAATCATTAGGATTCTATTGAACACTTCCTCTGTGCTAGTCACTGTTCCTAATGAGCACCTCATGTCTATAAATTATTTAATCCTGTGCAAGAGGCTGGTAGTTATGTAAACTCTCCCACTGGGAAGCAGCAGAGCCAGAATTTCACATTCTTAACCACCGTCACCCAGAAAATTCCCCTGCACCCCTCTTCCCACACAGGGGGCTCTGTGAGTCATTACTGCCCAGCATGTCAAAGATGAGCTGCTCAGACTGAGGGCGTTCAGAGCCTCCAGTGCAAAAGAAATTCAGCACCTACTATGTGCCTTGTGCTAGGCTAGGTAGGCACTTTATATATAAATATCTCAGTCCTCAAAAAAGAAAAGAAAAATCCTGTGAGGTAGAATTGTATTATTATTAAACCCATTTTGCAGCTGAGAAGAGTGTGGCCAGGGAGGTTGAGGGACTTGCCCAAGATCACGGCACTGGTCACCAGCTCCACAAAGGGACTGTACAGGCCTGCCTTTCAGGCCTTGCTGCGGCATTCCTATAATTTCAGGTTCATGCTCATTTGTCCACTCTCAGATCTGCTTACGTTCCCTTGAGCCCAGTCACAGCAACCATAAAAGGCCCTCCATCTATATGTCGGGCTTACTATCCAAATTAGTCCTGCCCTGTGGGGCTGTAAGCATGAATATGATTCCCATTTTGCAGATGAGGAAACTGAGGCTAGGGGACGCTTGGTCACATACTTAAGGCTACCCGCCAGTAAGTGGCAGAAACTGGGCCTAGAACCTCAGTCTGCAGAGTCAGGCACTTTTCCTGGAGCAGGCCGCCTCTCTGCTGACCAGTAGGGATGCCCCCCCACTGTGGCTCCCAGAGCTCCACATTCTCCAAGCCCTACTGCACATTCACCACTGCAGAGTGAATTGCCATGATGGACAGCATGGGCAAGGCTGGTGACCAGGGTGACTGAGAGTGCAGAATCCTGGTGATAATTGATGTCTTTCCTAGTCCCTCCTCTGGCTCACCAGGATCCTCAGATTCCACATTAGGTCACAGTGGGTCAGTGCACCAGGGGGAGCCAGTCTGTGGCCACTTTTAAGCCCCTTGGCCACTGGAAGCCACCGTGTTCTTTCTCAGCCAAGACTTCACCAGGCATAGGGCAATGCAGTGGCGTAGAAAGAACCCTGGATTTGGGGCCTGAAGACTTGAATCCAAGTCCTCAGTCTGCCACTTACCGTGTCATGTTGGTCAAGTGACGGTAGCTTCTCTGAATTAGTTTCCTGGTCAGTTTCCAGAGGACAAGACTCATAATGAGAATGTATTTGAATGTGAAGGCCCAGCTGGTTCTGAGCCATCTAAGCCCAGGGACTACAGACAGGTCTGTCTGTCTCAGACCTTCACATCTGCTAAATAATCCTTCCTAATCCTCCTACTCCCTGTTCCTTAAACGACCACTTATGGTGGAATGGAGAGTGCGTGGAACTGGGAAGATCTCTGTCTGAATCCTCACTGTGTGATCTCCAGCCTGCTCGAGCTGAGCTCTTGTTTCCTTCTATAAAAGTGGTAGTCGGATTCCGTGGAGCATTGAGGTGAAGCTTAAATGAGCCATTATGTGTGAAATCACCCAGCCCAGCCGCTACACAAAATAGGTGCAGAGCAAATATTAGTTCTCTCCCTCCTTTTTCTGACAGACTTTGTAGCTGAATGCAGTAACATGTAAAGACACTTACTTACAAAACAGAGATTTAAGAATTGCAAATTAAAACCACAATGATATATAGCCTCACACTGATTGGGATGGCTACTATCAAAAAGACAAAAGATAAGTGTTGGCAAGGTAGAGAAAAGAGAACCCTTGCACGCTGTTGGTGGGACTGTAAATTCATATAGCCATTATGGAAAATAGTACAGAGGTTTCTCAGAAAACTAAAGATAGACTTAGCACATGATCCAGTAATCCCACTTCTAGGTATATATCCAAAGGAATTGAAATCAGTATGCAGAAGAGGTATCTGCATTTTCATGATCCTTGCAGCAATATTCACAACAGCTAAGAAATGGAAGCAGCTTAGGTGTCCTTCATCAGATGGATGGATAAAAAAAAAATGTGATATGTATACACACACACACACACACACACACACAGTGGAATACTATTCGGCCTTAAAAGGGGGGGTCGGGGACATTCTGTTATTTGTGACAAGGATGAGCCTGGAAGACATTATGCTAAGTGAAACAAGCCAGGCACAGAATGACATACCTTATACTCTCTCTCTCATATGTGGAATCTAAAAAGGTTGAACTCATAGAAGTAGAGAGTAGAATGGTGTTTACCAGAGGCTAGGGAGTGGGGCGGATGGGCAAAGGAGAGATAGTGATCAAAGGGTACAAAGTTTCAGTTAGGAGGAATAAGCCTTGGTCATCTATTGCACAGAATGGTGACTATTATAAACAATAATGCCTTGTATATTTTACAATTCCTAAAAGAGTAGCTTTTAAATGTTTTCACCACAAAAAATGCTAAGTATGTGAGGTGATAGATTTGTTAAGTAGCGTGATTTAATCAGTCCACATTGTAAACATATATCAAAACATCACACTCTACCCCATAAATATACAATTATTATTTGTAAATTAAAAATAAAATACAAAATCATCAGAAGGGTGGAAGCAGGGGAAAAAAAACACGGTGATCTTCTTTACAATATTTCTATCATCTTTAAAGGCAGCTCCGGGGTCCTGCCTTCCTGGGAAGAGAGTATTCACTGTATTGTAAGATACGAGCTGCCCCTCCCTCACCTGTTTTGTTCATGTGAGCCAGAGTTGGTTAACAGGCACTGCCTTCCAGGGCCTGCCTGGTGCTGTGCAGTCTTTGCTGTGCCTGCAGGAGTCATGCATGGCTGAGACCCTGGGTGCAGCCATGACCTCTGCCCACAGTCCTGTAGCAGCTGGAGGGCTGAGCTCATCACCCAGGTCCTTATCTACCTGCCCATCATTACCAGAGACAGATGTGGAAGAGGCTCCCGCCCCTTTGAAGATCCACTGAAGCAGCCAGTGTGTCCTCATTTGGCCAAGATGCTGTTACTTCCCATTAAGAGAACGGGCATGTCCAGCTAGGAAGCTCACTTTGTAGGGATACCCAAAAAGCTTCTGTTGGGCATCTGAGGTAGCCCCTTGGAAGCAAGGCTGGATGCCTGGGCATAGGAGAGTAGAGCAGGCACCTCTTGATGTCTAACCTGTCATAATCCCGTGGGTGGTCTGCTTTGATGAAATTAGGGATGGCAACATCTGCGTCAGGTTTTGGGTTCCTCTAAGGCATAAAGTGGCTCATTCTCAGCTCTGTGTGTTACAGTGAGGGGAGTGTATCCACCAAGCAAATTGTCTTTCTTCAGAGACCGTGTCTACCTCAGAAAATCAAGAAGAAGGAATCGAAGGTAAGAGACTCTGATGGCCTTCCTAGGTTTTCCTCAGCAGGGCTTCATCTTCAGTGGATTTTCTGCAGCATTTGAGGGGGTAGCCTGTTCTAGCTTACAAGGGCTCGCAGAGCCCAAGGAACACCTGAGCCCCTGGCAACCTGAATCACATCGCAGGCTGCTAACACGGGACAGCCAAGGGGGCTGGAGTGCCTTGTCTGCCACTGTCCTGCTGGGCAGGCCAGAAGGATGGAGGAGAGAGGCTCTTCTGGAGGCTCCAGCCTCTGCCAGATATTCCCACTAGGATGAAAAGAAGGGCACAAAGTCAGTTGCAGCCTGACCACAGCGTGGGGATGGCTTGAGTTCATGGCCAGCTTCTTTATGTCTTCATCTCATTACCAGCTAGTTGGAGCTCTGGCCTGCCATGTTAGATTCCTTAGGACATTAAAAGTGTGGTGACCTGGGCAGAGAGACCCTGCCAGAATCTCTTCATGACAGGCCTAGACCCAAAGGCCTCCGTGGGACAGCTGGTGATGCTAGCCGTGGCCGGTGGCAGCAAGTCCTCAGGCCAGGCTGTCCTCAGAGATGCCCAGGGCCCCCCTCTCTGGACTCTGAACTACCCTAGAAACACAGTCGCAGAGACTGGCCTTCTCAGAGAGTCTTCTCTGTGATTCCTGAAGGTGAGCACAAGGGTTGTACGAGGTGCAAGTGTCGGCAACTCTTGTGCCAGATGATTCTGATGCTTCCCACCCCGCCCTGAGCGGTCTGTGCTGCTTTTCCTGAGGATGTTTTCACCTTGCTGGGGAAGAAGCCAGTGAGTCGAGTGGACCCACCAAAGCCTCAGTCAGGCATCACCTGGATTCAGCTCACTGTACCTTTGATGGCTGAGGCCACACTCTTGGCAGGGCCTGCCTGACCTGCTCGGCTCCTCACTCTTGGCATCACCCCTGCGTTCCTCACGCTTGGTTCCTCGTGTTCTTTGGACACAGAGCCCTGGGAAGGAGCATCAAGCAAATGAACAGATTGGAGCAGCCCCTCACCAGCCAACAACTCCAGGGGGAGCCCACTTGTGGAAGGAGTGCCAAGGCAATGGTGACTTGAAGCCAGATGGGCTGGAGTGTGGAGGAAGGTCTTTATCCAGGCTCTGAAGGTGTAATGTGACAGGTGATGGCACAGTGGACCAGAAGGCAACTGCCAGCCCACCATCAACCACCAGGAGCAGGCAGCCACCAGCTGGAAGATGGATCAGCTGCAGAGCGCTGTCAGTTTCCGCTCAGTCACAGGCTCACAGGGACTGCATGCATTCAGCAAGTGCGACATTCAACACGCAGCACACGAGGGCCCCTGTCAGATGCTGACAGACACCCGCTGCAGCCTTACAAAGGGGAGATGGTGCCACCTTTGCCTAACAGCTTCCTGATGGTGGGGCACACAGATTCCAAAGGAGAGACACGTGGTTGGATGGTGGTGTGAAGGTCATGGCATCGCATGCAGGGGGACAAATCAGTGGAAACTTGAGTAGGCAGGGAGATTTTAGAGGTAGATTTATAAAAGCTGTTGTAATAAGGTAGAACTGACTTTCCTCAGGGAAAATTCAGAGAGGATGGGACTCACTGTTTTTGCAGTCAGTAAAAACTTCTCATCCCAAGCAGCTGTACTCATCTGGGTAGACTGCTTTCTCTTTCTTTGTACCTAATGATTTCCTGCCTCATTCCAAGACTGTAGGTGACTGGTGTGGAGCACTTGTTCTACACGAGACCCTCTTGGTCACCTCACAGATAAGAGTCCTCCAGAGAGGGGGCTTCACAGCCAGACTCCTTGGAAGAATCTTCTGCACTGGGTGTCCCCTCCTCACTCCTCAGCTGACATGGGTCAGCATCCTGCTCCCACAGGCCTGTGTCCCCTGGTGACCGAGTCACTCCATCTAGTCCTCATCATGCGTGAGCTCTTGCAGCCCTGATGCTGGGACCACCCCCAATCCCTGAAGCAGCTTTCTCTTGGTTCTTTCCCACCTCATTTTCCTGGTTTCCCACTAAGTTCCTCAGGGTTCAGACCCAGCCCCATTTCTCCCTTCACTCTTGCCTCTTCCTTAGAAAATCTTTTACCACCTCTGTGCCAGTGACCATTCCACCTGCATTTTCAGCCCTCACTGTGCCCCAAGACTCCAGCTCCATCCATGCTGTGGCTCGAGCAAACCTATGACTCTCCCCCTCCCCATACCTGGCCCACCTGGCCCACCGCCACCCTATCTAGAGGAATGGCATCACCCCTTAGGGGCTGTCCCTGCTGACCCTCCCCTCTCCTTCCCCTATATTCAATCTATCCTTAAGACCCATCTGTGTTAGGTCCCAGAGGCTCTGGAATCCCTCCACTTTTCTCTACCATCACTCGCCTCAGCTATTGCAGTCTCCTAATAACAGATGTCCCCTTCAAATAGGTTCTCTATTCAGAGCCCAAGTGATCTGTTAAAAAGGCAACTTGAATCCTGTCATCCCACTGCTCAAAGGAGTTCATGTTTTGTATGACTCTGAAGACAAAGATGGAAATCAGTACTGTTGCCTTCAAGGCCCCAAGGGATCTGGCCCCTCTTACCTCCTCTGCCAGCCTCCCATTCTCTGTGGCCTCCAGCTCTTCTGTGTCCCCTCTACCAAGGACACTCTCCTCCTTTCTAGCTCTACTCGAGCATCCTTTTCTCAGGATAGTGCTGTCTCCTTTTATACCAAACCAGACTCCTTTGTACTACACTGGAAAAGAACCATGTTCTTCTCCTTCAGAGCTCTCCTCTGGGCTTTTAGTTATTTGTGATCATTATTTTATCCTTTCCAGACAGAGTCAGACATAATCTCCACAAGAGCAAAGACCTTTTTCCTGTTAAGACCTTTTAATTGGTGCTCAACAGATACTTGTTGAATCAGTGAATGAGTAATCAACTTCTGAGCGAGGACATACGTAGTATGTCCAGCATTACAACTTAAGAAATTGCAAGACTGGCACAACAAGGATGTGGCATATTTAGTCCTCTTTCAATCAGCAACATGGACAGAATTTTCTAATCAAGACTTTTCAGCACTGGAAAGAAACCTCTGTGTACGTGTGATTTTCAAGGCAAATATTAAACTCCTTCAAAGGGAGTAGGTGATTTCTACGATTCAGGGGAAGACTTCCTTCCAGCTCAACTACTTGAAGTGGGCACATAATGGGCAGTTTTTAAAATATGCAAATTAAATCCATGGGCTCCTGCTGACATGGAACTCTGGACACACACTGCTGTAAAGTGAAGGGTTTCTTTTTTTCTTTTAGACAGTTATTTCTGAATTGGGCAGCTAATTGGATTTGGTGACACACCCAACTGCCACAGATGCTCTGGCTTGGGAAGGCCAACTCGGTGCAGCCTGTTTTATCTGCGGCTTGCTGGTTAAGCTCAGAGACTCCCCCGGTCCTGCTCAAAACATGGAGTCCATTCCCCAGGCTGGACTGCCTGCCTTTAAGTGGTGTGGATGTTAGACCTCACCTCAGAGGCTCAACTGAAATCTGGCACACTCCAGGCCTCCTCTTGCTTTCTGAGACGTCTCCTTTTTGAATTGCTGGGATCTGAAACAGTTTTTGCTGTTTGTTTTCTACTGTTTGTGTTCTCGTTTTGTATTGTATCAGGAGATCAACAAGATGTGATCTTCTACAGGAAACTGGATATGGCCAGGCATCCAGAGGAAACTATGGAAGCTCTGTTGTTTATTTAGCAAGAGCAGCCCCTGAGACAGTATCTGGGCTCCTATTACATGGAAGGTCGAGCACGTGGTGGAACTGTCCTCAGTAGTACACTGCACAACAGCAGAGGGCGCTACTCACATGAAATACAATATGAATGGGGCCCTGGAGGTGTGCATCGCAGCCCTGGAGGCAGAGACAACCATTTTAGAGATCAGTAACTTGAAACTCTGATTCATAACCTGCCTAAGGACTGAGAGCTAACAGGTGCCAGCACTAGGATTTGAACCTATACAAGAATGCTTTGACATTTTGGCACTTAAGGCCTCTTAGCCAAAACAATCACCACTTTTTTGGCACCAGTAAAACTTCCTCTGACTTCCCTGAGAGCCGACTGCCTCTCGGAGTACTGTATTACACAGGTAGGCTTCACTGGTCTTTTTCTAAAGACATGTAAAATGATATAAAATGTGAAGAGGCTCTGTTTTGGAACATCCATTAAAAAAAAAAAAAAGAGAGACTCTTACATTTGAGCTGGAATAGCAACAGCAGCTGCCTAGCACAGGGCAGCAGTTATGAACCATAACACGGTGCCTGGAAACTATGGAGGTTTGGTGGAGGTAGCCACGGTCATGCTGAGGGCTAAAATCAGTGGCCTCCTCTGGTGGGTTTGGAGCCTTGAGATGCCTGCCTGGCAGGCTTGGATGAAGGAGGAGGTGGGTCTGAGACACCGCTTACCCTACAGAGCGATTCCATTATTGGGATCCTCCCAGTTTGGGTGGAAGAAGCTCCACCCATCTCCTAGGGGAAGTCTGCAGCTATAGTATGAGACATTTCAAAAGAGGTCAAAGGAGAAACCCATCCAACATTGTAAGGGAACTCATTTGGGGATTTTGGGGGGTATGGGGTGTGTGAAAGGACCAGATAAATGTTAAATCCTAACCTCAACATGTATTTCACTCATGTTTCTCTATTTTAATGGAACATTCCATTACCATTCTTATCTAAAAGGTGCTAAATCCAAGAATCCTAAAATGTATTAAATCTCAGAATTCTGTGTTTAGGCAAATGTTTTATCTGAGGAAATAGATCTCTACTGTGGAAAACTACAAAAATGGCAGGTTTTTAAACATTTACATAGCACATTTTTGGTTTTTCCTAGCAAAGCGCTCAGAATGATTTACAACATGGTAAAGCCTTAAGAAATCATTTCCCACTGATGGTGCAACTGCATTCCTGGGCTCCCTTCTCGAGCCCAGCAAGAAATCATAGGAACAGAGAGTTCTCTTTTTCTTTCAATTATATAAGATCTAAGATTTAAGTGCCTATTTGGTGAAACCAACACGATGCAGCTGAAGCACACGGCAGTGGCCACGGTGGGAAGTGAAAACTAAAACCTTGTGTGCACTCTGGGCCACTGAGATGAGAAATTCAGATTGAGAAACTTGGCCAGTCAGTGGCTGAGCTGGGGCTTTCTCTCGGGTGGTCTTGCTCCAGAGATTTGGTGAGACCCTGGTTGTTGCCCAGCTCTATTACTGGCTGCGTGACCTTGGGACTCTGAGCCTCTGACTTCCCGGCCACACCAGGAAATGCTTGGTTGCAGGCTGGGCCCCCTGGGAAGCGGCCTCTGAGATTTGGGGTAAAGAAGTTTTTAGAGGGAGTTACTTTAGGAACACTTGTCGGTACAGGAGCGGGCAGAGGGAGAATTTGGGCTGTGATGCAGTCACAATCCCCCACGTTGGCTTGGAGCTGGGATGGCGTTTGCATTGTCCCAAATTGGGATCAGGAAATGAGTTGTTGTATCCCACCTGGGGCAGTCACTGGTTGTAGGTTGCCCTGGTGTGACCTTCTGTGAGGTGGTGGTCAGCGAAGGGCTATCGGGCTAGCTGGGGAGTGGGCCCGCCAGTCCTGTATGGGGATCTGAGCTGTACAGCACAGTGTCCGCCCCATGTTCTGGGCCCTGCCTTACTCAGGTGACCTAGCGAGAGAATGCCAGCCCCATGGCTGGTAATCCTCAGCCTGCTCAGAATGGAAATGAGTGGCTGCAGCTCTGGTTCTCACTGGGGGCAGGCCTCACATCTCCTGTCCATCCTGGCCCTCCAAATGATAGGACTTCAGGAGCCCTTTCCTCTGTGGGCCTTTGGTATAGAGCCAGTCAAAAGAAATACTCCTCTGCCCCCACAGAACCTGAAATCTACCTCTAAAGTACACATCCTGGAAGGCATGGTGGAGGCTCTGGGGGTGGGTGTGATGTGATTGGGTGCGATTCAAGTTTGGTGCCTGTACTGCTTGGCTGGAGGATGCTGGGAATTTTATGTCTCACTCAGACATGGTGTGGGTATGAATGCAAACAAGGCTTCGGGTGAAGCTCTGGGTTCCCAGAGGCTTGTTATTTATCCCCATTTGCTCTGATTTCTAGTTTCAGTGGCGATTCTCCAGAGAAGAAATGCACAACAAGCAGATGAGGAAATCGAAAGGTAAACTCAGCGCCAGAGACAAACGACAAGCAGAAGAAAATGAGAAGAATTTAGAAGACCAGTCTTCCAAAGCTGGAGACATGGGAAACTGTGTTTCAGGACAGCAGCAGGAGGGTGGAGTCTCCGAGGAGATGAAGGGCCCTGTCCAAGAGAACAAGGGAGAACAGCTGTCCCCTGGTGGCCAGCTGTGTGGGGTGGGTGTGGAGGGCGAGGCTATGCAGAATGGTCCTGCCAGCCACAGCAGGGCCCCAGTGGGGATTTGCACTGGGCACTCCAATCCTGGAGAGGATGCCAGGAACGGGGATGCTGAGGAAATCAGAGAGCTTGGTACGGTTTAAGAAAACTGAGTCTCGGGCAATTTGTGTTAAAACTAGGTGAGTTGCCAAACCCAAGGCATCTTACCAACAGCTGGTTTGGGGGCTGGTTTCCCTGGTGTTGTGTGTTAGCTACCCTTTGGCTTGGCTTGACCTCTCCTTGGGAGCTCACCTGAGCCCTCCCAGGGCCAAGTTCCTGACAGTGTTGGTTTTTGCACATCCACTGGAAAGGTGTCATTAATGACCCAGTGTTAGAATGCAAGAGGTCGGGTTATTTCTTCTAGCCCTCATGACTGGAGGCCCAGTCCTGGCTCCACCACTCCTCCAGCCAGAGGGTCTGGACCATCCAGTGCCTGTCCCACCACAGGGCCTCCAGGGAGCATTCGGGTCAAATCCACGGACACCCTGGGCCACAAACCAAGGCTGCTGTTCATCCCACACCTTGTGGGGCAATGTCCATCCTCTGCAGCGACTTGGTGACTTAACTCCTCCAGGAGCCCTGTCAGCTGCCCTCCTCCACCTAAACCCCTTAGATTCTTCTGCTTTGGCAAATAAAACGACATCGGGAAGGGGAGGTACTCTGCCTCCCAGCTTTTCTCTAAATAGTCCTATAGATACTGGTAATCTGGAAATGAAGAAGTAATTCTGTGTCTGCACCTACTCTTGCAGAACGTTCAAGGAAGTATGCTGTGTTAGTATTAATGCCAAAAAGTTGTTTTTAAAGGTTTTGTACTCAGCACATCATAGGCACACACATTACTTCTGTCATTTCAGGGCGTCGGGACTGGCTGGCACCCTTGTTATGTGCTATTTTAATCAGTGTAACATTGGTCAAGTTGTTACCCATGTATGCTGTGACTATTATGTGTTTATATCGTCCAGAAAGTATTAAGGCTTTACGTAGATGCAACTGGCGAACCCTGGAGAGAGAATGCCGATTGTCTTGACCAAAACCACAGCCTGTCTCTTGTTTAGTTACTTACGGCAATAAATCATCTATGAGTTAGTGCACCATGAGGAGTGAGTGTTTATCGCGTCACTATGAAAAATCCTGGCCTAATGTCCAAAGGACTTCAGCCCACACCCCACATTCACTCTTTGTAAGTTTCTAACTCCTGACAGCATGATGACATGGCGGGGGAAGACAAAGTTCCCATGGAAAGCTGCAGAGCCAGCTAGGCTTGCTGTGCTTTCTCGTCATTTGTGGAAAGAGATGGCAAGTGGAACTCAGATGCCACCAGGTAAGTAAGGGGTACAGCCACCTCCCATTTCTGGGATGGTGGCAACAAATACCTTTTTAAAATAAGCAAAAAACCTCACATCAATGTATAACATTATTTCCAAGCTTTTAAGTAAATTATTTAATGCAGCAAGACTTCTCCCTTTGCAAGTTTATTAAAATAAAACACATCTGTAGGCCGGGTGTGATGGCTCATGCCTGTAATCCCAGCACTTTGGGAGGCCAAGGCGGGCAGATCACCTGAGGTCAGGAGTTCCAGACCAGCCTGGCCAACGTGGTGAAACCCTGTCTCTACTAAAAATACAAAAATTAGCTGGGTGTGGTGGCACATGCCTGAAATCCCAGCTACTCGGGAGGCTGAGGCAGGAGAATTGCTTGAACCTGGGAGGCAGAGGTTGCAGTGAGCCAAGGTTGCACCACTGCACTCGTCTGGGTGCAGAGCAAGACTCCATCTCAGGGAAAAAAAAAAAAAACAAACCACACATTTGTAATATATTTTCATAGAGCACAATTTAAAACCTTTGTACAGCCACATCATAGTTTTTTCTTGACAAACTCCCCCACCCAACCCTCAGAGCTTAAAAAGGTTGAAGGCCCTGTTCAAAGAGAAGACAACTATGTTTTAATGACATTTTCCACAACTAAGTCATTAATATCTATACAGCATTTTGATTTAATAAAAACATTATCTCTTGGCACGTATCTTAAAGCATCATGATTTTAAAAATATATGCTAGTCAGCAACAAGCCAAGACAAAAACACCACTCTCAACTTTGAAAAGCACATGGTTCCAGGCTGGAGGGCCTTACATTGCTCAGCTTTGGGTACATTTTTCAATTAATTAATTGACATTTATGTTGGCTGTACTTGCTATGGGGAAACAAAGGTGACGATAACTAATTTGAATTCCTCAGGAGAGTTTGGCTCTAGTGTCAGGCTAACAATTCCTAAAGTTCTTGTTTTTTCTCCTTGCTTCTCTACACCCTGCTGATTCTGGCAAAAATCAGTCTACAGTGGAGGGCGTTAAGTTAGCAGCAGCTTGAAATCACTGAGGAAGCTCTACGAAATCCTGATGCCTGGGGTCCGCCCGCAGAGCTTGTGAATGAATGGTCAGTCTGGGGAGTGGCCGTGGGCATCAGGATTTTTAGAAGCTCCCGGAGGATTCTAAGGTGCAGCCAAGGTTGAGTACCACTGGCCACAGGGTCTCTGTAAGCTGAAACACAACTTGTTCCTTGTGAAATAAAATGCTTTCTACAAGTGGTAAATAATCAAGGCCCTAAAATCCATTCTCAACATCCTGCATGTACATTTCAAGTGGAGGCATTCCTGAAGGAAATGTTAGTCTCCTGTGATTGCCAATAGGGTAAAAGGCCATCATTTGCACTGACCAGGTCCCAGGGACAGTAAAAGCCACAAAGACATATAGTGTTTGGCATAAGGAAGCTTGTGCACTTGGCAGTTAAGTCTGTGAGGCTGCAGCTGTCACAGTGGGTTTGCAAGGGAGTCCTGCAAACCCACTGTAATCAGGTGGTTATCAGGTGATTGAAATGAGGCATTCCTGCAATGCTATGGCTGAATCCAGATTCTTTCACTGGGAAGCTGTTTTCAACCATTTCACCTGCAGAGGCTCAGGAGTGCGTAGTGGGTGAAGTTTAGCACCACTGACAGGGCAACGATGGGAGGAAGAATTCTTATCAAATCTGCTTAAAGCAAGGCAGGTGCATTGCTCTCAAGTGCATACAGCCACAAGGTCAAAATACTGACATACGGAAAGCCTGAGGAAACCTGTGTTAATGAAGTAGTAACACTGTTTTGGGCTTGGTGGAGTGGAAAAGCCCAGCTGGGCTTTGGAATCAGACAGAGCTGGTGAGGATGCTAACTAGACCCAGTCTACATGTGTTACCTCCTCGGTTTCTTCACAGCTCTGAGCATCAATCTCCTCAAGTGTGAAATGGGGTGAAATGGCGCCCACCTCTTTGGATTTCTGTGAGGATTAGTAAGATGTGAATAAAGTGCTTGGTCCTAGGTAAGCACTCTGTGGGCAGCAGTTAATCACAATGCTGATAGGTAATCAATGTGTCAAATACTGTTAGTGCTCACCCCATATCCACGGAAGTATATCCTCTACTCCCCAGCTCCTCTTGCGGTTTGGGGCCACGAGACTGGTTCTGGCAATGAGACAGGAGCAGGTCTGACAAAAGCTTCAGGGACTCCCAGTCCTTTATCTCCAACGCCCTCGGCACAGTTCAAGATGGACCATGACGCTGGGTGTGGTGGCTCACGCCTATAGTCCCAGCACTCTGGGAGGCCGAGACAGAAAGATTGCTTGAGTTCAGGAGTTCAAGACCAGCCTGTGCAACATAGCATAAACTTGCCTCTCCAAAAAAATAAAAAATCAATCAGCTGGATGTGGTGGCACACGTACCAGCTACTTGGGAGGCTAAAGTGAGATAACTGCTTGAGCCCAAGAGGTTCGAGGCTGCAGTGAGCTGTGGTCACACCACTGCACTCCAGCCTGGACAAGAGAACAAGACCCTGTCTCAAAAAAAAACTGGATCTTGACATGGCCATTAAATAAACCTTTGCTAAGGTGAGCCACTGAGATTTTGACATTTATTGGCTACTGAAGCATAGTATATCCCATCTTAAGAGAAATACTGTAATAATATTTGTAAAGTCTTAAATTATTTATCAGTGGTTTATAAGTAACAAAAAGGTAAACATTCGTCAAATACCTGTCTGAATTTTTCAGATCTCCAGGTTGACCATGCTTCACTAGAGTTGCTGATGCTTGATGGGAGCAGCTTCCAAAAACATTAGCAGGAGGCATTCTAATTTTTTCTTATGAAGCACGTTTTATCAGTACTCTAAACATACTCATCATGGCCCTCTCTAAACCACAAAATCTTTCAGGAATAGCTCTCAGGTGTAGACAGTGCTTACTAGTAGGAATATGTTGACCCAAAACTCACGACTCATGCAACCCACTGTAGCTGAGCTCCTAGCTGGCACAGGGGCACTGTGCTGCAGGGAGCACACAGTCTGGGCTCTGTCCTGCTAGGGTTCACAGCAGCCTAAGACTGAAGATCCAGTCCTGAAAGGACTGGCAAGATGGGGGAAGGGTGAGGATGACTGGTGTGTGTGGCCAGAAGCTCGGCATTGACTCCCAGTTGTTGCCACAGATCTTGTTTCCAAGAGCCCTGCCGGAAGTGCTGGAGGCCAACTGCGTGAGTACTGCAGGGTGGGCCCTGGTGATTAGTGCTCTGCCTGCACTATGACCCGCCAAAGCCACTGATGCAGCTTCCCAGGAGAGGTTGGGTTTCCTGTACCTGGCTCCTAGAGTTTTGAACAGGGAAGTGTGTGGACATGAGATCTAAGGGCAAGACCCAACGAGCCTTTGGCTGGGTTTCTGAGGTAGCTGCTGCCAGAGAAGGAAGCAAAGTGATGTTCACCACAGGTTCCTGTTGATAAACAATCGTTTCAGTGGCCAGACTAAGAAAACGAACCCTGTCTGCAGACAACTGGCTCTCTGAACCTGGCTGGTGCTTGCTTCCCCAGCCCTTGCAAAACAGCAGCATGTCCCTGCAGCAGAGGAAGCCAGGCTACGGGAGAGACCTGTGCATTTATGTGGGCATGAGGGGATCACATGATTTGTTACACAGATACACATTTTAAAACTCCTACACAGCTGTGCTAGGTGCTGAGAAGACGGCAATGCAGAAGGGCCTCGTGAACCATGGTAAGGATTCTGGTCCTTGTTATAAGGGTTAATAGGAGGCCACTGATCAGTTTTAAGCAGGGAAATGACATCAAATTTGCATTTTTTAAAAACATCTTTCTGGCTGCTGAATGAGGAAAATGCAGGGGTCCCAAAGATGATGCAGAGGCCAGCGCTTTAGTCCAGGTGGGGGGGCTGCTGGCTTGCATCTTAGCAAAGAAGGGGACAGATTTCAGAGTTACTCAGAAGCAAAACTGACTGGATTTTGCAAATGATTGGGGAATGAGGGAGGTATTGAAGCTACCAACCATGTCCTTATCAAAGGCATTTCCTCAAAGTAATAAATACTCCAGTGATATTGCCTGGAACTTTTCCAGAACCTCTTGCATGGATTAGTTTTCAGAGTTTGACACATTCAACATCAGACAAAGTCACTAAAAGTGAAGTCTTTATACCTTTCTTAAGACCCAAAGAGACCAGGCACGGGGGCTCACGCCTGTAATCCCAGCACTTTGGGAGGCCAAGGTAGGAGGATCACAAGGTCAAGAGTTCAAGACCAGCCTGGCCAACATGGTGAAACCCCATCTCTACTAAGAATACAAAAATTAGGTGTGGTGGCATGTGCCTGTAATCCTAGCCACTTGGGACGCTGAGGCAGGAGAATCACTTGAACCTGGGAGATGGAAGTTGCAGTGAGCTGAGATCATGAAACTGCACTCCAGCCTGGGTGACAGAACAAGATCCCATCTCGAAAAAATACATAATAATAATTTTTAAAGAGACCCAAAGAACTACGTCTTTTTGGGAGTGAGAGAGGAAGGGAGTTGTGTGGCAACGGAAAGCAGCAGCTGTTGGGGAGGTGCCACGGTATGCATGTGGGAGTACAAAGGGAACCATCTGTTTTGGGTCTGATGAGCAGAGTAGGAATTCTGCCCCCAAATTTTTTTTTTTTTTTTGAGACGGAGTCTCGCTCTCTGGCTGGAGTGCAATGGCATGATCTCAGCTCACTGCAACCTCCACCTCCCAGGTTCAAGCGATTCTCCTGCCTCAGCCTCCCACGTAGCTGGGATTACAGGCATGCGCCACCACACCCGGCTAATTTTTGTATTATTAGTAAAGACAAGGTTTCTTTATGTTGGTCAGGCTGGTCTCAAACTTCCAACCTCAGGTGATCTGCCCACCGCAGCCTCCCAAAGTGCTGAGATTACAGGCATGAGCCCGCGTACCCAGCCCCAAATGATTCCTAATGGTAATGCTGGCAATTCCAGCAAAGCCCTGAGCCAGGAATTGGTGGAGAACCACCCTGGTTGTCAACTGCAAGGACTGGGTCTTGAAAGAGTAAAGATACTCATTCATCCAGAGACAGTTTTAAAACATGATCCCATGTTGCTGACTGGCAGTAAAACTTACACTTGTGTATTTAAATGTGTTGCTCACTAGTCATTAAGTTCAATTTGGATTTGGATTTTTCTGTGGCCTCTAAATAATATAAAGGCTTAAAGATAGTAAGAAATACATTTCACTTATTAGGGTGAGCATTAAAATGCTTCCTATAATGGACCTCTGATTTCATGAACCTTCAGTCCTGGGTACCTCCTATCTTGTTGATTGTTCAATGAAAAAAAACAAGAGACTCACAAGAACAACTAGCAAACTTACCAGTTTCTCGATCCACAAAATGCCTAATAACTGTCTAAAACACTTCCTTTTTATGAACCCGGGGAACTATCAATCCAGTCCCTGTCTCAGTCAAGTACACTTTAAGCCCCAATGGGCAAATAGCAGTTTTATTTCTTACTAATGGTAATTCCACTATTTCTCTTGAGCCCTGACTCCAGAATTTAATCAGCAGTATAGTCCAAAAGTCCTCTGTATCAAACCAAACTTTTCCCTTGCTTCAGTACAAGACAATGTCTTCTTATTCTGTCAACCCCAGAGATACAAACAATAGTCATTCCAAGAATCAATAAAATATTTGAAGACAGTTAAGATACTCCTTAGACAATCTCTCAGTATAGTCAACCTTGATCTCTAAGGCCCATTTTTCTATCATGAAATTACAGAAAGAAATTTTAAACTGCATAGGCCTACCAACAGCGACAGACAAGGAAAGCAGGTTTCAGAGAGAGGTGGAATGAGTCACACAGGAAACAAGTTGTAGAATGGGCATGATTTAGGTCTCTTGAAGCCTGGTGCCATGTTCCTCCCACCACCCCACACAGTCAACCAATCTGCCTCATTTTTTGTTTCTTTTCTCTGGGCTCCTATAGTTTCTAAGACAGGCCTAATTGGAGTTTTACTCTATAGAAGTATCAGAAGAAAATATATCCATAAAAGCTGAAGGAAAAGACCAACATATATGATGATATATAACTTTAAAACTCTGTTGTAAGTTACATCAAACAGAATTCAGGAACTGGTAACAGACTGGAAAAAATATATATATTTGTAATACACATAACAAAGGATTAGCACTCATTCTGTTTTTATAAAGCGTTATAAATCAGTAAGATATCAAAATGGATATACAACAGAAATATACCATTCTGAAAAGAAGAAATAAGGATGGCTAAAATACCTTAGGGAAAAAAAATGCTATGGAGCAATCAGAAAATTGTTTAAAAAATCACTTTTCATCTAACTGATTAGGGGAAAAAATACTTAAGTATGAGACCGAGGGTATCTAATGTTGGCCAGAAATGGGCACTTTCATACCCTGTTAGAACATAAACTGATTAGGCATTTATAAGGTAACTTGCCAATACTAGTCAATTTTTTATTCAGAAATGGCACTTCTAGTAATTCTACAGGAGTATGTGCATAAAAATTATACAAACAGGTTTACTGCAATATTGCTTGTAATGGCCAAAAACTCCAAACAATTTAAATGTCCATCATGGAGATATGGTTAAGTATATTATGGTATATACCAAAAATTTGAAGTGTGTTAAAAGAATGAGATACATAGTTGTATATGCACACATAGTTGTATATGTATACAAGGTTAATATACCATAAAATCTCTAAAAGGATACCCAGCAAGTTTTTTATACAGAGGTTCCTTCTAGGCGAGGGAATAGGACAGGGGAGAAGAGAACTTCAGCATTTTAATCTGTATAGTTTTATTTAATATTTGTGGTCACATTTATTAGGTAATTAATAAAAAATTATTTAACAATTTTTGGTCATATTTATTAGGTAATTTTTAAAAAGGAAGAGACAAAATCTTGTTAAGCTCAAATATAGCAAAATAGGACATGGGGATGAGCTGGAAGGGGCCAGGTTAGACTGATCAGCTCATGCAGGTTTTAAGAATTCAGAACAGACCAGATGAAGATGGCTGCTCAACAACTATAAAAGTTTGGATTCCTGGGCACAAAACATTTTAAAATGCATGCCTTAACTTTATGGCACATTAGGAGGTATCTACATGTCATCACCACACTGCTAGCTTATTGTATGTTAAGAAAGAATAATATTAAGGGCCAGACATCTTGCTGTTTAAGATGAGAACAGTATACTTCTTTTGAGTTTTAAAATAAAATAAAATGAAATAACAGCTCTCAGGTTAAATTATCAGATCATCTGCAATAACCAGGAATGGAGGAAATTGCTGTTTTCCATTCAGACAGAAAAAAAAAAATAAGAGAGACACGCCCTTGGATCATTTGACAAGCACTGCAAGCACGCATGTGTCTGTGCTGTGAGTCCAGTATAACAATCCTCCTACCCCCCAGAGCATGGGTGCAACCTTTCCCACTCCCCTACCCCTGGGACCCTAGGATCCATCATTCCAGTGACTCACCCAGTCATCCATTTGCTATAGTTTCTCTTTCAAACAGTGATAGATGCAAAAAAACATTTTCCCCCAGAGCATTTCCACTTTCAATTTTGTCGAAATGTTTTCAATGTGTAACTCAGTTATTTTCAGAAGACACCTTCCATCACTCTCAGACTCACTAAAAAAAAAATAAGTGGTTTCCCAAAGTATTTAACTTGCTCCTAAGATAACCTTTGTCTTATACTTTCCTATCTTCAATGTCTAGCTCAGTGACTGCACATAGCAGATGCTCAATAAATGACAGTTAATACATCATCCTCTAGAAAAAGGTGTCACTTCCCTGAGTTCCACTGAATGATTCTGTCATGGTTTTTCATATAATCAGGCTGTCATTTCACTCATCTTGAAAAAAAAACAAAAAAACAAAAACTGTGCTTTAGTTAATAGTACTGTACCAACTTGGCTGTACTGTTCATTTCCTAGTTTTGATAAATATACCACAGCTGCGTTAAACATTTGGGGAAGCTGGATGAAGGATACAGAGGAACCCTGTCTTTGCAACTCTTCTGTAAATCTAAAATTACTTCAAAACAAAAAGTTTAAAAAGTAAAACAACCCAATGAGTACAATAAATGTTCTCTTGACCCCACTTCCCTTTCCAGCTACCATTCCATCTTTTTCTTCTCTTTAAAAATTTATCTATATTCATTATAATTGATTTCCTCTGAATTGCTCCTAAACCTATTTCACTGTTTTCACTCCCACTATCCATCTTATCAAGATCACCAATGACCATCCAGTTGCCAAATCAATGGCCACTCAATGATCACTCATCAGACCTCGTCTTTCCTGTCCTATCAGCAGCATGACACAGCTAGCCAATCCATCCTCTATGAAACACTTTCTTCATGAGGCTTCTTAACACCACACTCATCTCCTTTTCCTCCTACCTGTTTATTAGAGAACTTTTTGCACATGTTAAGAGCCCCGAACCTCATCAACCACCATGACTGAATGGGAACCACTGACACAACAGGGACGACCTAAAACAAGCTGAAGATCAACAAATTGACTGTAATGGACGAAAACAATCAAATGTATAAAAAGCCATGAGTTCATAATGATACTTTAAATAATCTCACTGGTCATCTAAAGATTGCTAAGGCACCAACACATAGTATGCTAACTGATAAATAAAAGGAAATAAATCAAGCATCAATCCTGCCTTTTCTTTACAGACTCATTTCAGGGGAATCAAAGCTGATGAGGGAAAGTTCTATATGGAGCAATCACAGACAATATATGCAGAAAGAATAAGAGAAATGGATAATTAACCCTTAATGAAAAAATAGCTATTGGCAATGATCAATGGCTGCTAAAACAATTAGGTGAAAGTTTGATGAAGACCATTATATTGGATGATTCAGGCTGACAAATGCTGAAACCACTGATCCATCTTAACAGCATTAAAAGTGGGACAGACATTATATGCCCCGTGTGATGCCATAGGAAGCACACCACTTTATAATGTAGGCTTGCAAAAAAAATCTTGAATCTGAATATAAACAAGTTCTAGATATAATTATCAGTTTACATGAAATACAGAGGAGAGAGGATCAAGCAACACCCTGAGGATACAGCAGGCCAGGTTCAAAATGTGGGAAAGCCTACAGAACAAATAAGGCAGTTTAACAAATGAATCATGGGGAAAAAAAGTGTCCATGTGTATGTGTAGGAGTGTAAGGAGTGTGCCATTAATTAAAATAAACGTAAAAGACATTAACCTAATGCAATATTCAGACTTTTGAGGCCATGAGGAAACAACCCAGAAGGGTCTTCGAGGGTATTAAGGAATCATTGTCACTTGTGTTAGGTATGATGATAGCATTGTGGTTGTGCTGAGGTGATGTATCTGTTAGAAATATATACTGAAGAATTTACAGGTGACACGATATAATTGCTAGGCTTTGCTTGAAAATACACCAGCTTCAGAACACCGCCACAAAGAAGCTGAGCGCTGACAAAAACAGAATGCTGCTAGTCATGGAAGCCGGGTGATGGATGCACGAGAAGTCATTTTACTATCTCTACTTTGTCGTATGTTTGAAAAACTATAAATAAAATTTGAGAAAGATACAAATATCAGATTAACCTAGTCTCTTGAGTAGGCTGTGAAAGGGTCTCACATCAAAAGAAGAAACATTTTTTCAAACTCATAGAGCCAGAGGATCCTTAAGAAGTCACTTTAATCCAGCTCATCAACTCTGAGCAGGCCCTTTCACCCATGAAACAAATATTGATGAAGTACCTATTTTGTGCCTGGCACAGCAATCAACAAGACAGACGCACACCCACATGAAGGTTTCAAGTTAGACCACATCTCAGGCATCTAGCCTCTTGAAATCCTTTCTGAATAGGACAAGGAATAGCAAATTAATAATGACAATACACTCATGCAGTGTTTTGCTAAGCACTTTACATGTACGATCACCTTCAATCCCCGTAACAGCCCTATCAGGTAGTAGGTAGGTAGCAGTACCATCTCCCTTTTACATGCAGTTTTAAGTGTGTAATTTTAAATGAGGCATACAGCAGTTAAGTGACTTGCTCAAGGCTACCTAGTAAGTAGTATAGGTGAGATGTGAACCTAGGCAATCTGGCTCAAGGGCTTTCGAGCCTATACTCTGAGCCACTGCACTATGAATTCCAAGTCACTCTGGCTGAAGTTAGCTCAATTTAAGTACCAAAAAGATCAGGACAGGCCTGGCAGGCAAGAGCAAGAGGACATTCTCCGCCAGACCAGAAAATGTTGTTCAGTGCTTAGCACCAAAATGACAGCACTGAAAGGATGAACACTCCAGGCAAAGGCCCATCTCAGCAATTCTGCCAATACTGAGTCAGCGACAGGGTGGCAGGCAGAGCTGGGATCTCCAGGACAGGTGACCCTTGCTCTCTGACAATAGCAGGCACACAGCCAGCGTGGTGCTGGTCAAACAGAGGCAGCAGGCAACACCTCCCAATCCTCCCATTCCATGCTGCACTGGAGATGCTCACCTTGCACCTCCACTCCTGACGCAGAGAGGCCTGGGTTACGTACTTTCCCCATACCTTTAGGTGTCCTCCCCCGCCGACTGCCTTCACCAGTGGGTAGAAGTGCCCCTTGATAATCCCACATCCTTGCATCTCATCATGCTCCTATGTCCTCAGCCTGGGCACTTTGGGGCCAACTGATAAGTCAGGGCTCCTTGTAGTGGCCCAGAGCTTCGCATATTTCCTTCACCTCTGAGGTATCAATGACCATTTCCTTGAATGGATTATGATATTCCCATCAGGTCAAAGGCTCCTCCCTCCCCAAATTCAAATCTGGGATCAAAATGGTTGACAAATGATCTCTGCTTAAAACTTGACAAAACTCAAAACTGGGCAGAAGCTAGAGTCATCTTCAGGTCCCATGAATCATATGAGTTCAAGCCCAGAAGTCCCTGGGAGGCCTGCAATAACAAAGATAAGAAAGGGTAACCTGTCTGCTCTCATCAGCTCCAGAACAGAATCTCACCTGGAGCTCCTAGGTCTCCAGCACTCATCTGTCCTTCTTCCCAGGCTCCCTTCACCCTCCTGTAATCTCTATGCAGGCAACCTTGGGCCCAGGACTACTTGTCATAAAAGGAATGGCCTGGCCTCAGTCAGGACTTCTTTTGGATTTTTAAAAATCTAAACAAAGAACTACAATCTGCTTTCTAGCAGTTTCATGAGAGCAGCTTTGGGATGAGGCTCCACCATTCTCTGTATCCACTCTAGGGGACTGCCTCCCAATCTCAGACTTAGCAAGGAGTTAAAACATCAGTTGCTTTCTTTCAGTCATTCAACAACTATATGTTAAGGAGCTGCTGGTACCAAGAACAACTCTGGCAAATGAGTGAAATAAAAGTAAAAAAGCAGGATTTAGAAACAGCTCTCTACCCCCTAATCAATGCTAAGTACATTTCCATAGCCAGCCAGCCCAGGCACTGAAGGCAGATTCAACATGGAACACACCACCAATGCCTTTGTCCCAAGCAAGACGCTGCCTCCTACAGCATTAAGGCAGACAGCCAAGACACAGAAAGGGTTTCATTTAAGAAGAAACTAACAATTAGGATACACACTTACGATATTCATTAACAAAAAAGCAAATATGCTAGATATTTAACTCCCTAAAGCAGTTTTCCTAACAATTTTCCATGTCCAAACTTAACTTTGATGTACCAAATAAGACTGTAGGCCATAGTACAGTAAACAAAGGCATTAAAAAGAATTTTCAAAGTAAAATAAGATTGTACTTAAATTATAATTTTATTAAACATAAGATATATAGATGGTTGTCAAATAATTTAAAGCTAGCCCACATTTTACACTCAAAATCACATGTTCCCATGATTAGACATAAGTATATATATATATTTTTTTTTTGCCTAAAGACAAAAGAAAAATCTATATTGACCAATCATGGTACATCATGAGACAATTAAATCGTTGTTAATAAAAGAAAATCAGTGTAGTAAAAAACAGTTTGATCACTGAGGTCTTTGCAAAAAGTTTATCATTTACGTCTGCCAGCTGGCTTTTATCCAGCTGGTCAATACGTTTACAGCCTTAAAAAGTAAGACAACTTAAGTAGAGATAAAAAAAAATTAATCATGCCACAAAGGACAGGAGATCTCCTGAGTAGATCTCACCTCTTTATCTTTTCTGTGTCTGCCTCCTACCACCACTTCTCAAAGCAAATGTGTTCTTTGGATACATGGTGGTTTTCCAGTTGCTTGGAGAAAAAGTCTGTCATTGGAGGTGGGCCACAAATATAGAACAAAGTCTCTTTTGAAATATGATCTCTTATCTCCTTCTCCGTTATTCTTCCTTCTACCAAAGACCAGAATAAACACCAAATTAAGCCAGACATGGTTGTATCAGCAAATGAGGAAGGACTAACCACAATTCAGCTACAGTGTTTATTTGCAAGCTCAGTGAGTCTAGTCTTCTCAAGACATTGATAGGACGGCTCCTGTTGGCCTCTGGGGCCAGACCCAAGCAGAGTGCATCTCCAGGCTTCCTAAACCTAAGCAAGCAAAGTGGGACGCTCATCGTAACGCACTCTGCAGAAAGGGCCAGCTACCTTACTGGTGGTCTTTGATGGAGATACAAACTGCCTTCAGCAAAGGAAGTAATTGTTTTATAAAAATCCTTTCATAGGAAATTATGAGTTGTTTAAATGACCATTAATGGCAAATGGAATCAATTCAGCCAAATCTGGAATATAAATTATTTGTAAGTATACTACAGTGATGATGTAAAGGCCCCTTAAAAAGTGTGAAAAGTACACTTTTAACACAGGCAATAGGAAACCTGTATATAATGAGTAAACCCAACTAAATATCTATTTTTCCATGAGGAATCACCCCAGTTCCCCAGATAGTGACATTCCCAGCCAGCAACTTTCAACAATAAAGCATCTACGCTCAACCAACTGGTGTGTCCATCAAATAACTGCATGGAGATAGTCAAAATATCTTTAGGGGACTCACCCGTGATGTACGGCTTGAGTTCTGCACTGATTTGTGTAGTCTGTTTTGTAACATGCAAACTGCATGCAATCTTCTCAGGAAATTCATTTACTAAATCAAGGATATTTTTCTGGAATGTCAAACATATTTGGTCACACTACAATTTTTAAAAATCAAAATAGATGTGCACAACCACTGACGCTGAACCTCGACTCCCATTCTGCACACGTCTGCCGCTCTTGCTCTCTACTTAGAGAGATATTGTTTGCAGCCTAGCAGGCCAGAGCATTCAGACTACAGAGGGCTATTTGGCTTTAATTGAAATCTGAATATGCTAACAAGCATATTACCAACTCTCCGGGAGTTTTTTCTTTTTCCTTTTTCTCAAGCATTGGCAATTAAGCAGCAGTTTCACTGACCACAGTTGTGTCTTTAACTGTTTCTGTTCTTTTGTTCATTCCTGCAGCTGCAAAGCAATCCCCAGTGAAAGCTTTCTTCATCAAATGCACTTAGTTTAAACAGATGCAACTGACGGGGGTTTCATTTACCCAGCTGGGTCCAAACTGCCTAAGTCTTACCTACCCCTATGATACACCAGTACACTGTAGGTCTCTTGACTGGAATCTCAGGACCCTTGTGACTTTTCTGTTCATCTAACCTCCAGATTCCACCCAACCAAAACCTACCCTTTCCTGTCACTTAACTGGTGGCCCACTCAACATTAGCAGTTTTACTTGTCTTGGGTAAGATGTGTTGGTTAGTTCTCATTTGAGCATGATTAAACCTTGCCAAGCCTTTTGTTTGAACCTTTGCAGAGAAAACAGAACCTAGAGAAAAAACTTTCATGAACAATTAATACCACTACACAAGTTTGCTTACACAAGCTATATCTCCTTTACCTTAAACAGGAGTTCGCTGGTATTTTTTGCACTGTAGAATAGTTTTATTGTTCCTATCTCATATCCACTTCTTTTGTTTGCCTGCTCTCTGAGGAGATCTGCTGCATGCCGCAGGATGGAAAGCAGAGGGTTAATTCCGACTCCTCCTGCAATCAACACGAGGTTTCTAGAGGCATCCGCAGGCTGAGGGTCAAAGAAGAACTCTCCACCCACTCTCACAGCCACTTCTGAGTCAAGTGTACACTAAGGCAGGAAAGAAAAGATCTTTTAGTCTTTTGTAGCACAGGTCTTAAACCAAAGGTTCTACTTTAATAAGACTGGGTCTATCTCCCGTATTATCAGTGTTTAGGACTATTTTTATAGCTTGCTCCCAATTTTCCCGAGGCCCTGTGAATTAATTCCACTTGCTCATTTTATAGGCCATAGGCTAATCCACCTTCATAATCCATAATGAACAGCCATTCCAACACTGAGAAAAGGAGATGTGCTTCAGTGATTTTACCATTTGTTAACTTCTTAGGCGAGGAACTGGACTGAGGAAAGAGGCAATGGACTCAAAGGCAGGGGACAGCTCTGAAGCATGGGTCTCCTTTATCTGAGTTGTGTTTCTGTGTTCTAACCAAAGCTGAGAAACAGGATGTGGCAAATGTCACTAGACTGTCTACCCTGGGTTCATCAAGGCTGAAAAGTGTAAGTACTGGTGCTCCCTCTTGATCCTCAGTAAGGCAAAGCCAGACCAGCTCTACAGGCTTAGACCAGCCCTGCAATACTGTTCTGTGCTGTTCCCTTCTCCCTAGAGAAACAAGAACAGGCAGCCAGAGGCTTCGTACCAGGGAGTATCACATAGACCTATCTAGATAAAGCACCTACTATTTGGTGAGGTCACTTATGCCTGTAATACCATCAGAGTTGAATGTACTGTTTTTCTCAGTGGGGATGCTACTGCTTCTGATGAACATGTTTGGGAAACTTGCGATGACATTTTTTATTGTCACAATGATTTGGGGAATCCAACTGGCATTTAGAGGGCAGGGCCAGAGACGCTAGAGATCCTACAAAATTCATGGTTTCCCAGAGCTGGCTCCTACTAAGCTGGCGGTCAATTCTACAGGAATTTTGTAAGAAAGTTTCTACTGGTAGTTTGAAATCAGCCATTATAGGAGTACTTACAGCACAGAAATCAGCAAATGATACAACTCAGATAAATTCAGACAGCTGGTTTGCCAGCACACCATTATCTACAATGCACAAGACTGTCCTGCACAATGACTTGTGAATGGCCCAAAAGACGTTCTTATAGGTGAAAACTGGTTTATAATGATCTAAGACTAGACCCTAGCTCATTTTACAAATAAACTCAGTAGCCACAATGTAGATTGCACTTTGTTGTGTTCAGAACTTGACCAAGCATGTTCACTGTTCTGGAAAATCACATTCCAGTTAGTGACACGTGTCACCCACACAACACATCTTTATCATCTGCATCTGTAGACAGTGTATTCATGGTAATTCTATGTTTAGGAATGGCATCTGATTACTTCATTCTATCTTCAAGTTAGATCTGCCTAACCATTTGTATTTTAAAATACATATTCTTTGATTATGCATCACTTTCGTTTATTTCTCCTTTGTATTACAGTTAGAGAATTATGTTATTAAAAAAACTATGGGTACATTACATTAACTATGATTTTCATTTCAGGACAGTTCTAGAAAAGGGCATTGGATCTGACAGAGTTGGTAACCCCTTGTTTGGAAAAAAACCACTGATCTAGGAGTCAAAAGGCTGAATTTTAATCATGGCCCCTATGAAATCCAGCAAGTCCCTTAAATTCTGAGCCTCTGCTGCCACTCCTGAAAAACGAGTGCCAGCACCTGCACTGCCCATCTCACAGGGTTGGTCTGAACATGGACTGACTCACAGTAGGGGGAACTCGCTAGTATCCGGCTCTAAGAAGGAATTTTGGTCGTTGCAGCTGTCACAAAAGAAAAAGTGCTGGCGATACCAGCTTCCTGCTTCTCTGTCACTAAAAAACAGATTCCAGGAATAAAGAAACTTATATTAAGGGTGTAGATTTCTCCCATTACATGTTCCTGGCATAAATCAACTAAATGAATGCCCTCCTAAGAAGTAATAACACCTCACATGCTTTTTGAGAACCAAACCCTTAGCATTCACAGCTTGGCACCTTGTATGTCAGGTGAGCAGTAAGTACTTCTGGACATGAATTTCATTTGGGCTCTGCAAGTTAAAGATGAGTTAAATTTAGAGAATATCTAAGAAAAATGAAAATTATTTGAATTCACAAAAACATGTCTTTTTTGGTAAAGAACTGTTAAATGAATGGATACCCTTTCTCTCGGGGAAAAATGTCTGAACTTAACTATTTTAAATATGTGGGAGATTTTTACATGAATGGTGATAAGTGGGTTTTCATTTTTGACAAAAGAAATTAGCAGCAAGGGAACATTCAGTTAGGAATAACTAAAATCTAGGAATTGCCACAGTGGCTACCAAAGTGCTTTAAAATATTCTTTTAAGTCTCAAAAATAGAATTTAAGATGCAAGAGGCTCTGCCTAATGATGACAATGAATTTCATCTCCTATATCCTCCTTCCCTCCCTCTCTTGCTTGCCTGTGCAGTTCTCTCTTTATCTATAAGAATCAGAGTGAAAGAGACTGAAATAATTTTCTCCAATGGCCATCTCTGGCATGCTTAGTAATGACAAAAAAGAAAGCCTCTAGGTTATTGGTTTTAGAAACCAGAGTATTTTCAACTCTAAAGTTGGCAAGAAAATGTGCCCCAGGGGAAGATAATACTCAAGAAGCCTGTCTTATCCTTGACACAAAATAATCTTCGGGAGGTCTGTCTTCTGATTTGGTAGCACCTGGGAAGAATTAAAAGCCACCTTTGTCTTTTTGTTGATTAATAAAAACTGTGAGGGTAACATGAACACAAGACTCAAAGTACTGTACACTGTAATATGTAAGTGAGTAAAAGGACATTACTTTCAATTACACAGCAATGTATCTAATTTTGGTATAGATTTTCTACTTGTGAAATAAACAACCTTTCCACAGCAACTGGAGCTAAGCACACAATAGTTGTCTAGAACCCTTTACTCTGCCAAGAGCTTGAGCCAAAGCAGATAAAATAAAGGAAGACGTTTATGGCACTTCATTCCATGTCTCAACGGTGCAGCCTGCTGCCACCCAGACACTCACGCGCCTCCATTGTCCACTATAATGGCTTAATAAGACAAATCCTCAGGAGGAAAATAGCCACCTGAAAATGGTTCCAAGAAAAATCTGACTTCATAAAGGCTGTCTGCAACTCCCACTGGGTAGAGTAGAGCAGGCACTAGAATTAGGATGTGCATTCAAGCAATATCACTTTGAGATTTTCCACAGCCTGTAAGAATAAGTTCCTTCACTGAAATGCCAATGAGGCATGAAATCAAGCAGGAAGCTGTGGACCGGGACCAGACCAAGTTGCCTGAGAAGCTAAGGATAACAGGGAGGATGGGGAGATGTTCATGGCACTAGGAGCTGGCATGGCTATGCTTATTTCAACTCTGAGCAAGGGGCATGCGGACACCTCGCTGCTCTCACCCCAGCAGCATATTTTAGCACCTCTAGGAGCAGCCTAGAGCCAGTAATGAATGGAAAATCCACAGAGAATCCAAAAAAGAATGAGACAGCTGAGGCCACACTGACAGAGAGACTCAGAAGGTTGCAGGGTGAAAATGTGACAGGACACATTTACAATGGAAATGCCTACACAGGCATCTGGGGGTTATCCTGGACAGACATAACTTGATGTGTAAACCACAAGAATATATTGTGTTGCTCCTGCACATTTTTTAAAAATTATTTTAAAAATTTCCTTAACAGAAATCTTTTTCTTTTGGTATACGGTTCTATGAATTTTAACACACATACAGATCTGGGTAACAACCATCAAAATCAAAACATATACTAGTTCTATCACCCCCTGAAAATATTCCCGTGCTATTGATCCTACTTTTACAGTCATCTCAACCCCAGTCAACCACTGATTTGTTTCCCATCATTATATCTATGTCTTCCAGAATATGACAAAAACGGGATTTTACAGTATGTAACCTTTTGGGACTGCCTCCTTGCATTCAACAGAATGCCTCTGAGATTCGCCCACATTGTTGTGTGCATCAATAATTCATCTCTTTAATAGTCCCTTGTATGAATATATCACAGGTTATCCATTCACCTGCTGAGGGACATTTGGGTTGTTTCTAAAAGTTTTAAATAATTATGAGTAGAACTGCTATAAATAGTCATGCTATGCTTTCATATAAACACAGCCTTCACTTCTCTAAGACACTCAGAAGTGGTAATGCTGGATCATATGTTAAGTGTATGTTTAACTTTACACAAAACTGCTAAAATGCTTTCCAGACTGGCTGCACTATTTTGCATTCCCACTAGCAATATAAGCAATATATGAGAATTTCAGTTGCTCCGCATCCTTGTCAGCACTTGGTATTGTCAATATTTTAAATTTTAGACACTGGGCTAGATCTGTAGTGGTATCCCACCACATATAGTTTTAATTTACATTTCCCTCAGGGTTAATGATGTTTGAATACCTTTCACTGCTTATTTGCCATCCTCATATCCTTTTTTAGTGAAATGTCTATTCAATCCTTTGTCCATTTAAAAAAATCATTGTTGCTTGTTTTCTTTTTGTTGACTTTTGAGATTTCTTTATATATTCTAAATTCAAGCCCTTTGTTAGATATCTGATTTGTAAATATTTTCTCCCAGTCCGTAGCTTGGTTTTAAATTGTGTTAAATGCCTTTTGTAGAAAAAGTTTTAATTTTGACCATGTCCTCTCATCAATCTTCTCTTTGATGGATCTTGCTTTTGGTATTGTGCTTAAGAATTTTACCTACTCTCAAGTTCCAAATATCTCCTGTTTTCTTCCAGAACTTTTATAGTACCATGTCTTACATTTAGATCTACAACCCATTTTGAGTTAATTCTGAATATAAAGCATGAGGTTTACATTTAGGTTGAAGGTTTTTTGTTGTTGAACTATTTGTTGAAAAGGTTATCCTTTTGCCATTCAATTTTTCCACTGAATCTAGCACCTTTGTCAAAAATTAAGTGACCATATACGTCAGCCTATTTCTGAGCTCTTTATTTTGTTACATTATTTGATGTGTCTCTCCTTTCACCAATACCATACTGTTTTGAATGCTGTAGCTTTATCTTAGCCTTATTTGATTAATGTGATTCTTCTCACTTTATTATTCTTTTTCAAAATCGTTTTAGCTATCCTAGGTCCTTTTTTGTTCCATACAAATTTTAAAATCACTTTGTCCATATCTATAAAAAATCCTGGCCGGGCGCGGTGGCTCAAGCCTGTAATCCCAGCACTTTGGGAGGCCGAGACGGGTGGATCAGGAGGTCGGGAGATCGAAACCATCCTGGCTAATACGGTGAAACCCCGTCTCTATTAAAAAATACAAAAAAAAGCTAGCCGGATGAGGTGGCGGGCGCCTGTAGCCCCAGCTACTAGGGAGGCTGAGGCAGGAGAATGGCGTAAACCTGGGAGGCGGAGCTTGCAGTGAGCTGAGATCCGGCCACTGCACTCCAGCCTGGGCGACAGAGTGGGACTCCGTCTCAAAAAAAAAAAATCCTGTTGAGATTCTGATTAGTGTTATGTTAAATCTATAAATCAATTTAAGGAGAACTGACTTCTTTACTATGTTGAGTTTTCCAATCTACGAACACAGTACATCTATTTACTCATGTCTTATTTGATTTCTTTCGTGCGATTGAAATGAACTGAGCTTTTTTTTGGACTGTTTGCAAGAGGGTCCCATATTGGGGGATGGGCCAGAGAGCATCCTAAGCTAGCTGGTTTTCACAACACAAAAGCTCTCTTCAGCTACTACAGGACATATTAGTTCCTACAAACATGGTTTGTCTGTGTGATTCTTTGCATGCTTTCTCTCCTAACTGAACCTTGCTGCGTCTGGGTGGGCCTTCTACAGCCACAAAACTCAACTGTGTTTCCATACCCTCGTTCGCAGACAAAAGCTGTAACTCCCACCCCATTCCCTCATGTATTTTTGTTGGTGCTCTATGAAATTTGCTATTCTTGGCCTCTCTCCTTTACTTATTTCCATGTGGCTCCTACAGAAACCCCAAAATTCTCTGCAACGTTTAAAAATATACTAGAGTGTGTTTCCAAGTTTTGCTGAAAATAGAGTTTTTGTTTTCTTTTTCCTTTGTTGATTCTCAATGATTTCCAGGAAACAGGAAAATGCTGTTTTTGAAGCCATATTTGTACTGGTATGTGTTTTTGGTAAAGAAGGTAAGAAAATGCCTGGGATGGGATAGAGGTTGTTGGTAAATATAGAAGACACTCTTGTAAAGAAGAGGAAGTGAAAGGAAAAGGAAAAGGATAGAAAAGGCAAAAAGTGAAAAGGATAGAAAGGTCAAAAACTAAGACAACAAGTAACTGATCTGTTCTGAGCTCATTCTTTGTTATCAGCGTTCTAGTAGGTAATGACAGGCAGCTTCTTTAGGATTGTGTTGAGCCCTGTGGTGAAGTAAGAGTTATTAACAGCAGTCAAATTGGATTCTCTCTCAGAATCCCAAGTGAAGAGCTTTCCAGACACTGAAACGGAGAGGCAATGGCACCGTGGATTTAGCTGTGCTCACCTCTGGGAAGAAGCAGTACTATGTAATCAGATAGTTTCCCCTCCAAAAATGACAGAATAATTTAATTCCCTTTATTTAGGATGGTTAAGACAAAATAATCTGATTTATAGATTTACCATTTATATGACACAAAGAGCCAACTTTTTAGAACTTGTCTAAAATATAAAATATTTTAATTCTAAAGCAGTATTCAACTGAATACCATTTGGTGACCCAGAAAATATTTCCAGGTCCCAAAGTCTCTGACTCATACTTAATGCATCAAAATTTCTTTGACCTTTCTTAGAAGCTCTTTGTGGGCATGTACCCTTTTATTCAAGCCCAGGTTTCTTAGGTGAATCGAATGAACTTAACACAAATTTTGTGGGTGGCAGAGATTCCTAGATCATCGAGTTTAAACATGCAGTTTGCTTACCGTATTGTGAACCCAGAGGGCAGGAGGGTGGTTTGTATATTTCACTGCCAATTCTATAATTCTCTCTTGTTCTAGCAGTCTGGGACTGGAGCATATTGAAAACCCACCAACCACAGAGACTCCTGGAATAAAAAAATCAACCCTAAAAGGAAAGCCAAATAAATGATTATTGTTGAAGCCATTTTAAAAATTGGTAAGTTAAACAAAATTGATAAACCTTTAACAGACTAGGAAAAAATTACTAAAATCAAGAATAAAAGAAGAGACATCATCACAAAGGCTTATAGAAATAAAAAGAATTATAAAGGAATTCTATGAACAACTATATGCCAAAAAATTAGCTAACTTACATGAAATGCACAAATTTCCTAAAATGACATAAACTACCAAATTTGACTCAAGAAGAAAGAAAATCTGAGCAGACCCCTAACAAGTTAAAGGATTGCGTTAATAATTTAAAAAACTTCCCACAAAGAAAAGCTCAGGCCCAGGCCAGGCGTGGTGGCTCACGCCTGTAATCCCAGCACTTTGGGAGGCCAAGGTAGGTGGATCCTCTGAGGTCAGGAGTTTGAGACCAGCCTGACCAATAAGGTGAAACCCCATCTCTACTAAAAAAAATACAAAATATTAGCCATGCATAGGGGCGCATGCCTATAATCCCAGCTACTTGGGAAGCTGAGGCAGGAGAATCACTTGAACCTGGGAGGCAGAAGCAGTGAGCCGAGATTGCGCCACTGTACTCCAGCCTGGGCAACAAGAGCGAAACTCCATATCAAGAAAAAAAAAAAGAAAGAAAGAAAGGCTCAAGTCCAGATGGCATCCTGGTAAGTTCTGTCAGACATTTAAAAATTAATACTAATCCTTCAAAATCTATTCCAAAAACAGAAGAGAACACTTCCCCACTCATTTTATGAGGCCAGTATTACCCCCATACCAAAGCCAGACAAAGACATTGAAAGAAAACTACAGACTAGTATCCCTTCTGAATTTAGGTACAAAAATTCCAGGAATACAAGGTTGGTTTAACATCTGAAAATAAATAAATATAATACACCACTCAGTAGAATAAATGACAAAACCCATATGATCATCTCAATAGTCAAGAGAAAAGACATCTGACAAAATCCAACACTTTTTCATAACAAAAATACTCAAAAATTAGGAATAATTGGGAACTTTCTCAACCTGATAAAGGGCATACAAAAGACCCATACCTAACATCCTACTTAATGGTGAAACGCTGAAAGGTTCCCCGCTAAGAGAAACAAGATAAGGATGTCTACTTTTCACCACTCCAACTCAACATTGTACTAGAAGTTCTAGCCAAGGTGAGTAAACAAGAAAATGAAATAAAAGGTATTCAGAACAACAAACATCCTACTTACTGGTGAAAGGCTGAAAGTTCCCCCCCCAAAAGAAACAAGATAAGGATGTCTATTTTTACCACTCCAACTCAACATTGTACGTTCTAGCCAAAGTAAGTAAACAAGAAAATGAAATAAAAGGCATTCAGATTGCAGAGGTGGAAGCTGCAGATGGTATGCTGTCATATATAGAAAATACTAATGTATTCACTAAAAAGATATTAGAACTAATAAATTCAAATAAGTTTGCAGGATACAAGATCAACAGACAAAAATCAACTGTATCTCTATACACTAGCAATGAACAATCCAAAAGTGAAATTTAGAAAATCAATTACACTTATAATAGCATAAAAAAGAATAAAATAACTGGGAATAAATTTAATAAAATAAGTGTAAGACTTACACAATAAAAACTATAAAACACCACTGGAAAAAAGATCTAAGTAAATGGAAGCATATCCCATGTTCACGACATGGAAGACTTAATATTGCTAAGATGGCAATACTCCTCAAATTGATCCACAGATTCAATGCAATACCTACTAAAATCCCAGGTGGTTTCATTGTAGAAATTGACAAGTTGATCATAAAATTCATATGGAAATTTGAGGAACCCATAATCATCAAAACAATCTTGAAAAAGAAGTTTACATCTGTAGGACTCACACGTCCTGATTTCAAAAGTTACTACAAAGCTGCAGTAATGAAGACACTGTTGTACTGACATAAGGATAGACATGTAGATCAATGGAAAAGTACGGAATGTCCAGAAATAAAGCCTTAAATTGATGGTGAATTGATTTTTGACAAGAGTGCCAAAGCAATTTAATAGCAAAAGAACAGTCTACTCAACAGTGGCACTGGGAGAACTGAATAACCACATACAAAGAATGAATTTGGACCCCTATCTCACAACATATACAAAAATTAGAAGGCATTTAATGGCAAAAGAACAGTCTACTCAACAGTGGCACTGGGAGAACTGAATAACCACATACAAAGAATGAATTTGGACCCCTATCTCACAACATATACAAAAATTAAGTCAAAATAGAGTAGAAACTTAAATGTAAGAGCTAAAATAATAAACTCTTAGAAGAAAACACAGGAGTAAAACTTCATGGCAATGGCTTCTTAGATATGACCCCAAACCAAAAAGGTTGGAAAAAAAATAGAGAAACAGATTTCACCAAAATTTAACACTCTGTGCTACAAATGTTATTATCAAGAAAGTCAGGGCCGGGTGCAGTGGCTCATGCCTATACAAATTCCAGCAATTTGGGAGGCCGAGGTGGGTGGATCACCTGAGGTCAGGAGTTCGAGACCAGCTTGGCCAACATGGTAAAACCCCATATCTACTAAAAATACAAAAATTAGCTGGGCATGGTGGCACACGCACCTGTAGTCCCAGCTACATGGGAGGCTGAGGTAGGAGAATCACTTGAACCTGGGAGGCAGAGGTAGCAGTGAACTGAGATCACGCCACTGCACTCCAGCCTGGGCGACACAGTGAGACCCCATCTTAAAAAAAAAAAGAGAGAGAAAGTTAAGAAGGCAATCTACATAATGGGAAAAAATATTTTTGAATAGTGTATCTATTAATATTAAGGTACTTGTATTCAGATTATATAAAGAAGTCTTACAACTCAGTAATAAAGAGATAATCAAATAAAAAATGGGCAAAATACTTTAATTAATATTTCTTTGAAGAAGATATATAAATCGCTAATAAGCACATGAAGAGATGTTCAACATCAATAGTCATTAGGGCAATGTAAGTCAAAATCATAATGAGCTGCCACTTCACACCCACTTGGATGGCTATAATCAAAGAGACAAACAATAGTGTTAGAGTCTGGAGAAATGGGAACACTTACACATTGCTGGTGGGAATGTAAAATGGCACAGCCACTCTAGAAAACAATTTAGTAGTTCCTGAAAATGTTAAACACAGTTAGCATAAGACCCAACAACTCCACACCTAGGTTTAGACCCAAGATAGGTGAACCTGTATGTCCACTCAAAAACTTATATACGGATGTTCATGGCAGCATTATTCACAATAGCCCCAAAGTGGAAACAATCTAAATGTCCATCAGCTGAAGATATAAACAAAACGTGGCATAGAATGAAGTACTGATATAGGCTACAACACAGATGAACCCTGAAATCATGCTAAGTGAAAGAAGCAAATCACAAAAAGACCACACGCTGTACTGTATGATTCCACTGGTATAAAATGTCTATAAGAGACAAATCCACAAAGACAAAATAGATTAGTGGTCATCTAAGCCAGGCAGGAGGATGGGGAATGAATAATAATCATTACAGAGTTTCTTTCTGGGTAAAAATGTTCTAAACGTGATTATGCTGATAGGTGCACAACTCTGTTAATATACTAAAACCTCTGAATTGTACACTTTAAATGTTTGAATTTTATATGAATATATCTCAACATAACAATCTTTTTAAGTTTTAAAAAGTATGAAAAAAGTGGCAAGAAAAGCAACAAAAACTCTCCCACTAGCATTTGACAGACTTAATAGGCTGATATGGCCTTTGAGTTACACAAGTCTTAACATTTCCTTCTTTTCTTCTAACCACATCCTATAGTCCAGAACTCCTGGGTTTCAAGCTTTCAATAATTCTATGCCACAGAAACCCTTTTTTGGTGAGGATTCTAGGAAATGCAATAAACCTAGTCACATGCCAAGAAATATGTATTGGAACACAGAACCACAAAAAATTCTCATCCCCATATCTGGGAAACATAAACATTCAATCTAGGCATTTCACAGCCATCACAACAGCAAAAAGTATCATCCTTCCCCAGTTGCTTACCTACATACAGGCCTAGAAGAAAAGCACAAGATGTTCTCTAATCTGATCTATGACCTTAAAAAAATATTCTCCTGCAGTCTACGGCCTTACATTTCCAGTCATTTATTATAAGTCTTTAAAAACCAGTTCTGGATTGGAAGCGCTCCAGAAAAGGTCTTTAGCCAACTTTAACCTATTTTCACTTGACTCTTTTCCATGAGTACTTTAACTTTCTTTTCATTTCTGACAAGATAAAAATTTAAAACACTGTCGTTAGCATTTGTTAACACAGTTGCTATATGCAATCACAGAGGAGGTATACAAAAATCTCCATCATTTCCACGTTTAAAAAATAAACACATTAATGAGCTACTTTTGCTGCTTCATCTCCTGAACTACAGTGCCCTCTGCTGCTCAATGCTGATGATGACCATTCTCTCAGTTGAATGAAAGGTAACTTTCTTCTCTAGTAACTCTGGAGAGCTACCTTTGGGAAAAAAAGGACTTCTTCATTAAAAAATACAGAATTTAAGTTACATAAAAACTTCATCCGAATGGATTTAAGAAAATATGTACAATACATATTTCATAAAACATCTATCCAAGAAAGAATTAAACTTTAAATACACACCTTTAAAAATGTCCTTTGCAGGATGAGCACTCGTGGAGCCATGAGTTAAAGCCCTTACTATATACCCAATGAGTGAGCGTATGCAGAAGGAGCCTAGGTGCGCAGTAAAGCAGTGGATGTCCACATCCAACCATGACACACCAGGCAGCCAGGTCCTGTGCACAAAGGGAGCCCCAGTGCCAAGCACACAGCAGCTATACTATGAGATCCCAGAACTCTTTAGTCCTTTCCTGCAGTTCTCAGAGCCCCTCACTCATTCACCTAATGCAAATATCAAGGAGAGCACCTGTCTACCATATACAGGCACTGTGGTACTGGCTAGAGGAACAAAGATGCACGTATGTCTTAGTTCCTGCCCTCAATGAACCCACTCTAAGAGGAGGAAAATTAACAAATACATACAATTAAATGGACAACGATAAAATCTGCTTAGCGTAGCGGGGCAAGGCAGAGGAAGGAGGAGTCAATTCTACCAGGAGTAGAGGAATTAAGAAAGACTTCACAGAAGAGATGCCCTTTAAACAGTCTTAAAAGACACACAGTGCTCACCAGATAAGCAATGGGGGAGAACACAGTTTGAAAAAAGATGCCAAGGAATACAGTGCTGTGTTACGTGTAGTCCTGTGAGAATCAGGGCTGCCACACATGGTCGTGTAGGCGGTAAGGATGTTATCTATCTACAGTGTGGCAGCCCTGCTCAAGGGTAGGGGTAAAGTCCTATGTCTCTAATCTTGCTCCTCTAATGTTTCTTCTTGGTGTCCTCTTTCTCTCAGTAGGGCTCAAAGTTACTTTCTAGCATCTAAACTTATGTTACCTTGTAGAAAGTCACACACACTAAGACCAGGAATTCCCTCCACTCTGTGAAAATGCTTTGGCCTTAGCTCCTCTCAGGAGGTATGCTATACCCAGCCAAGTGTGGACTGAGTACTGACTGGGGCATCAGTGATGACACCGTGGTGATGAGCCCCCACTCCTGCCTGGCCTGCCGCTCTTCCAATCAACAGCTTCACTGCAGGGAAACTGACCAAGGAGAGAAGAACTGGAATCTGTCCCCTAGGCCTTATCAGCACATAAGATCTAACTGATTGAATGAAATACTTGTTAGCAATAACAAAAGCTAAATTCAAATAAAGTTAACATTAGGCATTATGCTAAACACTTTAATTATCCCAAAACATAGGAATACTACTGTTCCCCCTTTGAAGATATGAGAACTGAAGCCCAGACAAATAAAGAAACTGACCACATCACAGAGCTAGCTGGTAGAAAGCAAGCATGTGAGCTGAGCAGTCTCTAGGGCACTAAGCGACAACACACTGCTACCCACAGTAGCATAACCAACGCCGGAGGCAGGCGGTGAGCACCACAGCCAAATGTGAATCTAGAAACTCAGGGCAGCTGCACACTGTGTGAGGACTAGTGGTGGCATGCTCCAGACCCAAGAGCGACTGCCAATCTTTCCATCCCAAGGGAGAGGAATCCTGGTCAAGGGCAGGCCTCACCAAGGAGCTAACAAGTGGTAGGCTTACTAGTAAGATGGATGAACCAAGAAGTTCAACCCTGATCACGTGAGAAATGTTTTGAGGTGGTTCTGCCTTTGGCCTTTCTCTCAGAATTGGATTGCTAGAGTTCTTGGAACTGGTTTCCTGCCACAGGAACCAGTCCTCTCTGCAAGGCCCAGTAAGAACACAGTGTAGTGCAAAAAGAGTCCCTTGAGGCCTATATCTGATCTATGCCGAAGGTGTCTACACGGGGATCTGTGGCCAAAGCTCCAGCTAGTCACAGACAACATTCATTTATTTAGAGTTGGGCCTGGAACCTCATTCTCAGAGTTTGGTAGGTGTCAGAGGAAGCCACTAGTCAAAACTTCAGAGATGTGGAATCATGGCCCTATCTCTTACCCCAAAGATAAGCCCGACAGCAACCCTCTCCTTGATTTCTAGCAGCTCTCCAGTCTGATAATCCTAACTACAGAAACTGCATGGCAGCCACATTCTCACTCCCTCTCCCTAATCCTTGCCTTCTTCTCCAAAGTGCCACATGGCGGTTACTGCCAAGCTGATGGTCTGAGAGAGCCTAGAGTACAAAGCCATCCAAGCAACAGCATGGAAGGGACAGACACTGCCAATCTCAGTAAAATGGCCATTCTGTAACCATAAGGTCAAATATCAAAAGGAACTCAAAACCCCTGGAACCATAAATCAATGGTAAGGGTACAATCTGTTGAAAGAGGAGGGCCCAGGGGCCTGGAATGAATGCTGATCAACACCTGGGAGGGAAAGCGTCACCACTACCAGCCAGCGATCCTTATCCCCCAAGTCCGACCTCCGAAGAAGTCTGACAGGCACAGACTAAAACCAGGCCTAAATTCAGTGAAATGGCCAAATCCACTCATTGGGATGTATACATGACACCAACCCCAAATCATTTCATCTTGAGAATCACAGTAGGACTCTGTTTTTAAAAATATCACTAGGGCATGAGGACATTTTCTTATCAGGTAACTGAGGTTAGCAAGTGCAATACATTTGCAGGCACACCACAGTGGCAGCACAATAACCAATGCACAGGCTTTTCCTAACCAGGAGGCTGGGTCTGAGTCTTGGCAGGATTCAGAGTTGAAAGCAGAGAGACAGTGCTATGCACAGTACACAAACACTTCCACAGAAAGGAAATATGGAAAACCAGATCATTACAATTCAAGTTTCCACTTTTCAATATGATGACTGCTAAACCATTTTTGAAGGGTAAATATGTTGCCCACCCCGTAAAACAGGCAAAATGCATTTAATGTGTATCATCGAACATGTGCAAAGATTGCAGCAAATTGCTTCACAAACCCAAATTATTGCAATCAGCATCTTGCTTTCTAGTTCTAAATTCAAAGGCAAACTATTAACACACAAGACTGTGAACTCTTGCTATTATCACACTTGCTATTATCACACATCCTCCTTCTAACAAAATTACATTTCCAGATGGACTGCCAAAATTAGTCAAGTGACTCCTAAGAAACACTATCAAGACTGACAGGCCAAAAATCCATTTAGAAATGAATGCTTTATTTAAATAAAGGACACACACACCCAAACACACCTTTCCTAGGGAAATTCGAGTTGCTTTCTTTACAACTGAACTTGAATTGAAGCTCAGGGAGGCCCCATTTGGAGGGAAAGGGAGACAGCTGAGCTGTTACCCAGGCAGCATGCTCATCAGTATCGAGTCAAATGGGACAGACTTACAATTTGTGTGGGGGTTCTGGGGAGCTGGGCCTGATTGGGGAATCCTAATAACAAATTAGGCAAAGTATTTAAATTCAACCCAGATAAGGTACATATGATAGAAGAATTCAGTCAAGAGGGTAGTGAGCCCTGTGATGACGTCACTAGTTCCTCTTCTCTTCAGGATACTTTGTTTACTCTGCATTGGACACAAAGAAAACTATCTTTTTTTTTTTTTTTTTGTATATATTTTAGTAGAGACGGGGTTTCACCATGTTAGCCAGGGTGGTCTCGATCTCCTGACCTCGTGATCCGCCCATCTCGGCCTCCCAAAGTGCTGGGATTACAGGCTTGAGCCACCACGCCCGGCCAGAAGACTACCTTTTAAAAACCTATGAAATCTCCTGCAACATGTAACTCAAGGAGATTAGATTACTGAAGTGCAATCTGTTAGCAGCCATTCCTGAAGAGTGTTAATTATCAGAGCTGTCAGTTCCATGGGCCAGAACTAGCTTTATTTCAATGTGGAAAACTCAAGACAGCAATTTTCATATATGACTGAAGGAGCCACGGGCTCAAAACCCAAGTGGGCTCTGAGGCCAGGAAAGGAATCAGATCTTCTGCGCCAACAAAGACTCACCTTGAGGAGATATGATTTAGAACTCCTCTTCCTCAAGGGAATGGCTAGCCAAAGAAGTCTTTTCCAGAAGAAAAAATAATCCCTTCTATCTGATGGCACCTTCTTAAACATACACACTTGGAACACAGAACAGTCACTTACCACTGGCCAGCTTTAAAGGAAAAGTCTTGATCAGCAACAAGCAAGCGGAGGCTCTTCACTGACGGTGACTCATTGGCAGCTCCACACACCTTAGCTGCTGACACAATCTAAAACCAAAAGATGAACTGTGGCTGAGGTTAGTGCGTGCACAGCACAAGGGACAAATGGTGGCATCCTGGGAACTAAGGTTTTTGAAATCTACGAAGATGTGGTTTTTGAAAATTGCCAAACAAGGTAAAACACACTTTGCTTTAGTTCAGCCTACCACCATGTGATACATTTTAATTAACTTCTTTTTGAGAGACTTGCTATCACACTAATTTAATTTCATCCTGCATTCAAAAGTCATCTATTCAAGGGATCATTTAGCGGGCACTTATTCGATGAGTATCCACAATGTGCTGTGCACTGGGCTAGGCGCTCTGGGAAGAGCTCAGGGAATGGGAACTCCGTAAACAAGCCAGGGTCTTATCAGGGAGCTGCCATTAAATTCTCCACCAGTATTAGGCAAAGTGAGGCCCACTGTTGCTTCTGGGTGTGTAAGGAGTCCACGAAGAGCTAATTTCAGAAATCAAAAGCAGACACTTAGCAACTTTAACAATTTCACAGAACAATCTTGTGCCTGTTGAGCCTAGTAATAGAAAACAAATTGGGTTTGTACTCTTCATGTCTTTGTTTTTAATTAATTTTCCAATTCATTTTTTATCATACAATATTTTATAAAATGGAAACAGTTCACAACCTTAACAACAAAAAGAGTCCTTCCCTACAGATAATTTGAGAAGCACTACTTTTACATGATGTATCTGATTTCTGGAAAGCCTTGAATAGGTCTGACTCGGGAGCTATGCAGGTATGTGCCATTCATGGCTCAACACCCCTCAAATTCAAAATGTCTCTATTTCCTTTATTCTTCCATCTGCTTTGTGTTTCTTCGCCCTGTAAGCCTGGGACATCTTCACAAAGAAAAAAGACAACATGACTCTTTCCTCAACCTTCTATGTCTGTTCATCTCCACTTGTGGCAGCAAATCAGCAACTAACCAAAATATAGCCCTCTCCTTGGAAAGTGTGACCTTCACAGCTCCATCAAAGGGTGCTTTGGAAGTCTGTCAGGGTGAATGAATGTCCCATCCTAACGCCAGCTCATGAAGGCCCACTACTCTAACAGGACTACTAAATCTCATCAAACTATTAGTGGAGACCATTTTCAAAAATCCTCTGGATAATTCTCATGATGGATGGTGGTCTCTCTCACCACCTCGAAGTATCTTCTAGTATTATCTACCTTTCTCTCCCTCCTGCAAAATCCCTAACCTTTCTTTCTCCATATTTTTGCCAACCCTCTCTTCCTCCTCTCCTAAAACTCAAGTGGGGTAATTTTCAATGACTGACCCTCTCCCTGCACTCTTGGTCCTGGTCCTGCCTACTCTCTCAGAAACACTGCTCCATCAGCAACCACCAGCCCTTTCCTTCATGTTCAATTTTCCTCCCTTTAGTACATTCCTGTTTCATCAAAGATTACATCTAATGCCATTTGCAATTCAAAGCAATTCAGCAACAAAATAAAGCAAGCAGCAGAATATGGCTGTTAACAGAATGGGCTCTGCAGTATTGGACTGCCTGGTATTTAGTCCTGGCTCTACCACTTACCAGCTGTGTGACTCTGGGCAAGTTACCTAGCCCTCCTCGGCTATAGAATGAGAACAATAGCACCTATACCTCATAGGGTTGCTGGGAGGATTAAATGAGATAATACTGACGAAAGTACTTACAACGCTGCTTGCCCACAGAACTCATTAAGTGTTGGTTATAATGTACAGTCATGTGCTGGGCAACAACATTTTGACCAACGACAAAGCACATATACAACGGCGATCCCATAATACCAGATTTTTACTATTTTTCTATGTTTAGACACACAAATATCATTGTTACAAACGCCTGAAATATTCAGTACAGTAACATGCTTACAGGTTTGTCCCCTAGGAACCACAGGCTATACCACGTAGCCTAAGTGTGTAGTAGGCTATCCCCTCTAGGTTTGTGTTAGTACACTCTATGATGTCTGCACAATGACAATCACCTAATGACACATTTATCAAAACATCCCTGTCAGTAAGCAACACATGACTGTATTTCATTGTCTTAAATTAGTATTTGTTTACATTATATATTACATTTTATTCATTTATAACTATATATGCCACCATACCAATGCTTTTGCACCAGGACCTTTAAGATTGAGCACTGAACGTCTATCTCAGAGAGACTGCTCACTTGGACAACAAGAAACTGCGGTGTGGTGGGCTTGTACATGTTTTTACCAGTGCAAACTTAAAAGCCATACTGTCTTGAATGTATTTTAGAAATCTTGCCTTTCATCCCTTCCTCTACTGAGACAATCAGCTCTTCTTTAGCCCACAGAATCTTCCTTTTTCCTTGATGCTTTCCTTAACCACAGGTAACCCAGCTTCTGCACTCCTGCAACTTCTTCTTTAACAGTTGGTCAGGGTCTTTCTGAACAACCAAACTCAATGTCCAGTCTCAGTTCTCACCCTCCCTGACCTCTCTGAATTTGGTACTTTCCACACTGACTCATTCTCCTTGCCTGGGACAGCTGATATTGAACTTTTCAGGTCCCCTCCTGTTATCACTGACCTGGTCTTTCTCCTTTACCATTCCTTCTTTCACTTCTTTCATAGGAGCTTTCCCTAAACTGCCTCACTCCTACTCCCTCTGCCACTCCAGGTTGAGGTCCTCAAGGACTCACAGACTACTACTCTCCTCCCACCCTCTGCTGACAACTCATCATTACTTTTCTGCCAATCACAAGCTGACATCAACACTCCCCATAAATAACAACAGCCAATGCCTGAGGATCATTTATCTCATGTATATACCAGATGCTAGGTTAAATATTTTATATGCATTCATTCACTCAGTTGATGTGAATAATCATATTATATCCCAAGAGACAATGTTGTTATCCCTACATCTTGCAGATGAGGAAACTGAAAGATTCAGTAACTTGCTCAAGATCACGTAGCTAGAAATTGCCAAGTCAGGATTCAAATCCAGGTCAGCTTGACCCTCTCTAAATCATCTGATGGTTCTGCTCCAATGGTAAACTCATTTAGGCCCTACAACGAAATCCACCCAAGTCATTCCTTCCACGAACCTTTATTGAGCATGGTGCCTAAAACTGGGGAACAGGGTATGCAGAGACAGAGAACGCTGCACCTACCCTCACAGGACCTTGCAAAATCAGCTTCTTTCCATTACCAGGTATTCAATTCTGGACGCATCTTGGACTCAACACAGCCAATTACATTTTCAGTTGATATAAACACACACAAACTTTGACTCTTTCTAGTATACTGTCCCTAACACAGCCAAATTCCATAAATTTAGCTCATGTTTTTTCTTTCCCTTGCCTACCTGCCATCACCCTAAGCTGAGAATTTCTTTCTCCTCACTTGAACTACTACCTTGGTCTCCTTCTTGTGTCTCTCAAAGCAGCCAACAGGCAAATATTCCTAATGTTCCAACCTCACTGAGTTACTCTCCGGCTTAAAAACCTTAAAGGGATCTCTACCACTCAACTACCAAAAAAAAAAAAAGCTAAAAGTCTTGTTTAACTCATACCAACTTGGGACTCCTCCTGGGTCACTGTGCTTGTAGTTTTTCAGCCAAACTGCACAACCTGCTGGTCCTCAAAGGTACCTAACACCTGCCCTTCCCTAAAACCCCACCTAGGTAATTCAGCATGCGCCAAGCTCTCTCAGTTCTGCTAACCTTCTGCTCACCCTTCTAGGCCCTGCTCAAGTAATATTCCCTTGCCTGAGGTCCTCCCTCTTCTCTTCACACTCTCAACTCTACCAATATAATGTTTTTGCCTTTCTGACCATATCCAGCACATATTAGTCAACTCCCTAGATGAAGTACAGGGCCCAACACAGTAAGGCTCAGTAAGTATTTGCAGAATGAATAAAAACTTGAACTTAAAGTCACTTAAAATTGTTTTCCAGAACAAAGATTGGTAGGAATTCAGGAGCACTTCTATTTTTTTTTTTAAGCTGGGTGCATAGGGGAAGAGAACACTACAGAAAATCCAAATTCATGTTTAAAAGTATGGGAGAGGTCAGGGAGAGCAGAGATTTCTTTAGTAGAACTGGTATTTCCCTTTGTTTGCCACATATTCTTTTTTAAGTATCTTGTTACAAAGACAAGTAATGAGAATCATCAGAGGTCTCTATTACTTCATTACTCCCCTTTTCTTACATTTACAAAAGTATTTTGGGAGGCCGAGGCAGGCGGATAGCTTGAGCCCAGGAGTTTGAGACCAGCCTGGGCAACATGGCAAAATCCTACATCACTACGAAAAAAAAAAAAACTTAGCTAGGCATGGTGGCACACCTGTAGTATCAGCAACTCGGAAGGCTGAGGTGGGAGGATCACTTGAGCCTGGAGGTCATGACTGCAGTGAGCCAAGTGAGATCCTGTCTCAAAAAAAAAAAACAAAAAAGAAAGAAAGAGAAAGAAAGAAAGAAGGAAAGGAAGAAAGAAATGTAATTTTATAAACATTCATTTTTTTCTTTCGATATAATAATCTGTTAAAATACAGCCTAGACCTAGATTATTTCATTTCTGACAGCTTAACTGGCATGTGTTAAATTCCTTAACAAAACTAGATATGAAGCAGAATTTCAGCTGAGATAGCGGAGAATGCATCACGATCAAGTGCTAGACCATGTGAAATGGAAGCATTAGTCATTTCCCAATGTCCAAATGTAAAATTCAATGAGGAAGGAAACAAAAGCTATACTTTCTGTTAAGCCATATTTTCATTTGGATGGTGTCTATGACCAATTATTGGTATCACGGGCTGAGTATCCCTTATCTGAAATGCTTGGACCAGAAGTGTTTAGAATTTCAATTTTTTTTTTCAGTTTTGGAATATTAGCATTATACTTACAGGTTGAACATCTCTAATGTGAAAATCTGACGTCCAAAATGCTCCAATGAGCATTTCCTTTGAGTGCCATGTCAGTGCTCAAAACGTTTCGGATTTTGGAGCATTTCAGATTTCAGATGTTTGCATTAGAGTTACTCAACCTGAAATACAAACAGTAATGTACCTACTGCTATTTATCCTAACAATCTGGACAAAACTGTTTTATTTATGTCTGGAACACAAAACACCTGCACTATTCATTATTTTTAAAGACATGCTTCCCTCTTACTATTTTGCTTAACACAAATGCTGTATACTATACAGATTTCTAGCAATGTGGATTAAAAACATTAACCAAATCTTTTCGAAGACCACATATTTATTTTACTCCAAAAGCTAGTTCATATAATTAGGACCTGTAATTGTGGCCCTTGTTATATGCTATTCTTTTATTGGATAGGCAAAACATAGTGGAGAAAATATATTTTTTATCATTTGTACTTGCTTTTATACTTAACAGATCAAAAGACTTTACAACTGAAACCTCAACTATCCACGTCCTAAGTTAAAACACATGGCAGGAAATGAAGTTTTCCATAAAACAACATTTATGCTCTTCCAGTGTTCAGTGAAATAATAACACATTTGCCAACTTTACTAGTACACATGTTTAATGTCTAGGCAGAGTCAGCATCTAAAAGGAAATTTCATCACACTTATTTAAAAAGCTGGTTTTATGTAGGATATTTTGATGTCACCACTAGTGCAAAAGTCTCTGTAGAGGAAATAGGTATTTCTTTGGAAACCTGGCTAGCTTTCCCTGTTCACTCCTGTTCATTTGTTTTCTGGCTTAAAAATTTAGGCAAAGCCATGACTAGAGACGACCTAAAACAAAAATGTAGGTATGGTTCAGAGAATTTCAGAATTGAAAGAAACTTTAGTCACTATCAAGAATCATATGTCATTTTACACATAAAGACACTAAGACCCAGAAGCATTATTTAAATGGTAGTAGAGTATCAATCTGATGTGTATGTAGGAATCTGACTAGAAGCAGATTTTACTCAAGTGATTTACTAACAAAGTTAGACACAAAATTCTCCATCAATCACACAATTTAACTTCTTAAATGGCTTATGCTGGTTAACACTATGCCCTAGAATGACAACTAAACTCACTTTACTCTTACCAAAGGCTAACCTGTCCACCTGGGCTGGTCTCCTCTCTGTCTTCTCAAGCCTCCCCTCCAGCAACTATCCTTTCTCCTGCATCACACCCTCTCCACCCTCCCCACCAGAACACACATGAGCTCTAGGATCTCCCACCTCATGTAACATGTAACAACAACAACAGCAGCAAACACTTACAGACATCCTTAGCATACATCAGGCACTTTACATACATTCATTCAGTCAGTCTTCACAATAACTCTAGAAAGCCGATATTATTATATCCCCATTTTACGTATGAGAAAACTGAGGTCCCAGAGCCAGTAAGAGGCAAAGCAGATTTACATCAAGGCACTTGTGTTCTTTGCTGCTTTTCAAAATACAACAAACAAAACAAGCCTCTCCTTTAATCCAGCTTTCACCTCATTTCTCTGCTCCCATTCACATTAAAACATTTCACGCTACCTGACTTCAAACTATACTACAAGGCTACAGGAACCGAAACAGCATGCTACTGGTACCAAAACAGATATAGACCAATGGGACAGAACAGAGCCCTCAGAAATAATACCACACATCTACAGCCATCTGATCTTTGACAAACCTTTGAGAAAAACAAGAAATGGGGAAAGGACTCCCTATTTAATAAATGGTGCTGAGAAAATTGGCTAGCCATAAGTAGAAAGCTGAACCTGGATCCCTTCCTTACTCCTTATACGAAAATTAATTCAAGATGGATTCGAGACTTAAATGTTAGACCTAATACCATAAAAACCCTAGAAGAAAACCTAGGTAATACCATTCAGGACATAGGCATGGGCAAGGACTTCATGTCTAAAACACCAAAAGCAACAGCAACAAAAGCCAAAATTGACAAATGGGATCTAATTAAACTAAAGAGCTTCTGCACAGCAAAAGAAACTACCATCAGAGTGAACAGGAAACCTACAGAATGGGAGAAAATTTTTGCAATCTACGCATCTGACAAAGGGCTAATATCCAGAACCTATAAAGAACTCAATCAAATGTACAAGAAAAAAACAACCCCATCAAAAAGTGGGCAAAGGATATGAATAGATACTTCTCAAAAGAAGACATTCATACAGCCAACAGACACATGAAAAAATGCTCATCATCACTCGCCATCAGAGAAATGCAAATCAAAACCACAATGAGATACCATCTCACACGAGTTAGAATGGCAATCATTAAAAAAATCAGGAAACAACAGGTGCTGGAGAGGATGTGGAGAAAGAGGAACACTGTTACACTGTTGGTGGGACTGTAAACTAGTTCAACCATTGTGGAAAACAGTGTGGCGATTCCTCAAGGATCTAGAACTAGAAATACCATTTGACCCAGCTGTCCCATTACTGGGGATATACCCAAAGGATTATGTCATGCTGCTATAAAGACACATGCACACATATGTTTATTGCGGCACTATTCACAATAGCAAAGACTTGGAATCAACCCAAATGTCCATCAGTGACAGACTGGATTAAGAAAATGTGGCACATATACACCATGGAATACTTATACACCATGGAATACTATGCAGCCATAAAAAAGGATGAGTTCGTGTCCTTTGTAGGGACATGGATGCAGCTGGAAACCATCAATCTCAGCAAACTACCGCGAGAACAGAAAACCAAATACCGCATGTTCTCACTCATAGGTGGGAATTGAACAATGAGATCACCTGGACACAGGAAAGGGAACATCATACACCGAGTCCTATTGTGGGAAGGGGGCAAGGGGGAGGGATAGCATTAGGAGATATACCTAATGTAAATGATGAATTAATGGGTGCAGCACACCAACATGGCACATGTATACATATGCAACAAACCTGCACATTGTGCACATGTACCCTAGAACTTAAAGTATAAAAAAAAAAAAAGAGTGAAGAAAAAAAAAAGAAAGAAAGAAAGAAAAACATTTCAAGAGTTACATATGGCCCTGTCTTCTTCACTTTCTCATCTCCTATTCTCTCCTCAACACAATCTGATCAGGCTTTCACCCTCAGTAATGTATTAAAGCCAGTCATTCTGGTCACCCACTAACATCTTTGGTAAATCCAGTGATGACCTCTCAACAGAATCCAGCACAGTTGGCCCCTCTCTCCTTGAAACACTTTCCCCCCTGACTCCAAGAACACTCTGCTGATTTCCTTCCTGTCTGGCTGGCCACTCCTTCTCCATCTCCTTTGCTGGCCCTTGCTCTTCTGCTTGGCCTGTACCTGTTGACACATTCCTGGGCTGAGTCCTGGGTCCTCTTCCCTTACTCTCTACATGGCCTCAACTTTTCATCTCCAGCAGTAAACTCTAAACTCACATGTCCAATAGCCTGTTCAATTTCCATTTGAAATTTAACACAGCCAACACAGAACTCTTTTTTTCTCCAGCACTGTGCTAGATACTATGATTACAGAGCTGCTATACTGGGCCTTTCCCCAAGGAGCCTCCCTTTCTTTGTAGCCTTCAACTCAAAGCAGAGTTAGTTACATACCCCCAGGGGCCACAGGCCAGCTGCCAGGGCCATCAGACTATACTTCCTCAGGAGTTTTTCTAAGAGCTGTAGTCCAGTTCCCCATATCCCCTACAACTATCTCCAGGCAGTCAGTGCCTGAGGTTTCTCTCCACCCACTCTGCTTTGTCACTGCTGACAGTGTGGTGAAGCCAGAAGTGCCAAGTTGCTCATCCCAGGCTGGACAATCTCTAAAAGGTTCTTTGACCATCAAGCTCCAATAACCAAAGCAAATTACAGGTACAACTGTTGAGAAACATTGCATGTTGAAAAGATGTCCCCCTACCTCAAATTGAAGATGACCACTCTACCGCAATCTCCTTGAAATACATAGGTGATGACCAGCAGAGAACTGTAAAGGTTAGCCTCGGGACATAGTCCACTCTGCAGCTAAGCAGACCATCCCATTCAAACCCAAGCCTCAGCAGATTATAAGACCACAAGCAGATTATGAGCACTGGAAAATCAGCACCGGCAACTGCAGGATCCCCAAAGGCATCTGCCCCAGGGGCCCAGCCATTTGACTTTATTAACTAACCACTCTGCCATCAGTATCTCCCTCCTTTCTCATGCCTAGTAACACACTGCTCAATTAAACCCTGTCTGTCTAAACAGAGTGCATATTCTGCTGTAACATAAAGGAAAGCTGATTCTATTATCAAAGATCTGAGTTCCAGGACTGAGTCCTTGTCCCTTGAACAAGTCCTTTACACTTAGGACAACAATATAATTTATCATTCAATACAGGATAATTCTGAGAGTGAAAGTGAGTGCTATTGATAATTACACCAGAAACAAGGGGCATAAACCAGGACTATTTCAGGCAAATGAGAAAGTAGGGTCATCCTAAATAAATCTTTGACTCTTAATCCCCTCATCTGTGAAACAGAAATTAAAATCCCTACATGTCCCTCCCAGAATGGTTGTAAGAATCAAGTAACAATCTGTTGTATAATCTGGTGCTTTGTAAACAAAAAGGCAATATATACATAAGATACCGTAGGAAAAGACATAGGCTTCTAAAAGCAAACTAGTACAATAGAAAAAGAATTAGACAGTTTTCCAAAATAATTAGGTGCATAAAGTCTTCTGATCCGAGTCCCATTAAAATCTGAGGACAGGAGCTTATCTATCATTTTCAATGCTGTAACCCCAGGATCTGGCCCAGGGTCTGGCACATTTCCAAATGAACTAACGAATGCGTAAGAATCAGTAATTTAAGAAATTCTTTCACTGCCAAACTCTCCCAACAAACTGATGAACAGAGCATATCTTGCTCAGTAGGCCAACAGTCTATAGAGGCCAAGCACGGAATGACCCCTCCGGTAAAATGTGTCTTGCCTGAACAATCCTTACTGCATTACAATATTTCTACCCTTATCTCCTTGACATTTCTAGGGTTCAGACTGATTATTCTTTTGATTCTTAAGAGTAAAATGAATAAAACTCAAACACAAACATTCCAATGTAATTCAATTCAGAGTTCAGTTTCCTCCATCAGCACAATCTCAGACTACTTACAGTTACAGTCCCAAGTAAAAGCATAAACATCATAAATGGTCATTCAGTAAGCTTTCCAGAGGAAATACAATACCCAAAACCAAAAGAACACTTCTGGGTGAGTATTCCATTTTCTGTCGACTCCAAGAGTAGCAGCACAGTCCTTGAGCCTAGGAATTCTGAGCTGGAGCTTCCCTTCGCCACTGAGAGACATGTCCTAGGCCCTGCTTCCTCTTTGTAAAATCCACATGATGTCGTACCCTCAGGATACCTCATGGACTTCAGTTGAAGAGCAAATAACATGTGTAAAGTACACTCACTATACAAATTAAAGGTAAGAGTGGAAGACGTGACTATGAGAGGCTGATCCAGTTCTGTTATGGCCAAACCTGAGGTGCTATTCATTTCAACCAGTCCAAGGTCCAGGCCCTACTCTATGGCTAGAAGCACCCTCTGGAAATTGGGGCAAGTCCCTAATGGCCATATACTGCCAAGAAAGTCAGATATCATCTAGCTTTCTCCAGTTCCTCCCAACTCTTCGCAGTTCTTATTCTGTATGGGAGAAGGGAAATTAGAAACAGACGAGGAGGCTGGGCGCGGTGGCTCACGCCTGTAATCCCAGCTCTTTGGGAGGCCGAGGCGGGCGAATCACAAGGTCAGGAGATCAAGACCACGGTGAAACCCCGTCTCTATTAAAAATACAAAAAATTAGCCTGGCACAGTGGCGGGCGCCTGTAGTCCCAGCTACTCAGGAGGCTGAGGCAGGAGAATGGCGTGAACCCGGGAGGCGGAGCTTGCAGTGAGCCGAGATTGTGTCACTGCACTCCAGCCTGGGCGACAGAGCAAGACTCCGTCTCAAAAAAAAAAAAAAAATTAGCAGGGCATGGTGGCAGGTACCTGTAATCCCAGCTACTGGGGAGGCTGAGGCAGGAGAATCACTTGAACTCAGGAGGCAGAAGTTGCAGTGAGCCAAGATCGTGTCATTGCACTTTAGCCTGGGCAACAAAAGCAAGACTCTGTTTCCAAAAAAAAAAAAAAAAAAAAGGAAAGGAAAGAAAGAGAAACAGAAGAGGAGAAGAGATGCAACTAAAAAATTCCTGAAATCCACGATTGGATTTGTAATTTTCTGACTTGTGGGCACTAAAATTCTAAAGAGTTTGCATTAACTTTCTTTGTAGTTTACCTAAACTTGGCTCAAAATAACCCCCTAAAAGTCCCAATAATTTTGTCCTATAAAATTCTGAAATGGAAGAAGGGCCGCCTTGCACCTCTTGCTGACCCCAGGTCTCCCAGGACCTCATACAAGTGACACTCAGCTACATAGGACAGCGATTTACTCTATGAATCGCCAGGGACAAAAAAAAAATAAAGACCCATTTCCTCTAAATGACAAAGAAACACTTGAAAAGTGGTTAAAAAAAAAAATAGAAAGCAAGATTGATGGGTTTCTAGTAAATACCAGTCACTATGCAGTGACCGTTTCACTCCTGACTCTCTTGACATCAGATGGGGGATTTGATACTTAAAACAAAGTACATTTCCAACAACTTTTTCCTTTGCCTGAAGACAATCAAGGAAAAGACCCTTCTTAAAAAACAAACAAAAAAAAAACCCAGAAGAAAAAATTGGAAGATGAGAAAAAAGTATGCCTAAAAGCCAAATCAGAAAAATCACTTTTATTAAATGACGCAAAGAAAAATACAGTTAACACAGATGTGCTCCCTGAACATGCAATTACTTGATTCATCTGCCTTGGTAAAGTCACCAGCTTCCAAAACCAAGAAGTATACAAAATACATGTTAACTCTTTTCTTTTTGAGACAGAGTCTTACTCTGTTGCCCAGGCTGGAGTGCAGTAGCGCAATCTTGGCTCACTGCAACCTCTGCCTCCCAGGTTCAAGTCAAAATACATGTTAACTCTTAGTCAAACAAGATTAACTAGGAAACTCTTAAACTAGTTAAACAAGATTAACTAGGAAACCAGAATCTATCTTGGAAACATCAGTTAACTAAAATAGGTGGTTTTCACACATCTTTTGAATATCTAAATTCTACAACTATTACTTTGATAACTTCAAATTCAGAAGGTATTCAACAGTCTTTGGAAACCCAAGAAGTGCTTGAAATAACTACCAATTATCTTGCTAATCCAAACTTTACAAATATTCCATGAAAATCAGGTCAGCACAGGATAATTCATTCTTATTTAGCATAATTAATCAAACAGTTGAAGAATTAAACACAAATAAATAATCTATTATTGTCAGTTTTCTAAACCTGTAGTTAATTCTTTTATATCTGCCCAAAAAGAAACCAGGGAAATGGAAGACACAGACATTGAAGATTCCTTATATAAGGATGTAAACTATGGAACATTCTTTTCTTTTCTTTTTTTTAAGAGACAGGATCTTGCTCTGCCACACAGGCTAGAGTACAGTAGTACCATCATAACTCACGTTAGTAACCTTGAACTCCTGGGCTCAAGTGATCCTCCTGCCTCAGCCTCCTGAGTAGCCAGGACTATAAGCATACCACCATGTCCAGCTAATTGGTAACTTTTTGTAGAGACTGGGTCTTGCTATGTTGCCCAGGCTGGTCTTGAACTCCTGGTCTCTAGTGATCCTCCTGTTTCAGCCACCCAAAGTGCTAGGACTACAGACATGAGCCACTGCGTTCGAACACAAATTGAACATTCCTACTGCAGACACGACACAAATAAAGAACATTTTTGGCAGAAAGTCTCTAAGCTACATTCGAAGATAACTCTTCTTGACCTACAAACAATAAACTATAGGTAGACTGAAGTCTTTGGAAGCTCTTATAAGACAGCCAAAGCAGGAAAACTGGTTATCTGAAGAAAATGTCAGATGATAAAAAACCGTTTTACAACAGAGGATGTCACTATGATATAGCGTAAAAAGGCTTTAAAGCTATGACTGTTTTGTAAGCTTTTTCCAGCCAAATCAAACTTTATATAAAGGGAACTTTTTCCTGTATAAAGTTCTGATCTTAAGGAACTATGAGAGTGCTCTAATGTTATGAACTGTATCCTGTTCTTATAATGCTCATTTTTAGAAAAACTAGAGAGTTGTGCTGAAGAGAAACAGTTTTATTAGTTGATAATTTTCCAAATTAAAGTTAAAATTTAGTGAATAAATGATATGATTCGGTCATAACATGAAAGAACAAAGGCATGTTCAAAAGAACCTGAAACAGAAGTCAGGTTCAGCAATCAGTCCTGGTTTCACCACTGGCACATATGGCTTGGGCAAGTTACTTATCAAGACTGAACCTCAGTCCCTAATCTATAAAATAGGAATATTTACTAGATCTCTAATAGTCTATTTCTTTAGAGTTCCTTTTTTCTTAAAATAATTTTGTTAGAACAGGTTTTCTCTTAGATACACTTTCATAATACTAGAAGTTCGCTAGAATTTGATATTAACTATTCCATTATCCTCAATATTTATTGAATTCTGCGCTGTCTGACCTTTTGGCTATAGTTATATATCTGTTACATAAAGTAAAATACACCTTTTATAATTTTATTCCAGCTGAACCAAATTAAGGAACTACCCCTCAGCCCAGTTCTCAGGTGAGGTACTTCAAACTTGAAAGAATATGTGTATCAGTACTTCATATGTCACTGACCATCATAATACAGTCATTTAAGCTTCTTAACATACTGTAGTTATACAGCTACATGTACAAACCAAAAATTTTAATGAGGCTAATTTTAAATATATTTAAGTATATTTTAGAAATCACAGTTGATATCTTTTTTTTTTTGACAGTACAGTGATTTATTGGAGGGGGAAGCACACACCCAAGGCAGAGTGAGCGCATTCAGAGAGAGACATGCCATTGGTATCTATTTCTTAATAGGTGTAACCTTTAAAGCATGTACCTACCTCATCTGTAAACTGCAGAATACTGAATACTGTATATTCCCACTTATGTAAATTTTATTAAAATTAATAAGCAAGAAATTACAGAGAAGTGGTGATAACCTTAGGGAGACAAAGGTCTGTTATTAAGAAAGAGAAATGATGGTGATATAAATAAAAGTACTGTTTATATCCACACAAATTTGAAAAATGTAAAAGTAAAGATTTTGTGGTAACAATAAAAATGTGAAAAATAGATATATTTCCTTAGAATTGGCAGTCAACATAATTAAGTATGTTAATGCCTATGATGGATGCTGTGCAAGTTGCTATTAGTCCGATTCTTATTCTTTTCATCTGTTAAAAAGAAAATACTGGCCAGGTGTGGTGGCTCATGCCTGTAATCCCAGCACTTCGGGAGGCCAAGGAGAAAGGATCACTTGAGGCCAGGAGTTCAAGATCAGCCTGGGCAACACAGCAAGACTATCTTTACAAAAAATTAAAAATTAGCTGGGCACAGTAGTGCGCCCATAGTCCTGGCTACTCAGGAGGCTTAGGCAGGAGGATCACTTGAGCTTGGGAGACAGAAGCTGCTGTGAGCCATGACTGTACCTCTGCACTCCAGCCTGGTGACAGAGCAAGACCCTGTGTCAAAAAGAAAAAAAAAAAAAGAAAATACTATTATCTATCTATCTATCTTACCTGTCTTAAAATATTATTATCTATTTTATGGCATAGTTTTGAGAATTCTGTAAGGTTAACAAAAAAGTTTTTGGTTCTGGAAAATAGGAGGTGCTCAATAAATATCAGTTGACGCTCAACAGTAAATAATGCACTAATTGTTGTAAATGCATGATGATTCTTTTTTGCTCATATTTCACTTAGTTTCTGCAGGCTATTAAAATTAATTGGTATCGTAAAATTCTGAAATGAATACTCTAATTCAGGGACTAGCAAACTATTACCTGCAGAGCCAAATCTGGGTGTTTGGTAAATGAAATTTGTTTACATACTGTCTATGGCTCTTTTCACATGATAAAATCAAAGATTAGAAGTTGTTATTAAGACAGCATGGCCCAAAAAAGCTAAAATATTTACTATCTGGCCTTCTAGAGAAAGATTTTCAACCTCTGCTCTAATTCCGCCAGCCTCAAAATACAACAGGAAAGAGCCTGTAAGAGAAATCACTTTTTTTTCACAATTTGCAAGGCCTTCATTTTTTAAAAAGAAATCCTAACAAGTCTCACATTTACGGAATCAGCATTTTTGGTCACTTCAACAAACCAAAAGGTCTTTTCAGATTTATCATTGGGAAAAGTGTACTTCCCCACAAGCTCCTAAATCTACTATGCTGAACTAATTTTACAAACTTCTCAAAAAAAAAAAAAAAAATGAACTTTAAGCTGAATCAACAAACATATTACCCTTAGTCCCAAGATAATTTTCTGAAAGAAGTTAGCCTTAAAAGTAGGGCCTAAACAATATGCCTTTACATTAAAGTGTATGCTTCCATTAATAGATAAATTTAAATGAGACAATATAATTTCTGCCCATGTTTGTAGAAGTATATAATCGTTCTTTATATGAAATAGATTTTTATTGTTAGCTTCAATAGACTTATAACCCTAAGCTAAATATACCTGAATAAGTGATCAACATTCAAAAAAGCAAAAGCAAATATCCAATTTATGTTTTTAAATAAAAATGGGGTCACTCACTGAGGTAAAGGGTGAGGATCCTTTACTTCTCAGCCCTTGACACCCTTTCAGGTGGTAGATTAGCTTTCTATAGTCTGAATATGGTGGAAAAAATCTGTACATTAGAAGGATAACAAGAGCTTGTCCATTTTCCTTTCTCAGATGTTAGTGCTTTCTCCCTTGTTCTAAAGTAGGAATGAGAACAATGACTTTGAGACATGATGCAAAACAAACAAAAAAAAGACCCCACACACACAAAAAGGTAAGCTATTCATAAAATGTAGGCTGTAAAAGAAATTCTAGCGCTAAAATATAACCCTAAACATCATACCTGTGAGGATGGCTCCCTCAACTGCTGCTCTACTCCCTTCATCAACAGGTAATCCATTCATTCCAAGTTTAAAGGGAAAAATTTGAGTATCTATCATCTTTTCAAATCAGATATCGTATGTCCTGCTCAGAAAATTTCTATATAGAAAAATAACAAACTTCCCAACTGTCCTTCAAAAGGACCAGACTCATCTAATGCTTTACCCATAAGCTAGTAGCTGGAAAAACCTGTCATACCCCGAAGATACAAACCTCCCGTCGAACGACACTTGCAGTTCTCTCCATGTGATCAGTTTTCCTTTTGGATTTCATTATGCTTTAATAGAAAGTAAAATTAAGTCATTACATAGTATCTTCATAAAAATAATAAAATTAGTTTTTCCTGAAATATCACGGTTATCCTAAATACAATATAACACTATGGATCCTATAAAGTGGCCAGTAAGTATTTGCCCATCTAACTAAAATTTTGGCCGGGCATGGTGGTTCACGCCTGTAATCCCAGCACTTTGGGAGGGCGAGGCAGGCAGATCATCTGAGGTCAGGAGTACGAGACCAGCCTGACCAACAGGGCGAAACCCTGTCTCTACCAAAAACACAAAAATTAGCCAGGTGTGGTGGTACACGCCTGTAATCCCAGCTACTCGGGAGGCTAAGAGAGAAGAATCGCTTGAATCCAGTAGGTGGAGGTTGCAGTGAGCTGAGATCACCCCACTGCACTCCAGCTTGGGTGACAGAGCAAGATTCCATCTCAGGAAAAAAAAAAAAAAAAAAAGGGTTAACAACCTGACAGCATGCACACTGAAGCCAAGATGTTACCTTTCCGGGAGTCTGATATGCCTCCCACAAATATCAGCAGGTCGAGTTTTTTGAAAATCAACTTCAAATGACACAGAAGGCTTAATGACTCACCTGGTTAGAGTAAGGTGGCGCAAAGTGCTGAGTGTCAATCTCAGTGAAGCAGCCTCAGTACGGATGGCTCCAACAGAGCACCGCAACAACCCAGGAATCATAACAGCAGCACAGGCCATGGTGCTTCCTGGGAAAACATAAAACTGAAATTTCAAATTGCTTTTTTAAAAAGTGGGGAACTAGCAGACCATTTTAAAAGGTCAGTGAAGAAGAGTTTAGATTTCTGTTGGTGCTATTATGAGTCAAGCTACCAGCTAAGTAGCCAAGAGCCCAACTTCACCTTGACAAAATTTCTTCCACTATTTAGAGTTGACTCAAGGTATCTTCACAATTATGTATATAAGTATGTAATTTTTGGTGCTATCAAATATTCATGTTCTCTATCAAATATTCGTGTTTTCTATTGCTTTCTAAAATCTCTGACCAAGTTCACATGACTAATCTTATGCTATTATAGAAGAAGGGAGTAGATTTTGTAACTTCCTGATAATTGTATTCTACCTAAAGAGCACTACATAAGTCTTTTACATTTCTTGTTAGGTAAAGTGTAAGAGGAAGATAAATTTACCATGGTTCCCAAACAAGAAACTTAAGGTTCCCAGATACTAAAAAACCAAAACTGATAATAACAACACTATTCAAAATAGCCCAAACTGGAAACTATCCAAATGCCATTACTAGGGGAGATAAGCTAATTGTGATACATTCACACAGTAAGATACACTATACAGCAATGAAAACAAACTGCAAATACATGCAGTAACATAGATGAATATCACAAATAACATACTGAAAGAAGCCAGACCCCAAAGAACAGATATTCTTTTATTCTAAAGCATATAAAGTATAAAAACAGACAAAATGAATCTATGATGTCAGAAATCAAGTTAGCAATTTCCCTTGGGAGGTGGCAGTGACAATGCTGTTTCTTAATCTCGGTGCAGATTGCATGGGTATTTTCACTTTTTGTAAAACTGATTAAGCTGTCCTCTTAGGATCTGTGTAGTTTTCTGTTTGTACTTGAACTTCAACAAAAAGGTAAACACACACACACACACACACTCTTCAACATTTCAAATTCTAAAAACTACCAGTCTATCAAGAAAAGCACTGATTAGGAGTCAGATGATATTTCTTTCTGATTCCTTTTATATCATTTTCCTATGTCAATTTTTAAACATTTGTCTGAAATGGCCACATTTAACATGTTACATTGCTCTATCTGTCCTTTTCTATCTTAGTTACCTTGAGAATAAATGAAAATGCACATGAATACTTTTTTTCTCTGAGCTTTTTGGGAGGCAGTATATAAATTAATTGTAATAAATTGCTGTTAGCAAAACATTCAAGCTAAGTGTTTACATTCCTACTCCATATTCATTAATTTGGTCCTTCATTTAACAAGTATCTATCCAGAGTCCAGTATGTGGCAGGCACTGGCGTAAGCAATGGTGCCATAGGCAAGAAGAAAACAAAAACCCTCTTAGGGAGTTTGCTTTCAATAGATGAAGACAGAAAATAAATAATAAATAAATCTGATGGTGATATAAGTCATATATAGTTTATTCGGTTATACCCCAATCATATTAAAAAGCTCACTGCTTCATAACTAGTCTTTAGATAAACGATATATTTCTTCTTTTCATAGTATGTTGCATCATCATTATGGATAAGCATAGTACTTGCTATTTTTCTCTTCACTAAATGAAAAAAGCAGAAGGCCTCTTCAACCTCATTCAAGACCACTAAATGTAGTTTTTCTCCATTAAATGTTCTAAGTCTATAACGTTACCTTAATCCCTGAAAGAAAGAAGTTGAAACTTACTTTAGAAGTCCACGAGATTTTAGGAGTCATTAAGAATACGGTCAGCTGATTGACAGAATATTTTGGTCCTGCTATTACACTGAGACTTTTGGATGTACAGCAGTTGGAACATGGACAGTTTTTCCATGCATTAAAATTCTCACAAAGTTCCTGCAATGGCACAAACAACATATAACAATGTTTTGGGGAACTGATCAAAAGCACTATTACCTTTTAGCTGCCAAAGGAAAGGCTCATTATAATCAGTAGGCATCACCTCACAACAAGCCCACTCTCAATTACCCGCTCTCCATTCATTCTTCCCTCCATGCTTCCATTTTTCTTTTTTCATTATTTATCTTACAGCTTCTTTTGTTCATATTCCTTGGCCTGTCTTTAACCTTCTACTTAGGATATCCACCCTAGGAAACAGCAGACCAAAGGCTAGAATGACACAGTTACATGTCACTTAAGGCCAAGTTCCCTGATAAAATTTAACCACTATATTATTAAATATGGAAATACTGTTCTGTTCAATGTTTTAGACAACTATTGCTAAAATAAGTTGTCCTCACAATAGAATACATTGTTTAATGATTATGCTGTTTGAATGGTCTCCTTCTCAACTGAACTGGAAAACAAATGTTAATTTTAGAAGCAGTTCTTGCCGGGCACAGTGGCTCATGCCTGTAATCCCAGTGCTTTGGGAGGCTGAGGTGGGTAGATCGCCTGAGGTCAGGAGTTTGAGACCAGCCTGGCCAACATGGTGAAACCCCATCTCTACTAAAAATACAAAAAATTAGCTGGGTATGGTGTCAGGCACCTATAATCCCAGTTATTAGGGAGGCTGAGGCAGGAGAATCGCTTGAACCTGAGAGGCGGAGGTTGCAGTGAGCCAAGATCATGCCATTACAATCCAGCCTGGGCAACAAAAGCGAAACTCAGTCTCAAAAAAAAAAAACAAAACAAAACAGTTCTCTTTAAAATCCCGAGTTTATTTTGTAAAAGTAACCATGACCAAGAGTGCCACCTACTGGTAAATAAAGGACATTTTTATAAAATTCTGTTCCAAGTTCTTTCCAAAGCTTTATGTCAGTCCTAAAATATAAATAATTAAAAACCTACTAATTTTTTGAAGTATGTCCAGCAGTTTCATACTGTAAGTATTTAATCAACCACAGCAGATCAATATATATCAAGTTATTTCTAAAACCATATAAAGAAGAACATCCCATCTATGTCTGTATCCTCACAGGTCTTCCCTTACCAAAAAATCTGAACTAACTTTATTTCTGAAATGCAGAAAATTATAATAAATGCTAAATAAAACTGACACCCACTAAATATGTAGTGAAACAAACTTCTGCAAGCAACAGATTAAATTTAACATTTAAGATTAATTACATGGTTTCAGTTCAACAGGTATACTCAGTTCATTCAACAATTACAGGGGTGCCAGGCACTATTTTAGGCCTTGAAGATATAATAAAGAACCAGACACAAGGCCCTTGCCATCATGAAGCTTTTATTACAGTCCAGAGACAGATAGTAGTAAACAAATAATTAACAAGATAATTATAGATTATGATGAGTATGATAAAGGAACTAAGAGTGATGGGGTAGGTGGGGGAAATATTATGAAAGATATCTCTCCAGTGATGACACCTTGGCTGAGACCTGAATGATGAAGAAACGGCAGCCAAGCAAATGTTAAAGGCAGATCACTCTGGCAGAAGGACTAGCAAGAGCAAAGGTCCTAATGCAGAAATAAGCCCGGCATGTGAAGAGGAACCACGGCCAGTATGACTGGAGAGCAGTAAGCTGGTAAGAGTGAAATGAGATGAAGTCCAGCAGTCTATAGTAGGGGTAGGAATTGTATCCTAAGGGTAACGGGAAGCAACTGAAAAGTCTGAATCAATCAGGAGAAGGACAAGACCTAATTTATATTTTTAAAGGACTGCTCAAGTTGCTGTGGGAAGGATAATAGAGAGGGGCAGGAGTGGAAGCAGGAAGTCCAGTTAAAAAGACTCTGGTCTAAGATTATAATAAGGTAACAGCTACAGAGATGGCAGAAGTAGATGAACATGACATATATTTTGGAACTAGAGCCCCAAAACTTGCTGATACATTAGGCAGGGTGTGAGAGGACACTGACAGAGAAAAGCCAAGAATGCCTCAACAAGCACAAATGCACTGAAATTAAGTTCAAAGAACAATCAGGACATCTGTCAATTTAGAATCAGGTGTCACTGAGGAAGAAAAGGGGCTCCTCTTGGTAAACAAGTAGTATACACAGAGCATTTGACTTGAAATCAGCAGACCTGGGCTCAGGTGTGACTCCTTCCTGCTTTCTAATCTTCAGCAATTTTAGCCATTTTAACATTACCCATGCCACCTCACTGGATTACTGAGAGGAATAAATAAAACGTCTACCAAAGTACCTGGCAAGCAAGAGTGTTACTAAAATCAATCCTAATACACTGACCCCTTCTCTTCCTTGTCAAACAACCTAGAGAGGTGGAGGTTTGGTATTGCCAATACACAATACACAACTCCCTCTGGCCTGATATACAACAGCACTCATCAAATATACTTTGCATTATACAATTATGACCTACTTTTTTTTTTGAGATGGAATCTAGCTCTGTCGCCCAGGCTAGAGTGCAGTGGCACGATCTCGGCTCACTGCAACCTCCGCCTCCCAGGTTCAAGCGATTCTCCTGCCTCAGCCTCCTGAGTAGCTGGGATTACAGGCACGTGCCACCATGCCTGGCTAATTTTGTATTTTTAGTAGATACCGGGTTTCATCATTGGTCAGGCTGGTCTCAAACTCCTGACCTCATGATCTGCCCACCTCGGTTTTCTAAATCTGAACTTAGGCTAAGAACCCTAAGCATCGTTGTTTTCTGGATAAGCAGTGTTAGTTAACATTTATGATAAATAAACTTGTGATCTCAAATTACTATAGCAACTAATAAATCTGCTTATATTACACTCTCAGGGTCAAAAAGGGTGTCATTACAAAATATTTCCATCCTTTTAGGAATAAATGTAAAGTTTAGTAGTCATTGTAACTGTTTAGTTTTCTTTAAAAGTGCTGGGTGGAGTAAAATAAACTACATTACATGCTTGGATATGGTTTTACTTTCTTCAGCACAGCACAAGCTCAAATTGGGCAGAACGTTAAGAGCAGCCATCTCTGACCAGACAGTGGGACGATCAATGGATGCCACGATGAAAACATATGGAAAGCCATAGAAAGCCTCCCCTCCCCAAATCTAGTTCTCAAGGGAACAAGCACTGCTTAGAGGAAGATCTCAGCAGTCTGCAGAGCTACAGTGCTGCTTTTTAAATCTAGCTCTAGCTTGAAGTACCATCACATCAAAAATGACATTATGTTAATTAAAAGCCTAGATTCTAGGGTCAGACAGATTTGAGTTCTCATCATAGCTTACTGCCATTTACCAGCTTTGCCTTAGGCAAGTTCCTCAGCCCCTAAGCCTCCTGCTTCTCAATGTTAAAGATGGGGGTAATGATACTTATACCTCACCAGGTTGTTTGAATGACATAATGCACATAAGGATTTGGTCACAGTGTATGACCAACACAGTGTCAACTATTATTAATAAGTAGCTCATTCGTTTTTTCCACTTTAGGTAACATGTATTCAAAGAAAAGTTGGAACATTACAAAGAAAAACTACCCAACAACCCCTATAACTTTTAGGACTACTAACTTCAGATTTTAAAATTCCTCAGCAAATTCTTTTTGATAGATGCAAAATGCTTTCTAAAAGATCTACCAATTTATACCTCCCATGAGCCAAATATGACTACACCCATTCAACATACAAAAATGGCTCATAATGAATTTTCAAGTACTTACACTCAGAAGTACTAAAGAAGTAAAGACGGCTCCCAACCTCAAAATGATCAAAGGGACTGCAGAATAGACACGGAGAATCTCCCTTTTTTTCCTGTCTCCAAGAGGCTTGTGGGAAGTATTTGTGTCAACAGTGGAGCAGCCTCCAAGCTGCGTGGGCTTTGCTGGGATGTCTCCTTTGCCCAGACAGACCAGAATCATCACAGTTAATCCTTGACAAGTTTTAACAAATGTTTCCTAACTGCTGGGTAAATCTATAACTATGCAAAATTAAGCGTTTGTTAGGCCTTTGAAATAATCCTCCATAAACTCCTGTAATATAGCTTCTGGATTTTCCCCCAAAAACTCCTCTGCCTTTAAGTTTTCAAGCTTTAAAGGGGCTACATTGAGTGGAGCATCATCTAAGTGTGCACAAAATTGGTAACTTTATGCCAACATATGAGTGTGTAAATATAAGCACAGGGATATGTTATGTAAATGAAAACTAAATATGCTATATATCGTTGCTGAACCAAGTAAAACTCACAATTTCCATGCAAAAGTGCAACGTTACATCTAAAAAGGATCTTATATCATCTCTACTCCAATCCTTTCTTAGAAGAGGAAATAAGGCCCAAAGAATATAAATACCCACTTGCCAGAGCTAATCAACAACTCAAGACTCCGATCCCAGATCTTCTCTCAAAACTGTTTTTTTTTTTCACTACAATGCATTTCTTCTCTACTAAGATATTAAAATACCCAGTAATTGAGTAAGACCCAATGGAATCGGTTTTACCAAAACAGGCACTAGCACTGCTTTCAAGACAAAAATGCCTTTTATCTGCATTTCGCTTCAAGGCATACGTAGGCCTCACACTGATAAACATTCCTACTGATACCATTTCCTTCGCAAAGAAAAATCTGGTCCTCACATAAGTAATTTGTCCTTGGGCCTTGGAGACAGAAAAGCTCATTATTTCCCAGGTGTATGATTTTAGTCAAGATGCCCAACTCTCTGTACCTTAAAGACTAATAAAATGGAATAACATGTAAACTCCTGGAGTTGACAATTCCACTTAGTGCAATAGCTGGCACATAACTCCCCAATAATAAAAGGTGATGTTATTACTATTACTACAAATCATCGTAGTTAATAATGTTATATGCCTGGCAAACAGAAGACTAAAACTCAATCCCTGCCTTCCAGGACTTGGTCCTTTCAGCAACACAATTTAGGATATTTTAAGACTTCTGGGGTGAGAAAGAAGCGGAATGTACCTGCAGCCAGGAACTAACAAGCTGACCTTCGCCCTGGGCTCAAGGTCACTCGGTGAAGCGAAATTCCACGGGAACTGTTCGTCCGTCACCAGGAAGGGAGGTCAAGGAGGCTAAGCTGCTCTCGCCTCCCCACTCCGCCTTCCCCGAGGGCCGGTAGGATGCTACCTAGCACCTGCTGCAGCCTTCAGGGGGCTGTTTAAGGCGTTAAAGCAGGCGACAAGAAACAGGGAAACTTTCCCCGCTGGTGTAGCTTGCAGACCCTGCCACGCTTAGCTGCCGGCACCTGGGACACTCCGCGGTCCCAGACATGACGCAGCAGCGCGGGCGAGCCCCACATTCTATTGGTCGCTGCCATCCAATAGGAGAAGCGGTGCGCGACCCCGCTGAGCAAGACACGCCGTCTTCCCAGTGTCTCCGCCCCTAGCTCCGCCGTCTCCGCCCCTAGCCCAGCCATCTCCATGGTGACCGTAACGGTTATCCGTTTGGCCGCGCAGGCCGGCGTTGCGTCATTGCCTATGCGCCGGAAGCGCTAGTCTTTGCCCGGCGCGACCTGATGATGCCGAGCCCCGGCCGGTTCCGGCCAAGTTAGGCGGTTGGAGCTAGTGTCTGACTGCGGAGCTGTCACCGCTTCGGCGACCCCGGCTGACCATGGCAGTGTTTCATGACGAGGTGGAAATCGAGGACTTCCAATATGACGAGGACTCGGAGACGTATTTCTATCCCTGCCCATGTGGAGATAACTTCTCCATCACCAAGGTAACTTCAGGGTGCCGCCCGGCGGTTCACCCAAGCAAGCGCAGTTTGGCTCCGCGGTGTTCCTTCCGTCATTGGGTGGCCTTTGCTGCGCTGTGTCACCCACGCCCTCTTTCCCGTTGCTGAATCTTCCTCCTCCCGCATCCCCCTACCCCAACTAATACCCTGAGCTCTCTCGGTAGGCACGTAGTTCTGGTCTTAAATTAGGCCAGGGAGAGGGCGGCGGGGAGCCTCTGTCTCTCCGCCCGATCGCTACCTTAGAGTCCCAACCTGGGATATTTCTGTCGAGGAGGGGACTCGTTTTTTGTTTCCCAGGGCTTTTGGGGCTACTGGAGCTCGCCTAACCTTCCTGTTTCTAGGGGAAAATGATGTCGGCATTTCCTGCTGAAGGCCCTGGGGTTCTCACCCACCTTTCGGGGAAGGCAAGCCACCAAGGGACTTGCATCTAGGGGTGGGTTAGGTTTGGGGGAGGATATGGCGAAGAGAAGACTATGCTGACCACATGGTGTTTGATTTCGTTGTAGGAAGATTTGGAGAATGGGGAAGACGTTGCAACGTGTCCTAGCTGCTCTCTCATTATAAAAGTGATTTATGACAAAGTAAGGGATATAATTTTAAAACGGGGGAAGGGTGTTATAAGGCAGTGGCAAGGACTTAGATCAGCCTGTCAGTGATGAGAGCAGGAGAATGTTTCATTGTGTTAGGTAAAGTGCGGTATTTAGGCAGGTTTTAAACACCATTGATAAACAGCCGAATAGTAAATTAAAATGTTTAAAGTTCAGATTACATAATTTATTTTAGTTTTAGAGGTAAATCTAGCTTTAGTGAAAATTATTATTTATTAAATAGAAGAACGTATATAGATTATTTTAATGGACAATTTTTATATTTCTCTTCTATTTAATATGTAATTAAAATTGTTTAGCGCTCCTAGACTTTGAAGGCAACAATTGTATGGTATTTCATGCCTGGCTATACGTAGACTTCTGCATTATCTTGTTTGAGATATAATTCCTAGATGCAGCTTTACAATTTCATTTTAGTCTTTAGTTGCCCTATTGTCTTTCACCCAAGGATGTTGACAATAGGAAAAAAAAATGTTATTACTGCACACTCCTGCCCAAAGTTTAGTTCAGTACTTGGAATGAAATTTAGGTAAGGAGCTTAACACTCTCAAGAATGTACTCCAAAATGAATATAGGGAAAATGGGGATAAGGCACAGAGCCTCATTAGCGAAGCAGGCTATAATTTAGACTATAATTTTAGAAATACAATGATTCATTCTTGTATTAAAATGCGCTCTGCAACAGACAGCAAACAGGGTAAGGAAGATCAGGAGTGCTGGTCTGGGAGGAGGTTGCAATTTTCCATAGGGTGATCATGGCAGGCCTTACTGAGAAAGGCCTTATTAAGTAAAGATTTGAAGGAGGCGAGGAAGTGAGCCGTGTACATACGAGGGTATGGGTTAAGAGAGTCGAGCAAAAGATCGTTCAGTGAACAGGACCTAAGACAGGAACATGCCTGATTTTATCAGGGAACAAAGAGGAGGCCAGTGTGACCAGAGCAGAGCAGGATGAGAATAGTCCAAGATGAAGTCATGGATCACTTTAAGGATTTAGGCTCTTGTTGTAAGTGATATAGGGAACCATTGGGGGATTTTCAAACATGGGAGTGCTGTGATCCAACTTAAGTTTTTTAAAAAAAATGATTCTGGCTGCTGTGTTCAGAGTAGCCTATAGAGAGCAAGCATAGAAACAGGAAAACCAGTGAGGAGGCTATTACACTAATTAAAGAAGGAGATGGGTGGCTTGGACCTGGTTACAGCAATGGAAGTAATGAGAAGTACTTAGATTCTGGATACACTTTGAATGACTGATTTATATAGGGTGTGAAGGAGTGAGTCAAGGATGATTTCAATATTTTTTACCTAAATAACTGGGAGGATGGAGTTACCGTCAATTGAGGGAATATAACTATAGGTGTAGGGGTTGAAATTGTACATAGTAAGTTTGAGAGGTCTGTCATCCAAGTTCAGCTGTTGAGAAGGCAATTGGATATATATGTCTGGAGTTCATGAGAGAGATTGGCTAGCAATGTCAATTTTGGAGTTATCAGTGACAGACAGCATTTAGAGCCATGAAATTGGATGAGATCACCAGGTCTGTGAATGTAGAGATGGATAAAATACAGACTGAGCATTAAGGCACTCCAGTATTAAAAAGTCAGGGAGAGAAGTGAGGAATCACCAAAGCTGATGGTAAAAGAGCAACCACTGAGAAAGGAGGAAAATCAGCAGTGTCAAATCCTGGAAAACAGATGAGAAAGGGTCGAGGAAGTGGTGATCCTTGTCATGTGACACTGGTAAACCATTAGCTTTAGTAACACTGAGTTCATTTGTGATGGTGACGAGAGCAGTTTCCATGGAGTAACAGGAACAGCGCATGATTGAAGAAACCAACGGGCAGAAAACTGGTTGGAGAGAATGAGAGAACGGAAGGCAGTGAGTATAGGCATTTCTTTTAAGGAGTTTGCTGCAAAGGAGAGCAGAGACATGCGACAGTAACCAGTGGTGATAGAGGATCAAGAGAGTGTTTAAAGTGGTAGAAATTCAGCCTTCATAAGTCAATATGGACACAGAAAGTTAGATTTAACCTCGTTGATGGTTTTCCCAAGTGAATAGTAAGGCGTGAGAGAAGAGTTGTTATAACCGACTGTGGAGTTTGAACTATGTAAAGAGAACATGAAGGGAGTGAGGGGCAGTGAAAGGATGATAGGATGAATACGGTGGCGATCCAGAGGGGTTGAAATATGGCATCCAGGGTGGATAAATGACAGCAACAGAGAAGAATAGCAGTGCGGTAGTCTCAAGACATAAGATTCTAAACTGATAGGTTTTAGACAGGAAAGGAGAAGGGTGGCAAAAAGGAGGAACTAGCCCCACTTCCAATCCCTCTGGTACTAGGAGTGTAAGAACACAGAGCCTCCACTAGACAGGCATATAGGGGAAACTGTCCTTAAGAATATGACTTCATCTCAACCTCAACACTATTGACATTTTAGACCTGGTAATTCTTTGTTGTCCAGAGATATCTCATGCATTATAGGATGTCTAGCAGGATCCCTGGCCTCTACCTATTAGATGCCAGTAGCAATCCTCAGTTGTTTCAATTCAAACTGTTTCCAGATATTACCAATGCTTTTGGGGGTAAAGGGATATTTTGACGAAGAGGTTGAGAATATGGAGCATTGTGCTAACAATGGACCATGAATTCCAAAGGGCACAGTGAAAGGGTTCCAAATATTGGACAACAGAGTAGCAGGGACAGAGTAGGGGCTGATCCTTCAGGAATCAGATTGCTGGAGGTGAGGGATAACCTTGGAAGCAGAGATTTTTTGTGGTAACTGACACAAGCCAGGATAAATGATCAGAGATTGAACTTCATTTACAAAGTAGCTAACGTTGCAGATTATCCGTGTTGGGAAACACATAAAGACCCGTCCCTTTTAGTTAGAAGAAGTAATTACTTTGAAGAGGACTGGTATTTGAATGACCAAATATTAAAGTGGAGAAGTTTTAGTGTAAGTAGTAATACAGAAATTTAAAAGATGTGACATGTCTTTATGTGATTTCTGAGAAGTGGTTGCTCTGAACTGAAGATGGGAATATTTGTTTATAAGATGCTTTATATTAAATAATGAATTCAGAATCAAAAACTGATACATGTTTAAGATTCTAATTCTAGTGCTGTCATTGGCTCTTTGACCAATGACATGATAATAGCAATGGAAAAACAAAATTAACAGAGCTGGATTGATTCTGTAACAAAATGAAGGTTTAATATTAATGCATTTGTGACACGGAAATGTATTGGTTAATGGCATTTCTCACTCTGTCTTAGGATCAGTTTGTGTGTGGAGAAACCGTCCCAGCCCCTTCAGCCAACAAAGAATTAGTTCAATGCTGAAGAAGCCTTCAGGAATCCAAATCCTGAACAGTTGGAAATGAGCCCAGATAGAAATATCAAATGCAGAGCTACTGGCTTCACAGAGACAACCATTTGTGATTTGCTGTTCTGTGAGAGTGTGGATTCTTTCCATCAGCTGCTGAGTTCATCTTCAGGAAGCAAGTCCAGAACATGACATATCTGGATTTTGTGCTTAGAACCTTAAATTGGAAGCATTCTTAATGATCCATCTAAATTTAAAAGAAGATAATTTCAAAACAGTGCTTTCTTTCCCTTGGTTTCATCATTTTCATATTTTAAACCAAATTCCTTCAGTATCTGATAACAGCATCATCTACCTCAGTCATTAGGATTTCTTAATAAAAAAGAGATTGTATTCTTGACTTGGTTATTAAGATGATTAAAATTAGCCCTTCCTTTGAAATTTGACATCAGCTTTGCTGTTCTAAATTTAAAATTAGTTGCTTCATCAGTACCACACTTCGAGTTTCTATACCAAGCCAGTCTCCCCAGTTTTCCCATTAGGATGGACATGTTCTGTTCAGCATGTCATTTCTGTAATGCTTCATGCAGAGAATTTGGTTATAGTATTAAAGAAAAGATACAGTGAGGTCACAATGTCTCCAGAGCTAAAAGTTAGTGAACAAGAAAGAAAGTCTAAACTGATGAAAGAAGGAGGAGTTTCCTTATATTCTGCATATTCCTTAGAAGTCAGGACAAGATGAAAAACATCCAAAAGAAGTGAAATTGGTGACAGAATGAGAGGAGCAGAGCATTCTAGTGTAGTAAATGAAATGTTTGAATGACTTTGTCAGATCAGAGCAAGTAATATTTCTGTATCTGAATTTTTGTTTTTTGATAAGGCTAATGAAATTGCATTCCAGATAGGGGTTAATGTCAAATTTCCGTGGCTGGAAGCTGTGCTTTTGGCATATCACAGTGTTGTGTCACTACTACAAGGTAAAGCATCTGCAGCAGAGAATGAGCTTGAAAATGAGGGATCTATTGTGAATAAATATGCCCATGAGAGCATATTTAATAAGCCTCTATAACATGCAGCCAAAGCAGACATTCACTTCTGCAGAGAAATGTTGCCCTGGAGAAAAAGAAATGTATAAAGGTAGGCTGTCATTCTTCCTTTGCTGCAGTACTAAGAATAGCCAGAAATTAGGATCATTTACGTTGGAAATTTGAAAATTCCTTTTATATACACAGCTTTACTGTGTATAAATAAAAAATGTTAATGCACTGATGTCTGTCAGGTTGTTTTAGGAATGGCTCCTGCAATTAGAAAAATAGCTTGGTAGAATGTAAACGTTCTGTTACTTATTGGTAAGTGTACTGTACACATTCATTGGAGGTTAAAACAAGTGAGTCGCCATTTTTACTCACTTGTGCAGCATGGCTATGTGCAGCCACTAGGCTGAGACAATAAAGTACCAAAAATTGTATGCTGAAAGTGCTCAGTACATTATGTGGCATATTCTGGATGTGATGAGAAATCTCATTGCTGTTTGGGACACTGACATCGCAGAAGCAATCCACAACTGCTTTGCAAAAGCAAAGTGACTGCTCAGATGAACAGAGCAGAGTACTCACTCACTATGGTGGGATCAGCTGCAAAGCGAAATGAACTGTTCACAATCATGTTGCTGGTTTTCTAGATATTGCCAACATGTTAGCTCTTTCTGATGCTGATGAATTTCAAACATGAACAGACACCCTTGATGTGGGTTTGCTAAGAACATAGAAGAACAGGAAAAGTTGCCAGGTTCACACATCCCAGGAAAAAAGAAGCATAAAAAGCATTAGCAATCGGTGACTGATGATAATGCTGCAGTAATGGGAATGGTTTTATTTCTAAATCAGATTATTTCTAAATAAAATCATTTATTGGTTTGTTTCTAAAACAATTGAGTCACTAAGTTTGTGAACTATAAAGGAACACATCAAGATTAAATCCTGTGTTAAGCAGAAAGTAAAACCAGAGCCAGGCACAGTGGCTTGTGCCTGTAATCCCAGCTATTCAGGAAGCTGAGACAGGGGGATTGTGTGAGGCCAGGAGTTCAGGACTAGCCTGGGCAACATAGAGAGACCCTGCCTCTAAAAAATTTTCTTTTAATTAGCAAAGTGTGGGGCCATGAGCAAATTGCTTGGGCCCAGGAGTTTGAGGCTATGGTGAACTTGTGATCACACCACTGCGTTCCAGCCTATCTGACAGGGCAAGACCTCCTCTCTAAAAAGTAAAGAGAAAGCAGAGTAAAACTGGACTGTGAGATATGACTAAAGTTCTGTGTGATACGTGTGCCTTATTTAGCTCAAGATATTTCTAGAGCACCCATAAAAACTGACTTGTAATCCAGGCTGTGTTTCTTTTTAGCTTTGTAATCTTTGGCAAGGCTATTGGATTCTTCAGCTGTACAATTAGGAGACTTGATCAGGTGATTTCCATTCTCAGCTGTCAGTTCTTTAATTTCAGGCTTAGTAGCTTGTAGGAACTGAAAAGGCAATTAAAACCTTGATAAATGCAAACTAAATCATGAATTACAGAGAAAGTCCATTGTTCCATACTTGGTGTTACCACACTTAGGAGTTTAAAAATTATGAAGTCGACTGTTGAAAGGATTCTGCATATATTCTATTGTGCACATTCAGAAACATTTTTCTTGGAAAAAGCACCCAACATTTTTTATAACTGCACATATTAATTTATTGCCAGAATAAATTGCATTGCATGCTAAATAAAGTCAGATAATTCAAATCCATTTGCTTTTCTGTAGTTTTTCTTCTAAATATCAACATTCTGAATTAAAATGTTTATGATTTTATATGAGGTAGAAATCTTAACTGTTTTGGGGTATTGTTAATAGGCTTTTTGTTTTGGACAGTAGTTTTTAAATAAGGAAATTGCTACTTTCTGCAGTTTGGGCTCTGGATTGTTATTGCTATTTGGGAAAAAAATAACTGAGTCAAGTGGTAGTAAGACAAAGTTGACATTCTTAGACTCAGTTTATTACCAGGAAAGAAGACTGATGTTTAAGGCTGATGATCAATTCTTGGAGTGATTTCAGAGCCTAGCTCTGGTCAGAAGACAATTAGAATCTTAGTTCCTCCACTGTGATCTCCAAGAATTTACTTTATAATTATCTTCTGGTTTGTGAAATATAGATCATAGTACCTCTTTCACAGGGTTGCTGTGTGAACCCATTCATTCTGCAATTAGAAAAATAGCTGTCATGTGCTACGCACTAGACAGAGAAGCACCTGTCACATGCTAGGCACTAGGTGAAGAAGATTGGGTTTCTACATTTGGAAACTTAACGTGGAACTAGAAGAGACAGAAGCAAGATTACAGATGAGTTAGAGCCCCCAAGGAAACAAACCAGGTGATGTGGGAGAAAGTAACTGGGTCAGGTGACTTTTTAAGGGAGTCTGATCTCTGGCACTTTTTCCAAGACCTGAAGGTTGAGAAGGAAACAGCCTTGTGAAAATTATTAAATGAGCTAATATCTATAAAACATGACAGCTAACCCCTGTCATGTGCAAAAAATAGTTAACTATTCTAACTCCAAAAGGAGTTAAACATTGTTCTGAGCTTTCTCTTAGTCCATGTTCTGTTGCTGTAACAATACCTCAGACTGGATAATTTATCAAGAATAAAGGTTAATTTATGATTCTGGAGCCTGGAGAGTTCATACTATGACCCTGGTGAGGGTCTCGTACTGTGTCCTAACATGATGGAGAAGAACGGGAAGTGGGCATGTGCAAAGATACCATACTGGGGAGTCAGCCTCATTTTATAGCAACCCCCTCTGTTGGTAACTAATCTAGTCTTGGAAGAGGGAGAACTCACTCCCACCAGATGTCATTAATTTCTTCAAGGGCAGATCCCTTGTTATCCAAATACCTCTTAAAAGTCTCACCATCTCTCAACACCATTAGCTGGGGACCAAGCCTCATTATGAGTTTGGTGTGGACAAACCATATCCAAGCCACAGCAAACATTGACAGTATTCTTGGCATAAATATGAGAAGTGTGAAGTTTTGGACACCCTTGCCTCCCTCTTATTGAATCTAGGGGTAGGGCCCTGCAACCTGTGTTTTAACAGGCCTGCTAGCTGATTCTCATGCAGTTAAAGTTTGGGAACCACTGGTTTTCAAACTTGACAGCACATTTGTAATCGCTTCAGGCACTTTAAAAATTTGATGCCCCAGAGAGTCTGACTTAATTGATTTGGGTGCAACTTGGGCATCAGGATTTTTTAAAAAGTGTCCCCGGCGATTCTAATGTGTAGCCAAGGCCTAGAACCACTGGGCTAGAAAAGCAGAAAGTCTCACGAAGTTGAAAGGAGCCAATTTTTTTTTTTTTTTAGACAGAGTCTTGCTCTGTCACCCAGGCTGGAGTGCAATGGCGCAATCTCCACTCACTACAGGCTCCGCCTCCCGGGTTCACACCGTTATCCTGCCTCAGCCTCCTGAATAGCTGGGACTACAGGTGCCCGCCACCACACCCGGCTAATCTTTTGTATTTTTTAGTAGAGACAGGGTTTCCCTGTGTTAGCCAGGATGGTCTCGATCTCCTGACCTCATGATCCGCCCGCCTTGGCCTCCCAAAGTGCTGGGATTACAGGCGTGAGCCACCGTGGCCAGCCAAAAGGAGCCAATTTTTTTAAATAATCACACCTGCTTTGCACATGGAACAAGGAAAGGGGGCTCAATTGGCCACACGCTGCATTTAGGCGTGCAGTCAGCCTTAACAAGTGGCCAGGAGAACCCAGGCTGGGCCAATATACACAGCGGTAGAGCTCTAAACTGGGTGGCCTCCAGGCTGCATCCCGTATTTAAACAGACAATCACATTTTTCAGCACACGCTGGCTGCTAATTATATACCTTCCAAAAGCAACAGCTTCTGCAGGTGTAAGTAATTAGCATTTCTTTAACTCTATTTGAGGATGCCTACAATTCCCTGCTTCTTATCTAGCAGATTGCCATCATTACATATTTGACTGGGAAACCAGTTTACAAATTATTGCTTGCTAAGGGTTTAAAACAAAGGGCACATAAAAGAGAAATCACAATTCCACCAAAGGCTTAAAATACGGGTGGAGGTAGAGTGGGGGGATTCTCCACCTTTCTCTACATACTTGCAGAGATGCACTTACAGAAGAGCCCTAGAACTCAGAACAAAACAATTCTTTGTAATGTATGAATGAATATTGTTCAAATTCTAGGAAAGCAAGTTAGCATTTTAAAAAAGAAAATTGTTTTTTGGTCTTCAGACTTTACTACTCAAAGGGAAAAAAGGCATGGCCTTTTCTCCGGCGCAGGTGGACAAGTTCGAACTTTGGGGAAATTTGGAAGTTAAGAATGTCCAGCTGTGGGAGTGGGAACCCTGGAAGGGGCTGGTGAAGAAGTCTGGAAGGGTCTTTGCATCTCTGGCGCGATTACCTCTGAGCTTACAGCCAAGCGTCGTCGGTAGTGGGGTTGGAGTTGCTGTTGGTCAGTAAAGCTGGCAGGAAGAAGCCCCAGGTATGCAGGAAAGAGGGAAGATGAAAGCCAACCGACCAGCGCCTCTGCAGCTGTCTCTCACCACCTTACACTGGAGCGCTCTCCAGCATCACAGCTGCTACCTCCTTTCTGCCTTTCAAACCTTGCACCAATTTCTCCTTTTTACTCATCTGTAACCCAGAACCATATTGCGAAGAGAATACTGGGAAATAGTTCCGGCTTGGCCAAGTTAATATAGCACATAACTACCACAGTTACTGATACTGAAAAGCCACTCAAATCCACTTGAATATCTTAATTAGAAGCCCTACTAACTTTCATCTTTGTACAACCTGGAAAAGTTCGCCACAGCACCTGCTGAGATAGGACAAATGCTGGGAAACTAACCTAGCTACCAATGTAGATTGCGGAGGCACAGGTAGGCCCAGCAGGCTGTTTCCAAGGAAGGTGGCCACCTCAGTCCCAGTTCTGGCAAGTGAGAGGTATTTGATTTGGTAATTGAAGTAGCTCCCAAATGGGGGTACATGCCCAGTAAGGAGTAGGAGATCCCAATGCATGCACAGGGCCACCAGCATCGCTTCAGTCCAGGAGGATCGACACTTGGGGCAATTCCCATGTGAGATCTGACTGTGGTATCGGGACCCAGTCACTAGACAGATATTTGGGGCCAGACTTCATACTTAGAGAAGAACTGAGTGTTTGATAGGGTCAAAGATTGTATCTTTGGACCAAAATCAGTGGGCACTACCTGTGTGGACTTTAGGACAGCACAGGCCACCTGGTTCACCCCGAGGACGTTGGGTCCCAGTGTACAATTCCTAATGGCAGTGAGGACTTAGAGCATTACTGGAGCTAGCAGGTATCTCCGAACCACCAACTGGTGACGGTGATGAGAGTAAGGCATACTGGATAGGGGATTGGGGACTATTTTATGAGATTAAATGAGATAATGCATGTAAAGCACTTAGCACAGATTTTGCACCTAGTAAGGGCTCAATAAATGATAGTTTAATCTTAAGTATTTCTTGTTCCATAATAAATTACTCGAGACTATGTTCCAAGGAATTTTCTGAATTTTTAGGTTTAGACAACAATGGACTCAGCCATAATGTGTCAGGGTTCAATCCAGAGAAGCTGAAGAACCATGAGTGAGAGAGAATGGAGATGTGTTATAAGGATTAGACTTCATATGGCATGGGAGCTAGTGGAGGCATCCAGGGAAAGTGGTTATCTCTGCATCTGATGTTGAGCCTAAAGTAGTAATTGGTCGGCCAAACTGGTAGTCAGAAAAGGAAGCTTGGTGTGAACAAGAGAAAATACAAACCGGAACCTACACCTTTCTCACCACCTCCAACCTTAATGCTGTGGGTGACTCCCAGGGGAAGCTGGCAGCTGTCTCCACAGAGTTGTATAAGTACTTGGCCCAGAACAAGGCAAGCTAGCAGATTGCAACATGCATGAGCACCCACTGTTCCTGGGATCCTGCTCCAGCCTTCAGAGCCTAAAAAAAAAAAACCATGTCTGCTGCTTTACTTCTGGCTTCCAAATCTTGCAGAAAAATTCTCTTGTGGTCAGTGCTAACCCAGGGCCACCAGGGAAGGGAATTCTGGGAAATGTAGTCCCAGTTTAGCTAAATTGTAACATACACCATTGGGGAAGTCAAGGCAGGAGTGGGACATTATTGGTCTTCAATGAGTAAAGGGATCATAGCATCGCATTGTTTAGATCACACTATGAAGTTGGTATCATATCCTCATAGTAACTGAAACTAAGTCTTTGCCAATGTATCAATCAGGAATTGTTACATTACAAGCCAACCCAAAACTTAAAACAAAAGTCATTCATTCTTGCTTAAGTGTCTGTTGGTCAGCTGGGGGTTGGCTGATCTTGGTTGGGTTTGGCTGAATGACTCTAAACTGCAGATTAAATCTGGGTCCAGTCTTAGGTTTCTCTTCCTTCTTGGGCCAGTGAACCAGCTGGGACAGGTGCAGGAGCCAAGTCCCACTGCCCATGCACATTTCAAGTCTTGGCTTGCATTGGATCTGCCAGTGTTTCATTGGCCAGAATGGTCACATAGCTGAGCTAAAGTCAAGGGCAGGGAAATACAATTCTTCCATGGAGGTGGTGGAGGGAAGGAGTGAATAATTTTGAAAAGTAATTTAATTTATCACAGTCATTAAATAACTGGCTTGGCATTTCAGTACAAATACTTTTGACTCCAACTACCATTGAATTTCTTTTACAGTAGTGTTTGGGTAATTGAAAAACTTTCCAAGGCATAAGATGGAAGCAGTTGAAACTTTCAGACAAGTCAGTTACTCTCATCTTTCTGGCCAGACACGAGACAACAGTCCCATTGGATTAATTTTTGCTACATTTGCATTTTGAGGTGAGTGAGGCATTGGCTGTGGTTTATGTATTCAAAATCAGGCTTCACCTTCAGCAACATAACTCTGATAATAACGAGTTAATATTCCAAAGTCTGCCATAAACATCCTTTTGAAGGTATTTATTAGCTCTAATTACAGAGAGAAATGGGGCCATATACTCATAAGATGTCATTAAAAATGAGTTAGAATGCCCATGGGAACCTAGACTACTCACCTTACTGTGTCTGTTTCCTGGTTGCTAGAACTTTGGGATGATTCATTTTGAGTGTTTTTATTGCAGCGAGTTCCCTGATACATTTCAATGGTGCCCAACAGTTTGTTATACAGACTGTTTCAAATCACGAGAGCAGCTCTCACTTCAAGTCTGATATGATCCGCATGACCATAGCTGAAACCTTGAACTCTGAACCTTAAACAAAGTCTGCCATATATAGCTTACATATTCCTAGCAGAATGTAGCCTATTAATGACTTGTCCATCTGGCTTGGCTAAGCTCTCTCCATACCACGCTGAGTTAGAGCGGGAAAATCAGTGAAGTTAGCCATGAAGGAGAACTTTCTGCTTGGAAAAGTGTTAAGATTGTTAGTACTACTCATTTCAAAATGGATAAACAATGTCATGCAATCAATAAATATGCTCCGAGCATTTTTTATTTGTGAGAACTGGGCCCTAATCTCTGTGCAGGGGAGGGTTTAAACACTAGAATTATGTTACAGAGAATCTGTAAGAACAGGACAGAAATGTTTCTCACCAATAAGTGACCCCAATGTATGTGTTGGCAGTTAAACGATTGGAAGCTTTGTCCTCTTTGCCAAACATGCACCTTCCTCATCATCAATTTAAAAAACTATCCTGTGGACATAAAGAGGCAGAAGGAATGCCTGACCTCAGCCAGATGGTTCCTGTTTTTCTTGCACACACACGTGTTCCTGCCCCATCTGTGGACTCAGTGGGTCACTGCCCTGGGCAAGGAGGCCAAAGATGATACTGATCACCTCTCTAGGTCTTGGCTTCTCAACTGTAAAATGGGGTGGGGGTAGGGGGAATGAAGGAATGACTTCTAAGGTTCCTCTCAGCTCTGTTCTGAAGTGACTTTGAGCAAGCAAGTGACTATTTCTATACTTGGATGAAGCTGTCCTGGTATGTCTGAAGAGGCAAACTCAAGAGGACTGCTGGCCTTCTGGACTGGGGGAGGGGGAGGAGGAAGAGGAGGAGCAGAGCGAACAGCAGCACTCCTAGGATGGTGGTGAATGGACAGTGCCAGGGCCTCTGGGGGAGCCAGAGTCATGGGACTCTGGTGCTGGTAGGGCCAAGCCCAGGCCAGCTTGCAGGAGGACAGTGCAGCCAGAAACCCTCTGCGCCCGTGTGTTCCCCTTCCCAAGGGGCAGCATGCTTCACGTGAGTGCCGGGCAGCTGACATTTGCAGGATCTTCACTCCGAGGTCTGAAGCAAACAGCCAGTCAGTTACTGGCCTCAGTGACATCTCAAGATGTGCCTAGCAGGGCTTTTGCGCTGTTCAACATGGTAGCCACTAGCTATGTGTGGCTTTTTAAATGTAAATTTATTTATTTATGTATGTATTTATTTACTTATTTTGAGACAAGGTCTTTCTCTGTCACCCAGGCTGGAGTGCAGTGGTGCGGTCATAGCTCACTGCAGCCTCCAGCTCCTGCGGTCAGCCTCCCAAGTAGCTGGACCTATAGGCATGTGCTACCATGTCCAGCCAATGTTTTATGTTTTGTAGAGACAGCATCTTGCCATGTTGCCCAGGCTGGTCTCAAACTCCTGGGCTCAAGCGATCCTCCTGCCTCAGCCTCCCAAAGTGCTGGGATTCTAGATGTCAGCCACCGTGCTCAGCCCTGAATTTAAACTAAAATGTATACAATTAAATTAAGAAGCCAGTGCCTTAGTAGTCACACTACCACATTTCAGGTACACATGCGCACATGTGCTGTGGCTTGAGGCAACCATACTGCACAGCTCAAGTAAAGAACATTTCCATCTTCACAGCAAGTTCTCTTGAACAGTTCTATTCTAGAATGTGGCATGGTGCTCACACACTGAAGAATTAAAAAACGCCTCTACTAACTTCATCTTTTTTTCTATTACCTTTCTTTTCTTGCTATAGAATGTCTATATACACATTCTTTGAGAGTAGAGAAGAGACATTTGATGTCAAATATCTGGGTTCAAGCTTCAGCTCCCCATCAATTTTAGGAGAATTATATAGCACCTGTTTCTGCATCAATAAAAAGAGATTCCCCAGGTAATGGAAACAATATAGGTAATAAACATTAAGTTTTTGGTCAACTCTACTCACTGTAGATTCCCACCAAGTGATGCACAGAGAAATGGGAAGGGTCATGTCATTAAATTTTTGTTAAAAAGAGGTGTTTTGGAGGAATAATACTGGTGGTTTTTCAGAAGACACAGTAAGGATAAAATGATGCTACTTCCTTTGAGGTGGGAGGCACCCTTTAGGGAGCCTTCTTGACTTTTAGATTTTATAATGCAAAGTCTAGGACATTCCGATCCGTAGAATATTAACACACACCTTGGAAATTAACTCAGGAGTCTCTGGTGGTACACAGGAAACAATCACAAGACCCATCCATTTGTCACTCGAGACAAAAAGATAAGTTTTCATTGTTCTTTCTTCTACTTTATTGTATAAATTTGTGCGAAATTCTGTCCTGACTTTGGCATCACTTTCATGCAAGGCTGTTAATGCTTGCCCAGTGATAAATTGGGCCCTCTCTCTCCTGTGTTGGTATGAAGGGGTCTTTTTGTTGGCAGGATTATTTCCCCAAAAGGACCAAAGGACGCTTGAATTTCCCATGTGGCACAAAGGTGCCAAGAGGAAAGCACCCCTCCAGAGGAGATGGTCTCAGAGAGGAGGAAAGGGCTGGATTTCCAACTGACTCTCACTCTCCAGAGGCTGGCATCTGAGACACGGGCCAGAAGAAACCAGCAGTTCTGGTTTCCAGGGGCCTATCAATGGCATCTCTGACCCACTCAGAGGAAGGGAGCACTCTGCCCTTGCCAATGTGAGAACACCCCAGACGACTGGAAGGGAGCAGATAGGGCCTTTGCACCCCTCCCCAGCCTGTCCCTGAACCTCCAGCCAGTCTCAGGATGCTGGTTGTCAGGGCCCAGTCAGCCAGGGCCCAGCAGGCATCTAGGACAACCCTGGACACTGCCAGGCTGCTTCCCAACAGCATAAGAACTCACTTGAGTGGGCAATAAGGGGAGCTAATCCCCTATGTCTATGTCTGAAGTCAGATTGTCCTTGGTTCAAATCCTGAGTCCGCCACTTATTGGTGGGAATTATTTTAACCTCTCTGAGCATCAGTTTCTTCTATAAAATGGGGACAATGATATTCTTTCACAGGGTGCTATGAGGGTCAGATGAAATAACAGTTGTAAGCAGTTAGCACAGCACCTGCTTCATACTCATACTCACGTACATCCTTGCTTTGCCTTTTTCTAGTTTGATTTTGGGCACTTTAGCCTCTCCCTGCCCAGTCTTCCCATCTGTAAAATGGGGACAATAACAGCACCGGCCTCACTGGAGTGTGGAAAGGATAAAATGAGTTAGCATAAGCAATGTACTTAGAACACGGCCTGGCACGTAGAAAAATGTGAAGTAACCGTCTGCTACTCTTCTTCATTTAATCAATATTTGTTAAGTTCTTGCTATGTGCCATGCATAATGATAGGAGCTGGAATGGTGCCTGTTATTAACCAGTCTGCTTTCCACACACTCCAGGCTGGTCAGGAAGTTCTGCCCTGCCTGGCCGTGCCCCGTCCACACACACATTGACGAGGAGCCCACCCCAGGCAAGGTTCTGTTTGGCCCCTACCTGGGGCTCCTCAGTCTCCATCGCCTCATTCCTAAGTGCAGGAAACTGGTTCCAAGGACAAGTGCTTGCTACACATTGCAGAAATAGTGCTGGAATAAGGGCATGTCTGAGAAGATCCGTTCAGCTGTCAGAGAGCACTCAGGGATGCCTCCCACTGGTGTGCAGAGGTAACTGGCATGAAAGTGCGTTAGAAGTCACCGCCCACCTGCGGTAAGCGAGGCATTTAAAAATGCATATACCTATTTCAAGTGAAAACAGAGAGATGCCTCATTGTCATTTCTGTGATTCTCACAGTGATTTTGTCTTTGAGCTTTTTTTTTCTCTCTAAGGAACTGAAGGCACATTGGCCTGGGATTGTCAGTGTTCTTCACTGTGTCCAAACTGGATGCTGTTCAGAGAAGGCCTTATCATGCGGGGTCCAGCAGTCTTCTCCCTCGACAACTCCAGCTTTTTTGCACTGCCCATTCTCTGCCCTTTTTTGCATTCACCTTAAGTTGTATTCCAATATCCTTAAATGTGAATTTATATGTTCTTATATCACAGTGTGTATGTGTGTTTCTACTTATGAAAGACAGAGATACAGATACAGAGACCGAGGAAGGGAGAGAAGGAATGAGAGAGACAGAGCATGAGAGAGAGAATGATGGAGAAAATGAATCAGACCACAAAAGCAGGGCATAGACCATGAGGATGTTTACCTGCCTGCTGGCTAAGGCACCTATATTTTCTAGGGCAGAATAACTTTTCATGTGTTTTGAGTGGGGGCAGGAGGCAGTGAACAGTACCTTGAACGATAGCTTCTCTGTCAACATCGTCAGTCAACTGCAGGAGAAACACCGCCCCTCTTCAAAAATGACTGTAGTGAAAACGGAGCAGGTGGGACTGCAGCTAGGAGGGTAGTGGGTAGGCTGCAGAGTTTTCGCCACCAAATGACCGCAGCTGTTCACAGATAAGCTGGAAGCCTGGAGTGCCGCGTGTGCCTGCCACTTCGTTCCTGGGACAGCCCCTGCGTGTGCTAGGTGACGTGTCGCCACCAAGCCAGGCCTCATGAGCACACGGTTAGATCCTCAATGTTAAAAAGGTGCTGGATCCGGGAGGAGGACAGCAGACTGAGGTCAAGGGAGGCCCTGGAAATGCTGAGAGGGCAAAGGGATGGTGAGGGACTTTTATGTTCCCAGTACAGGAAGAAAAAAAAATGTATTTCAAGAGGAAATAATGCTTCATTTAGAGCACACTTTCCCAGGTTATCTGATTCTGGGCCTTGCATTGTCTTTTATCAGTTGTGGGGTTGGGGTGAGTGCCGGTCACAGGCGTGCCTGTGCTTCTCCAGGTTTCACAAGCTCCTTTGGGCTGTGCAGTCTGCTGCTTTAATTTTGTTGCAGGCTGACCTGGTTCCTGGTTCCTGTTTTAGTTCTGCCACTAGGTGGCGCAAGCTAACTTTTTAGGGGTGCGGCTCTCAATGCAGAAGGCAAGGGCATCATGATCTGACGTTCCTGGATTTGAATCCTTTGTTAGTTTTGTGACCTTGGGCAAGCCACAGCTTCTCCTTCTGTAAATTAGACAGGATGAAAATCACCTTGCGGGGTGGTTGTGAAGATTAAATGAGATGACGTGTGCTAAGCATCTTGCACAGTGTTAGGCACACAGTCTAAATGGCTGCTTTTCTCTTTCCTTGTTCATCCATTCAATACACACTTATTGATCCATATTTCTGTGTCATGACTGATAAGGACTTTGTCCACAAGCATCCTACAATTTAGCAGAATGTCTTACACACACACACACACACACACACACACGCTACAGTCTTTGCTGGAATATAAGACATATCTTCCACTCCCTGGTTTAAATTTATCCAAAATTTACTCTGTGCAAATGTATTTATGTATGAAAAGCCACATTCTGAAGAGGAAACACAATGGTGGATATATAGCAACAACAACAGCAAACACTGAAAATACTCATTTCATGCTTCTCTTTCTCAGAAAAATTGCAAGCCATTGGCCTCACAACTCATCAAGTACAACGTCAATTTTCCCACCTAATTTTTATTTAAAATATTTTATTCCTGTAATACTTTCATTTCAATTATTATTGCTATAAATACTTTTCTTTTTATCTATATAATATTATGCTTTTCTTTCCAGAGTTAGAAGAGTATTACTATCTATGCAGAATCCATTATTCCCTGCTGGGTTCTGCTATAGAGTATTCCATGAACAAGATAACATGTTTCCCTCATAAAAGCAATTTAAAATCCCTTTCAGGCTGGGCACGGTGGCTCACGCCTGTAATCCCAGCACTTTGGGAAGTCAAGGAAGGCGGATCATGAGGTCAAGAGATCAAGGCCAACACGGTGAAACCCTGTCTCTACTAAAAATACAAAAATTAGCTGCATGTGGTGGCAGGTGCCTGTAGTCCCAGCTACTCAGGAGGCTGAGGCAGGAGAATGGTGTGAACCCAGGAGGCGGAGGTTTGCAGTGAGCCAAGACCACACCACTGCACTCCAGCCTGGCCAACAGAGCGAGACTCCCTCTCAAAAATAAACAAATAACAAAAAAAAAAACTATTTCAAAACATATATGTCTGTCCCAGAGGAGGGCACAGTGACCCTTAGGACAGTTCCCTCAGGATGGCCCTGGGCTGTGGGCCAGTGTGCCCTAAGTGGAGGGTGTGTGAAGAGGAGGTGGTAGGGGCCAACTTGCGAGGGATTTGCATGTAACACTAAGGAGGTCAGGTTTTGTCCACAGGAAACTGGGAGCCACAGCAAGCTTCTGAGCTGAGGAAGGTGGGATAATGTCCCCAGCCATGATCCCTGGGAAAAGCAAGGTCCATCCAAAGCTGGAAGCTAGATAGCTTTATCCTCAGTCACACCCCAAACCTTCTTCCCATCCCACCTCCTCTCTTTCCCTCCTCCTCCCTCTACTGTTCATTCATTCAACAAATGTCTGTTACCCATATACCATATTGCAGATACTGTTTTAGACACTCCAGTTAATCACAGAAAAAATAGTGACAAAGCTTCTTCCTCCCTGGAGCTTGCAGAAACACTCTCTCATTATGATATTTGCATATGCGTATGTCTTCTTTCATATGGGCCTCTTGAGCTGTTTGGGGGCACAGGCCTCCATGTGGAAGAAGCCGGGAATATGGCTTTTCCCCTGAGGCCCAGCTGCATCCCTACCCTCCCCATGGATTGGGGAACGCTTCCTTCAATTTCATGTGATGCTTCAGTATTTTTCCAGTAATCTCCCCTGCTTCTACAGGACTAAACCGGTTCAATTTCAGCTTCTGTCACATGCCATCAAAATGTTCCTGCTAGAAAGGACCCAGCCAAGAAAACTGGAAGGAATTTCTTGATTATGTCAGGACGCAGGACCAGCCCTAGAGTGGAGCCAAGGGCCCTGTGGTAGGATTCCCACAGATGTCTGAATGGCTGGGCCCTGTTTCCGTTCTAGGGCCTAAGTTGGAGACTGAATGTGCATCAACCATGTTAGTCTAGAAAGCCTGTGTTATAAAAGAAGACTGTGCCTATGTATGGTTTAGTTCGGGTTTCCCTGAAAGCAGAGCATGAGACAAGGACTGGATGCAGGTGGTTCATGGGAAACAGGAGTGTGGGAGTGAGGACGTGAGATGGGGCAGAAGGTGGGGCCAATATACGGACACGTTAAAGTTGCCCCTTGATTCTGTTAACCGTCTTAACAAATTCACAGGATGATTTCTACAATTATCCACCTGAAAGACAAAGGCCAGGCATCCATCTACTGGCTCCTGTCCCCTCAGTGACTGGCAGTTGTCCTGGGAGTGTTAACTGTCCTAGCAAGCCAGGGTGCTTGCTCCCTGGATGTTTGAGTAACTCTGTCTTCAGAGAAAACCCTGGTGCAGAATGCAGAAGATGCTTAGCACAGGGCTCAGGGAATCTGAGGCTGCACAGAACTGTTCAGCAGCTGTGCTGGAAAGCAGAGGAGGCCTAAGGACATGTGATATAGGCACCAGAGGTGTCTCCGCCATACCTTACTGAACTTTGGAGTTATGTTTTAAATTATGTGACCTCAGTTTGGGTGACATGCCCCTGGCATAGATGAGGTTGTCTCTGGCTCATATGTGGAATATTAGCCTCTGCCAGGACTCCAGTCTTAAGCATGGGTCTGGTAAGAAAGAGATGAGCTTCCAGAAGTTCTAATGAGGTTCTCATTCAACTTTGCACTGTCTAAGTGCCGATGGTGAGGCTGATTTGGGGGGACTCAAGAAGTATGCATATTCTTCAAAACATGTAGCTTTCTCTACTGTGTACCCCAACTGTGCTGACTTCCTTAAACCTTTGATTTGCCCAATGGTGTTAGGATGCCTGGCCCATCCTCCAGCCTGGGCCAACTATTGGCATTGATCAGTGTAGCAGTGATGCACAAATCCTGCTGCTCTCCAGGCTCAGAGTCCTGTTTAAAGCTCTCCTGTGTGGCTGCACACAGTAGCAGAGTCTGCATCTGGAATGCTCGTTCCTCTCCTTCCTGGCAGCCAGGCTCCATTTAGTTTAAGAATTTTGTGGCCAGGAATGTTATCTGAGCTGTCACCATCATGCTTTGTCACCCTCAAGTGAACGACAGGAAATGGATCGGCGAGACCTGTCAGTTTCCTTGCTGCTGGCATCACTCAGGTTCAACCATGAGCATCACACTGTGAGTCGCTGAGGAGGTGGAGAGAAGCCACTCAAATGTCTCTGCCAGACTTCAAAAGAGCTTTAGGAGATAGAAGTGCCTTATCGATTGGTGCCTGTTCTTCTGTCTTGATTGTTGCTTTGAGCCATGCAGCTGTGTTACCATGGGTGCCTGCCACTCTCCTGAGGGTGCAGAGCCTGTCTTATGAGACTTGAGAAAGAAAAAGTCACCAACCCCCAGGTCTGGCTGGAGTCCCCTCCTTACTTAACATACACAATTTCACAGAACACCAATATCAGACAAGGTCATTCTGTGGCAGTGGCAGAGTGAGACAACACCACCACACTGAAACAAGAACACCCAGCAAACTATGAAAATGACCAAATAGCTCCTTCTCCTGGCAAATATGAGGAGTGTTTATCAAGTACAGCTCCAGCCTGCTCTGTTCTTCCCACAACCTCCTAGATACAAATTGTTAGGCTGCCCAATTATAAAATTATCCCACTTTCTGACAGCTCCCGAGCAAGACCATGTTTCCCAATCTTCCCCACATCACCTAACCCAAGTCCTGACCTCCTGAGAAGCTCCTCTGGACACCGTCCTACTGAGACACCCATGGTTCCTCGTGTGGGTGGTCTTCCTTGTTGCAACAACTTCCAATAAACCTAACTTTGATCACCCAGAGGTATGTTCCTGGTGGTGCTGGCGGGTGAGCATAGCCCCAAGGGAAGCTGGCCAGTGCCAGTCCTCTGCACAGGAAGGAGGTGCTTCCTGGGCGCCCACCGCATCAGCTGCGGAAGTGATCCCTGGGAGCCATTTGGCAAGGCGAGCTGGGCTGTGACCTGAGGGAACCTTTGTTGGTTGGCTCTTATTGCAGATGTTTTGGTGTCCAGTGTCGCATCCTTGGGCCTCTTTGTAAATCAGCCCCAGCTGTGGTGGAACTTCCGTGGGGACTCAGATTCATCTTGCACGACTTCCAGGTCAGGCCCCATCCTCTCCACATTTCTGCCTTGGGGCCTTCTCTAACGCCTTGGGAGCTTGTTCTGCTCTTGTAACTGCAGCCTGCGAAGTGTACTGCAGGGAGTGAATGGCCTCGGGTATAACTTTCAACCAGTAAGGGATGAGAGCTGGTGGGAAAATGTCTCAGTCTGCGGTTCTTTAGGTAAATAGCTCTGGAACATGTTCTGTGGGCATCTCAGAGTAGAAAGAATCAAACCCCCTTCCTCATAGCACCCTCACATTGACTTTTCTTCCCTCCCTATCTTACTCTTCCCTCTCTCTCACTCCTGCTTCCTGGGATTACCTCCCAAATAAATCACCTGCATCCAAGGCCTTGCTCAGGTTCTGCAGTTACATTACCCTAAACTAAGACACCTCCCCAGCCATCCCTACCACCACCTCCTTCTTACAGAATTTTCTTTTCTTTTTTGCGACAGCGTCTCTCTCCGTCACCCAAGCTGGAGTGCAGTGGCACAATCACGGTTCACTGCAGCCACAACCTCCCAGCCTCAAGTGATCTTCTTGCCTCGGCCTCCTAAGTAGCTGGGACTATAGGCATGTGCTACAATGCCTAGGTATTTTATTTTTATTTTTTGTAGAGACTGGGTTTTGCCATGTTGCCCAGGCTGATCTCGAATTCCTGGGCTCAAGAGATCTGCCTGCCTTGGCCTCGTAAAGTGCTGGGATTACAGGCGTGAGCTACCCTGCTCAGCCCCTACAGAATTTCTTAACCCTAATATTGGGCAGAATTGTTTCCACCTCCAGCTCTAATAAGATTTCCCAAGCTCCTGGCCACAGAGATTAGTTCAGGGGCAGGCACATTCTGTAAGTCAGTTCAGTCCGAGTAAACAGTAGAGCTTTGCTGGGGATTCTGGGGCATAGACTTAGGCTCAGTCACGGGCCTGTGGGCATACGGTGGCTTAAGGAGAGCTGCACAGTTTTGCTACTTGTCCCTTTGATAGGTGGAGTCTGCTTCCCCTCCTCCCTCAGCCTGGGCTGGCCTGTGATTGCTTTGAGCAAAGGAGTATGCTGAAGGAGATGTCATGTCAGTCCTGGGTCTGGCCTTTAAGAAGAGGGGCGGGTTCCCTGTTGGTCGCTGGAGATGTTCAACCACTGTGTAAGATAGCTGCCACACAGATGACAGAGAGAAGTCTTGAGATTATATGGAGAAGGGAGGGCCCAGCTGAGTCCAGCCCGCCAGCCGCCCCTGCTGTGTGAGAAGCTCTTTTGTACCCTCCAGAAAAGAACAGCCATGAGCACGGTGGCTCACAGCTGTAATCCCAGCACTTTGAGAGGCCGAGGTGGGTGGCTCACCTGAGGTCAGGAGTTCAAGACCAGCCTGGCCAACATGGTGAAACCTCATCTCTACAAAAATGCAAAAATTAGCCAGGCATGGTGGCAGGTGCTTGTAATCCTAGCTACTTGGGAGGCTGAGTCAGCAGAATCGCTTGAACCCAGGAGGCAGAGGTTGCAGTAAGCCGAGATTGCACCATTGCACTCCAGCCTGGGCAACAGAACGAGACTCCATCTCAAAAAGAAAAAAGTTGCTGTTTTAAGCCACTAAGTTTAGGGGTAGTTTGTTATGCAGCAAAAGATAACTGGAACAGTGTAGTGGCAGTCTGGAATTGTTACAGCCACATGCAGAGAGTCTAAAGCCATCCAAAAAGTGATCAGGACAAAGTCCTCTTAAATTTGACCTCAAGTAAGACCTCTGAAATGTCTAAATTTTAGCTCTGTGATTTTTTCGTTTCCACTTTAATTATGCTTGTTTCTAGGCACAAAAGAAAGATGTTGTGATCACTTTAGTTGAAGTTCAACAAGCATGTATTATGTGCCTATCAAGAGTCAGATACTATGCTAGGGACTCTGGGCAAACAGCTAAGCAAAATTTGTTTAAACTCTAGTGGAGGAAACATGTTTTTGATAATTTTAACACAAAGTGGTCCATGTTAAGACAGAGCTACATATGCAGTGCCCCAGAAGAGGGGTAATTAACTCACCCCGGGGGTTTGAGGAAGACCCTCCAGAGACATGATGCATAAACTGAGTCATACGTGATAGGTAAGAAGCTGGTAAAAGGAGGAAAGGGCATTCTGTGCAAAGGGAACAGAGCATGGCTAGAGCAGAGACAAGCAAAAGGGTGTTGTATTGAGAACTACAGAAACTTTGGTGTTCAGAGACGGGGCAAATAGCGGCAGGTGAGTCCAGAGGGTGAGGCAGGGTCAGGGAGGAACTTGTAGTCAGGCTGTGCTGGGGAGGCGGGGCATTACTCTGAAGGTAATGGGGAGTCACGGAAGAGATTACAGAAGGAGAGTGCTTTAGGTTGATCACTCGGGCTCTAGTGTAGATCAAAGGTGCTTGAGTGTGTGAATCTGAGGTTCATGGGTAGAGTCAAGGCTGAAGAAATTACCGGAACATAGGTGGATTATTACTTCACAATACATATTTTAAGGATCACTATATGCTGGGCATATCCCCATGGCAATGTTTGAAAAAGATTGTTATTTACAAATATAGGTCTATTTTGTGTCCCACTTGGCAAATGCATCAAAAGGAGCACTCGATTGCCTTCCTGGAATTATTTTTGAAATATCTCTGCCTTCCCAGAAACCAGGGAGTACATATTCAACTCTATCTGAGTCTGTGCTGACGTAAAATTCAGTGAAGATGATATTTTGCAATTTTCTGATTCATGAGTGACTCATCAAGTCATCCAAGCCAGTGGTTCAGAAAACACTTGGGACAAGGCCCTAGAGGTGTGACCTTGGTAAATAATGGATATTTAATAAATATTTATTGTTTTTAAATCTGCAAAGTAATCCCAAGAACTAGAATTCACTCTGGAAAAGGCATAATGATCTGGTTTGTTAATTGTGAACATATCATCCAGAAACTTAACTTTGTGCTTTGCAAACCACCTAAAGCACAGCCAGTGACATTTGTCACAGCACACAAATGTTTTCGCTTTACCAACCCAGCCCTCGTGAGTATCGGCCAGATGCTGTTACCTTTTGTGCTTTCTGAATGGACTAAGAAGGAGAGGATTAGAACCAAAGGGTTGGAGGATGACAAAATCGTCTTAAGCATCTGCCTTATGGTAAAGCCTTGAGAAAATCCAGAGGCCTCTTGACACTACCATGTAATGGCTTTTCCCATTAATGGGAAGCAGATAGGGTTAAAGGGTTGTCACTATTGTTTTAAGCAAGATTCTCACGCAACTTCCTATATCATATGTTTGCAACAAAGTAAGAAAATCATCATATATCCCATGGGAAGCCCACCCCCTTCACTTTTACATGCTATGCTTACTTGCCTTTTATGTTTCTTTTAGAAAGCAAGTAGGCCACAAACTTTGTTGGAAGCTGTGCAATAAAAGAGATCAGAACACCATCGCTTCCCAGAGTGTTTGACCAATTATGACAGCAGTGACTGAGTTCCAGATGGCAGGCACTTTCCTCATATCCCAAACTGAGTACACGGAGCTGGTTCTGGGGCATTGAAGGTTCCTACTTGGGCAGAGGGCAGGAGCTGAATGGATAATATCCAGGAATTGTGAGCACAGGATTTTATAGGTCTCTGTCTCAGTGTCCTGCAATTTTCATCCCACGACAATAAAAAATGAAGCTGAGCCCAATCTTGCCTGAGAGAGGAGGCATCTCAAAATGCAGGCACTGTCCTTGGCCATCCATCCGCCAACCTCCCACTTCCTGGCTCGCAGAACCTTTGTGAGGATCTGGGTGGCAATGTGCCCAGCCTTTGCTGAGGTACTTTCCTAGCCACTGTCCCCGCCACGCTTGCTGCTAGGACTCTAGCCAGCGACACAGATGGGGAGGTCTGCTGGGGGGCTTCTGGGCAAGATCTTTCTCAGTAAAGAGAAAGACGTTATTAATGAGGAGAACTTGCTTCTGTCGCCCTCTCCATCCTGTTTGGGATTCTGGGGCCAGGATGTAATGTTTGGTGTTGTGGTGACCATCTTGTGCCGATAAAGAGATAGAAACCAGGATCAAAAGCCAACAGGAATGGTGAGTGGAAGTTTAAAAAGAGCCTGGATCACAGATGCCTGTAAGCCATTATACCAGGCACGGAACCGCCTGTCCTCAACTAGGCATGTGAGATGACGGAAGTTCTTTATTTCTTGAATCCCTGGAAGTTGGTTATTCTGCTCCTTGTACCTGAACTCATCCAAACCAATGCACCTAATTTTGGCAGGTCCTAAAACAACCTCACCCTTATTTTTACCCATTCCCATTTGGACAGTCACTGTTTTATTTTCTTTACTCACAAATACTGGGAGGCAATCAACTGTGGAAGTTAAATGTGAAGGCCTTGGAACCAAATGAACCTGGGTTTGTGATCGAGGTCCAATATTTGGAAAGTTGCATAGCCTTAGGAAAATTACTCTGCCTGTGAAAATCTCACCCTTCAACTATAAAATGAGATAATATAAAATGGAGATAATAGTAGTACTTACATCATTGACCTATTGTGATTATAAGAAAAAATAATGTGGGTACAACAACTATTACAATGTTGTTACAATATGAACAACAATATTAATATTAATGTTAATATTGTAACAACATTGCAATAGTGATAGTACATAGTACTAACAATAGTAATGTTGTTATCGCTATTATCATAGTAATAGTATGTGCTAGTAAGCTAGCTCAGCATTAGCGCTTACGATGGTTGTTATTACTATGATTTCTGGCAGTGAATGCATATGTTTGCTCACGGAGATATTACTGTCTAATGATGTCCACGTTTTTCTCTAGTTGATTTTTCTCCCAACTCTTGAAATGTCATTTTTCTACATCCTAACTCCTGGTTTTTTCTCCTCCATAGTGGAACCCATGAAGTCAAGCATCCAACTCCATGGTAACTGCTAAGAGGAAACTAAGGAAGTGTGGACCATGGCTCTTTGCTAAAAGAAGCCTATAACTTAGTCTGGAAGATAATTCTGCAGAACCGTACTGAATAAAGTGTGGGGAAAAGAGCCATCTTAAAGCAACACATATCACGTGTCCATCTGGATCCCACCTGCAAGGCTAGTGTCATCTGGATAGAGAGATTGTACCTGGGCGAGGTGGCTAGCGCCTGTAGTCCCAGCTACTCAGGAGGCTGAGGCAGGAGAATGGCATAAACCTGGGAGGCGGAGCTTGCAGAGAGCTGAGATCCGGCCACTGCACTCCAGCCCGGGCGACAGAGCGAGACTCCGTCTCAAAAAAAAAAAAAAAAGAGAGAGAGAGAGATTAGGTGAGGAGGTGGCAGATAGGTAGGTGGAGGGTCCTGAATACCTGACAAGCTGGGCGGTGGGGGCATTGCCTAAACCAGTCTGCGAGGGGATATTATAGCCAGGGGCGTGGAGCAAGAACGTCAAGGAGACAGTGGTGGCTCCATCATCAGACAAACCAACCCACTACCTAGAGTCATGTGCCAGAGCCTCCCATGCAGAGTGGTCAAGGATATGCTCAAAGAGTTGACTGGAGATTCTCAAAGAGTTACATTCCTTTTCATGTGACCCACATCAGGGAGTGGTGGGGGAACAGGACTTTATCTCCAAGATAAAAGTCAATAGGCCTCAATTGTGGCTTCCACCTGTGTACTCAGATCTGTACAGCTGCCTGTCCCTTGTGTATGGTGAAGGCTCACTAGACGATAATAGCTGGGGTCAGCAGCATGACCAGTAGAGCAACAGAATGCAAAGTAGACATAGGGCTGGAGAGCTTGGAACTGTCCATGAGTTTGAGGAAGGGGAGGTGCCTCAGGCCGTTTGTTTTATCGGAACCAGCCTTGGATATGCCAACACTGACATGTGAAGGGGCATGATGAGCTGGACTGCCCCAAGCATAGATAGTAACAGGCAGGAGGCACCCTGGACTTGGCTGTTAAACAGGTTTTACGAGTTTGTATTGGCTTCGGAGCACAAGGAGTGAGGTTTGTTGGCCTGGTATAGCCCTGGCCTCAAGGCTTGCTTTTGGAAGTCCCTTTCCTTGGTTTGACTTCTACCATTTGTGTTTTGAAGTCTGGCTAAATTGAATGCCAGAGATCAGAGTTCATATAAATAACCAGAGGTTATTGCTTTTGGACAATCAGAGCTTGTGTCTGATTGTCCTTACATCCCAAACACAAAAGATTTGTGCGTTAGGGGGAGTGTGTGCTTCGCCCTTTGTGAATGTCTTCACCACAGTAAGATAAAAACTAGAGTGTTAAACTGTATCTCTTGGCACAGTTTAATCTCTTTGGCTTGGCTAAGATACTGAGAGTTATTCTGTGCTTCTGAGCAACCCTCCCTTCCATGTTTGTATTCTTATTGCAGCCGTGGACTCATTAAGAAAGCTCGTTTGCTCAACCTCTGTTAACAGTGAAGGCCCCTGGAATCTTTATGTCCCCCAAAGAAAGAAGACTGTGGGCTACAGTGTCAATGTTTTATTATTTGATTTTTAAAAATAATTTGCTTATTCCTACTTTTTTCTTAAAAGGACTGGAGTCTGCTCATAATGAGTATATATGCTATACACTGTTTCCCTCTTTTTTTGTTATTTTTTGCTCTTCTGTTATTTATAACAGAGAAACACTTTTATATTTTTAAAGCTCATTCACTATTTCTTTGGTAATATTTCTCTGTTTACTTTTAAAGAATCTGTAATTTATCTCCTACAGTTGAGTCAAATACTGTAGTCCAGGGGGTGGCAAACTATGACTGTTGGCCAAATCTGGCCAACAATGTGTTTTTGTAAATAAAGTTTTATCAGAATACAGCCATGGTCATTTGTTGATTATTGTCCATGACTCCTTTTGTACTACAATGACAGAGTCAAGTAGTTAACAAAGTTAACAGAGTCTGCAAAGTTAAAAATATTTCCTATCTAGCCCTCTACAGAAAAAGTTTGCTAACCCCTACTCTAGTTCATAGTCTAACATAATTTTGAAATATCCCAACTAGCACTCTTTGGTGGTATGTGGCAACAATCTGTATTAATTCTTCTCCATACCACTGTCACTCTGGCCTTTGAGTTCTAATTCCACTGAATGCCCAGTCCTTTTTTTTTCAGACAGACTCTTGTTCTGTTGCCCAGGCTGGAGTGCAATGGCGCAATCTCAGCTCACTCCAACCTCCGCCTCCCGGGTTCAAGTGACTCTTCTGCCTCAGCCTCCCGAATAGATGGGATTACAGGCACCCATCACCATGCCCAGCTAATTTTTGTATTTTTGGTAGAGATGGGGTTTTACCATTTTGGCCAGTCTGGTCTCGAACTCCTGACCTCAAGTGATCTGCCTGCCTCGGCCTCCCAAAGTGCTGGGATTACAGGCATGAGCCACCACACCTGACCTGAATGCCTAGTCTTACTGGTATCTATCCCACCCAGCAAGGCTGCTCTTTTCCTCTCTGTCCTGTCCAGGGAATTCATTCCTATTCCTTGATTTTCATCCCCAACATACTATGCAAGTCATTATGGAAGTCTTAGCTAAAAGTCTGGGGTGATGGAAATAAGGCAAATAACTTTATATTGAGGACTAGACACCTAATCCTAAAATTCCTCTGGCAAGTCACTCCTGCCCTCATTAGAGATACCTTCTTGATCATCTCACTCTTTATGTCTTTATCATATTGTTTGAACCCATCTCTTCCTCAATACTCATATCTGAATCTCCCTCGCTTTATCATGGAGAGCAATCATGCACTTCACTCCTAACTTCTATGGTGTACTTCTATATCCTCTAACACTGGTATGTATCAGTTGTAGGAAAATAACTGAAATATATGAGGTGGAACATTTTTTGTGAGGCTGGAGGAACCTTGCTTCATCAGGCTTTGGGTTTCTTCAAGAAGGGGCATCAATTAGTGGAACACTCATGGCCTCTCTCCATTCCATATTCACTTTTCCCCAGGGAAAAAGGATGTCTAATGTTATAATAAGATTGGGATAAGGACCGGCCAGGCGCGGTGGCTCACTCCGGTAATCCCAGCACTTTGGGAGGCCAAGGCAGACAGATCATGAGGTCAGGAGATCAAGACCATCTGGCTAACATGGTGAAACCCCGTCTCTACTAAAAATACAAAAAAATTAGCCAGGCATGGTGGCGGATGCCTGTAGTCCCAGCTACTTGGGAGGCTGAGTCAGGAGAATGGCATGAACCCAGGAGATGGAGCTTGCAGTGAGCTGAGATAGCGCCAGTGCACTCCAGCCTGGGTGACAGAGAGAGACTCCATCTCAAAAAAAAAAAAAAAAGATTGGGGATAAGGACCAAGTGTGTTGCCCCTCCCTCAGACTCTTTCTCTTGGACACAGCTGCCTTTCAGAAGCCCATAATCTGGCCTTGCAGTTTGTAGGATAGGTTCAACTCAGGGGAATGGGGTTATCTTGTGCATGCGTTGAGATGACTGATGAAACAAAGAGTAAACTGTGATAAGAAAGATAATTCTTACAGATGCAAGCTTTTGGTGGGACAAGTCATGTATGTTTGGGTGGGTTTCCCCACTAGGAGACATTGAGACAAGGATTTGTGTGCAAGTGGTTTACTTGGAAGATGAGCCCAGGAAACACTAGTAAGGAAGTGGAGAAGGGAATGTAGCCAGTTAAAGATGCATTATCAAGCCAGCTACCACTGTGGGTGACTAGAGCTTAATCCCATGGTAAACTCTGGGGAATGGTGTAGAATGTGCACCTCAGAGCTATCCTATGGGAGAGGTGAGGGAGCTGAGGTATTTATACACCAACTCCTGTCAGTCATCAGTTGAGGACTGCTTTTGGGGAATGTGACTTCCAAGGCTTTTCTGGCCTTCCCCACATCATAAAGCAGTCTTCTTTGGCTTTGGGGAAAACAAAACAAAACAAAAGAAAAAACAAACAAACAAAAAAACAAAAAAACCAGGTGAAGAAATACAGATAACTGACAGTTGGAACCGTTTTCCAAGAAAGCTGAAGCTGTAAGACCAGAGGGATGTGGGTGGGGCCAGAACACTCAATGTCACTACTATAGCCTCTGGTGTTGGAGGATAAATTTTGGTATCTCTTTCTTAGTTATGCATGCTTTAACTTTACTGCAGGACTTAAGGATTAAGACAATCAAATCTTGGGCTTTGGCAGGATTTGTTTTCCAGTCACCTAATTTCACGTTTGGCTATTAGATGTGGCTATTTTCAGAGGCCACAAGTCCTGGTCCATCTCCAGGGAGTCCCCTATAGTTGCCTCTATGAAAATCCACTGTATAGGGTGATCTGCCTGCCAGAGCCCCAGCTGCCTCCTCAAGATGAGGGCCATATTCCCATCAGTATTGGCAGCACTCCCAGTATCCCTATTGTTCCAAATCCATATTAAATGGCATTTCTGTACCCCCACACTATGGATTCCCTGAGGAGGAGAGCTGCCACTGAGAAGAGCTGAAAATCTGACCTATTAATTTATTTGCTCAGTGTTCTAAAAATCCTTTGGAGAAACTGATGCTGTTCGCTCCATCAAGATTGGTCAGTTGAAACTGGTGGTGAAAGGGCGTGGAGGCCCAGATAGAGGAAAAGTTAAGAATGAAATAAAAATTACCACAAGAACCTGGTGCTGGAAAAGCAGGTTTGCTCAAAGATGAGAAGCAGAGGGAAGTTGGGGCAAGATAAAGAAAGTGAGGAAGGGAAAACATGCCCACAAATAGCAAGAACAACAAAAAAAGGTTAAAAAACTTCCCTGGTCAAAAAAGCAGAACCAGCGGACAGAATGGGAAAGAGGAAGAATGCTGAGGGAAAAGAGGAAAATGAATTAACAATGGTTGTTATCACATTGAACAAGATACATTATCCTGGCTGGGCATAGTGGCTCACGCCTGTAATCCTAGCGCTTTGGGAGGTTGAGTGGGTGGATCACCTGAGGTCAGGCAAGCTGTTTATGTGTGGTGGTAACTTAGTGTATTGGTATTATGTAGAGCCTTCAGTGATAAAAAAAAAATAAACATCCCATACCCATGGAAAGAACTACTACTCCAGCAAAGATCCTCATAATATTAAAACAATGCTTAGGACACACTGCCATATCCAAAGGGCACATTTCATGTAAGAAGGAGTTGAAACTGGAAAGAAGATTTGAGATTGGAGGGACTATTATTATTATTATTATTTATTTTACTTTAAGTTCTGGAATACATGTGCAGAACATGCAAGTTTGTTACATAGGAATACATGTGCCATGGTCGTTTGCTGCACCTATCAACGCATCAACCTGTTATCTAGGTTTTAAGCCCCGCATGCCTTAGGTATTTGTCCTAATGCTCTCCCTTCCCTTGCCCCCCACCCCTCGACAGTCCCCGGTGTGATGTTCCCCTCCCTATGTCCATGTGTTCTCATTGTCCAATTCCCACTTATGAGTGAGAACATGTGATGTTTGGTTTTCTGTTCGTGTTAGTTTGCTGAGAATGATGGTTTCCAGCTTCATCCATGTCCCTGCAAAGACATGAACTCATTCTTTTTTATGGCTGCATAGTATTCCATGGTGTATATGTGCCACATTTTCTTTATCCAATGGAGGGACTATTATTAGTACAGGAATGATAGAGGGGTCTAGAATCCTAGAAATAGCACCTCCTTGGTTATTGTGCTTGATATATCATTTGAAATATGCCCAAATCAAGGTATTTGAATAATCGGGGCAGGACTTGTGGGTGCTTTGGGCTTTGCCCAAAAGTGATCACAGACAATTTGCACTTTAAGAACTTCTAAAGAGCAACATAAATAGTTTACATAATAAGTAGAGTTGTGCCCAGCAAGGCAGCCCGTATCAATGTTTTGCACAATGTTTGCACAAATCTACATATTATGTACACTATCCTTGTTGGTTTTTTTTTAATGCTTTTTAAAAATGCAACTTGTTTGCATTTTGTTTGTCCAAATTTGGTGACTGGTCACAGATCACTTGGTGTCCAGCTGGCTTTTTCACAGCCTTTCAGTAGAAAAATAGAACCCCCTCACAATAAGCACAATAACCTGACCTCTAAAATGTCAAGTTCTGCTGCAGTGGTGCCATCATTATTGTCACTGAGGACTTTTCAATCACCGTGTCTATGTTATTTGGAATTCTGAATTTTCCAGTGGGATCTATGGCATTGAGACCAAAGAGGAAACAGGTCAGGCCGCCTCCAGGGAGGATATCTGCTCTTACTGTTGTAATACAGCATAAAGAGTGTGGGACTCTAGACTGCTGGCTGGACACTTCTCTCTGTTCTCCCCAGTGGGATAGTTAATAATGATGATGAACTTGGTGGGGGTGGTAACAAAATTCAATCTTGAAAAACAAACAACAAAATCCAATCACAAAATTCAGGTAGACAAGTGAAACCAATCTCTTGGGAATCAGATCTCTCCACTGACAAGTTTCTCTACTTTTAAATTGACCATTATGGATAAAATGAATGCTGAGTTCATAGAGAAGAAGAGAATTTGAACACTTGGTTACACTAAAGGAGAAGGTCCTTTTAGAACTAAATGGAGGCATCTGTTTTATTTAAATTAAGGGTCTGTAAGTACCAGCCAGGGACTGAGTTGACAGCCACTTCTATAATAAAGTAATAAATCATGGAGCTGGTTAAGGAAGCAAGAAACACCACATTCTTGCTTTGTTCAACTAATTAGGCAATAAGCCATCTGGGTCCTTTTGTTAATTACCACCAAATACAACTTACACAATTGAATTCAGCCTTTTATTTAATTATATTAATTTATCCCAGCAACTTCAAAGATCCACAATGCCAATAATAAAGTTCATTTAAAAAACAGAAGTCTTTAAAAATTTTTTTGCTTCAATCACTAATACCCTTTACACGGTTGCCATCTGAGAACTTTTAGCTCCGTCTCAGTCTCAGGATTTAGGGAAATTTGTTTTAAATATAGATGAGTCTGAAGTAAGAAGACAGTGGCTAAAGTCTCTTCTCTAGATGAGATAATGAATCTACCTAGAACTGTTTGTGATGATGAAATGTTCTATATCCGTGCTCGTCAATACAGTAGACCCTAGCCACAGGTGGGTAGTGAGCATTTGAAATGTGGCCAGTCCAGTTGAGGAACTGAGTTTTAAATTTTCTTTGATTTTAATGGATTTACATTAAAATGGCCACATTTGGTTAGTGGCTACCATATTAGACAGCACAGGTCCAGAGTGTGTTCTGAGGAAGGAGAAATGCAGTGAATCCTTGACTAAGCAGGTAGACAATGAATACGCAATTATGATAGGTATTGTTTGGAAACACTGCTCTTCCTGCCTAGTTTTTCTTATTTGAAGGATACTGTGTTCTAAGATAGCCCAAAGAAGATTAGCATCTTTAGGGGAAGATTTCTAAGCTGACCATGTGGAAAGGTAGGTAAGTCCATCTGGAGAAAAATGAATATGAATGGTGTTTATTAAATAGCAGAACCCATCCCATTCAGCAACTCTTATGGCTGAACTAGGTAAGCCAAGTCATAGCAAGGAAAGTCATTTAGCTCTTACTAGTCTCAGCTGTGCTCCAGATGAGCCGTGTTCTTCCCATACTCATGGACATTCAACCTGTGGACACATTTGGGGGTTCCAGACAGTTATATAGGCTCAGAGATGGCCCTGTCTGCTCTGGACATTAACACCCAAATGTTACCTGTCATAAGAATTTTGGCTCAGGCTCTGGCATTTTCCTCCCAGGGAGGTTTGCTTTTTTAGAAAGGTTGCTGTTTCTGCTCCAGTCAGTGCAAACCCTGTAACAGGGCATCAGGAGAGTTTCTCTTTTCCTTTTTTGAGATGGAGTCTCACTCTGTCACCCAGGTTGGAGTGCAGTGGCACGATCTCAGCTCACTGCAACTTCTGCCTCCTGGGTTCAAGTGATTCTCCTGCCTCAGCCTCCCAAGTAGCTGGGATTACAGGCATGCACCACCATGCCCGCTAATTTTTGTATTTTTAGTAAAGACAAGGTTTGCCATGTTGACCAGGTTGGTCTCGCACCCCTGACATCAGGTGATCCGCCCACCTCAGCCTCCCAAAGTGCTGGGATTACAGGCATGCGCCACCGCGCCCGGCAGGAGAGTTTCTCAACTGTGAACACCTTTGTTAACGGGAATGCTCAAATTGTGCTGATACTTCCAACACCAACAACTAAAGAGAAATTGATTGCAAGGGAATCTGGTTATGGTTATGGTTATGGTTAACCAAGTTAGAGAAGAGCTAGGGCAGGGGGAATAGAAGTAGATTCTCAGTAGGAAGGAAATTCTCCATAATGGGGGAAATTCTCATTAACATGAAAATGTCTTTTCCCAGGTCTCTTGATGCCTTTCAGCTGCTGGGTTGAGCTGGAGAATTGGGACAAAGTGCTCTCCCATCTTCTCTCCAATCCTAAACCTCCTCTCTGCAGCTTCCTTTCCTTCCTCTGAGATATGGCTCAACAAATGAACACAACATTTGTGCTAATAAACCCAATTCAGAGTTTTTGGAATATCAGGCCAATACATCTGCTTCACTCTTTAATCTCTATGGTTGGCCAAACAGACAATCCAAGTTAAGGCCATTTGAAGACAAATAAATTGATCCATTGGATTTATGCATCCTGGAGGTGCTGCCAGAGAATGTCCAGGCCAGAGAGAAAGCAATTGTTAAGTGCTCAGCAGAGAAAAACAAAGAATCTTCTGTACTATGTAATAATCATTTCCCAGTGATGAAGACAACAGTATAATGGATCAACTTTTTTTTTTTTTTTTAAAAAGTATCCAGCAGACAATGAAATAAGGTGTGAAAAGGAGAAACTTCCTATATTCTTTCACGGAGCTTTTTTCTCTCCTAACACCAGGAGCACAAACACAAAAGGATCAGCTTCATGAAATATATAAGCTCTTTAAGTTCACTTGGAGCTGAACTGTGATGGCCAAAATTCTCTTTTCCTCTGACACTGACATTCATCGTTCATCCACAGCACTGACCTCGTCAAATCGCCACTGCTGGCGGGCTTTTCCATCACACGGACGCAGGTACAAATCTTTATTGCTTTCTTGCACCACAGCTTCCATGCATTTCCCAGAAAGAATGTGGACAATCATCCCATTCTAAAAGGAGAAAAGAAAAAAGAAAAGAAAACCAGTCCCCCACAATCAGTCAGCAAAAGAGAATATTTTCAAGATTTGCGCTAATCATTAAGAGAATAACAGATGGTGAGAACTGGCCTGGAAAGGAATTGTGGTATTTTGATTAACATAAAATATAAATTAGGTAGCCCTAAAATTTGGATGTCACTCAAAACCTTAGGGGTAACTAATCCAATTATCTTTATTGTGGTTGTGTAATTGCATCATTTCTTAGAAAGTTCTGGTTAGTACAATTCCCAGAGCATGTTCAGTCTTTATGTTATATTCGTGACATTCATTGTTATCACCGTAGTTGTAAATTTCTGCTTTCAAAACGATTTAATCCACTTTACCATCTGTTAATCCTGCAGTTAGGCACTTGTTACCAGGCTGTAGTAGTAAGACCTCTAGGATATACTGAAGGCCTAAACCAGCCACGTTCAGAAGACCATGGCTATGCCCTGCTTAAAATCACCAGATTTAATATTGAATCCAACCTTCTCCTTTTCAAGAAAATTTTAATTTCCTTATGAAAAGTTAAACAACCTTAACCAGCAATGCTGAAAATGCCTATTTATGTATTCATCCTTCATTTATTCATTTTTGAGATTGATATGGTTTGGTTCTATGTGCCCACCCAAATCTCACGCTGAATTGTAATTCCCAGTGTTGGAAGAGGGGCCTGGTGGGAGGTGATTGAATCATGGGGGCAGACTTCCCCCTTGCTGTTCTCTTGATAGAGTTCTCACACGATCTGGTTGTTTGGAAGTGTGTAGCACCTCCTCCTTCGCTCTCTCTCTCTCCTGCTCTGCCATTTGAGGACGGGGCTTGCTTCCTCTTAGCCTTCTGCCACGATTGTAAGTTTCCTGAGGCCTCCTCAGCCATGCTTCCTGTACAGCCTTTAGAACTGTGAGTCAATTACGCCACTTTTCTTCATAAATTACCCAGTCTCAGGTATGTCTTTATAGCAGTGTGAGAACAGACTAGTATAGAGATCATAACACTACCCCTTTAAAGTACACAAGTTGGTGGGTTTTAGTATATTCACAAAGTTGTGCAACCTTCATTCCTATCTAATTCCAGAATATTTTCATCACTGTAAAAAGAAACCCACTACCCATCAGCAGTCACTCCCCACTCCTCTCTCCTCCCAGCAACTAATCATTAATCCACTTTCTATATTTATGGATTTTCCTATTCTGGACATTTTATATAAATGGTACTATATAAATGTGGCCTTTTGTAACTGGCTTCTTTCACTTTGTGTAATTTTTTTTTCCAAGATGGAGTCTTGCTCTGTTACCCAGGCGGGAGTACAGAGGCGTGATCTCGGCTCATTGCAACCTCCATCTCCCAGGTTCAAGCGATTCTCCTACCGCAGCCTCCCGTTTAGCTGGGATTACAGGCACGTGCCATCACGCCTGACTAATGTTTTGTATTTTTAGTAGAGATGGGTTTTCACTATATTGGCCAGGCTGGTCTCAAACTCCTGACCTCAAGTGATCTGCCTACCTTGGCATCCCAAAGTGTTTGGCACTGTGTGTAATATTTTTAAGGTATATCCATAAAAATATGTACCAAAAGTACCACAAAACTTTTTCTTTCTTTATTTTTATTTTATTTATTTATTTACTTTGAGACAGAGTCTCTCTCTGTCACCCAGGCTGGAGTGCAGTGGCATGATCTTGGCTTACTGCAACCTCTGCCTCCTGGGTTCAAGTGATTCTCCTGCCTCATCCTCCCGAGTAGCTGGGACTACAGGTGCGCACCACAACACCTGGCTAGTTTTCGTATTTTTAGTACAAACGGGGTTTCACCGTATTGGCCAGGCTGGTCTTCAACTCCTGACCTCGTGATCTGCCTGCCTCAGCCTCCCAAAGTGCTGGGATTACAGGTGTGAGCCATTGCGCCTGGCCTCTTGTTTAAAAAAAATTGTGATAAAAACACATAGCAAAACTTTTACCATCTGAGGCATTTTGAAGTGTAAAGTTTAGTAGTTGATGTAGTTTGGATGTTGGTCCCCACCTAACTCTCATGTTGAATTGTAATTCCCAGCGCTGGAGGTGGGGCTTGGTGGGGGATGTTTGGATCACAGGGACAGATCCCTCATGGCTTGGTGCTGTCTTCATGATAGTGAGTTCTTGAGGATCTGGTCATTTAAAAGTGTGTGGCACCCCCTCCCCCACTCTCTTTCTCTTGTTCCTGCTTTCACCATGTGATATGCCTGCTCCCACTTCATCTTCTGCCATGAGTAAAAGCTCTCTGAGGCCTCCCCAGAAGCAGATGCCACTATGCTTCCTATACAGCCTGCAGAACCATGAGCCAATTAAACCTCTTTTCTTATAAATTACCCAGTCTCTAGTATTTCTTTATAGCAATGCAAGAATGACCTGATGGGCCTGGTGCAGTGGCTCACACTTGTAATCCCAGCACTCTGGGAGGCCAAGGCGGGCAGATCACCCGATGTCAGGAGTTCGACACCAGCCTGGCCAACATGATGAAACCTTGTCTCTACTAAAAATACAAAATTAGCTGGGTGTAGTGGCAGGCACCTCTAATCGCAGCTACGTGGGAGGCTGAGGCAGGAGAATCGCTTGAACCTGGGAGGCGGAGGTTGCAGTGAGCCGAGATCCTGCCATTGCACTCTAGCCTGGGCAACAAGAGCGAAACTCCATCTTAAAAAGGAAAAAAAAGAATGGCCTAATACAGTAGTGTTAAATATATTCATATTGTTGTGAAACATATATCCAGAACTTTTTCATCTTGTAAAACTGGAACTCTATAACCATTAATAAACAAATTCCCTTTTTCTCCTCCTCTACCTGCCCCTGGTAACCACTATTTTACTTTCTGTTTCTATTAATTTGACTACTTTAGATATCTCATATAAGTGGAATCGTAGTTTTGGTTCTTTTGTGACGGGTTTATTTCACCAGCATAATGTCCTCAAGATATGCCCATGTTGTAGCAGGTGATGGGATTTTCTTCCTTTTTAAGGTTGAATAATATGTGTATGCCACATTTTGTTCTCTCTTCATCCATGATGGACACCTGGGTTGCTTTCACTTCTTGGCTACTGTAAGCAGTGCCAGCATGAATAGTACCTCACTCCTTTTGCTGGCTGAATGATAATGACTTTTAAAAGTATTATTTATTAATGTCTGAAATATGCTGGGTGTATCTTACTCCCTAATCTTTTACTTGTTATTTTTAAATGCTGTTTCTAAAGTGTATCTTATTCATAGGACTTGCTTAGAAAAATCCTTTATGATCATTTAGAAAGGACCTTAACTTGCCTTATAAAACTTCTCTGAGGCCAGGCACAGTGGCTCACACCTGTAATCCCACCACTTTGTGAGGCCAAGGCGGGCAGATCACCTGATGTCAGGAGTTCGAGACCAACCTGTACAACATGACAAAACGCTGTCTCTACTAAAAATACAAAAAGTAGCCAGGCGCAGTGGCTCACACCTCAGTCCCAGCTATTCAGGAGGCGGAGGCACAAGAATCACTTGAACCCGGGAGGCAGAGGCTGCAGGGAGCCAGGATCGCACCACTGCACTCCAGCTTGGGTAACAGAGTGAGACTCTGTCTCAAAAAAAAAAAAAAAAAAGACTTCTTTGAGCATGTGTGGGCCCATTGAGTCCTGCCTTCAGTTGGTCACCAAAGCCCCAAGTGCTTTGTTCTCAAGTGCTTATTGTGAATTTAGCTTAAGTTTTCTATCATACGATTTTCTTCTTTCACAGTCTGCTTTAAGAGTATCAATGCACAGGATTCTGCTTAGTCATTTTATCCTTTTTATTCCCCAGCAGAAGTTGAAGAAAAGAAAATTTTAAAAGATGTGTATTTATTTGTTTGTATGTTAATACCCCAACTCATTTCAGGAAGAATTGGAAGTGGAGAAAAAGCTGTGTATGGACACCGTGTTGATATTGTCATCTTCCGATCCTGACTCTGTATATGGGACCTGCCCACTCTCCCTAAGTACTGACATTCCTCCTATTTCCTCCCTAACTTCTGGAAAGGATCTATAGTTTCTTTCCCCCAGGATAATAGGGGTCAAAATTTTATGAAAATGATGAAATACTTACAGTGGAATTTGCATTAAAAGGAAGAAAGTGGTATCTATATATTTACATCTACATTATATCTAAAGTTTCTTAGTGGGTGGAGGGACTTTGAATTGCTCCTAAAACCACACCACCAAGGTGGCTGAATGCTCCTTGTAACATGCCTCACCATCCTACTTGTGAACTGAGCCAATACACTTCAAAAAGAGGCGGATCCCTCTCTCTGCAATGACCAGCATCGGAGCTACACAGAGACCTGGCAAATCACTACACATGAAGATGCCAGTGGCCCAACTTTGCTGCTGGGTTGCCTTTTCCTCCCGCTAAGGCTTTACTGCCCAGCCACTAAGTTCAAAAGCAGAGGCAAAGGTCTATAATACCTGACCTCTTGGAACAGCCGAGGATGCAGTGCCAACCAGCAGTTCCTTCTGACCAGCAGCACTACCAGGCTCTTTCTGAACAGATCACTCACCTCCTGGAGGTCCCAGTGCTGCTGGTGGATGGCCAAGCCTTCCTCCGTGCAGTTCTGAAGAATCACCTGCTCCTCCCTGACAGCGAAGCACAGGTGCTGTGGCCTGCCAAAGTGAATCTCCTTCCTGCTGGTGTGCTGCAGGTACTGTGACAGAAGCAATGGTTGTTAGCGCAGCTAGAAAGAGATCCTCTCCAAAGCTGTAGAGGAGGTAAGAAGAACCCACTATACAGCTGAGGTCTAGGGGCAATCTTCAGATTCTATTGGGGTCAGCAAGATCACATCTCATGGTCAAGTCCAAAAACATGCTGCTAGACTAGTCGTAGCCTCTGAAGTCCCCATATTCCAGCTGCTGTCACATTCATATTTACACATTCTGGCATGTTTCTCTGTTACTTTGTTTACTGTATCATAGGTGAGGCCATAAAAAGTGCTGTGTGTTTGGTTAGTATACTGTTGAAAGCACAGATGAGGAACCTCTCTGAAGCCCAGGTTGATGTCTTTCTGGAGAGCCCTGACCTGCTCCTGAAACTAATTTTCCTGCAGTTTATTGTATCTGCTGGCTCTCACTCATGGTTATTGTTTCCTCCAGTGTTTTGTAGTGTTGGATTGTGCACAACTTTGAGAGGGGCTTTAACTGTGAGGATCTTGTGAACATTAATTGGAAGGCATGTCCTAGAAAGACTATTTTCTGTTCATTTCTGTCAGATGCAGCTTGAACTTATTTTTACATTAATTTTGTGGCTTACAGACAGGATCAGCTTCATGGGCATGTGACCTGTGCAGTCACATGGGGCCTCATGCTTAGATGGGTTTAATACTCTTGGCTTAATAAAGCTGATTTAATGCTCTGCTGTCACTGTCTTGAAATTCTTAATAACTGTCAAATTAAAGACTACATTGTCATCTTGCACTGGGCCCTGCAATTAGATAGCCTGTCCTGCTTGAGGATTCCCAAACTACACAATTAGTACACATGTGAACCTAAGCCCATATTAGATGCAAGCTTGTGGTTAAAAATTCTCAGGGGAGAGTAATTTGTTTCCTACTCAAAGCCCCTGTAGGGACAAGTTTCTTGCCATTTTCCTGTGGCAGGGGGTGTATATTTCTAGTCAAACTTTTCAAGAACAGGTTACCCTTTGAAGGTCAAAGCTGGCTTGCTATGGGAGTTTCATTTCTGACTTCTCATCTCTTATGGGCTAAGGTGGGCTCTCATCACTTTTGCCTTGCATGGAGCCAACAGCTGTAGATTCCTGAGGCTGGCAATAACCATCCCCTCACACTTGGTAGGACAGCTTCGCCCATGTCCAATTCCTCTACTTTCAGTTGCCTCTTGTTTTTTGACCCCTAGCGGTTTCCCTTTCTTTCTTGCAAACTCATTTATTCATGAAAAGGGGTGTTTCATATTTTTTTATCCAGCATATCTTATCTAGGTGTTTATAGGGAAGGGCTTTCATCTTATCTAGTTTACAATATTGCAGGATCGTAAAGTCCTTACTATTAAAAAAAAAAAAAAAGAAAGAACAAGAAAGAGCTAATATTCCTTTTGCATGAAGGAGGCTGTATTATTCTTTTGTTTCTTTATTTTTTTTATTCTTCTTTTTCAAACCCAAAATAATCTCTGTAGAGGCTGCATTATTCTTAACTGCAGGTGAGGAAACCAAGATTTAAAGAAGCCTGCCAGGATCACACAGCTAGAAAATGAGGGAGCTCAGATTCAAACCAAGCTATGCCTGACTGCAAAGCTAGAACAAATTTCACCCTACAATGTGGCTTCCTCACTCAGCACTTGATGTTTATGTCTGCATCCCTTGTGCCAGGTGTGAATGCCTACCAGTATGTCCTAGAAGACTGGTAAAGGGCAGAGCCAAAGGAGGCCAGATGGATCCTGAGCATCTCCCTCCCACATGTTCTATAGGCCCACAGCCTGCCCCCAGGAACCCGGGGCCTATGCTGCCAAGCCCAGCCTCAGCCAGCCTTCCGTGCAGGGCTGGACCACAGACCCTCAGAGAGATGCTGTCTTTTGCCCCCAGGATGTTTGATTCTCATCCAGTGACTATCTCCAGGAAATTATACTTTGATGTTTGTTTTTATTAGGGGCCTTTGGGGTGTGATAACTTAAAAGTCCCTATCACAGCCTGAAAAGAGAGAGACTTGGGGACAAGCTAGGCTTTCTAGGTTGTCATCCAGTTGTGAAAAGAAGTGGACCTACCAGCCCACAGCTACCGTGGGTGGAGGATTTCTACCACTTTGGGCAGTTACTCCATGATGAAAATGTTGAAGAGAAGTATTACTCCTAAGATATAAGGAGACCTTCCTAATGACCAAATGGTGCTGGAGACTGGAATGACCCTGCTGCCTCTAGATCCTTATCTTGATATGATTACCTTCTTCAGTCCTTGGACAATTGAACCCTGCCTGAACCTTGAAGGCTTCTGAGTTTGCAATCCCTGGGCTCAGTTTTCTGATCTTTCTTAGGTCAGTCACTAGACCCTAAGCCTCAGTTTTCTCATCTGTCAAATGAAAAGTTTGGCCAAACAGCCTCTCCATTTCCCTTTAACTAAGATGCTTTTATTTTCTAACAATGGCCTATGTCTGTGCTTACAGATGGAGGTGAGGTGAGGAGAGCCCTCATTACAGTGAGGGACCATGGCAGTCCAGGGACATGGGACCACAGAAAGAAGATATCTCAAAGGGAAGTAGGGGGCATCCCAGAAAAATGTCACCCACTTTCAAGTCTTCTTGGGCTATGATTCATCCTGAGAAGTCTGACTACCCACCTGTTGCTGCCGGCTGTCACTGCAAGGAGCCAACACCATGGGACAGTCCAGGAGGTTCCCTTCTGCTTGGCAGTCTGCACAGAGCCCAAGTCCAGTGTTGTGGAGCTGAAAGTGGACACGTGGGATTCACTCCACACAGGAGTGAATTCCAAATTCCACCCTCGGTCAGGCACCCTTGGTCAGGCACCATTCCTTTGCTGTATTCTCTGGAGTGTAGCCCAAAGTACATTGTTCAGGCCACAACAATGGGTGTGGTCAAGCTGAAGCCACTGACCCTAAGGGACAGACCTCTTGAAGGAGTTGCTTTGGAGTGGGTAATGGAGCAAAACCAGCCACCTTCTTCAGACTGGCATGGAGGCACAGGATGGACCCAAGGCCTCTGAGGCCCTGCTAAACCGTGAATGGTTGACCAGGGACATGGAACAGCTGAACATCTAGTTGTTGTCTTGGGAAGCTTCCCTCTCCCTCCCCATCTTCCCTGGGTCATGCCTTGCCTTTCCAGAGAACCTGGGCCTGGGTTCAGACGGGTACAGCTCAGGGTAGACATTAGCCAGAAACCAGTGGAATGTCCGACAACTCAGTCTCCTTTGCAGCTGCAAGCGTTCCATACAGTCTGGCTTCTCAACCTGGGGAGGAGAAAGACACAAGCAGGATGATGAAAGCTTGTCTTGCCCAGAATTCACATGGTTGGGGATGGAGTGGCTGGGAAGAAGCTGAAGGATCAGGACAGAAGGAAGGGGCCAAGACCACAGTTCTCCAGGGCTGCAGTGGGGAGGGTCATGTGTTGGGAGAAGAAGGTCTGGAAGGGACAGAATAGCACAGATCTTCCCTACAGAGAGCTGTGGAACCAGCAAGACTGTAAGTGATATCAGCCCCTTCCCACACTCCCTCAAATCTCCAGTCTATAAAGACTATGATAAGCCAGGAGTGGTGGCTCACTCCTCCAGCAATTTGGGAGGCCGAGGCTGGTGGATCACTTGAGGTCAGGGGTTCAAGACCAGCCTGGCCAACATGGTGAAACCCTATCTCTACTAAAAATACAAAAAATTAGCCGGGGGTGGTGGCATATGCCTGTAATCCCAGCTACTCGGGAGGCTGAAACAGGAGAAAACACTTGAATCCAGGAGGCAGAGGCTACAGTGAGCCAAGATCGTGCCACTGCACTCCAGCCTGGGCGACAGAGCAAGACTCCTTCTCAAAAAAAAAAAAAAGAGAGAGAGAGAGAGAGAGACTATGATATCTGTGCTTTAATGATTTTTCTGCAGAAATTGGCAAAATTGTGGAACTTTGCACCTAGGTTGGTGTAAGGAGAAACCACGATGGGCCTCATGGAGTCAGGTACTGACCCATAGGCAACTGAGATGAAGTTAGCTGGGAAATCATGGGCTAGGGTTCGGGCAAGGCAAGTGTATCTTTCTTCACCTCTGGGTACCATTAATGAATCACTGGGCTACACTATTCCCTCTTTTTGAGATTCTCCTTTATGATACAATTGTCCTAGGATGGAGATCAAGGCAAATCGTTAACACTAGTACAAATTAATGTTTTTGACTGTATTGATGATACAAAGAACTATACCCAAAAGTTTAGTACCAAATCAGGGATACTTTTAGGGAAGAGAGAGGTGACAAGGATGGGTTGGAATGACCACAGACAAAAAAAGAGAGAACCCTTTCCTGGCATGGGGAGAGGAAGCAAGCTGGCCATGTCAGAGTTCCCATTTGATGGCCTCTAATCTGACAGTAAGACACGGTCCACCAGGCTGTGTGAAGTGCGCTTGGTTTGGTTCTGTTTTCTCTCTCTTTTAGACCTCAGCTGGAAATGTGGTAAGTCTGTTGTACTGAAATTCTCTCTAGACACTTCTCAAAGTGTGGTTCCCTGAGCATCTGCCTGAAGAATGCCCACGGAGCTTGTTAAAAATGTAGATTCCTGGGCCCTGCCCCAGAGACGATACAGTTATTTGGGGTGGAGGCCCTGGAATCTGCATTTTAATAATTTCTCCTGGTGAGTCTTTTTCACACAAAGTTTGAGAAAAACTTCTCTAAGTCAGGAATTTCTTGTTTACTCGGTGTATTTACCCACCATGAAACCAAGGGGATCCATTACTTTTTCCTCTAAGTAAATTAGTATGTTTCTTGATGGCTTCTTGGCATTTTTTGTGTTTATTTGAAACCTCCCTACATCTTTCCCAGAGTTGGACTTTGCTACCAAAACAGAAACATTTCCTCATGTGAGTTCTATCACCTTTACTTTTCTTGATAAAGAGATAAACTGATAAATCTACCCAATCTTTGTTTGACCTTGAATGAGGGGCAGGCTGACAACAAACTTTCCCTTCTGTAGAATTACATCTAACAGAAGAGAAAACAAGGAAATGTTCATGCCCCGAGCAGCAAAAGTCTGGCCTTGTCTTTTGGGTGCCCAGGATTTCTGTATCTCAAAATCCTTGTGGGGATTTTGGGGTGGATGGAGAAATAGAAATCTTTAGGGCAAAATTAACTTTTGGTTATTTAAATTTAAAGTAAATGCATGCTATCGAATACCTTCAGGGAGGCAAGAATGTCACCGAAACTTTGAAATCAAAGTAAGTGATAGGACATTTCCAAAGCATGAATTCATGGAAATGTTCAAAAGAGAGAGAAATAAAAGGAGCCCTCTGCTAATCTTCTCACTGACCAGTAAGGATGCCATTCTCCTTGCAGAAGTCATCAAATGAACAAAATGGACATCTGTGAATCAGAGAATGGACACCCAAATGGATATAAGAAGAAAAAGGTACCTCACCTGCAGACTTTATGAAAGTAAGCCTAGCATTTATTCTCCAAAGCACTCTTTCACATTTCATTTTATAGTATACTCACAACAGTTAGTGAGTTCTTACAGGTTAAATGACTTTCCCAGGGTCAATGGCTTCTAACAGGTCAGAGTGTTATATCAGGTAGCTAGTCAGACAAAAGCAGGGCAGGGGAGGATTTTCCCCAAGCCCCCAACCTCCAGGGATGTCAGGCCGCCACCAGGTGTTGGTCAGGCAGCTGCTGTCTTTCTAAACCAATAATTAGTTGCAGCTGGCACCAGAGAACGGCAGTCTCTCCACAGACAGAGAAACCTGAAATTGGTGATCAGCTTCCCCATACGATCTCAGGAGTTGGGCAAGTGGGCTCAAGCATGTGCACTAAGAGGCAAAATGGTGGCGTTTTACTGGTATATGACCTTCCTCCAGGAGTGCGCAACTGGTAACGCCGCAAGGGCGCATGCTAACAATTTCAGTAAACACACTGCGCATGCTCCCCTCCCAAGTGCTAACAGGCCACTGCACATGTGGACAGCCCTCCAGGGGAAGAATCAGGGAAGAAGGCACACACGCCCCCAGAAGCATGCCATTGTATAAGACCCCAAGTCAAAGATCAAACTGCACACTTGATCTATGAAGTTGCCCACTTGGCCCTGTTCCAAACGTACTTTACTTCCTTTCGTTCCTGCCCTAAACTTTCCTTTTTTTTTTTTCCCCCCCCCCCGAGACAGGGTCTTGCTCTGGCTTCCAGGCTAAAGTGCAATGGGGCGATACCAGCTCACTGCAAACTCCACCTCCCTAGCTCAAGCCATCCTTCCACCTCAGCCTCCCGAGTAGCTGGTACTACAGGTGTACACCACCACGCCCAGCTAATTTTTGCAGTTTTTTTGTAGACACAAGGTTTCACCATGTTGCCCAGGCTGATCTTGAGCTCCTGGTAAACTTTTTAATAAACTTTCACTCCTGCTTTAAAACTTGCTTTGGTCTCTCACTCTGCCTTACGCCCCTCAGTTGAATTCTTTCTTCTGAGAAGGCAAGAATTGAGGTTGCTGCAGACCTATATAGATTCACCACTGATAACAAAAGCCAAAGGTTGATCTCAGGTTTATAAATCTTTTTGCCATCCATCCATTCCACCAATAAATGTTTATGGAGCACCTACTATGTGCATGGAATTTAACTAGGCATTGGAGATTTCAAGGTCAGCAGAATACTCTTCCTGCCCTTTTTGAGCTTGTAAGTTTGTGGAACATTTGTTGAGCGCCTTCTTCTTCTTCTTCTTCTTCTTTCTTCTTTCTTCTTTCTTCTTTCTTCTTTCTTCTTCTTTCAGTGTCTCGCTCTGTCACCAGGCTGGAGTGCAGTTGCATGATCTCAGCTTACTACAACCTCCACCTTCTGGGTTCAAGCAATTCTCCTGCCTCAGTCTCCTGAGTACCTGGGACTATAGGCACGTGCCATCATGCCCAACTAATTTTTGTATTTTTAGTAGAGATGGGGTTTCACCATGGTGGTCTTGATATCTTGACCTCATGATCTGCCCGCCTTGGCCTCCCAAAGTGCTGGGATTACAGGCATGAGCCACTGCGCTCAGCTGAGCACCTTCTATATACCAAATACATCCCTGCCTTCCCCCAAATTCAGACAGAACTACAGAGGATAGCTTCTTTATGGACCTCCAACTATTTCTGGAAAAGTATGGTGTCTACATTTGAGGATTACTGTTTCGATGTTAGAGAGCTAAGAGACAAAAAATACTAAAAGGCCGGACTCGTTCTAGTTCTACTTCTGGTTCTCTCCCCACTTTTATTTAGCAACTCACCATCTCATGGGGCCTCAATTTTCTATTTTATAGAATAAAGGACTTGGGTGAATACAAACAAGCACTTAAAAAATCCTGCAATCACCGTCTGTACAAGCAAACTGGATTTTCCCAAAAGCAGACCAATCATGCTCTAAAAAGTCATGTCAGTCCCCAATTTCTGTAATTGTCTAGAACAAAGTATATATTCACAGGTACTTCTAATTGCACCAACCAATGTGGGAAGAAGGTTGAAGTTCTGTAAATAATTTGCATACTGTTGCATTAGGCTGGCCACAGCCAACATGCCATGTCCTAATGAGCCTGTCTGGTGGAAAGTTAGTCTGGCGCATCAAAAATTAGGCAATATTTAACACTTCTTTAAGAATTCTTTATAAATGCAGTCTGTGCCAATGTTAAGAAAATGTCCTCTGAAAGCAAAGAGCTGATACTAAATTGACATCCCAAGGGAGAAAAATAGCTGCTTTGGCCAAAAGAAACCCAAGAGATTAAAAACCACAGAAACTCTGTGGACCTCTACAGAACTCTGTAGAAGGCCACTTGCTCCCCATTGCTAATTGAATAAAGGACTGAGCTAAAAAGCCCCTGACCCTCAGGGGCTCCAGAGTCTTCCCCCAACTCCTCTGGATGTCTGAGTTGAACCCATTCAGCCATTCTTCAGATGTGACCTCCCCTGAAAAGATGTCTGTCATGAGCCTGTCTAGGATGAATCACTCCCACCTTTGTTAACATTATCTCTTCCAGAGGAGCTCCTGCCCCACCAGGAACCTGATAAGCATCGGGTATGGTTCTCTGTCCCCTGTAGGACCCACCCAGGGCCTGGCACAGAGCAGGTGCTTGGTTGACCTTTGTTGACCATTAGTAGCCATGGCAATAATGATGGTATTAATAGTAAACACACAAGCAGGGCTTACTCAGTGCCAGGCACTCGTCTAACATGTTTTGGGTTTATTAACATATTTATTCATCCTAACAATGGAAGGAAAGCTTAACAAATGAGGAAGCAGAAACACTGGGTGTTTAAGTAACTTTCGGATCATATAACCAATACTTAAACCCAGACCATCTTGTTCTTGGAGTCCATGAGCTTAACCATCAGACTACACAGCTTCTAGATCGGTGTCTAGAGTTGGACACATGCTTCCACTTCCCACAGATAGAGATGGAGAAGGAGACTAAAGAAGAACAAAGATGCTAGCTAGTAAATCAGCTGGGTCCTTGTGAGAGTTTTCCTTTCAATCGCAATGCCTTCCTGGAGGAGCAAAGGAGGCTGCTGTTAGTAGCATTTCTCCTGTACCAGGAAAGGAGCCAATGCCACTCTGTGTAATAGTGTGGCTAACTGACGGGGTCCAAGAGGAGACTCTAGTCTGCCTAGATCTACCTTAGGAATTACTGTTGAGCCCTGGGATTCTGTGTACTGTTAACACTTTCCCCAGCTAGAGAAACAAAGATCCTTGAAGTTCAAGGAGCCCTGACACATTCCAGGCTCTGGAAGCTATTCCCACCTAGGGAAGGGGTTGGGTCTAGAATAGGGAGGAGGCAAAGCCCTGAGGACCAGGTGGAAGGGGAGGCATTGGGCTGTTCTGCAGGGCTTCTCTGTCAGGCTGGCCCTGCACTCAGGCATGTCCTTCCATTTAAAGTGGCTAGGCTTCATCTGTGGCATGCAGACTCACATCTAACTCACACCCCAGCAGCGTGGGCTGCTGAGGGGCTTGTAGGAGCTGCTGCAGAGTCCCCACTTACAGCACAGCAAGCTGTGAACCCACTTCCCACACTGAACGGCATTTACGGGTCACTCTGGAAGGACTGAGCTAAAAAGCCGCTGACCAACTGATAATGCGCTGTTTGTGGATGTTCAGTTAAATATTTAAAATTTTTATTTTTCTATGGCTTTTTTTGGACTCTACTTTTATATCTAATATGTGTTTCATGTCTTGGATAATTTCACAGCCGTGAGCCCTTTGCTCAGGATGAAAGGAGACCTGGCCTTGGAGACCTAACTCATCGCTTCTCTGTGCCAACCCCTCCCCTGGCCCCAGGTGAGGGATCCCATCCCATAGATGTCATCCCATAAATATTAGGGAGCTTCAGGCCAAGGCCAGCTGTGATGTCCCATGGAGAAGCCGGAGAGACAAAGGACAGCCTCACCAGGTAGAGGAGCCACTTGAGACAGGGCAGCTTGAGGGAAGCTCAAGCCAGAATCTTCTGTTTTCCCCTCCAGGCAAAAGAAAGGAGCCCTCCCTGGCCCACCTCCTGCTGGTGGCCCTGTGCTGGACACAGAAGCCCCACCTGGCTCTCTCCTTACCTTGCTCAAGGAGAAGGCCTCTGGGCTATGCCTGTAGAAGGTTTCCTTGAATGACCCCAGCCAGGTCTCAGCAATGCGAACCTTGTTCCTCAAGGTGGCCTCCTGGTCAACGGGGGAGGGGGCATCCTGATTTCGGTAGATGTGCCCTACCCGAGAGCAGGGAAGGATTTCAATGGAGCCACCGCAGAGCCAGGCCTGCCACGAAGGGAGAAGATAAATACCTTGGCATTCCGCCTTTAAGAACGGTGGGAAGTAAGGAGCGCTATCTATGAGGGGCTGGCAAAACACACAGGAAACCATGAGCACTCAATGGTGAAGATGATTATAGTCCTCAGTGTGCAGTAGAGTTTCCAGATTTGGAAGTTCTGGGCATGGGAGTGACAGGGTGGAGAGAATAGAGGCAGTTGTCACAAAATGGGGACAAGGGGACCATCCCCATGCAACTACCTGAATATGCGGCCCTTCAAACACATGCAGATCCAGCACTTAGAGAGATGTAGCCTGTGAATTAGCACCCCTACTCCCCAAAGGACACTTCCTCAGGGAGAAAGATGTCCCCAGTGATCCGGGAATATCTCAAAGCTTGCGAAGTGTGCTACAAAGGCACCAGGGGCTGTTTGTGGTAGAGACAGAAGCAAGCTTCCCTGAGACATAGTCTTTACTATTTCAAGAAATTTCCCTCTGCTCTCCCACTCCCAAATGGCTGGAGGTCACTTGGCAGGAAGCCTTTCATTCCACATTTGGGGATAAAGGTTAAAGGAGTAGCGGTCCTAGGATAAGCAGCATATGAATGGAAACACCAAAACTGGGGTTCCTAAACTGTGTGCCAAGGTACCCCAGGGTGCCACAGCAAACTCATAGGGTCTGGTGTTAAATTTCTGAGAGAAACATGGTGACATCTTTTGGACTTTACGCAGAATATAAGCTTCAGGTAATTCACACTTTCAGCTTTAGATCTCTGCACTTTTGATGACGAATATTTTTCTGGGGTTGGGTTTTCAGAGGGTACTCTGATGAAAAAGCAAGTATCATGCCAGAAAGCAATGTGGAACAGGAAATGAGGGTGACTCCAAGGTTTGAGAAGTTGTGCGGTGCCCAAAAGGTGCTAAGTTTTTATGACAAGTATTAAAGTGTTTGGACCAAACTACTCAATACACAGATTTTTGGGTATTTGCTTTGGACTATGGGTGCTGCGAAAAAAGTACTAAGGTGCTAAGAGTGCTAAGAATAGAGAATATGTGAGAGCCTCTGGAATCTCTGCACAGAAGTTAAAATAACTGAGAGTATGCCCATTCCTGGAAGCAGGTTTTGAGGGTCAATTCCATGAAGGCACTGAGAGTGAAACCAAGCTACAGCACAAGAGAGATGGGAAACTGTGAGAAATGGAAGGGTTGACACACAATACAGGAATGACTTCATAATTTTCCCACAGCCTCATTCCTTCCCAGTGACATTTCTAATGCCTGCCTTCAAGATGTGACCATACACACCACTCCAGAGATCCGACCTGTGTCCTCCCTTGGTCCAGGACATACCTTGAAAGACAGTTCGAGGTTTTCACCACCCCGCAGCGACATAAGAGGGTCATACGCTCCAGTGTTTTGGAAGTAATGTCTGTCCATGGCTACCACCTCTCCAGGTACCACAGGGCTCCTGGACACAGAAGACGGGCAAGACATTGTAGGTCAGAACCCAGAGCATAGCAGGCAAAGCTGGGGGCTGGGGTTTCCCAGGTGGGAGCTCCAGTGACTGAAAGAACAGGCTTTGGGCTCAGGTAGAAGGCAATGTTTTTAATTGCAAGACCGGAGCAGAGCCATGATGTCAGAAATCCCAGTATTTGATGAAAAGAGAGCTATTATTGCTTAGGCCTTTTATACTCTGTTCTCAGGTACTGCTCCTAGAGAGGGCCCAGGGACCACACCTGAGGCTCCCCTGCCCTCTGGCTTGAGTCCCTCTGGAAAGATGTTTGGGAAGAAGGCCTTGGTTAAAATAAGGTACCCTGAGAGAGGTAGCACCAGGCCTGACACAGCGACATGGTCAGGCTCATTCCTCCTTTCTCTTTCTCACCCTCTTTTGTTTTCCTAATGATCATCCACCCTCTTCCCAATTCTATGATGAACCCACCAGGGACCCTGGAAGCTGATAAGTCCCCACTGCTCTAGGGGAAAAATAAATGATTTATAAACACAGGAAGCTAGAAACCTTTAATAAGGGAATTAAGATCGTAATATTCTTCAGAGAGATTTTAAACAGAGAAAGTTGTAGTCAGAAGGTTTTTTAAAAAGGGTCTCTTCATCTAGGAGAAACAAATTTTAATGCAGCCACACTCTGGGAATTTGTCAAAGTATAAATGACTAAGAGTTCAGATTTTTCTTAATTACTAAAGAAAAAGCAATGCATTAGCAAAGGTACTGGCCGCTAGGTTATAAAAATTCTACATTATACCAGAATACTAAAAACCGATGTTGTAATGATTATTCAGTCTAATTTTCAATTCTGCCACTCCCAATTTGTAAGATCTTAGGTGAGCTATGTGTCTTTGAGCTCAGCTTCCTCACCTCTAATTGGGGATAAAATAGAGTTTCATAACTGGGTTTTGAGGGGACGAAAAAGGTAAGCCATGTAAAATATGTAACTCTGTGCATACTACATTTTAAATGCTCACTGGATTTTGATGTTACAAGTTCAGCATTCCTTTTCTGACACCTGTGGGGCCAGTGTGTTTTTTAATGCAGAAATTTTTGGACTTTCAAAAGGGACATACACCATATACTACACATCAGTCCTAGTGGGGTCTGGGCTGGCACTCTTTAGTCAAATATGCTAATATTTCCTTAGTGAAACATACACATATTTTCACAGTAAGCAGTAAGTGGGATAAATAAGGTCAATCCAGACACCCATGTCAGTTCAGGGCAGCTTTTGCCGTCTAATGATTTTGTTTTTGTTTTTGTTTTTTGTTTTTGAGACAGAATCTTGCTCTGTCACCCAGGCTAGAATGCAATAGTGTTGTCTCAGCTCATTGCAACCTCCGCCTGCTGGGTTCCAGTGATTCTCGTGCCTCAGCCTCCTAAGTAGCTGACTTGGAGGGACTACAGGAGTGTGCCACCATGCCCAGTTAATTTTTTTTTTTTTTTTGTATTTTTAGTAGACATGGGGTTTCACCATGATGGCCAGGCTGGTCTCGAACTTCTGGCCTCAAGTGATCCGCCCACCTCGGCCTCCCAAAGTGCTAGGATTACAGGCATGAGTCACTGCACCTGGCCTGCTGCCTAATGAATTATTAAACAAATGCTTGGTTTTTAGAGCTTTTTGGATTTTGCAATTGTGAAAAATGAACTGTGGCCTTGTATTTAAAATATAGCATAGCAGTGAAGCTGGTGTTCTCAAGGGCCTGGCTGTCTGGGTTTAAATTCTGGATTCACCTCTCATTGGCTTTATAGTGTTGGGAAACTTTTAAAATCCTTATGTACCCCAGAAACCATGGAGGCAGACAACCAACCCCACTGTGTCGTTTCAGAATTCCTGACCCACAGAATTCATGAGCTTAATAAAATGGCTGTGTTTTCCACCAAGTTTGAGGTGGTTTGTTATGCATGAGATATCTAGTGTATCTACTTAAATAGAAGAGTCATCCAAAAACCATACATGTGAGAAGTCACCCATACAATAGGATATATTTGAGACCTACGGTTCTTAGCATTGACCTGCTTGAATTCTTCCTGTTTGCTAAGACGGGACCAGAGGAATTCACACCGTACCTGATGAAAGAGCTGGTCCAAGATTCCGTCTCAGGTTGCCACACTGGGGCATTGACTGAAGCTATCTGGAAGAGCCTGGCAGAACTGTATGAATACAGCGATATAATGGTGGTAACACCTACATCTGGGTGCCTGGCACTCTCTAAGTGCTTTTCACAGATTAGCTCATTCAATCTTCACAACAACCCTATAAATAAATACTATAATTGCTCTCAATTTACTGATAAGGAAACTGTGGCATACATTAAGTAATTTACTAGGAAACTGTGGAGGCAGGATTAGACCCCAGGCAGGCAGGCTGCGGAGTCCATCTTGAGGAGGCAACGGCAAAGCAGGTGTGAAATGGGGCCTCACCTGATGGGGCTTATTGGGGACTGGAGGGCCTTCCTCATATGGTCCGGCAAAGGTTCCCAATGGAAATCCAGCTTCCAGTCCAACACCCCACGCTGCAGGTCCTTCGAGGGGTAATACTGGAAAGTCTTCCAGTCAATCACATCTATCACCGGAGATACCACCCGGCTCCTGGAAAGAATTGTGGAATCAAACAAGGGACATAAAGCATTTACTTGCTGAGGCTGGAAACATAGTTTGTACATGGGCTGCCCAGTATGGCAGCTACCAGACACCCATACCTAAAATGGGGTTTATCCAAATCAGGTGTGGAGTAAAATAGACCCTGGATTGAGAATACTTTAGTATGGAAAAAAGGATGCAAACATCTCAATAATTTTTACATTGGTTACAGGTTGAAATGGTAATATTTTGGATCTATTGGGTTTACTAAAATATATTATTAAAATTAACTTCATGTTTCTTTTTATTTTGTAATGTGACTATTAGAAATTTTTAAATTACATATTGTTATGTGTTATATTTATATTGTTGTATTTATATACATGTGTTGTATTTATATTGTATAGCAGAGTTCTAGAAAATGTTTTTCCATAAGGAATTGGGGTCCATTGCTTTAAAGAGCCTGCCAGTACTTTTCTGTCTTCAAAAACCTTTCTTGACAGCACTGAGAGATACAGAGAGGGGTTCTAGGCTCAGCTCTGCTACTAATGAAGTATGTAGTCTTGAGATACCTATTATACCTCTGTGGGCCTCAGTTTCCTCATTTGTAGAATGGGAGGTTGAACTACTTCCCACAATGGCCTTTCTCAGCTGCAATGCTCTAGGACTGTGGCTCTTAACTTCTTTTGGGGTCCATGATCCCTTTGAGATTCAGGGGAAAACTATGGGCCACTCCTGAGTGAAAACTTATATGTCCATGTAAAAAATACTGTGCATGATGTCAGAGAGTTTACGGACCCCTACTCTCAGGTCTAGTTCTTCTTCCTCCTTGTAGCATAAAACTTGATTGGCTTGAGAAATCAGGATTTCCAAGCCCTGGAAGTGTCCCTACTGTCAATGCATGCCTATATGAACATGTGGTATCTATAACCAAAGTCCTGAATCTTGGTTTACTTCCTCATTTCCTGCTACTGTTGGTGATTTTTAGCCCAATTTTATTTTTATTTTTTATTTTTTGCATAGGCTGGAGATATGACTGCAGAGTGATGTGGGAAATTGACATGGGTCATATACTTTTTAACTAAGTGGGTGTACCAGGAGCTGCTATCCAACTAGCCAATATTTCAATCACATTTTCTCCCCCTGGCCTGTCATGATAATTATGTCTTAAATCTGTGCCACGGAATGAATCAGGCCTGAACTTCAGGGTGGCTAGAAGGTATCACTCTAAGAGAAGTGAGATTCCTAGGAGGGGAGATACCAGCCACATTGTGTTTACACTACCATCAAATTCCATCTCTGTTTCATCATCTTGGAGAGAGCCAGGGTGGTCCCACGATTTCATTATCTGCTTTAATCTATGGCTTTAGGTAACTGATATAAGTGTAAGGAGCTGTGGGGTCTATATTTAGAGCAGGGATCTGAATATGCTTTTCCTGCCTCTTTCACATTGTTTCTGCTGGAAGGCAAGGGGAACATAATCCCTGTGGGTCTCCCCTATTTTAGGGGTACCCTGCATTGACCTAAGAAAACTGAGAACCTAGACCGGGGAGGAAATGAAGGCACCCAGAGCCCGTTCCAGAGTCTCCACTTACTGTGTAATGAATCAGGCAGATGGATAAATTTGGCTATTGGCAAAGCATCTTGTGGAATTTTGGAAGCAAGAGCTAGGAATTGTGTGACTGAATTAGGAAGAAATGCATGAAATTTGCGCCATCTTCAGCAATCATAAAAGGACAAGAAAGGGACTTACATTCAAGCATTCCCACGATCAATTCATCCTAAACCTCTGTGCTGTGTATTTATTTCTTTTTTTCTGTTTTCTTTTCTTTTCTTTTTTTTTTTTTTTTTTAAAAAAAGGGTCTCACTCTGTTGCCCAGACTGGAGTGCAGTGGCACAATCTGGGCTCACCGTAACCTCCACTTCTCAGGCCCAAGTGATTCTTCAGCCTCAGCCCCCGAGTAGCTGGGACTACAGGCATGAGCCACCATACTTGGCTTGTGTGTGTGTGTGTGTGTGTGTGTGTGTGTGTGTGTGTGTGTGTGTGTGCTGAGAAACGGGATTTTGCCATGTTGTTGAGGCTGGTCTCGAACTCCTGACCTCAGGTGATCCACCTGCCTCGGCCTCCCAAAGTGCTGGGATTACAGGCATGAACCCCTGCGTCCAGCCTCTTTTTTTAAAAAAAGGGTCTCACTCTGTTGCCCAGACTGGAGTGCAGTGGCACAATCTGGGCTCACCGTAACCTCCACTTCTCAGGCCCAAGTGATTCTTCAGCCTCAGCCCCCGAGTAGCTGGGACTACAGGCATGAGCCACCATACTTGGCTTGTGTGTGTGTGTGTGTGTGTGTGTGTGTGTGTGTGTGTGTGTGTGTGTGCTGAGAAACGGGATTTTGCCATGTTGTTGAGGCTGGTCTCGAACTCCTGAACTCGGAGTGATCTGCCAGCCTTGGCCTCCCTAAGTGCTGGGATTACAGGTATGAGCCACTGTACTTAGCCTGTGCTGTTTACTTCTTAACAAAGGAGTACAACAAAAGAGAAACATTCATTATGTTTCTCTTTTTGTTTTGTCTTTCTGGAAGCTCAGAGTCACATGTAAAACTTACTTCTAATAACTGTATTACCCCTGACTCCCAATACCCTCTTTTCCTTTCTGAAATCTTCTTTTTCCTCTATTTTAACTGTGTACAACAGTGGTTAATCATGAGCCTCCCTGAGTACATTTTGGATAGAGATAAAGAATAAATGTCAATGAATGAAGTGAGGAGTGCTTTCTATTTTGGTGTTTATTCTTATGGACCATAGTGGCTGCCTAAGCAGGGCTAAATTACTGACTCAAAAAGGGTGAATAATTAAAATAAAAAACCCACAGTCTTCTATTTAGCTTTGTGGTTTTGTACCTACCGATGTGTCTGGTGTTCTCGGAATTCATGTAAAGCAAAATAGCGAGACTACCTCGTTTGACTTGGAAGCAGCTGGAAGTGTCTGCTTACTTCATCACTCCCTCACCTGTGAATTGAGTTTTAACCCTCAGGCAGGTACAAGGTTGATCCTATGTTAAGCCTTTCTAAGTTCTAGGAGATCAAGTGCTTGTATTTTAAAAGGCAAACAGAAAGTGTCAAGCTGCCAACAAAGACTGGCTCACTGAAATATGTGAGATCAACGAATACATTACTGTCCAGATATTCAAGAGCTAACTGTAGTTTCAAGCTTCCCATAACCTTTTACCATGATAAAGAATAAGCCCTCGTTTATCTCATTCCTTATTAATTCTCCTGAGCCTGGATGTTCCTGGAGGTCCATGATACATGAGCCATTTTGAAAGTTCATGCGTATTCTTGGTGTTTGTGGAAAGTCTCTTATACCAGAAGCAGAAGGCTCTGAATTGATTCTCCCTTCCCAGAGCTCTTGCTGCTCAGGTGTGACCGCAGGACTGGCACCAGCTCTTGCAGCGGCAGATATGAGGACGTGTCACGCTGAGGGGTATGAAGTACGATGGTGGCTGGAGAGTTTCCTTGGGGCATCTGAGCCAAAGAAGGCTGCTCCCTCTGAGGGGCCAGGAGGCATCCTGACCTCCTGCTGCTCCTTGACGCTCGCACACATGCACACACACACACACACATATGCTCGCTCCCCCCCACACTCAGACTCTCACATGCTTACACACATACACTGACTCACATGCACAAACACAAGGGGTTCTTACACTGCTTTCCATCATTTAATCCCTCAAAGGGCAGAGTGGGAGGTGTTCTGCTCCCTGCCCCACATTGCTTCTCCCCACAGTAGCCCTGGCTGATCCTGAAGGACTAGATGTCTCGCAGATAGGGACCAAACCCATCTTCAAGACCCATCTTCAAGTAAGAGATAACTTGGTCAGCTTCTTGAGATGATATCATCTTTCAGCCCCTTTCAAGACTGTCCCTTTCCCCTTAGAAACCTTCATCCTTCCGGGGGTATGGCTTCCACTGGTTGGCTTGGATATGAGAGCTGGCAGTCAACACAAGGCAGCTGGGAGCTGGATACAACAGCTAGTCTTGATTCCCTTCCTTGTTACTTTGTGTAGAAACTGGCCATCAATCAGCACCTCCCAGGGCTGCCCTAAAATCACTTGCTCATAGGGAGACTCTATGTAGGGTTGCTATGAACAGTTACAGGAGTTGTGCACTGTGCAACCCAAGAGAACACCTCTAATATCATCGTTACCATAAATTTGCATTTTTATTTTGACAATTTACGGACAGTTGGCATTAAGATGTCTTATTCTAATAAAATCAGTGTTATGACCAATTTTCTGAGGAATGGGAGTCAGGAGGAATGGTCATAGGGAAAGGATTTCTACCAATTCAAATAAAGTTGTCACATGGCTAGTAGGAACCTGCTAGGCAGGGACAGGGAACAAAGGCTGGTCAGCAGGCTCTGAATTCCTTGGCCAGGGTATGGAGGAGACTACGACTCTTTGAAATAGCTGATTTGTGGCTTATTGCACTGTTCACTCACCACTCCTACCCCACCTTTTTTTTAAATAAGAGCTCTTAAAGACCCTTTTTTGTCTTTTGGGCACTGTGTCCTCATCTGGTGACAGAATGTCTCCTGACACAAGCCTTGCAGACAGCTGGGGCCCCTTTCCTTTCCATATGAGGAGCTGCACCAAATGGCTTCTGCAGCTTGGCTTTGCATGAGGCATGTGGGCAACGTCCCTGGGGGAGAAAAGCACATGCTGAATGAGGCTGCTCTCCCTGCTACAGCTCACAGAGCACCGCCATGTGGAGTGGAGAGAGTAGGACTCAGATACCAGAGGTGGCTTTTCTTCCAGATCCTCACCTGCCAAGGCCTACAAGCTGGACACTGGGGCCCAGAGAAAACAGAGTGGACAAGAAGCCATGAATGAAGTGTGGAGATGATGAAAATGTGGTCACATCATGCAGAAGAGATGGAACCCAAAGAGGAAGGCAAGCCAGTAACACACCAGGATCAGAGGCCCAGTGAGTGTGTGTGGGGGTGTGTGTGTGGGGATGTGTGTGTGTGTATGTGGGTGTGTGTGTGGGTGTGTGTGTGTGTGTGTGTGTGTATGTGTGTGTGTGTGTGGGTGTGTGTGTGTGTGCGTGTGTGTGTATGTGTGAGAGAGAGAGAGAGAATGAGAGACCAAGAGACAGACAGACGAAGACCATGAGAGAAGTAGAGAGGCAGACAGACAGAGACAGACAGGAGGGGAAAAGAGGAGAGGGGAAGGGCACAGGAAACTAGAATATCTCTTAATCACAAAGGGCTTCCCAGAGAGCCCCATTTTCTTTGTAGCCTAGGACACTGAGGTACCGCCATGTCTTTCTCCCTTCACCTAGCTCTGTGAAATGGGCCCTGATGTGAGAAGCAGATACGAGGGACTCACAACAGCAGGTAATACATGTCTCACAATTGGAGTGGGGTTAGGGGTGACTAATATTTCTCCCTGACCAACTTCTCCAACTCTTTTTTTTTTTTTTTTTTTTTCTGAGACGGAGTCTCGCTCTGTCGCCCAGGCTGGAGTGCAGTGGCCAGATCTCAGCTCACTGCAAGCTCCATCTCCCGGGTTCACGCCATTCTCCTGCCTCAGCCTCCCGAGTAGCTGGGACTACAGGCGCCCGCCATCTCGCCCGGCTAGTTTTTTGTATTTTAGTAGAGACGGGGTTTCACTGTGTTAGCCAGGATGGTCTCGATCTCCTGACCTTGTGATCCGCCCGTCTCGGCCTCCCAAAGTTCTGGGATTACAGGCTTGAGCCACCGCGCCCGGCCTTCTCCAACTCTTAAAGAGAAAGTGTATACAATAAAAAGAGCACTGGACTCAGAGTCAGAAGACCTGACTCAGCTACGAATTATCTGCCCTTATACATCATGTCACCTCTCTGAGCCTCAATTTCTCCCCCTATAAAACAGAAGCTAAAATATCTGCCTGAGGCATCTCATGGGGGTCATTAAAGAAAGCATACGAAATAAGTCTGTGAGGGTTACACATACATAAAGTTTAGTGATATTAATTACTGCATTTCTAAATGTCTGCATAAAAGAAGCGTAGAAAACAGCCCGGCTGTCAAGCGGCTGTGTGACCCTCAGGGGTGTTTTTTACTTTCCTGGAACTCAGGGTTCTCGACAGTGAAATCATGAGGTAGGACAAGAAGATCTTCATGGTCCCTCTGAGAGCCACCTGTCTGTGATAACAGATGGGAATTAGAGGAGAAATGGGCAAGATCAACTTTAGATTCTGACTCCAGTGATAGACATCGCTGTGATTTCAAGATGGTCCTTTGCATGGAACACAATCAAAACTGGCAGCTTCAGAGGGCTTGTGCATTTTCTTTTCTTTTCTTTTCTTTTCTTTTCAGGATGGAGTCTCGCTCTGTTGCCCAGGCTAGAGTGCAGTGGCATGATCTTGGCTCACTGCAACTTCTACCTGCCAGGTTCAAGTGATTCTCCCACCTCAGCCTCCTGAGTAGCTGGAATTACAGGTGCCCACCACCATGCCCAGCTAATTTTTGTATTTTAGTAGAGACGGGGTTTCGCCATGTTGGCCAGGCTGGTCTCGAACTCCTGACCTCAGATGATCCGCCTGCCTCGGCCTCCCAAAGTGCTGGGATTACAGGCATGAGCCACCGCACCTGGCCAGCTTGTGCATTTTTGTGTCCTAGTTCTTGTCCTAGTGCTGAATTTATGTGTGTCTTCTTTTCTTATGAGATGTGAGTCAAGATGCAATCTGTCTCATGAAACTGGGCAACATTAATCTGTCTTGATCTCACTTGAGTTCTGATTGTTCTTCTTTGTTAAAATGGAATGCTGAACTATTAACAATTTACTTTATGTCATTTGAAACCGTCTCCATTTGGCAGGATGGTAATTCCTATGTCTCCAGGATTCATTCCGACGTGGTCCAGAAATTTTTTCTTATATTTGATTGATCATCCCGAACTTCAAGTGAGATAATAAACATTCACCATGGGTAGGCGTGAAGGATAGAAGTTATAAGGCTTGGTTCTAGCATTGATCCTATCTTGCTGGGCAGCATCAAACAATTATTGATCATGATTACACTCTGCTACATGCCTACTTGAGCTCCAAGGGGTATGCCTGAGGTGGTTTGAGGTGGGCCAGCCACCAGGTTTCAGTTTTCCTGGGTGGGATATTCAGACTGAGGTAATGGTTGACTAGACATGTTTAGGAACTGTTTGTCTTGAGCAAGGAAGTAGGAAAGAGATTGACAGTCAGATGGGGAAGGAGAGCAGAGAAATGATCAAGAAAAAATGCTAAGATGCTTGTCTACAGGGTAATGTAATGCAATCCTCTCCAACTTCACATTTCCAAGGACTTAGGTAGGAAATTAGGGACCCCTTATATAAACTGGGGAAACAAAGAATGCCGTTGAGTGATCACATAACCTAATGCTTTCTTTTTACGGGTGAGTAATCTACGGCCTAGTGTAGTTCAGAGACTTTTCCCCCAGGTTATGTTATAAGCTTGATTAAAATTGCCGAATTTTCACCAAAGGCAATGATAGCCATAGTAAGGTGTTACCCTTATCATGCAATTTAGTACAATTTTAAGTATTCACAACCTCATAGAAGCTGTTCTCCAAGTCTCAGTTTCTTTATCTATAAAACAAGGTAGATGGACTGGAAGACCTCTAACCTCCTTTCCAACTCTAACTCCATATTCTTAAAAGACCTAAACATCTGAAAACCCAAAGGGAATAGATCACTCTCTAACAGAGACTCAGGAATTAATAGGTGGGTTGTTCTGTGAGTGGCTGATGCTGTAGACTGTTTCTTCCAGTCCCATGTCTTGCTTTGCAAGCCCAGGGAATAAGTTACCTGTCACCAGCTATTCTGCTGAGGAGGGGCTCCAGCCAACCTGGGTGGCACTCGCAGTGGGCATCCATGAAGACCAGCACATCCCCGGTGGCCCTGGTGGCCCCCAGCATCCGGGCCCTGATGGCACCCAGCCTCTTGTTGCTCCTGAGTAACTTCACCCCCTCCAGCCTGGCCACATATTCGCTGAGAGCAGACTTGAGTTGTCCTGGAATCAACAGGGTTGTGGTCAATGGAATGACAAATGCCACAACCAATGAGACTGTGACTAAGATAATTGTCAGCAACTCTCTCTTGGAAGCTGTGGTGAGCACATGGGTCCTAAGAACCAAAAACGTGATTACAGTGTGGTTGTTGCTGAGATGTAAGATGCTTCCTTAGGTTGGGGTGGGCCATGATTCTCTCCAGGAAAAACTAGAGGGATGCCTTCAGAAAACCAGGAAAGGGGAGAACTTGCTAACATTCTCCAAATGCAGCAGCAGGAATGCGGCAGATACTGTTAGTGTCTGGTGTGGTTTGGCTCTGTGTCCCCACCCAAATCTCATCTTGAGTGGTAATACCCACAATCCCCGTGTGTCGAGGGAGGGACTTGGTGGGAGGTGATTGGATCATGAGGGCAGTTTCCCCCATGCTGTCCTTGTGATAGTGAGTTCTCATGAGATCTGGTGATTATATAAGTGTTTGACAGTTCTTCCTCCTCTCTCTCTCTCTCTCTCTCACTTGCTGCCATGTAGGACATGCTTCCCCTTTTACCATGATTGTAAGTTTCCTGAGACCTCCCCAGCCATGCAAAACTGTGGGTCAATGAAACCTCTTTTCTTTATAAATTACCTACTCTCAGGCAGTTCTTTATAGCAGTGTGAGAACAGACTAATATAGTGTCCTAATCAGATTCCCTGAGCTCCCCTTAACAGTTTTGGTTTGGTTTGCATGTCCCCAGCTGCTGTGCATGCTAACTGAAATCTGAACCCTTCTCTGGAGACTTACCTTGGGGTATTAAAATGGTCTCTGCTGCAGGTGCCAGACAGTGATGCAGGATGCTGGCCCTGGCCCCAGTCATGGTCAATGACTGACCATTGCAGGGTAAAAAGCAAGACAGACCCCGCAGTGTAGCCTGTGCTTCAGAGTTCCCCATGGGACCAGGCTGTGGCTGGACTTCATCTGAAACCACATCTTTGTTCAGCTCTTCCCTCTGTCTCTTCTGCATCACCCACACCCCTACAGGTTTCCCCTGAGAGTACACCCTCAAAAAAATCACATGCACATGAATCTCCATCTCAGGCCCTGCTTTCAGGAAACCTGACCTAAAACAGTGGTCAAGGAAGCCAAAGGCAAACGGGTCCATTAAGTTTGGCAGCTGGTAGGAGATTAGTGGTGCTGGTCAAAGAGGTCTCATCGCAGTTGATAGGGGAGACTGCAACACAATGGGTCCAGGAGAGAAAACAGGAGATGCAAAACTGAGACCAAGAGTCCAGACAGTGTTTTAGGAAGGTTGATTCTATAGCGGAAAGGAGAGAAAGAGGCCTAAGAAGAAGGTGATGAAAAGGATGAGAGAAACTTGTTAGGTTTTGTGTTTAAGATAAGACTAACTTGATTGTGTGTGTGTGTGTGTGCGCGCGCGCGCATGTCGGTGTATACACATGCCAAGAGGAACAAGCCAGTGGAGATGGAAGGAACAATGTGTTCACAGAGAAGCAGTGGTCTCCATGAAGTCCTGGAAACGGGGAGTCCCCCCAGCCCAGTGGACTAAGATCTCCCCACAGACAGGGGTTGTACCTAATGCATCTCTTCTGCTCCAACCCTTAGTGCAGGGCCTGGCCCACAGTAGGCACTCAGTACGTGTGCATTGAGCAGAACTGAGCCAAAAAGCAAGAATTTCCCCCCAGTTCCCCAGCCCAGAGGTGGCCTTAACTGTGGATGCAAGTAGCCTAGCTGCTTTGGTAGCTGGATCTCTGGGGAGGCTGGAGAAGGTTAAGGCAGACCTGCCCGAGAGCCCCCAGCAGACTTTGTACACTCCTTCCCTAGGAATCTGTCTTCTAAGCACCACAGATTTTCCGCAGGGGGAACAATGTCCTGAGCAGTAGAGGAAAGGAGTCCCAGTCACTGGGCTGTTGCAATTCTCACTGGTAAAATGCTTCGCTGATTTGTTACTTTGTGATTATTTTTCTGGTAAGATTGTCAGCCCTGGTCCACTCCCTAGAGAGGAATCTGTTAGTCAAGCTACTAACATTTCTGAACTTGCTTGTCTGAAAGGCAGTCCCTCAATGACGTCATTGGCTTTAACATTGCTAAATGTAACATATTCCTCACCATTCATTCTCCCCTTCCGTTGTACTGACAGAATTTTGATGTTTCTTGGGGAAGCTAAAAACACATATCTCCCAAGACTTCCTCTCACTGCTGGCAGCAGCTCTGGTAGAAATAAACTCAATGAGAGGATTCTGGGAAAACTATTATTTTACTTTTTTTTTTTTCCAAAGAGGACAAACTGGACTGGCCTCTGCCTATCTCTTCTTCACCTTTTTCCATTTGAAATATGTATGTGATGTCCAGAGGTAGAGAAGCCCTGTTGTGATTATGAGGTCAAAACTACCCTCTAAGCATGTTGAAGTGGAAAGCAGATGAAGGTGGGTATCCAATGGCATCGTGGAGCTGTCACGCCAATCCTGCATTGCCGCCCTACAAGCTTGCTATACTATAAGGAAAAACAAATCTCTATTCATTGGTTAAGTCACTGCAGCAGGTTTCTGTTCTATGACAGCCAAATACTGATATTCCCACCAAATATTAATTTATGAAGCTCTCTTTGGGCTGACTGCTGGTCTCTTTAGCTATACCTCTAACCCTTGTTAGTATTATGTAGGACAGACTTCTAGCAAGAGAGCTTCAGAATAGACTAAGAAAGAACTTCCAGACTGCAATGGTTGTTTGGCGTTCTCAGCGGGTTTTGAAGTGGGTAAGAGCACCCATGTCTGAGTGGTATAGCACTCGGCAAAAGCTGGGATGATCCTCAACTCCTTCCTTCCAGAAAACAGCAGAAATACTGACTTCCACTTGTAAAGGGTCGTCACGGGGTGGTCATCACAAGCATTTTCTGATTTAATGATTCGGTGTGGGCATTACCACCGCAGACGAGTAACCTGAAGCCCATCTAGCTGATTCTATCACACTATGCCGTCATGACCATCCGCTTGGAAGCCCATCAGGGTGGCTCAGGGCAACCCGCAGCACCTTTTTCTGTCACAGTTTTCCTCAGAGGTAGAGTAGGGTTGATAAGCCCTGCCTCTCTGGGTGGCCAAGATGATTAAATGAAAACAGTGTGCAAGGTGCTGCTTGTCTGGAATCTGGGTCTTGGCAAGCACACAAAGGAGAGGGACCTGCAGAAATGGAACCAGTGCTGGCCTTGGTTGTGGAAAAGGCCTTGCACCCCAGTGTCAACAGGAAATACGGGGCCACTGGATGGAGAGCCAGCCCAGGGGTGAGGGGCAGAAGGGGCGTTGGCCAGGAGAGGGCAGCCTAATTGCTTGGCAAGGGATCCAGATCCCCTCTGGTGGGGCTGCCAGCTCTGGGGTAGCCCATTTCTCTGGGGCCCAGATCCTCCACTTACCATACTCCCGAGGGTCACAGACGTAACACAGCTCATCAGATGGTGGGGGCCGGACCACAGGTATGCTCTTAGGCGGACCCTGCCCCACTTAAGGGTTCAGAGAGTCTCGGGGCACTTTTCCAGCCGACGCAGCCCTGTCCCGCACCTGTTCATTAGTTCTGCCTAATATGCAGCCAGCTGCACCCAGGAACCCCAGGTGTTCCCAGAGCCTCTGGCTAATCTGACTCACTGCTATGGCCAGGCTCGGCCCATCCCTGGAGTGAGGACCGTAGAAAGAACTAACAGAGGCACCTGGCTATCCTAGCCCTTCTCCATCATTCCCCTTAGAAAAATGCAAATGCTCAGCTCCCCTCGGAGCGTTCTGATCTTCCCAGAAGGCCAGGAGGGGTGTCCCTAGGTCATTTATTTGCGCCAGAAATATAGGCCTCAGGCCCAAGCCAAAGACTAGAGCAGAGGTTCTCAAAGTGTGGTCCACAGAAAACAGCAGCATCAGCATCACCTGGGAGCTTGTTAGAAATGCAAACTCTTTGGCCCCACTCCGTCTCCAGAAACTCTGGGAGTGCACCCTGCAGTCAGTATTTTAAAAATCCCACCAGGGGCCGGGCGCGGTGGCTCAAGCCTGTAATCCCAGCACTTTGGGAGGCCGAGACGGGCAGATCACGAGGTCAGGAGATTGAGACCATCCTGGCTAACATGGTGAAACCCCGTCTCTACTAAAAACTACAAAAAACTAGCCGGGCGAGGTGGCGGCGCCTGTAATCCCAGCTACCCGGGAGGCTGAGGCAGGAGAATGGTGTAAACCCGGGAGGCAGAGCTTGCAATGAGCTGAGATCCGGCCACAGCACTCCAGCCTGGGTGACAGAGCGAGACCCCATCTCAAAAAAAAAAGTCCCACCAGGTGATTCTGATGCACACTCAAGTGTGAGAGCCACTGACCTAGGAGTCAGGTGGGGGCTTCTCTGTCTCCATCTTCCTTTAGGGCTGTCCCTAGTAGCGAGGTTCCTGTGAGAGGAAGCATACAGGCAGCTTCTGCAAGTCTGGCCTCTGGGTCTGACTCTGCTGCATTTGGCTGACTCTGCTCCAGTCTGCTCTCTTCTCTGGGCCCCAGTTTCCTCCCCTACAATGTGAGTGGGTCTGTCTAGGCCATGATGAGTTAAGGACCGACACACACGCATGTATGTGTAAAGTGCTGCACTGAGGTCTCGGAGGCAGTCAGCACTCACAACAGGGCTGCCTCGTGTGATTCTTCAGTGTCTTGGGGAGAGGATTGTTGGACTGGGTGGGGCCTGGGAGAGAGATCTCCACGGGACCAGGCCGAGGTGATGCGCCTCAAGACCTCCCCAGGTGAGGCTCTTCAAGACCCTCCCCAGGGCTTCTCTGTCTTGCGGCCCCCACTGCCTTACTGGTTTCCCCTGGTGGCTCTTCATTTGTAAGTTACTTGCCCGTGAATCATCATCTGGAGGTCTGTACTTGGGGAATCTTGCCTAAAATAGTTCCAAACTTCAATCTTTTGCTTGGGAACTCCACACCCCAGGGGGTAAGGCTCACCCAGGCAAGCCTGGAGGAAAGCCTTGGCTACCTTGCTGGCTGAGGTCGTCCACGAGGATGATCTCCTTCAGGAAGGCCCTGGGCACTGTGTCAAGGATGCTGTGTACAGTCCTCAGGAGAGTGGACCAGGCCTCGTCATGGAAACAGAGGATGACACTGGCTGTGGGCAGGCTGTCCTGAGGGTGCTGCTGCAGACACCTGCAGGGAAGACAGCCAGAGAGCCATGGGGAAGAGAAGCCCACAAGAAACATTCCACAGCCTCTGATTCATTTCCCTTGCCCTGGTTGGGGCTGCTCCCATTATATGGCTTTCCTGTGGGATCTCTTAAAATTCCCATTTAAAGAGAACCTGTTACGCCCCATAGTGGTGCTGTCTACTATCTCCCAATTCTCAGATCTCAAGAGCTCCTTTATCATTTAATCCAAAGTCCCTCTCACTGCAATTGAGAAGCATTGCCATGGTTCTCAGCAGATGACTGTCCTCATCTGTAAAATGGGAATGAATGACAATATTATCAACCTCACAGAGCTGTGGCGAGGCTTAGATAGGATGATGCACATAGTTAAGTGTCCAGTAATCTCTAACTGTCATCCATTCAAGGGCAGGGACACCACTTTCTTTATTTTTATGTTCCTACAATCTAGCACAGCACCTGGCACACAATTTTTAAATGTTAGCACTTACTATTTTTAAAAATTTAACTTTAAGTTCCAGTATAGATGTGCAGGACTTGCCGGTTTGTTACATAGGCAAATACATGTGCCATAGTGGTTTGCTTACAAAAGGCTTTTTTTTTCTTCTTTTTTGAGACGGAGTCTCGCTCTGTCGCCCAGGCTGGAGTGCAGTGGCAGGATCTCGGCTCACTGCAAGCTCCGCCTCCCGGGTTCAGGCCATCCCCGAGTAACTCCCGAGCCTCCCGAGTAGCTGGGACTACAGGCGCCCGCCACCACACCCAGCTAATTTTTTGTATTTTCAGTAGAGACTGGGTTTCACCATGTTAGTCAGGATCATCTCAATCTGCTGACCTCGCGATCCACCGGCCTTGGTCTCCCAAAGTGCTGGGATTACAGGCGTGAGCCACTGTGCCCCGCCCAAAAGGCACTTTCTTAAGTTTCTGAAGCACCTCTTTCTGGGTTGCAGCTGCTGCTCAAACCATGTTCCTCTTCAGAGGGACATGTCAATAGGAGCCATCTCAAGGACCCCAAACTTCGGACACCTAACGGCATCTGTGAGGTGGAACTGCAGGCAGAATGACAACCAGGCTGAGGCTGGCCCTGTCTGAGGGAAACACCTTCCAAGAGGTGTCAACTCACGCTGCTGGCTAGCCTGGTACCAGCCTAAGAAGGGCAGAAAACTCTCAATGTACAGGAAACTTGTGTGTGACTCTCAGGGCAAAATCCTGTGTAGAGAGGGAGAATTGAGTCTAGGTAATGGTAAACAGAATTCCTAAATAATTTTTAAAAACACATAAACATCTCATAAATTAGCTATTTTGTTGGTTTATAAATTTATAAGCTATTTATTTCCATAAATGATTTGAAGCCCCTCACAAAAAAATACACACAATGCAAATACTTAAAATGATGGTAAAATAAAAATAAGGAGGAAAAGTCAGGAGCTGAGGAATATAAGTAAATGTAGAAAGTCGGCATTTGGAGAAAGAACATAAATATATAGGTTATAAGGGCCTAGGTATTTCTAGAATGAATTTAAATTTGACTCTGAGATTCCTGGTAGCCAAAGTAAAATGTTTATTCCGCAACAGAATTATCACCATTAGAGAAGTTACATACAAGGTGGGGAAAGCAAAACCCTTTCTAGTAATTTTTTTCTTTCAATTACCACTTTACCACTTTTTATTTTGAAGTAGTTTAAGACTGACAAGAAATTGCCAAAATAGTACAGAGAGTCCCTGTGTTCCCTTTACCCAGCTCCCCATCGTGAAAATATCTTACATAAACATCCACAGTGAGCAAAACCAGGAATCCGACATGATTCAATACTGTTAAATTAAATTTTGAAGAGAAGATTTAACACCCATCTAACACTTATTTGAAAGAGAAATTCCTATGAACTTTAGAAAGAAGTCCCTAAATGCATGGCAGCATTCTAAGAACCATCCTTAAAACAAATAAAATAATGAACTTTATATGAACTTTTATAGTTTGAATTCAGGGCTGTTCAAATAACATGTCCAAAATGGAACCAAAACAACCCAAACTATTGCTTGGGTTTATGGCCGGGAGACTGGCTATTTGCCAACTGAGATAGGAAAGGAGTCTGGGGACAGAGAGGCCTGGGTTTGGAATTCCTGTGGGGGTAGTTTAATAGTTTACCAAAATCAGTCCTGTCTGCTCCAAGAACAGAGCACAGCTATGCCAGCCAGCCATGCCTGGCTCTTTTCTCTGTCTCAGTTCATAGACTATGAGAATTGGATACAACACAAGTGTGTGATATGCACACACATGGGCACATGCGCGTGTGTGTGTGTGCATCCTTGCAGTAAGATGGTCAAAAGAACTTAGACTTCGGAATCAGACATATTTAGATTTGAATGTTCACTCTGTCGCTTCCTAAGTTTCCTTGGGTAATTCACTCAATATTTATAGGTATCAGTTTCCTCATTTGGAAGGTAAGGGTAACCATAATTACCCTTTAGGCCCATTGAGAGAATCAAAGAATAATAATAGGCACCCAATAGACAGTGACTGTTTTATAGCCATCTTCCAAAAAGACACAAATGTAATTAGTATGAATGTTATATTTATGATCATCTTTGCAAATTATAGCTATCTTTAAACAACTATTCTACAGTATAGTATGAGACATCTACTGAACAAGTTTGGGTTTGAGTTTGGGTTTCCCAACAGTTTCCACTTCAGAGCTTTTGGGAGAAATAAGTTTGATAAAGGGCTTAGCACAGTGCCTGGCATGGAGCAGGGTCTCCTTCAATGAAAGAAATTGGTATTTAACCTCTAGCTCTTTAAGATCACACTCCTTGCATATTACTCAAAGTAAGGAGATGTGAGAACTTCCATCTCTGCTAGTTAGATGGTGACTAGGGCACTCAAGTTCCTCTCTTTGATCTCACAGAACATTCTCTGCAGGGTGGCAGTCTCTCCTGGTAACTCAGGCTGTGGACACTGAGGCTCCATGACTTCCTAGCTGCGTAGATGACCCTGGGAAAGTTGCTTAGCTTCTGAGTACCTTGGTTTCCTCAGAATGGTAGCAGTAGGGCCCACTTTTTGGGGTTTGCTGCTGTGGAGATGAAATGATCTTTATAAAACAGCAAGAACAGTGGGTGGCACAGAGTGAGCACCATGTGTTTGCTGCCATTATTAACAGATGTCCCATTACTACAAGAGCCTCTCAGGCTCGTCCAGCCTTGAAAGTGTGTGTTCTTGATTCTTTGGGGGCTCATTCCTGCAGGAGGAGGAAGAAGGAGGTAGAAAACTCAGGAGAGCAAGCATTTAAAAGAGAATTTCATAGACTCCCCTTGCTCCAGGAATTTCTGGGTTTTATGAACATATATAACTTCTGAGAGAGCGAGAAGATGGTGAACTGATGGATGCGCAAGGAGTATGAGTGGGATAAACTTAACAGGCTGCTAAGAGATGTTAAAGGCCAAATGGGTTCTTGAAAGCCATTACAAGGCTATGGGGGATGCCCCCTGCAAGCTGTGGAGGTCTGTCTTCTGGCATCAGCTCAGAAAGAATCCTTCCCCTCTCTCAGGGAAAGAAGCTCACACAGCCTTCAAGACATAAACCGACAGCTGTGGTTTGTTCTGCAACTGCAGAACTGCCTGGAGACCAGAGCTAAAAATCACCATAGAAATAATCTGGTGTTTCAGGAGAGGACAAGCGCGGGCTCTGAGTGGACCCAGTCTGAGGTTTGTGAGAAGGCCCAGCACCCACAACATGGCTTGGAGTGTGGAACTAAATATTATAACCCCAAATTTGACAAAGTCTTGTGTCTCGGGGCCTGTTAGATGCTTTTAAGAGGAGCCAGGGATTATTTTGTTTCCAGTGGGCTGGAGGGGGAGCCTGAGGATTGTGCAGACTGTGTAGCTCCCAGACACCAGTGGAAGGGAGGGATACCAACTACATGTACATGTAGTTTAAGGCTGTCCATGGTCCTCATCCCAGGATGGGCTTCATCAGCCTGTGGGCAGCACAGTCATGCAGCGATGGGCAAATGAGATGAGTCCTCTCTGTGACCGTAGTTCCAGGTGGCAGCACAGAACCAAGTAGGAGGGTATGACAAGCAAATAGAGTCCCTGAGAGCAGCCAAACTGCAACTCCATTTAGCTTGATAAACTTGCTCAAAAATGTGTTAGTTCAGCTGATGTTATATCAAGTGGATAAAAGGCCAAGTTTTGGCATTGGATTCACATCCCAGTCTGTCCTTATGTGACCTGGGCAAGTACCATAAGCTCTCTGAGAACTATCCTTGCTTTCAGCAGTCTCCAGATCAACAGACTCAATTATACTTCAGTCATTAATTCTCATTTCTCACAATCCTTTTGACTCCATTAATCCATTTTGAACATACAATTTATTTAAACTCATGTTGCTCATCTATCTGTAAAATGGGGTTGTTGGAAGGATCAAATGAGCTAATACATTTGAAGTACTTATTCATAGTAAGAGCCCAAAAAATGCTAGCTATTATTGATTCTTGCAAACCTCTCATGTGCCTGGATATCTCTCTAGCTTCAATTTCTTCATCTCAATAAAATGAGGACAACAAGTAGGGTTACTTTAAAGGGCTGTGTAAGATGTTGTGTGCTTTGTCCACAGCAGGCTTTCAATAACTTGAAGCTGTTACTATTTCTCAGGTAGGAATGTGCTGACTGGCTTCTGGTATTGTCTGAACATGTCTCTGAGGATGTCCTTCAACACAGCAGAGGAACTGGGCTGGTGTTCTGGGAATAACCATCACTGATATTTGTAGGATATTCCTATCCATTATCTCATTTACTCCTCATCTCAACCACTGGGGCTGGTGCATTGCCCAACACCAGTGTGTGCCATGCCTAGAGATCACCATGCACTGGTGTCTCTTGAAGTTATGCAACATGGCGGTGCTGTTCACCTCATGGATTACAGGCAAAGGAGGCCAGGTGGGTGATTGGAGTTCAGCTAGATTCCCTGCTGGACCTAATCTCCCTAGAACACTGGCCTAACAGCAAAATATTTCCTATGATTCAGGCTGCCACCAGGAGCAAAGCTCTCCAATCTCCTTGCTCATCCAGTGGCTTTGGTGGCTCCTTTTTTTTTTTGTTAAAATGCAGGATGACTTCCCTTCAAGAGGATAAAGCTTGTAATAGAAAGCATCCAACTCCTTAGCTGATGTGAGTGTGTAAAGTGTTGGGAGATGCCGAGGAGACAATAAGAAATGGTCCAGATGGTATGGCCCTACTCAGCCATGTTTGGGAACCCTGGGCTCCTCATGTCACCATGAGGACCTTGGAGAGAGAGGACACAAGGAGAGAGGTGGAAGTGAGGACAGAGAGGGAAATGGTGCTAAGGACTTGTCATCTGCTTTGCAATCTATCCACTCTTCCTCCCCGGCTCCCGCCCAACCTTACAGAGTGTCAGTCAGTAAGGAATGAGGGGTGGGTAGCCAGAACTAGGAAGAGGGTTTGAGCGGCGATTCAGAGAAGCCACTGGAAACCTAGGAAGCTGGCTAACAGAGATATTTGAAAGGTCCTGAACTGCATCTACACCATCCCCTCCTAGTGCTCCAAGCCCTTTGTTCAGGTTTGAAGGGAGCATAAACTCAAATGCCAACCAGGGAGATGTGACTCTGGCCCTGTGGGTGCTGCAGTGGGCCAGAGACCACACGGCCCACCTAAAAGGAACAGCTGATGTTACTGGGAGGAAATTTGGTACAGTTTTGCCACATCTTCCTGATTTTCAGAAAAAGCCAGAAACCTGAATTGTTTCTGGGAAATCTCTTAATTTTTTAATGTTGGCCACTAATCCAACATTTTAAAATAAAACTGTGTGGCCAAACATGTCTGTGATGGGACACGACCTATAGCTGCCATTTTGTGCCAAGTGAGTTCCTGTAACTTCTCCCTTCCACCACTGGGCAAGACTCCTCTTCCTTCACCCACAGGCAACACTTCGCCTTTTGTGATTCTTTTCCTCTGAGACGCCCCCTTGCAAGTGTGTACAGCCTGAGCCAGGATAATGGTCTGGGGGGAAGAGCATGAAGCTAGATGTGCTAGGAGATGTGCCATGTGCCCTGGATGAAGACCTTCGGTCATGCTCAGACCTCGGAATCCCCCTTAAGGGAAGGAAGATAAGGGGCCTGGGACAAGTCTGTCACTTCTCTCCTCTGAAACCTAGTTCCCACGTCTGACACTGAGGGGTTCACTGTGTAATATCCAAAGATCCTTCCACCTTTGAGTCTACGATTTGTTTTCACTGAGGGAGAACGGAGGAACAGGGTAGCACCTGTGATGTGAGCGTCTTATTAATATTTATCATAGCCACCACTTCATGAGGATTCCTATGTACCAGGTGCTGTGCTTTAGCAGCATGAATTATTACATGAATCATTGCATTTAATCCTCCCAAATGCCCTTTGAAATAGGAATTTTCATGTGTGCAAAGATGGTCACAACATACCTGTTCACCGTGTTTCTTTATAATGTGAGTCAGCCACTCTTTGCATCAAGAAATGGAATCTATTTCTTCAGCCCCTAAGTCTGGCTGGCCTTGTGCCTTCCTTAGACCAATAGAATGTACTAGAAGTGACATTCGAGAACTCCTAAGATGAAGCCTCAAGGCGTTCCACTTGCTGTCATGAGATGCCACGTAATGAAACCGATGTAGCCTAATAGAGGATTACAGGCTGCTTGAAGAAAAACTAAAGTGCCCCAGCTGAGGACCAGCATCAGCTGCCAGGTCTGAGAGCGAGGCCATCTTAGTATTTAATGCAATCAGCAGCCCTCTGACGGTACACGGGTGAACCCAGGAGGGATCAGCAGAAGAACTGCCTAGCTGAGTCCGATCCAAATTACAGAACCATAACATAGAAATGGTTATTGTTTGAAATCACTAATTTTTTTTTTTTTGAGACGGAGTCTTGTTCTGCCCAGGCTGGAGTGCAGTGGCATTATCTCAGCTCACTGCAACCTCCACCTCTCAGGTTCAAGCGATTCTCCCACCTCAGCCTCCTGAGTAGCCGGGATTACAGACGTGCACCACCATGCCTGGCTAATTTTTGTATTTTTTGTAGAGACGGGGTTTCACCATGTTGGTCAGGCTGGTCTTGAACTCGTGACATTGTGATCCACCCGCCTTGGCCTCCCAAAGTGCTGGGATTACAGGAGTGAGCCACCACGCCCGGCCTGAAATCACTAATGTTTTAATAATATTTTTATTGAGATATAATTCACATACGATAATGTCCACCCTTATAAAGTGTACAATTCCATGGATTCAAGTATAAAGGTGGGCAGCCATCACCACTATCTAATTCGAGAACATTTGCAACACCCCACCCCTAAAAACCTACTACCCACTGGCCGTCAGTTTCCACTGCTACCACAACTACCGCAGCACGTGGCAACCACTAACCTACTTTCTGTCTTTATAGACTTGCCTACTTTGAACACTTCATATGAATGAAATGACATAACATGTGGCCTTTTGTGACTGATTTCTTTCACTTAGCATAATGTTTTCAAGCTTCATCATGTTGTGGTCTATATCAGTATTTCATTTCTTTTTACTGCCCAATATTTCCTTGTTTGAATATACCATATTTTGTTTGTCCATTCATCAGTTGATGGACATTTGGGTTGCTCCTATTTTGACTTATATTATGACTAATGCTACTATGAATATTCATGTATAAGTTTTTGAGTGAACATGTTTTTAATTTTCTTGAGTATATACCTAGGACTGGTATAACTGGTCATATGATAGCTCCATGTTTAACATTTTGGGGAACTGCCAAACTGTTTTCTAAAGCAGTTGCACCATTTTATAGTCCCACCAGCAATGTGTGAGTGTTCCAATTTCCCCACATCCTTGTCAGCACTTGCACTGTCTTTTACTTCAGCCATCCTAGTGGGAGTAAAATGACATCTCATTGTGGTTTTGATTTGTATTTTCCTACTGACGAATGATTTGAGCATCTTTTCATGTGCTATTGACCATTTTTAAGTCTTCTCTGAAGAAATGTCTATTCAAATCCTTTGCCTGTTTTAAAATGGAGTGTTTTGTTGTTTAATTGTTGGGTTGTAAGCGTTCTTTTTGTATTTTGGATACAAATCTCTTATCTAATATAGGACTTACAAACATTTTCTTCTACTCTTGGATGGTCTTTTTCACTTTCTTGATGACATCCTTTGAAGCACCAAAGTTTTAAAAATATCTCTTTTTTAAAATCTACTAAGTTTTGATAAGGTGCATAATACAGCACTAGATCATGGACACACTTTCCCATTTTTAAGATGAGGAAGCTACAGCCCAGAGAGCTTAAATGACTTGTTTAAAGTTACACAGCAAAGAACTGATAGTATGCTGCTATCTATCTATCTATCTATCTATCTATCTATCTATCTATCTATCATCTTTCTATCTATCTATCACCATCTTGGACTATATAGCGCTAGCAGAATGTTCTGATTCAGAGTCATAAAGGGACAATGATGGAAGGTTATTTGAAAAACATGCGATCCATTAGTTCCTCCACACATTCTGCACTGTCTATGCTGATTCCTTCATGTCTTCGAAAGGCAACTTACTTGACCCCCCTGTCTTGGCTGCCTTACAAATGTGCTTACAGGGAGTCATGCTTGTCATCGCGCTCCCAGCTTTCATCAGGGGACAATGCCAGAATCACTTTTAGGAAACCAGCTCTCCATTACTGAGGGAACCTATTGAGGACGTTGTCCCCCTGTCACTTCTTATCCCCACTCTGATGCTTTGGAAGAAAAGTCCTTGCAGATATAAGTGCCACAAAATACTTTCCTTCATCTGAGCAACTGGTGTGCTTCCTCCTCATGAAGAATACACATAAGAATATCGTCTTTTTTTTATTTTTCAGTGTGGCTGCCAAGAAGCTCAGAGTAAGGAAATAGGATGTTTATTCATTGAGGAGGCTCTAGACAGGCCCACCTATTTTCATTGTGATTTTCTCTTTAATCTTCACCTTCCATCTCTCTATCAAGTCATTTAACGGATATTTATTGACAGCCTATTGTGTGTTAGGACGGAAAGATGACTGAAATAGATATGATGCCTGAAGCACAATCCATGGTGCCCCTGCCCATATCCTCTTGGGCCATCTCATTATAATACAGGATGGCTCAACTTCTAATGGCCCTAGGGCTTTCTCTGACTGACCAGTGTGATTTCCCCAGTCAGAGCATCCCTGAAGAGCTGGAAAATTAACCCCTACCCCACTCCAGTGAGCTGTGCTCAGCCAGTGATTGAAAAGAGTTGGTTTATTAAACACCCAGCACCCTCACCCCTAAGGGCAGAGGGTGGGAAGCGCTGAGATGCGCGCATGTTCCACATTGTCTCCAAGGGTTGAGCTCCAGCTGCCCACAGAGGTAGCTGCCTTGAACACATGCCTCTCTCAGGGGCTGCCTTCTAGTCTCTGCTTCACTTTCCTGGGCCCCTACCCGTGCTTCCTGGGATAACCTGCAAAATAAAGCCTTCTTTCAGGATCTTCTCTGGGGGAAATCTAAACTAAGATAGCCCCTAATAGCATGGAGTTTGTATTCTGTTAAACATAACCAAATCATTATTCAACAGCTGTAGTGAGACGTTCTGGAGGTAGGGACATGAAATCAAAGTTGAGACCTGAAGGGTGGGTAGGACCGAGCCCAGAGAGAGAGTACAGGTGAGGAATGGCATGCCTGGCAGGTGTCACAGCCTCTGATAAGGCCCAGAGGTGGGAAGGTCTGGTATGTTCCAGAAACTGAAGGAAAGACATTCATAGCATTGCTGAGCTAACCAATGAGGCAGGGCAGGGCAAAGGCTCTTGAACATCGTAAAGCAAGGCCCCAAGCGACTAGGGACTTATGCAGAGGATCCAGGAAGAAATGTTTGTTTTTATTGTTAAATAATGAGGCTAATTTCTCTGTGCTTCAAGGAAATATCCGGTGAATATTTTACTATCTCGGTTTGTATGTGTCACTCAAGTGTCCAAAACCCCACCCCTGATCTCCTTTGTTCATCCTCTGAGTGGGAGCAGTGGGACAGGAACGACCAAGGGCTTTGGAATCAAATCAACCCGGGTTTAATCCCTAATTAGCCAACACAGGGATGTTGATACCTTTCTCCAGCCCAGGGGTGTGTCCTGGATTAAAAGGGATAATCTTAGCCTAGCAGAGCTGTTCTGCAGGCTAGCTTTTTATTTTCACACTCCAAGATCAGAGGAGTCTGGTGTCTTGTGTTTACACACAGATGCACACCCTCTTTTCATGCAGCCCCAGGATCCCCTGTGAACTTGGAAAAATGGATTTGGATGATGGCTCTGAAGAGAATGAGTCACAGCATTGCACCAGATGGCCTGGCTGTAGTACTGACGCTCTTCCCTCCCTCCCCTTGCCTGGCCAGAGTAGAAAGATTTCTGCCAGGTTTCCTAAAGCTGTTTTGGGGATACTGACTCCCAGTTCCTATCAAATCAGTGGAGGCTCCCACTCGGGTAGGCTTCTCTATCTCAGTCCTGATCCCACTGATGTATCAGCCTGTTTGCTTGTCTGCATCCCCCATTGCACCCCAAGCTTCTTGGGGTTGGGGCTGGATATTGCTTACCTTCTTACTTCTGATAGTTGTTAAATAAATATTTGTTCACTGAAGGAAGGAAGACACTGATCTTGTTCTCAGGAAGTGTGCAAGCTGGTTGTCAAGATTAACAGGGGAGTAATCCCACAGAGCCAAGTTCCTACATTACAAGAAAACCCCAGCTTGCCTGTAATTGGTGGCACTTATCTTGGGAACACCACACCAACGTCTAGGCCAGGCCTGAGGCTGCTGGGCTGGGACACAGTCTGGAGCTGAGCCGTTGGAGGAATGGATGAAAAAGCTTGCAGACAAGAGAGATGGGAGGAAAGGGCCGGAGTCTGCAGTGGAGGCTGATGCTGCCAGCCTGTCATTCTCCATGGTCACAAGGTACATGCCATCCCCTTCTCTTTGGGCGGGTTCTCCAAAGTCCCACAGCTTACTTCCGGGGGATTCAGGGGACCCTTGGCTTGCTCTGATCCTGGCCCCTACCTCTGAACCAGAGAAAGGCACAGACTGGGAGTCACTGGTGTGAACACTGACCAGAGGCCTATGAAGCATCCTGGAGCCACAGTTCCACCTATACAGGGACAGCCTCCCCGGGCTAGTGGCCAGAGAAACCTGCCAGATCCTCCATCTCGAGAAGTATGAGCTTTAGACATGCAAAAAGTGAGCAATTGATAGCAGGTCATAGAGCAGACAGTCATCCAAAGATGGGGTGGTAGAAGCCAAGAGGTAGCTCAGTGCCTCTCCGGTGTCCATATGCCCTTGAACCACCCAGGACCTCATTAAATGCAGACTTAGGTCAAGTAGGTCTAGGGTGGGGCCTGAGATTCTGCATTTCTGGTGAGCTCCCAGGTAATGCTGATGCTGTTGGTTCCTGGACCACAGCTAGAGTAGAAGGCAGGGGTTGTTAGTGACAAGACAATAGGAGGTGAGCTGACAGATATACAGACTACTTGGCCAGGTGCTGGGTCCCCTGCTGCTGCAGGATGTCAGGAAGACCAAGTCCCCAAAGGAACTATGCACCGTGGGTCTCCCTCCTGTTCACCTCCTTCAGCCTTGTCTGGACAGTTCCCTGTTTCTTACTTACTTCCTATGTACACTTGCAGTAACTCCATCACCTTAAGTGACTAAAGCATCTCTGTTCTTAGTCACCTAAAGAGCCCTAAGCAGTGGTCCTTAGCCTGGCTACACATTAGAATCACTTAGAGAGTGAATTCCTATAAATCACATTTACTTGGTCTGGGTTGGAGACTTGGCATGACGATTCATTGGTTCTAATGTGAGTGGGGCCGTGAACCACTGGCCTCATAATGGCGCTCAAACTTTAACACGAATGGAAATCACCTAGGGATCCTGTTAGAATAGAGATTTCATCTAGTAGGTTTAAGTGGGGTCTGAGGGGTCTGCATTTCTGAGGCTGCAGGTCTGAGGACCACACTATGAGTGGCACTGGAGTAAATAATATCAATTTCCCCCACCCCAGGACAAGGTACAGATTAGCCACGTCTAATCTAACCCCCAAGGCCAGCTGGGTTTGTGCTAAAGTGCAGAGCAAGACCCTACCACACTTGCTACGGTGAGTGCATTTGACCCAAAAAAGGGTGATATGTACTCAGCATTGTCTACACTGCAACCCCACTGAGGGGTAATGGATCCAGAATGGAGGTCTAGAGGAGGTACTGCCTCTGCTGCGGCCACCGTGGACTGGAGGGCTGGAAGCTTGGTGTTTGTGGCATCCCTTCATGACTTACAGGCAGGCCCCATAGGCACCACTCACACTGCCCACACTGGGTTGTCTTCCCTCTCTTGTGGGGGGAATTGAGCTGAGCTCCAGCCCCAGGTCTCAAGCCCAGCCTGTTCCTGTTCTTGTCCCTCATCCCAAAGGGCATGTCTACCCTCTCGGATTTATTGATGCCCTGTCAGCTGCCTCCTTCCTCTTTTGCAGGTCAGGCTATCAGAGCCAACAAGGGGTGTGGGGAGTTATCCTGGGGTGAATCACGGCCTGGCAGGACAGAGGCTTTGCAGGGAACTGAGTGGACCCTGCGTGGATTGCAACACCATCTTCTACTTGACAACAAAGCTGCAGCCAAGGCGATTCTCCCGCTCCTGCCCTTCCCTCTGACCCCATGCCCATTACGGCCTCTGGGGCAGGAAGTGGGGAACAAAGGAGAAGATACCTCTCTCAGCTCTCCCCACTGGCTATGAAGAGCCATTGACCACCTAGGGCCTTGCAGCCCTGGTTCTCAGCCCGGCTGCATGATAGAACCACCTGGGGAGTTTTAAGCTCTTGATGCCCAGGCCTCACCCCAGACCAACTAAATAGAAATCCTTGGAAGTGGAGCATGAGTATGAATAGTTTTTAAGACTTTCCGGATAATTCCTCTGTACTTGCACATTTATGATGATTTAGCAGCCTCCAGGGCCAGAAAATAACTTTTCAGTCAGAGAAAGGACAGCAATGTGATATCGACAGCTCCATTTTTCTCCATCTCTCCAACTTACTCCTGTGCCATTTACTCAAGAATATGATAAAGGCAACTTCTGTTTGGACTTAATACACAAGGAAAATCATCACACGTTGTATCTCATTTTCTCTACAACCTTAGGCAAGGGTGTTATTATTATCCCATTTTACAGTTGAGGAACTGAGGCTCAGAGAGGTTGAGTGACTTGTACAAGGTCACACAGTACAGGTGGTACCAGGATTCAACCCCAGGTCCACAACTGTTTAATCACAGCTATGGGTACATAAACCAGGGAAACACAGGCTGAACCATAAAGGCAAGTTAAAAGCAGATAGCACACAGCCAGCTACCACTGAGCTGACATTTCTGTTTGAGACAAACCCCTGGGGCCATGAGGGAGCCTGTTCCTCTCTGCTCTCTTCTCTATTGTCTGACTCTAGCATTGCTTCCTACGTGGAAACTTCCCAAACTCTACCAGCTCTCCACTCGCTTTCTTCACCTCTAGTTCCCCAGACTGTCTAGCATCAGCTTAAAAAAATTCAGATTACTGGGCTCCAACTCAGAACTCTGGAGCATGGCCAGTGAGGGGGTCTGAACATCCCTGTGTCTTTAACAAGCAATTACGTCTTTAACAAGTGAGGGGGTTGGGTGTGCACATACGTTTGGGAAGTCGTGGTGTAACTCCTTGCTGTTGAAAAATGTGCTCTGCGGGCCAGCAGTGCTGGTGCCACCTTGGAGTGCCTTTGATGGAAATGGAGCATCTGAGGCTGCCCTCCTGACCTGCTGAATTTGACTGCATTTTAACAGGATGCCTAGATGATTCACACGCACCTTAAAGTCTGAGGAGCACTGCCGTGGCCAGTCTGTTTGGCATAAAGAGTGTGCCTTAGAGCAGAGGTTCTCAAAGTGTCTCTGGATCAGCAGCAGCAGCAGCAGCAGTACCAGGAGTTTGCAGAAATGCAAATGTTAAATCTCACACCCACTGGATTAGAAACTACAGGAATGGAAGCCAGGAATCTGTATTTTAACAAGCCTTCTAGGTGTTCTGATGCACGCTCAAGTTCGTCCCTAGATGTAGATTATAAAGCACTGGCTCACTCAGCAGCCTCTTTGATCCTAGGAATCCATTGCCCCTGCACTGGGTGCCAGGATGATCAAAGGAGAGCTGGGGCCTGGAAGAACTTTGAAAGCCATCCATGCTACAGGAGGCTAAATGGGCAGGGCTTTTTCCTCCCGCCCCTTCTTTGACAGCAGCTTTCAAGGGCTGAGTTAATCCCGTTTCTGTTTGTGGTTATATCATGGGCTCCTCTCTATTTTGCCTGAGTATTCATTCAGTTTTATCCCCACCTCTGCCCTGAGGGCCCTCCCTTTCCCACAGCACAACCATTTCATTTGAGTTTGATCTGTTCCTGTAAAGAATGGATTGGTTAGTGTGCATGGATTTACATTTCCCCTAATGATAGAGTGCTGTAGCCCGCCTTCTGTGCCTTACTTTTTCACTCAGCAGGGGATTTTTAAGGTCTCCCTTCATTGTTGAATGTACCCAGAGTCTGCTGCTTCTAACTCAGGCTGAGTATCTCATAGGGTGCACCCAACTTCTCTTGCCCTGTGACGTGACAACCAGGTGGCTTCTAGCTCCTCCACACCACCAAGGATGCTGTGATAAGCATTTCCCCAAGCGTCTCCCCATGGAGCCGTGTGAGTTCTCCCCATTGTAAGAACAAATTTGAAACACTTCCAGCCCATGTAACTTGCCCAATCTCTGATCTGGAGAGTGGCAGACTTGCAAAGTGTAGCGTGGTGGTTAAGAGGGTGACTTTGGTGTCAGACTCACCCGGTCAGATAACCTGGCACCAGTCCCTCCATCTTTCTGTGCCTCAGTTTCCTCATCCATGAAATGAAACCTACCTTATAGGTTTTCTACAAAGAGTTGAAAACAAAAACCACTTAGCAGAGCCTCTAGCACATAGTAAGTGCTCAGTAAAGGCTCGCTATAATTTTGCCTCTCTTTTCAGAGACTGTCTTTTGACCTCTTTTCCACTGATATTTTTCTTTTTTGCTCTTGCGTCATTGGTGATTATCCTTAAATGCCACCTATTCAAACTGACCTCCAGAAGTGACCCTAGAGGTACTCAGAAAAAGGCCTGTGGCCTGGGCAGGGGGGAAAGGACAACAGGCAGAGCTAGTTTGGGCCTTCGGGTGTAGGAACTGAGCCAGAGGGGCTTGTCTGGTCCTGGTGGGAAAGCAGCGTGCAGGGCCCGCATACAGCAGGCGCTTAACATATGGCTGTTTCTCTTATGTGTTGTAGTGTGGCCCAGATTTAAACGGGTAGGAGAAGAGTCCTGTCACCCTGGGGGGAGGGTGGAGATCGTTTGCCTTGCTTTGCAGGAACTGTCTTGTGTACGCAGGCGAGGAATCCAGGGAAGGGAAGGCGCCAGAGCTTGAACCGCAGACTGGAGAGGGGAGTCTGCGGCCAAGGCCTGGGCTGCGCAGGCCGCACGCCCCAGTCGGGGCCAGCAGAGGGCGCTGAGCACCTCCGCACAGAGCTGGCGGCCGTTCCGTGAGAACCCTGGCAAGCTGGGGATTGGAGAATCCAATCATCTCCCTTCGCAGGGGTTGAGGAGTTTCCTCCCGACCGCCTGGGACTTTCAGTGCTAAAATCTGGGAAGTCTCAGGCGGCAAGTGAAGACGAGTTGGTTACTCTGGCTGGAAGAAGCAACCACTGAAGTGTTGCACACACACATAAACACACAAGTGCACATCAAACACACACAGCACAAAATGTACCCAGACTTGCACCACGCACCTCACAGTGCACATCACACACTCATGAACATCACACTACATGCATAACACACACAACATGCTTGCACACATACACGCGTATCACTCACACCACACACATTTATAACACACAAAGAATACATACACACACGTACCACAAAAACATGTGAAACAAACACTACACCACACACAGGCACAGTACATGCACAGTACTGCACATCACAGCACAGGCACAAGATACACAATACACACGAATTACACCCATGCACACTACACACACAGCACATACAAATTACGTGCACAGCACACACACCACAAAATGGACCTGCACTTGTGCCACATGCAACATATCCATGCACTTTATACCACATGCATAATAAACACAACACACTTGTACATGTATGCATATAGCATTCACACAATGCATTTATAACACAATGCACCACAGAGGCACATTATACACAAGAAACAGTCACGACACAATACCTGTGCACACATGCACCACATAAACATATGCAAAACAAATAGCAAACCGCAACACACACCCAGATGAACAATGCATGTGACATCACCCCAATACAATATACATATATGAACCATGCACATAATACATGCACATTAACACACATGCACACAAGACAATACAATGCACAATGCATACCTGTGCATATCATACCACATACACAAAGTCACATGCACCAAGTGTATAGGCACCACACAATGCAGTACATGCATGTACCACACATACATGCACGACATCCATTTAATACACATCATGCAGTGCACACACAACACAGAGAATATATACAACACACATGCACGAACACACATATACCATGACCTACAAATACGCATATTCACCACACATTTGCACTATGCAAACACACGAGTCACACACACGTATCACTTTGGTAGTCATGGATCCTCTTGTTTCAGGCAGTATTTCTCATTGGCAAAAAGAGGATGCTCATTCTTGCTCCAGGCCAATGAAAAATAGTGTCAACAAATTTGAAAACTATGTATTTGTTCATTCAGCAATCACTTCTTTACTGCATGTTGGGCTTTGAGATGTACAATACAAATTCAGTCCTTACTTTCTAAGGGGCTCACAGCATGGCAGGGAAAGCAGGCATTTGAATGATAAATACATCAATGATCATTTGGATTTAGTTGTAGTAACTCCAGGGTGCAGGGAGGGCACAAAACTAGAATGGGGTAGGAATTTCCTGAAAACAGCTTTTAAAGGTAAGGCTTAAAAACAGTGTCGCGGGGTTGAAATGGAAGTAGGGTGAGGTGAGTGAGGCACCTAGGGCACACAATTTAAGGAGATGTTCACTCCCGCTGCTGTCTCTGCAATTGCACACCCTTGAGTGCGAGTGACTGAGCATCCAGGCTGAGGGGAACTAGATCAGGGATCCGAGGAATGTGTGGCCCTACCTCCAACTGCTGCTCTGCACAAATGTTTGCTTTCCAGGAAACTCTCCAGGCTCTGGGAGGAGCAATGGCCCGTAGGAAAAGGGACCTAAATCACCAAACTAAAACTAAGCAGCTGCCTTGCTCCCTGGGTGCTGGTAACCAAGGTTCCCTCCTCAGTGGCCAGCCATGGTGACAGTAAGGGAGCAGGAGGTGTGGAGGATGGGCTAGCATCTCCCTGGGCACAGCTCTGCACATCACCTACACTTCTCAGCTCACCTCCTGGGGCCGGGGCCGCCCTGGCAGGGTAAATTGCAGTCAGCACAGTATTCTGGCTCTCAGGCACTGGACTTGTTTCCTTAGTCTAGTGACCCAAGGAGGGTGGCATGGAGCGGTGGGTCAGGCGGACTGGAGCTCGCATGCCTGCATTCAAATCCCGACTTTGTTACCTACTAGCAGCGTGACTGCGAAAGCCACTTTGCCTTGTTTTCATACCTATAGAATAAGCATGATGATATTACTAGCACCCATCTTGCAGAGCTGCGAGGACTTTCCAGGACTTTATGAGTTAATACATTAAAAGCTTGTAAAGTAAATCCAGACACATGGGAAGAGCCCCCTAAATGTAAACTGCAATTGTTATTTTGATCCAAACTAAAAGCAAACACTAACAATAGCCCTAAAATCAAAATGGAGTGGAGTCAGGGGGTTAGAACTGGGGAATATCTGCTCTAACCTCCCTTCTGTGTTGTAGAAACCAAGCCATTTGACCTAAAGACAGAAGAACTAGAACCCAGGACGGAGAAGAGAATGAACAAGCAAGAGTCCTCACTTTCTGCTTTCTAGGACCATGGTTCTCACCTGAAGGGCTTGTTCATAGAGATCACTGGACCCCACCCAGGGTTTCTTGTTTGGCAGGTCTGGGATGGGGTCTGAGAATCTGCATTTCTGAGAACCCACCAGTGCCCGGGGAATGCTGACGCTGCTGGCCCAGGTACTGCATCTTGAAAAGCACTTGCTCTAAGGACAGGAGAGGCAAGGTACGGAAAGTTTGCGTCCCCGAGTTTGCTACCACCTGATCATGCCCTGGGATCAGGGAAGGGAAAACAAGGGCCTTACTTACAGCGGGTGCCGCACCTCAGGCAGAGCCCTCTGGAGGGGGATGCGGGCACTGAGTGCCTCCTGGAGGCCATGTGGGTCCAGGCTGAACAGGGTCAGCTCCTCTTCTTCAGACACCTCCCCGTCCTCCTCCTTGGCCCCCCAGTCCCTCTTTGGGGCTTCCTCACCCTGCCTCCTGCTCGGCTGCTTGATGAGGCGGTAGCTACCACCTCTCCTGCCCTGGCTCTGGTTCCTTCTGGCCCGGGGTAAGGCCACGGCCACCAGCAGCTGATCCTCCCGCAGTGAGATAAAGGGTGGCAGGCCCTCCAGAGGGCTGTACTCTTCGCCCTCATCCTCAGCCTCCAGTACCCAATCCTGGGATTCCCCAAAGTCCAGGCGGTACCTGGCTTCAGGGCTGTGCTTGCTGGCTTGGACTGTGACAGTCTGGTGCAGGGTGTGCGGGGGAGGGTGCAACATCGCCACCATCATCAGGACGCATCCCAGCATGAGGAGCAGCAGGAGGAATTGGAGTCTGCGTGGTCTGTGCCTGTATCGCTTCCTTAGGAGCATGTTGCTGGAACTTGCCAAATGCAACAGGTCATGTTCAAGTTCGCTTTCTCCCACTCCAGGCTCCTTCAAGCTTGCAGCAGAACCTGGGTTGCTCGTTCCACCTGGAAGTTTTTCTGCCAGTCACTTAACCTGCTCCTGACATTTCCCAACAGCATGTGTAAGACCTGCTTCCACTTACAATCAGAAAACCACAGGACCCAAGTTTCACCCCAAGTCCTCTCTGAGTGGATTTCCTTAATTGCCTTCTGAAAGCCCATTCACAGGGACTTCAAATTGAATTGCTTTCCTCCCTTTACCCCGGTTTTCTCCTTGGAAAAAAAATAATGATTCCATTCTGCTCAGGTGTTTCTTTCCCCCTTTGCATAAATAGGTTGCTATGAGGTGTCTGGGATGAGCTGGTGGGTTCTCAGTCAAGCAGGGCTGACAGCCGTCCCTCTTTGGACGCTTCCAGTCAGGTCAGATCAACAGATGTAAAGCCGGCAGGCAGTGCCTGGTTTCCTTTCACACATAGCTCCACTCAGCCGAGATCCCTCTGCCAGACACAACCCAGAGCCAAGCGTGCGCCTCACTCCTGGTCCTAATGCCCTCACTGTTCCCAGGCTTTGCACAACTCGGCGTCGTCACTGCTACAGCCAAATCAAAACAGGAATATCCCAAGAGTTCAGAAGGAAAGAATAATACCCTCTGATTCAGAAAGGCTGTGTGTGTGGCACAGATACAAGGAGCTGCAGCTGTCTGTCTGTACCTCAGCCTCCCACAGGGGATCAGCCAAACTACGTTGGACTCTCCTTCCCTTCCTGGGGACCACTGTCCTTGTCCTCCTGAAAATGAGGGAGCTAAGGGAGATGATTTTGCAAGTCCCTCCTGCTCCCGCAAGAGCAGCTGAAGGCCTGTTCTGCCCCGGGCACTGAGGGGGACACTGGAAGAGGAGTGAATTGCTCCTTCCATCATAAAGCTTCCTTCATTTAACCAACACGTAATTAACGAACACACGCTATGTGCCAAAACTGTTCTGGGAACTGGAAGTAGAGCAATGAGTAACACAGACAAAAATGTGTGTCTCATGGAGCTTGCATTCTAGTGAGAGATACAATTAAAACTATCCACTGGGTCAGATGGTGATGAGGATGAAGGCAAAAAAGCAGAGCAGGCATGGGGCTGGGGAGCATGGGCTGGGCTTGGAAATGGACATTGAGTGGTGGAGAAAGGCTTCATGGAAGAGTTATCATTTGTGTAAAGAAGAGGGCTGCACAGCTATCTGAGGTTGAGCGTTCGAGGCAGACAGAATGATAAATGTGAAGGTTCTAGGGCAAGAGTATGCCGGCATGTCTGAGGAACAGCAAAAGATCAGCATGGCTGAAGCAAAGAGAGCAAGGTGGAGCCTGATGGGAAGTGGAATAAGAGAGGCAAGGGGGCGGGGGGCAGGAGGACCATGCAAGACACCCCCTGGTTGCATTGAAGGAACTTTGGCTTTTCCTCTGAGTGACAGAGGAGCCCTTAGAGGAGAGACACAATCTGACTTGGCTTTTAACTGGATCATTCTGGCTGCTGGGTTGAGACTAATCAGTGGGGGGCAAAGAGCAGGAGCAGGGAGACCAACCAAGAGGTTCTTGGCTTGCACTAAGTGGTATCAGTGGTGACAGGGGTCAGCTTGTGGATATACTTTAAGGAAAAACATATAGGATTTGCTGATGAATTAATGACTAATGTGAGAGGAAGAGAAGAGTCAAGGATGAGTTCAAATTTTTGGTCTGAGTAGTTGGAAGAATAGAGATGCCATTAACCAAGATGGGGAAGGAGAGAAGGTGGAAGGAGATGAATGCCAGTGGCTTGGTTTGGAACATGTGACATTTGAGGTGTCCTTTAGACAGCTAAGAGGAGGTGAAGTGGAGGCAGCAGGATGTGGGATAGCTGAAGGTCAGGGGGAGGTCTGGCCTGCACATACAAAGCTGGACTCCAGCAGCACTCAGATAGTGTTTGAAGCTGTGAGACCTGAGATCACTGAGGGAGTGAGGTAGGTAGAAGGGAGAAGAGAATCCAGCATGCTCAGTTTTCGGGCTTCTGTCTTGAACACATTGAAGGATAGCTGGCCATCACCATGAGCTGTGTTTCTTTTGATGACTGTAAAGCAGCCATGCTGTCTGCAACCAAGAGTGGAGGGGGAAAAACTGCCATTGGGGAAGTCCTGCAATGAACTTCTCATTGTTTTTGTCTTTGATCTTAGAATGTCAGCTTGAAAATCTCATAAAAAAAAGTCTTACCTTTTGACTCAGTTGTTTCTTCCAGTGTGTGTGGTGTGTCTGTGCACACACACATGCACAAGCGTGTGTACACATGTGTTTTCATGAAGTCAGAGGTGAAATAGTGGGTTACATATGGTTGTTCTGGGATCCCATTGTAATGCCCCAGTGGACAGTACTTAGCAATTTCTGGATTGAATTGTGTCTTCCAAATCTCAAATCAGGGTGTATTGCCAGGTGGGGATACTGTGTCATTTCCAAATTCAAGAGGCAGACACCCTGGGAGATGTAGTTCTGAATTTCTGGGGACATTTTGAGGTTAATGAGGATGAAGGATTAGAAGGTTTCAAATCCCGGAGGCCTTCAGAAAACTGAGTGTGCACAGTCACCATCTTCCACTCATCTCCAGCAACATTGTGCTTGAACTTGCCAAGAACAGCCCACCCCAGAGCTGTCACCCTGGCCAGCCCGCCACTTGAGCACTCTTTCCCCAGACAGTCATCCATATGGCTCATTTCTTCATTTTTGTGTTCACTCCAATGTCATCTATTTAATGAAGCCTTCCTGGACCCACCATTCTACATTGAAAGCCCTTCCTCCACACGGGGCTTTCCTTGAGAATCTCTGTGGCTCTTCTCAACACCTGGCAAATTAAAATACTAAGGTGTTTATTGTCCGTTTCTCCACCCACTCCCATAAAATGTAAGCTCCACAAGGGCAGGGCTTTTGTCTGATTGTTCACGGCTGTTTCTCCAGAGCACGCAAAGCACACTGTTCCACTCCCCAGGACTTTGCTGCTGTCCCTGCCAGCTTTGCTGCCAGTTCCTCCCATCCCTCCCTGTCACCTGGCACATGAGGCCCAGACCTTGCTCCCTCCTCCTCTCTTCCTCACCCTTGCTCCCATCATGGGTTGAATCGTGTCCTTCAAAATTACAATTGAAGCCCTGCCTCTGCTGGGGAACCTGTGAAGGGGGCCTTAACAGGAAATAGGATCTTTGTAGATTATCAAGTTACAAGGAGGTTGTTAGGGTGGACCCTAGTCTAATATGACTGGTGTTCTTACAAAAAGGGGACAATTGGGCAGAGGCAGGCATACACAGAGAACGTCATGTGAAGAAGAGGGCAGAGGCTGGGTGATGCATCTAAAAGCCAAGGAATATCAAAGATGGCCGGAAACCACTGGTAGCTAGGAGAGACATGAAACAGACTCTCCTTCACAGTCCTAAGAAAGAAATAGCCCTGCCATCACCTTGAGCATGGACTTCTCGTCGCTGGAACTGTGAGATCATACATTTCTGTTATTTAAATCACCCCACTTGTGGGACTTTGTTATGGCAGCCGCAGGAAACAGACACTGTTCCTCTTGCCTTCCTCACCCTCCCACCCTCCTCCGCCTTCTCTCAACTCTTGCTCTTGCTCTGTCATTTCCATTCTCTTCTTCTACTATTCCATCTCTTTCCTAACCTCTAGTGAGGCTAGGCGTCATACTAACCTCCTCAGCCCAGGGGCTTGACCTTGGCCTTCCCATGATGGAGACAGTCCATGAAAAAAGGTTTCCAAAAGAACTGGGGCTGGGTGACTCTGGCCTGGGATTCTTGGCTCCAGTTCAAGATAAACTAGATCTGGTGACCAGACGCAGGCCATGGGTCTCTCCTGGGACTCAGAGCATCGTTGATCTAACCTCTAGGCTGTCTCAGTGCTCAGAGAGGTGAGATGATCAACACCAAAATTAGACTGCCACTGGGGTGTCTGTATGTTTCTCTCTCTAGCTTTTCATCTGTCTGTTTTCTCATAAGCCATGTCAGCTTTGGTGTTAAAAAGTCTGCTATTTGCCTAGAAAAAAATGAAAATTTTCTGTTCAGGTGGATGGCAGGTTAAAGTGCCAGAACAAATCAGAGTCTGAGAGTATTCGCTAAAGGAACAGTAGACTTCAGCTAGTGAAAAAAAAAAAAAAAAAATCTGCAAAGCAATAGCAGACCTGGCCCAAGCAATTCAAGAAGATGTCATCAACGGCCCAATTGCTGTTCTTCCCATCTCAAGCTGAGGTGTAAACAGCAAGAATAAGGGAAGCTGGAGAGGCGATTCCCCCAAATAACTTAACCCCAGGCATTTGTTTGACTTGGTGCTGTGGTTTGAATGTTTGTTCCTCCAGACTTCATGTTGAAATTTAATTCCTGGTGTTCGAGGTGGGGCCTAATGCGAGGTGTTTGGGTCATGAGGGTGGATCCCTCATGAATAGGTGAATTCCCTGCTTGGAGCAGAGGGAGACAGGGTGAATGAGTTCTCACTCTGTTGGTTCCTGTGACATCTGGTTGTTAAAAAGAGCCTGACATCGCCCCCATTTCTTGCTTACTCCCTTTCTCGCCATGTAATCCCTGCAGGTGCAGTGTCCCCTTTGCCTTCCACCATGAATGGAAGCAGCTTGAGGTCCTCAACAGAAGCAGATGTTGGCACAAGTTTCTTGTACAGCCTGCAGAAGTGCAAGCCTAATAAACTTCTTTATAAATTACCCAGCCTCAGGTATTCCTTTACAGCAACACAAATGAACTGAGACAGCTATAACACACAGTGATGGCTGTTTGTTTTTTGGTCTCCCCCATTAGTGGTTGCTCCGTCCTTGTCTCTCTCACACTCAGCACAGTACCTGGCCCGGCAACACATGGTTGTCCAATAAATGACTCTCAGAGATGAGCGATATGATATACAGTATGCATTATGCAACAAATAAATTCTTAACAGCAAGGTAACACTCCGGGACCTCAGAGAGGGAAGAAGGGAAATGGATGGCATGCAACCACTTATCCAAATGACCAACCCCAACTCCTCCCTTTCCGCATACTGCCCTAGGTAGCCTAGCCCACATCCTCACTCTCTGTTTCCTCTTTCATGATCTGGCTATGGATTTTATTGGGAAGGAACAGTGCTGCAGAGTAGGATCTTACTGTGTGTCTAAATGGCACAGGGGCAAGCATGGGCAGGGAATGGCTTTTACACAGGGCTAACATGGAGAGGCCTGGTGTCCGCAGTGCCTGAAGTGCCTTCTCTGTGCACAGCCATGACCAGCAGGGCCATCACTGAATGCAAGGGCATATTAATCCATTTTCATGCTGCTGATAAAGACATACTTGAGACTGGGAAGAAAAAGAGGTTTAATGGACTTACAGCTCCACATGGCTGGGGAGGCCTCACAATCACGGTGGAAGGCAAGGAGAAGCAAGTCATGTCTTACATGGATGGCAGCAGGCAGAGAGAGAGAGAGAGAGCTTGTGTGGGAAACTCCCATTTTTAAAACCATCAGATCTCATGAGACTCATTCACTGTCAGGAGAACAGCACAGGAAAGACCCACCCCCATAATTCAATTGCCTCCTCCTGGGTCCTCCCAGGACACATGGGACACATGCGAATTGTGGGAGTCACAATTCAAGATGAGATTTGGGTGGGGACACTGCCAAACCATATCAAAAGGTAACCAAGAACAAAGGTCCTTCTTAGGCCTTTCTCAGACTTACTGAGCCAGTGTTTATGGGGTTGGGCCTAGGCTTCTGAGTTTTAACAAGCCCTCTGAATGCCTCTAATGTATGATAAGGTCTTAGAGCACTAGTGTAAAGAACACATCTCCCTTACATGACAAGAAAGGGGCCCACACTCAAGTTGTTTCTCTCTGGTCCCAGGATATGTTCTGCTTGGGCATGAGAGGGCAACAAAGGAGCTTTGTTCCATGTGTATGGAGGCCATAGACTCAGATGTGCAAGGCAGGATGAAAGTTTTTATTTTTACTATAAGTGAATTCATGAACCCCTTTCATGTTGAGGACACTCCCAGAGAAATTCTCTCCTTATTTCCTGCATCTTTTCAGCCACCAATGATTCTCTTGTTCTACTGAACTAGAGACAAAAATTCTTATTGTAACTACCCTAAAGCTGGCCACATGAGCCCTCCCTGGGTGGCATGAGACACTGTTGATGCCATAGTCTCACCCTCAACAGACTCTGCTCAGGGAACTTCTGGCCCTTGCACAGAACCTGGAGGCTCTGTTGCTGCTCTTCAGGTATTCTTATCAACTTTTCATTTATGTCCTGGTCTAGTGTTCTGAACCTCAAAAGCCAAGCATTCAATTCTGATAGAATGCTGTCAGCATTCTGCAATGCCGTTCTGTCCTGGAAGCAATGAAGACCAGTAATGCTAGTTATCAGAATAAGGAAAAGGCTAGGGTACAGAAGAAATTATGAGAACAAAATATATAAGTACGTCAAAAATCTTATCCCCTAATTTGAGGTCCAGGTGTCTTTGAAGGTCTGAGAGGTTTAGGAGACATGTGCATCTCTGTCCTCCATTATCCCTCTAATTCTGAGAATAAAGGTCCACTCCTGGTGTAGGAGCCTGGGTGAGTGCGCCATCCTCTATGCTCAGATTAGAAAATATGTGGCTTGTGTGTGTGTGTGGGTGTGCATATGTGTGTGTGTGTGTGTGAGAGCACACATGTGCATCTGTAGCACTCATTTGAAATAGGCTTTGCCAATAATTACACTGGCTGGAAGTAGGATTGAAGGGATTGAAAATGCCACTGAACTTTAGGGACTATACCTGAAAAAAAAAATAACCCAGGGCTTGGGATAGATTTTGAGTTATGTTATCAATATATTGGGTTTTCAGTACCTAAAAATATTCTTTTGGAAAAGCACTGTGAAGCCCTACTGGGTGTATTTATTATTGTGTTGTCTCCATTCATTCTGCAAATGTTTATTGAATATCTACTATGTGCCAGGCATAGTGCTTAGCAAAGAAATAAAACGATGAATAAGATACAGCCAGTAAGGCCCACACATAATTATAGTTATATAATGTTCTGAGAGCAATCACAGAGATGTGTACAAATATCTGGGTTAATATGAGAAAAATAAAATATAAATATCTGATATTTTTTCTAAGTCTTTGTTCAACAGAAGCACAATTACCTTTCCACCTCTCCATAGGCTGTAAGAGCTTAGAGAGCTGTAAGGGATCTTATGTTTTTGGCATCTGCTGATGCTGTGACTTCAAAGGAGCTTTTTAGTAGAATATCAATAATGAATTAAGCTAAATTGATTCCAACTTTGAGATTGCCACCATCAAAGCTTCACATTTGGTTCCATTAGGTACGCAGAGGGCTGAGAAGGAATTTTCAGTGGGAGACTTTGAGGCAGGAGGATAATCCTGCTATGGTTGATTAAGACTTTGTTTACAAGGATCTCCCATGGGGTCTGTGATCCATGGAAGGTGGATGTAGAAGGAAAATGTGCCTTCACCAGCCCATTTTAACCCTGGTGTGCTGATCACATTGAGAGTTATCTCCTTGCCAGGCTGGTTCTTGTACTTTTTGCAATGCAGATTCAGGAAAATGGGTAAAGAGAGATTAAAGAGGCATGGGGAAAGGGGGTGAATTCTTACGTTGGGGTCAGTTCTCAAGTTCCATTTTGTTCTAGGAGAATCTGGATAATGAAAACCTAGAGAACAAAGAGAAGGAGGAAAAGGAAGAAGAGGAGGAGAAGCCATCATAGGAGAGGCTAAGTTGATTACATAATAAAGAGGTAAGAGGGAGGATGAAGAAGGAGAAAAACAAAGAACACCTTATGCACTGAGCATGAGAGGAAGAGAGTTCAAGCTTAGAGTGTGAGATGCTTTGAAATAACTGTAGGGAAGAGGCAGTATGATACGAAAATAAGGAGATTTTAAGAGGTGTTCCTTTCTTCTACGCATTAATAGTAAAATACACTCTATTCAAGTGCACATGGAATGTTCTCCAGGAGAGATTATACGCTAAACCACTAAACAATCCTCAGTAACTCTAAAAGGATTTAAATTATACAAAGTGTGTTCTCTAACCAAAATAGAATGAAATAGAAATCAATGCCAGAAAGAAATTTGAGAAATTCACAAATATTTGAGAACTAAACAACATATCTCAAATAACTAATGGGCCAAAGAAGAAATCACATGAGAACCTAGAGAATACTTTGAAATAAATGAAAACGAAGACACAACATGCTAAAACTTAAGGAATGTAGCTAAAGCAGTATTACAGGGAAATTTATAGCTGCAAATGCTTATATTGAAAAAGCAGAAAGATTTCTAATCAATAACCTAACCTACTTCCTTAAGACACTGGAAAAAGAAGAGCAAAGTAAATCTAAAGCAAACAGAAAAAAGAAAAAAATAAAATCTTGCATATTTTTTCTTTTTTTTTTTTTTTTTTTGAGACGGAGTCTCGCTCTGTCGCCCGGGCTGGAGTGCATTGGCCGGATCTCAGCTCACTGCAAGCTCCGCCTCCCGGGTTCACGCCATTCTCCTGCCTCAGCCTCCCAAGTGGCTGGGATTACAGGCGCCCGCCACCTCACCGGGCTAGTTTTTTTGTATTTTTTAGTAGAGACGGGGTTTCACCGTGTTCGCCAGGATGGTCTCGATCTCCTGACCTCGTGATCCGCCCGTCTCGGCCTCCCAAAGTGCTGGGATTACAGGCTTGAGCCACCGCGCCCGGCCCATATTTTTTCATATAAGTATTTATAAAGCTGCCTCATTCTATTTAATGGTTGCATAATATCTTATTGAACAGATCAAATAATCAATGATTGATTTAGCCAAGCTTCTACTGATGCACATTTAGGTTGTGGCCAATTTTATACTTTTAGAATTATACTGCCTTAATATCATGCACAAAAAAATTTACATATTTGTGCATATATTTGTGAATAATTTCTAGAAATGAAATGTCTCAACTAATGTATGCATTAAAAAGTTTACAGCTATTAAAAATTATACTCCAAAGAGGTTGTATTAATTTACACTTACACTAATGAAGTATGAGATTGTCCATTTTCCTATAATCTTACCAGTGGAGAGTGTTATTAATCTTTTTGATCTTCACCTTTCTGGTAAGTGAAAAGTGGCATTTCAGCAACAAAAATTCTAACTGCCTGGTAATAAATCTCACACAATATATGGGAAAACTATAAAATTTATTGAAGGAATCAAAGTAAACCTGGAGAGACATAGCATGAGCCTGGATAGAAAGACTCGATGTGAAAAAGATGTCACTTCTTCCCAAGTTCATCTAGAAATTCACTGTCATTATATTCCAATACTAACTGAGCTTTCCACAGATTTTGACAATGATAGGCTCTGACTCTGTGTCCCCATCTGAATCTCATCTCGAATTGTAATCCTCACGTGTTGAGGGAGGGACCTGTAATCTCCACCTGTGGACGAGGAGGGAGTTGATTGGATCATGGAGGTGGTTTCCCCCATGCTGTTTTCAAGATAGCGAGTGAGTTTTCATGAGATCTGATGGTTTCTAAGGGGTTTGTACCCCTTTGCTTTCTCTTCTTTCTCCTGCCACCTTGTGAAGAGGGTGCCTCTTCCCCTTCTGCCATGATTGTAAGTTTCCTGAGGCCTCCCCAGTCATGTGGAACTGTAGGTCCATTAAACCTATTTCCTTTATAAATTATCCAGTCTCAGGGAGGTTCTTTATAGCAGTGAGAAAACGGACTAATACAACAAGCAATCTATCCTACAATTCTTACAAAAGAATAAAATAACAAGAATAAATAAGATAATTATGAAGAACAAGGAGGTAAATCCCTCTTAGCAGATATCTAGATTTATAAAGCTATAATCATTAAAATAGTGTGGTATTAGCATATAATTGAGAAGCAAATCAATGGAACAGAAACGGGAGTCTAGATATAGACAAATTTTTTAACCTGATAATACTGATTCAGCTAAAGATGTAGGGGAAAGGGACTGCTTCTATGTTGTTGCCAGGTGTATAGATTGGTGTCCTTTGATGAACATTTTGGGAATACCCAGTAACGCTGAGGACACACACGCTCTACAGTGCAGCATTTCTACTTCTGGGAGAAACTTTTGTACATGTTCACTAGAAGACATTTACAAGGATGTTCATTGAAGCACTATAATAGCAAAAACACATGAAATTACTAAATGTTCATGTAACATCATAAAATAAAGCAGTTAGAATGAATGAACTAAATCTACACAAATCAACACAAATAAATTTCTAAAACATAATATTGAGTAAAAAAAGTAAGTTGCAAAAGGATAGTGTGATATTACTTATGTAAATGTTATAATAATAAAAATGATACTCCATATTAAGCATATATAATAATATATAAAATTATTAAAAAGAAAAACACCTTCAGGAGATGATTAATTCTGGGAATGGAGGGAAAGAAGAGACTAGAAGGGGAGAAAGGAGGCTTTAGCTCCTTTCTCTTTCTTTGTATCTGTATATGTCCGTAACTTCAAAATATTAATTAAAAGTTCTGACGCAAATATAACAAATTATCAACATTTTAAAAACTTGGAATATAAATATATGAGTGTCTACTATATAGTTTTCAGTATGTTTGAAATAGTTTTTAATTAAAAGAAAGTTAGTGATGTCTTATTGAGGTTTTAATATTCCTTTGTGCAGGACCCCAGCATTTATTCAGGGTGTATTTAGTAATATCTGAGAAGGGGCTCACATGGTCTGAATGTTTGTCTCCTTCAAAATTCATGTTGAAATTTAATTGCCATTGTGACAGAATTGGAAGATAGAACCTTTAAGAGGTGTTGAGATCATGTGGTCTCTACCCTCATAAGTGAACCAAAGCTTTTATCATGGCAGAGGGTTCCCTATTGTAGGAGTAGGTTCACCCCTTCTTGCTCTCTCTGTATCTTTGCCCTTTGCTGTGTGGTGCCTGATGCCATGTTTTGATGCAGAAAGAGCGCCCTTGCCATGCTGGCACCTTGATATTGGACTTTCTAACCTCCAGAACTGTAAGCCAATAAATTTCTGTTCTTTATAAATTACCCAGTTTGTGGCAATCAGTGATAGCACTAAAAATGGCCTAAGACAAAAACGCAGAGAAGTTGCTGAGAAAGGCAAACTCATCCTTGATTTTATATTTTATCATCCAATAGAAACAGAAGCTATAAGACAGGTCCAGTGGCTTGTGCCCATAACCCCAGCACTTTGGGAGGCTAAGGCAGGAGAATTGCTTGATGACAGAAGCTTGAGAGCAATTTGGGCAACACAACAAGACCCCATCTCTTAAAAAAATTTTAAGAAAGAAACAAGAGCTATGAAAATTTAGTGTAATATTTAAGACATTTATTTCTTCTTTATTTTGTTATTCTGTTTTAAGAATAGCAAGTCTTAAAACAGAAACAAACTATGTTTATAGGAGGACAAAAATTGAGCAAAGAACTGAGGAGACAGGAAACTTCATAGCCATTCTTTCCTATTTCCTCAGAAGAACATCCTTCAAAAGTGTATGGTCTCATCTTGAAAAGTTGAACTCATAGAAGCAGAGAGTAGAAAAATGGTTGCCGGGGCAGTGGGTGGGGGCAATGGGAAGATGTTCATCAAGGGTATGAGCTTTCACTTATGAGATGAAGATGTTCTGGGAATCGAACGTATGGCATGGTGGCTATAGTTAGTAATACTGTATTGTTTACTTAAAATTGGATTAAAGAGCAGGTTTTAAGTGTTCTCAACATACACACACACACACACACAAATGATAACTATGGATGGTGATGGATATTTTAATTAATTTGATTGTGGTGATTGTTAGACAATGTATATGTACATCAAATTTCACATTGTATACATACAATTCTTATTTGTCAGTTAAATATATATTCTTAAAATATGACAGGTAGAAGCAGCTACCCACCAAATCTCTAAGGCCTGAAAGAGGAAAGTCAGAGAGTGTTGGAGACATCTGGAGCCTGAGCCTGGGCAGGAGCCTTATTCTTCTGCTTCACACAGTATCTAGGAAACTTAGTGCCTTGTCCAGCTTTCCCTTCTGTGCCCTCCCAAGGTCCACAAGCACCATGTGTCAATAAGGTTCCAGGGACAGACTCGAATGATGTGCCATTAGAAGCCATACTCTAATAAAGCTCCTGACTTATCTTTTTCTTTTCTGAATTCATCTTGAATAGTTTTTATTGCTATGTCTTCAATTCAACTAATCTTTTCTTCTATAGTATCTAATTTGCTATTAATCCCATCCAGTGCATTTTTCATCTCAGACATTCTAACTTTATCTCTAGATGTTCTATTTGAATCTTTTATATATATATAAAAGATATATATATCTTCCATGTCTCTACTTAACATGCTCGATGTCTTCTCTACTTTCTCAAACATGTGGAAAATATAATAATAGTTTAAATGTCCTTGTCTGCTAATTGTATCATCTGCATCATTTCTTGGTCTGTTTCTATTAATTTTTCTCCTCATTATGGGTCATTTTTTCCTGCTTCTTGCATGCCTGGTAATTTTTAATTTGATGTCAGACATCGTAAATTTTATCTTGATGAGTGTTGGATATTTTTGTTTTCCTATAAGTATTGTTGAGTTTTGTTCTAGAATATAGTTAACTTACTGGAAAATAGCTTGATTTTTTGAGCAGTCTTTAGTTGAGGGTCAATTTTTCCCCACCACTGAGGCAAGACCCTTCTGAGTACTCTATCTGATGCCCCATGAAGTACAGGATCTTCTACTTTGACTGGTGGAAACACTATCCCTAATTCTCTGTGAGCTCTTAAGATTATTCCCTCTGCTCCTTTCAGGTGGATCTTTTCCCAGAACACACATTGGGTTGTTACTTCACATGTTCACTCTGATAAGAACTCATATGAAGACTCTGCAAATCACTGGAGCTGTCTCTGCGTGTACCTCTCTACTCTTCAGAACTGCAAACTAACCTCCTTGGCCTCCCCAGACTTCTAGCTCAGTCTCTTCAACTTAGGGGAACCACTAAGTTCCACCTGGTTTCCTTCCTCCTGCACTATAACCTTGTAACTGCCTCCAGGCAATATACTGGGTGAATCACAGGACTCACCTCATTTGGTTTCTCTCTCTCAGGGATCATTACCTCTGCTACCTACTGGCCAATGCCTGAAAACCACTGTGTTATATTTCTTACCAGTTGTGTATATTTCTGAATTTAAAATACTGAAGTATTTGAAGAGGAAATTACTTGAACAGAAAGCACTTCTAATAATGTCCTCACTTGAGGTCTCCTAGAGGCAGACTCTGGGGTACAGTTGATCCTCATTGTGAACAGATTTCATATTTACAAACTTGCCTACTCACTAAAATTAATTTGTAACTTCCAAAATCAATGTACTTGGCACTTTCACAGTTGATTATGGATATGCACAGAGCAGCAAAAAATTTGAGTTACTCAATGCACATGTTCTCAGCTAAGGTCAAACAAAGTGATACTCTGCATTCATGTTTCAGGTTTCATATTGTAAACAAGTGTCCTTTTCATGTTCTGCACAGCACCATGTTTTCCCAATTTTTGTGCTTTTTATTGATTACTTTGATGTTGAAAATGGTCCCCATATGTAGTGCTGAAGGCTGTCCAGTGCTCCTGAGCAAAAGAAGGCTGCAATGTGCCTTATACGGAAAATTCATGTGTGAGATGAGCTTCTTTTAGGCATAAGCCATAGTGCTGTTGGCCATGAGTTCAATGCTAATGAATTAATTATATATATTAATTTAGATGTCTTTAAACATAGACATACCTAAAACAAGGTTATCTATTGATTAGTTGACAAAAATGTTGTGACCGGAAGCTCACAGGAACCTAACCCCCTATCCTAAGAACATTTGTTCAGTATTTGCTAATTCAGTGTTCATGCAACTTTACAGAAAATAACTGCTATGAATTCTTGTTACTATACAATAAAATGTACAAGTGGTTTATTCAGGTGGTAAAAAAAAAAATACTGGTAAAGGAGAGGGGAGGAGAGATAGGAGGGATAAGGCAGCCTTTAAAGGTCATGTTATCAAGTCAGCTACCACTGTGGGTATCTAGAATGTAATGGCGTTGGGGAACTCTGAAAATCAGGGTACCACATGTGTGCCTCAGAGTTATTCCAACCAATGGGAAGGAAGCTACGGTATTTATACACCAACTCTCATCAGTTGAAGACTGCTGAGAAGGTGCACTTATGGACTGTTGGGGAGCAACCAGAGACGGAGTGGTGCCAAAGGAAGTCCTCAGGCAAAAAGGTGCAGATCCTGGCAGTTTGAAGTCCAGCCTGGGTTTCTACTGCAGTGGGAAAGGATATGAGCAGGATGCCAGGCAGCATCTGCTACAGATGGGAATGCCAGTGCTTGTAAACTTAGATGCCTCCAGAAGCCAGGCAGGTGACATAAGCAAGAGAAGCAGGCTGGGTGGAACAGCATGAGCTAGAGAGTTCTATCCCTGTTTAACAAGAGCAGCTGTTATTCAGCTACAGTCAATTTTTGCCATGCCGGAAAAAAGGCCTACACTTGCCAAACCTTCTGATTTTTTTCAAGAAAAGTGGGAAATTTTGTTTTTTTTTTTAATGTGAAATCCCCAATTTGTGGAAGTTGGCAAAAAATTTAAAAACACTGTCGAGCTCAAAGAAAACATGTTGGCAGGCCAACTTCAGCCCACGGGCTGCCAATTTGCAACCTCTCTGATAAGAGATGTGCAAAGCTCCACCTGTTGGGTTTGAGTCCAGAGAAAATATATCTTTATATTATGTGCACACTGGGGCATTCTATGAGTACCAAGGGAAGCCCTGGAAGTTGGCCCTGAAATGCATATGGCAAGGCACCCCTGTCTCTGTCTCGTTATCTTACCTTATCTCCTGTCTCAAGGTTTATTAGATATCCAAGAATCACTATTTTTCATGACTAGTGGACTTCTTCAGTTATTTCTTGTCACTGTTTTGGCATTTTTCCTCTTGTGAGAAATTAGCTGAGTTTATTGGGCTGTCTATCTGGCGTCTGCTAGTCTGTGCAGCCCACTCCATATGAAGAACAGGGCTGCCTGCCCAGCCTTCCACCTGCACACAGAATAGAGACTGTCAGAAGGAGCCTACAATTCGAATGGCAGTGTTCATACAGGCAGAGCCTAGGGAATTGGCCACCATCTGGCATTTTCTGCAACACAGAAGGAGGAAGATGCCAATGGGTAAGCTCCCAGAAGGTGGCAGAGTACCTGTATCAGCCAGGAGTTGGGATTCAACCAGAGAAGCAGGGCCACTGGGAGATGATAGCTAGCTAGCTAGCTAGCTAGCTAGCTAGATAGACACGTATTTTTAAAGATTTGTTACAGAGATATGTCCTTACATCACTATGGGAACAGGTTAAGTAGCTTCTGGAAGGTTATTGTCTTCACATGTGGTGTAACTTTAAGTCCACAGTGCATGTAGTTAGGAAGGAAGGATGGACACAGACTGGGGAGATCAAGAGCAAGTTGGAATCCATAGGTACAAGGTGGAGTCCCAAAAAGATGAATTAAAACCCGTGTCTTTTCTTGTTGCCTCTGATGTAGGTGGTTTGGGTGTCTTGGAGAAGCTGGGGCCTTCTGTCATAGAGCTAAACATAGATGACTGGCCCAGAAAACGGAAACTGAAGGAGGATCCAGGAGAAGATAGAGCAGTTGCAGGTCCAGCAGTGGCTTCCTGCCAATGAGGCGAGTCAGCAGATCAGCAACATGTGTGAGCTGCAAAACAACTCTTGCTTCTCTCTGCCGTTCTCATCTCCCAAGAACCTCTCTTGTGTTCCACCATAGAGATACTGGCTGTATTAGTCCATGCTCACACTGCTTTAAAGACATACCTGACACTGGTTACTTTATAAAAGAAAAGAGGTTTAATCAGCTCATGGTTGTGTGGGTTGCACAGGCTTCTGCTTCTGGGGAGACCTCAGGAAACTTACAGTCATGGCAGAAAGCAAAGCAGGAGAGAGAAAGAGAGAGAAAAGGGGGAGGTGCTATACACTTTCAAACAACCAGATCTCATGAGAACTCTATCACAAGGCAGCCCTGGGGTGGTGGTGCTAAACCATTAGAAACCACCCCATGATCCAATCACCTCCCACCAGGCCCCGCCTCCAACACTGGGAATTACCATTCAACATGAGATTTGGGTGAGGACACAAAGCCAAACCATATCACTGGCAAAGTTCTATTTTTATTTCCAGGGATACTTCAATGTTTTGTTTTTGGCTCCTGACCAAGATAAGGGCAGCGGGACATGGGATGTACTATTTAAGGTCCAACACTCCCCTGGCAGTCCCCAGTGTTATCTTCCTTATTGGTGGTTTGCACCTAGCCTCAGTGGTTTGAGTAGCTGGACTTGCCTACTTACAGAGCCACATAGCTCTCTGCAGTGGGTTCTCCTGAAGCTAAGATTCCTAGCACAGATCTTGGCAGTTCAATGCAGAGATTCAACGCGGTCTGTGTGCACAAAGATTGGGCCCTTGTGGACAAACCTTGTGCTGCAAAATGCCTTTCAGACCTACACTGCTTCCCTGCATTCTCTTTCATTCTCTGTTGCCTTTAAATAAAAGCCTTATGTGAGTATACTCTGTAGAGCCTAGGAGATCCTTTCAAACATCTGAACTGGGGAAAATATACCCACTCTAATTGAAAACATATATGAAAGAAGATTCTGGAAAATGTAGGTTGGCCTAGCTAATCGACACACTACAAAGTCACTGAAGTGTCCAGGGGGTTCCTGTGGCTGCCATCTTGATATAGAGATGCCTGCTGTTGGTACAGGGAGCGAGGATCCCTAAACCTAGGACTCTTCAGAGAAATCATTCCACTCATGCATGGGAAAACCAGAACAGGTGGAGTCTTAGAGGTAATAAAGACTTGTTGATTTCTTAAAGTGTACCCTTGTGATTCTACAGCTAAACAAATATGGCATTTCTTACTAGCTTCTAATGCTACTGAAGAGAATGAGAATGCAGAGAGGGTCTGCTTTGCCTTTGAAATTCTCTCTAGAAAGAGCAGAAAGATAGGAGAAAACTAGAACTGCCAAGGGCAAAGTACGGTATGGTAGAGTTTGGTTCAATCAATGGGAGAATTTTGTGCCAATAAGAGTAAGGGTTCAACCCATAAAGGAATTGCTTTGCAAGGAGCTGAGTCCAGTTTTTTTACTTGATAGTTTTAAGTAGAGGTTTAACAACATTCATCAAATCATCCATTTATCCTTCCATACATCTATCCATCCAGTTATTGATTTATGAATGCAATAATTCACCCAACATTTATTGACTACCAATTACGTTCCAGGTGTTGTGTTGGGTTCTGGAATTACAGCACAGGGAGGAAGGCCCCTGGGGTTATTGACCACCTACTATGTGCTAGGTACTGCATTAGGTGCTAAGAGTTTAGAGCCTAGGGTACTGATCTGGGGACTCATGTGAGAAGTCTTCAGTTCCAAGCCACTGCCCTTAAGTGCATCTCCTAATTTGTGAGTCCCAGTCTGGTTGGTCCTACCAGCCATGACTCCTTGACTTAGAGCAAATCACAGGGCTCCTGTAACCATTAAGAATGTGTTTTCTTGGCTGGGGCCAGGAGGGCTGGGCTGTTCTGGACTGTGACCTCACTGTTTACCATCATTTAAGAAATCTGCCTCCCTTCTGTAGGCTGGATCAGAGCCAGAGACAGCAGGGTGGATGTGTGAAATAAACTCCAGCCAGCGTTACTATAATCTTGAACACCCAAATAATGGGTCACACGCCTACAGCTCGTGACTTCTTGGCAGCTTGGTGGGGCCTGAGCGCTTCCACTTTTTTCTACCATTTGAGATGGAGAGGCATTAGAAACAGCTAATCTGTGAACATTTACAGTGTAAAATCCAAGTAGTTATGGAGGAGATGAATTGATGAGCACTCAAATCTTAGCCCTCTGGAAAAGACTAGAAAATATCTTTAGCCTGACATTTAAATCACTAATATGATCCAGATGCTGTCAATTTACCAAACATCTCTCCCTAAACTCGCAGAGCACCTGGAAGGGGAAGGGTGAGGTGTTGTAGGAAATTTCAGTCTCAGGAAGACAAGGAGGGCAACAGTCCCTGAGCTGCGTGGGCTGGGCTTTACTCCCTGAATGTTCTGTATTGTGTCCCAATTTGCAAGGGTGGGACTGTCTCTAAAGGAGGCTTTTGAAAATCATGTAATCTCCCTGGAAATGTGAGATGGTCCCTGAAAGAGACAATGTGCAAGGCTGGGGACAACTCCTGACAACAGTGGTTTGCTAATAAGCAAGGTGTCTATCCGTCCGGAATGTAGGCATTCCCTGACTTGAGAGAGGAGGCAAGGCTGGGTTCACCTACACAGAGTTCCTGTTGCCCACGGGAGCCTTCAATTAGGCCTCATGTTCAATTATGGGTTCAGAAGGCTGTGTATTCAGATGGTTTGGGGCATAGAAGATATCGTGAGCATACCTTGAATATATAAAGTAGGTTGGAAGTAGAGTAGGACTGGAGGAAATCCCTAGTAAGCTTGTCTTAGGAGGCTAGAATTGAAGTTTATGCATATAATTCTGGGTTGGTCAGAGTTGTGAGGGGGATTGGATCCCAGTCCAAACTCTGCCACTCATTTCCTATGTGGATCCTGGACAAGTCCCTTAAGCTTATTTATTCATAAAATGAAAGGCCTGCATTAGATGTTCACCCAGATAATTTTCAGCACTAGGATTTTAGGATGGAAAGTGGGCATACAGTTCATGGACTGAGTTGTAAATGTTGCTTATAATATGGAGAGTTTGCCTTAGCCATTTGTACAGAACCTCTGAATAGTCATGCAGCTGGAAGAAAGTGAAGAAATCGTGAACACCCTACACAGCCTCCTTGCTTTCTGAACAAGAGAGCTGTTGGAATAACCAAGTTCCTGGCATCTGCAAATAAAACCCCATAGAGAACCAAGTCATCAGTCACAAAGAGCCATAATTTCAGCCATTTAAGGCTATCCTGAATTCCAGTTAAAAATGCCCATGCTTTTGGTTCAGAATATTGATTTAAGTTTTAAATTACATTTGCATATTGATTTCAAAAGCCCTTCTCATAACCATGCAAATAAATCAAATAAATTAATTGGAACAACTGTGGCAGCACTCTACCCCAGCAGTGAAATCACTCTCCTAGAGTCCTGAGTTGAGCTTGTAACCCAGTAGAGAGAATCGTAGCCTTGACTGGGGAGGATAGTGTGCTGTTGAAGGCAAGCGTCTACCACAACTGTGAAGGGGCCAGAAGACAGTGTCAGAGAGAAGGATGAAAGGCACTTCCTGGGTTGGGCATTACCATTTTTTCTACATGAGTCAGGGAGAAAAGCATTGCATCCTGAGGAGGTAGCTTTGCATCGAAAAGCAGAAACTCTGCCTCTTCCTAATAATAGCATTACCATTTGCATTTTATTTGTTTATTTATTATTCCCTTCTTCACTTCTGAAAGGACTTGTGGCAGCTGGTATATACATCCAATTCAATCCGACAAAATAAATAGCTAAGTACATGGGGTTGAAGGGAAAGTAGGCTCAGGAAGTAAGATAAAAACAGAAGTAAAGTTAGCAGACTAAGTATAAGTCTGTACAATTCCTAGAAGTGAGCTACAAATTGACTCTGAGCTTCCTAGCAGCCACTGTAAAGGAAGGAACACGGTTAGTCATCAGACTCACAGTATCCATAGAGCAAGAACATTCCAACTGGACAGTCAATAGAGCCCCCTGGCCATTGTCTGTGAAACCAGGAGTTTTCAGAGTTTTAGTCTTTAAATGGCAAGAACCTGGAGAGAAAATATTTAATTTGATCATCAAAAGCAGTGCCAAATGCTTTGACAATCAAGAAAACAGAACAGGGCTGATATTCTTTTGGGTTTTAAAAAACGTGCTTGTGCCATGGCACATGTCTATAATTCCAATTACTTGAGAGGCCAAGATGGGAAACTCACTTGAGGCCAGGAATTCCAGACCAGCCTGGGCAACATAATGAGACCCTGTCCCTTTAAAAAAAAATGCAAAGCAAACTTGCTTAACCTAGGATTTATGCCTGTGTATAAGCACCCCTCCACTTGCAGGGAGGTGGGCTGAAGGAGACCCTCGGCAGGGCCTGACTGACCTCAGAATGCTGTTTTGGACAAAGGGGCAGTAAAATGTCCACTGCTCTAGACCCTAAAGCAGTGGGCATTTAACCCTGGGTGTGTGTCAGAATGATCTAGGCATTTTGAACAACAACAAAGCCTGGCCTCCCAGGGTATTCTAATGTGCAGCCAGAGATGAGACGCACTGCCCGGGGCATGGATGGGGTTTCCAGGTGGAAGAAAATCCAAAGCAGCTGTTACCAATCACTAACTACAGTCACAGTTAGGAAGATGTCCTTGCTATACATGATGGTGACTGATGTAAGATCCCGGGGAATGCCCAGAAAAATGTACCTGGAGATGCTGAAGGAGTTGCACCTGTGCTGCATCCAATTGTTGAGTCTTAGCCAATTAACCTTGGGAGATGCCTGGCCACAGGAATGACTCCAGCCTTTTCAGAAGGAGGCCTCCTATGGACATTTGCCATGACTGGTTTCTAGGATGACCAGCCATCCTTTTTGCCAGGCTTACCAGATCACAGGGCTTTCAGTGCTAAAAACAGGAAAGCCCCAGGCAAACTGAGATGAGTTGGTCATCCTATTAGTTTTTGTTTTTGTTTTCGTTTTTCTCAGGACAGGATCAGAGTGAAAAGGGGTGCCTTGACCAATGAGAAAGAGTCATGCCTGAGACACTTGGGGCTGCTTGGGAGGCAGGGCGGGATTGTAGTCCTCTGGGCCTGAGACATTTCTGTATCCATTCCAGAGCCAAACAGGGACCAAGCCAAGGCTCTGGAGCCTCTGGACCCTGGGAGACAGTGAAGTTTCTCCAACCCCTGAAGATCTGCTTTGTTGGGTACCCCAGGACTGCGGCTCTCCTTCCAAGTCAGGATGGGGCCAGCAAGACTCACTGCCTTTCTCTGCAGCCTTAGTCCTTGAAAATCAGGTGGTCATCCCTTGGGTTATAAATACTCAGATAATACAAGATCTCCACAAGCAGCTGGAGACCGGCTACCAGGACCAGCCTCATGGGTGTGTGACCTTTGCTGTTACATACAGGCCCTGGGCTCAGAAGGGCCCATGTCTTAATGCTTTGCTGTCACTGCCTTGAAATCCTTAGTAATTTTTGAAAAAGGGGCCCACATTTTCACTTGACATGGAGCCCCGCAAATTGTGTAGCCTGTCCTGCCCGCCACCACAGCCCCAAAGCTACCCTTCTACCTCCATTCCATCCCAATAAATTGGCTTCTGCTGCCTTTGGCAGTGGTGCCATTGCAGAAAAACTAGCAATAAAATAACGAGGTTGTATCTCAGGGGCTCCCAAACCTCTTGATCACATTTCCGAGAGGCATAGCCCCTAAATCTGCATTTTAGGAGAAGTTCCTAGAGGAACATAGTGAAGATAAGACTTGAATATTTTAGAGCAGAAGTGTATTTTAAATTTAAAAGAGAGAAGAAACTGAGAGGGGAACAGCTTGGAGTTCCCGACCCTGGAGGCAGAGCTTCAGGCCATGAGGTTCTGCCTATGATTTCCCCATTTGGCCCAGATTGTGGGGACTTTCCCCTTCATGTGTTTCCCTGAAATTGAGAGGAAAGGATCTCCATTACCATTTCTGGGAGCAGGGTCTTTGAGCCCTGGGCCTGCTCTCTGCCTTTTAGCCTCTGCCACCCCAAGTGGCCAGACCAGGTTACCTGAGAAGAACCTCCAGATCAGCTCTGGAGTCTCACCCCCTGCCTGCACCTCTCTCAGGTCTGGGGGTCTCTCTGCTACACCCCTCTGTCCAGCCCCTCCAGCTGTAATGCCCATGTTTGCTTCTGATTTTGACTGACCTTGGCTGGTTGCTCTGGGCTGACTCCTCCAGGCACCCTTCCAGAAGACTCCAGAGAAAACAATTAGCTGTCCCCTCCAGGGCCAAGCTGCTAGTCCATATGGTGTCTTTGTGAGAATTAGAAAACAGTGCCCCTAGGTAAGTCTCATTGGTAAAATGTACAGCAGTTTTGGCTTCAGGCATGGCTGGATCTAGTGCTCAGCAGCACATTTTTCCATGGCAAGTCTTGCTTGGAAAGACATGATGATCAGTACTCCCTCCCCCATCACAGGCAGCATGGTTTGGGTTGGCATGCTTTGCCTTCTGCAGGGCCTCTTGTCATCTGATGCAGTGGTGTGCTGGTAAATATTTAACAATTAGTTCTCAGTGTGGATAGAACGGATGCTTTGACTTGTAGTGTGGGGATTCTATCAGGCTGGTGGGAAAAATTTTCGTTATAATAGCCACAAACTCTCTTGGAAGGCCTGAGAGTTTGCCTAATTTCGGTAATAGTAACTGACTGGCTGAAGGCTGACTATTCCCTTTACCTTTAGTTAAATAGATTAGATACAAAGGAATGTGGGGCAGTTCATCTAACTAGCTTGTTTACTCATAACTAACCTTTGATCTACAGCAGGTGCTTAATTGCTTTCTATTCAGGAGGTCAGCAATGTCAATTACCCTCTAGTGGTGTTGACTCAAGTCTTTGTCAATTAATCTTTACTGAATAAATGAAGGTCTTACTGGCTGGTGGGGGCTGCAGTCACAACTGTTTACAGCACTCTCCTGGGAGTCTGTAAGCATTCCCCACACTCAGCTGGACTGGCAAAGCAAAATATCTGTGTCGGTGCACGTTATTCTCTTGTCGTTGGGTCAAGGTCTGCAGGACAGACTCCCGCATCATAACTTTTGACAATTTCTGTGATGTAAAACAATGTGTCATTGTGGCCTATTTCAAGCTACCAGGACTGTATCACTAAACAGTTGGGAAGAGACGAGTAGGGCATCATTATATAGTATTTCCAGATTCTATAGATGTAAATAACCTCAGAACGATAGGTAATAGTAAAATGTGGTAAAATAATTAGGAAATGAATTTTGTGTATCCATTACCTTTGCTTTCGATATAATTCATTTGAGTTCATATAATTTAATTTTTTATAATGGGCATGTTTAACAACTGGCTAGCAAGAAAATTTAACAACTGGCTCTCAAAAGTTAGTAACAGCCAGCTCAACACATCACCGATTCTGGAACTGGGCTCAGTGATTAACAATGCTGTGATCAATTAACAATGTCTGCTAAGGACACAAGAGAAAAGTTTATGGCACACATACTACATATTTGCCTTTTCTAGAATGTAGTGATTTTGTAAAAGCAAAGTTCTAGGGTTTTGTTTTTTTGTTTTGTTTTACTGCAAAGAGGCTGGTGTCACCAAAGGAAATGGCACCTTTCTCCCTGGGAAGAAAACGTGTAGATCTTGCCCCAAATTTACAGTGCTTCTGAGGCGGTGTCTGACCACATCACATTGGCATTGCCAAAGTCCTGGAAAGAAAGGAGTGGGAACCACCTGGGGAAATTTTCTCATCTTTGTCCTAAGGTGCTAACAACTCCATTAACACCGCACAATACAGAAAAGTCAACTGCTGAAACTTGGGAGTAAATTGTTTTTCAATTTCTTTTGCTTAGATGTAGGGAGTCCTCAAGGTCACAATTGCACAGTTTAAAATCTCATTAATACTTTCTGCACTGGCTTTCCATTTCCTTTCTGTTTTTCCTGGTGGTATTTGCCAGCAGCTGAACCAACCCAGGGTCTGGCTGGCTCTCAAAGGAACCAGCCAACAGCTGCCTCAGTGGAAGCACGAAGGGGTTAATGTGGCTTCTCACGTGTCAAGAAGTCTCTTAATGAGCTGTTAGCATTTGATACAATCTGGCTTAGTGGCTGTGACTTAAGAATGTCCAGGTATTATTATCTGCGGAGCTAGAAAAGGCTCCTTGAGAACTGGGGACCAAGGCTGCTGCTGTTTTTCCCCCTCTTACTATACCTGTGATTACTGCCAGAATCTGTACACAGTGGGTGCTTCATAAATCGTCATCCCAAATTGATCAGTTAGGGAGGTATGAGTCACAGTGCAGAAAAAATTCTTGACAACAGTGGTTTTTCAGTTCTTTATTGAGGTGCAATTCATACATAGTAAAAGGCACACGTCTTAAGTGTACAGCTCAATGCCTTTTGCATATATGTGTAAATATCCATGTGACCATTACCCCATCAAGATGTAGAACATTTCCTTCCCCCTAGAAATTTCCCTTGCCAGTCACTAACACTTCCCTTGATGTAACCACTTGCCGTGGACTATTTGTATCCCTCCAAAATTTGCATGTTGAAACCCTATCCCCAATATGATGGTATTTGGAAAAGGGACCTTTGTGAGGTGTTTAAGTTTAGATGAGGCCGTGAAGGTGGAGCTTCCCAGGATGGGATTAGTGCCCTTAGAGGAAGACACAGGAAACCAGACCACACATGCTCAAGCTTGCGTTCTCTCTCTCTCAATCTCTGTCACGTGAGGATTAAACAGGAAAACTGACATCTGCAAGCCAGAAAGAGAGCCCTCCCCAGACACTGGTTCTGCCAGTGCCTTGATCTTGCACTTCTCAGCCTCCAGAACTGTGAGAAATAAATGGTCATTGTTTAAGCCACTCAGTCTGTGGTATTTTTGTTATAGGAGCCTGAACTAAGACATCACGATTCTGATCATAGTCTCCTCATGTTGCCATAATAAAATACCATAGAATAGGTGGCTTTTATGAACAGAAATTTAGTTTTCATAGTTCTGAACACTAGAAGTCCAAGATCAAGGTTCTGACCAGTCCAGTTTCTGGTGAGGGCTCTCTTCCTGGCCTTCAGATGGCTACCTTCTCCCTTTTTCCTCTCATGGCTCTCCTTAGCACATGCTGGTGGAAAGGGAAAGAATGAGCTCTCAAGTGTCTTCTTTTTCTTGGAGACAGAGTCTTGCTCTGTCACCCAGGCTGGAGTGCAGTGGTGCAATCTCAGCTCACTGCAACCTCTGCCTCCTGTGTTCAAGTGATTCTCCTGCCTCAGCCTCCCAAGTAGCTGGGATTATAGGTGCATGCCACCATACCCAGCTAATTTTTGTATTTTTAGTAGAGACAGGGTTTCACCGTGTTGGCCAGGATGGTCTCGATCTCTTCACCTTGTAATCTGCCCACCTTGGCCTCCCAAAGTGCTGGAATTACAGGTGTCAGCCACCGCGCCCAGCCAGGTGTCTCTTTTTATAAGCACCCTAATCATATCAGGGCCCCATTTAACCTTAATTACTTCCTTGGAGGCCCCATTTCCAAATAAGCTTCTACACAGGGGCTTAGGGCTTCAACATAGGAATTTGGGGAGGGATACACCAACATTCAGCCTATAATAGACCTCTGTCATATAGATGAGTATTGCCGGTTCTAGAGCGTCATACAAACAAAATCATGTAGTATGTACTCTTCTGTGTCTGGCTTCTTTTGTTCAGTGTAATCTTTTGAGATTCATTCATGTTGTTGCATGTCAGTGGTTCATTCCCTTTTATTACTGAGTAGTATTTCATTGTACAAACAAATCACAGTTTGTCTATCCATTCTTCTATTGATGAACATCTGGATTGTTTTCACTTTGCCAACAGGTAATTTATTCCATACAGGGCACTATGTTAGCTGCTGGGCTATAAAGAAATGTCACCCATGTCCCTGGCCATCAGGAGCTTATGCTTGGGATCTGTGCTTAGAAAATAGCCAAGGATACACCAATGTATAAAACAACATATGACTCTGACTCACTGAACAGAGACTGAGTTGGGTACTCAGAAGGAAGCAGTTTTTTTTTAAGGAATACCAGTAAAGTCTGTTTGTAAATACACACACTTAGATGAGCCAGCTTAAGAACACCAGTTGCCAGAGAAACAAAAGCAACTCCAAGTGAGGTCGGAGCTGGCAGGTACTTGGTCCTGCTGCATGGATACCTCTGGGAAACCTCATAAATGCTTCATTTCCTGTGTTCTGGGCCAAAGAATTTCATGAAGTGGGAGCAGGGTGAAAACATTCCCCTTGGAACAAAGCTGGCTCCTGATTTGTTTTTGTGGTTTTCTCCAAGAGGGCAGGGAAGGAAAGGTCTGTCCTCAAAAGGACAGCTAGGCCATGGTCAGGATGGGTTCACTGTGGTAAGGCGTGGATGCTCTGAGTAGAGGGAAGGCAAGGTGGACAAAGGGGTAAGGGCCCTGGGGTCCCAGTTTGGGGTCTAGTGGCTAAATAATCAGTTTCTCTGGCCACAGGTGGATATGGATAAGTCAGATAGAATGTTTGGCACCAGGGGCAGGGCCATGAGGGCAGGGATGGGCAGCTGGAATTTGACAGCCCAAAAGGGGACCTGAGAGCCCTCCCAGGGCTCTATGGCAGAGCTGCTCATACCCCTGTCCATGGGTCTGAGAGTTGGGGTTTTGTGTGTCCTCACAAACCTCTGGAAGCCCACCCCTCAAGTCCTATCCTATCAAGCTCCATCTATGGTTACAGCACTTGTTCTTTCCTTGCCATGATGATATAGGACGATAGAGTTGTAAGGAACCTCAGGGCTCCTAAGTTTTCAGAGGTGAGGGGTGATGGAATGGGGGAGTTTGGGGAGATTTCAGGACAGTTACTCAATGAAAGTTTTCAACCAGAATTTCACGACCATGTCAGTAATAACTATTCATGGAACATCAATATCACATGAATTTTCTGTTTCTTCTGGTTTTAAACTTTCTCTTTTACTTTTTTTTTCATTGAAAGGACAAAAACCACGTTAAATATAACTTGGAAAAAAACCAATAAAGTTTCCTAATAGATATTTTCATGTTTGTTTTCCTTCCAGTTCATATTTTACATGTTTCTTTTTTCACAACACGTTTGCTTGAGCATTTGCCATGTTGCTGCAATAGTCTTTATCATAATTATGCTTATAGCTGTGTAATATTAACGGCTGATGTACCATAATTTTCGATTTTCTAGTTCTGGCCATTTTAGCGTTCAGATTTTGCTCTTATGTGTAACTCTGCCAATGAATAATTCCTCTTTTATTTTTATTTTTTGAGAGGGAGTCTCACTGTTTCACCCAGGCTGGAGTGCAGTGGCGTGATCTCTGCTCACTGCAACCTCTGCCTCCTGGGCTCTAGTGATTCTCCTGCCTCAGTCTCCCAAGGAGCTGGGATTACAGGTGCCCACCACCAAGCCCGGCTAATTTTTGTGTTTTTAGTAGAGACAGGGTTTCACTATGTTGGCCAGGCTTGTTCTTGAACTCCTGGTCTCAAATGATCCACCCACCTCAGCCTCCCAAAGTGCTGAGATTACAGGCATGAGCCACCAGGCTCGGCCTGTAATTCCTCTTTTAAAAGAACTTTTACCCAAAGGTGCCACTCAGTACAGCTCTGACGGAGGGCCAGGTTTTCTCTGTTTGTGGGGCAGAAGGATGAAGAGGACTTGTGACTTAGAATTGCATCATTGTGGGTTCAAAGGGAAAGAAAAATGGGTGTGCAGTCAGGGGAACTCCAAAAAGTCTAATTTCCAAAATGTTAAAAAAAAAAAAAAAAGCACGATTCTCATACAAATATATAATGAATACATGTCAAGGTTTTATTTTAACTCATTTATGGGAGAACCAAGTATATAAGAAAAACAGATGTAAATGTGGTTAGTAAAAGAAAAAACTGTAGAATAAGATCTCAAATTTAGATACTAAACTGTTTTTCTTCAGAGCATTAAAACTGTAAACTTTAGGATTATCTTCTCTACTAAACAGAAGTCATTTTTATTTCTGTAGGACAAAAAATTATTTGCACCGTTATTGGATAAAAACTCTTTGTATCTTAGTGGTTCTTGACAAACTAACAGCTAACCTTTGAGAGCTGTAAAATCATGAATCAAGAATAAATAATAATTCTACTAGAAAGTCGAATGGCCCATATGCAGGCTTGACAGTGAAGGTCATGCATCTTTTTGCCTTTTTCCCAACTTTTGCTTGTTTTTTTTCTTGAAGACAGACCTAGAGAGGAGACTCTGTGATGTTATTACCTGCCCATCCCCGATTCCCCACCCCTTCTACCCCCAAGGTGTTTCAGTGCAAGGTAGCACAGGGAACATGTCCTCTTGGTCTAAAGCCCTGTGGGGGTACAGAGTGGGGGTGAGGACAAAAAGGAAGCTTGAACAATTAACATCCTGTCACTGCGATGAATGGAGAGAGAGATCCTGGAGCCTGTGAGAGGAATAGGAATGAAGCCCAGGATTTGACTGGAAGCCCAGACCACCCCTAACTCCCAAGGACTCTCACTGGGAAGAACTTGAAAGAGACTCCAGAAGTTCAGGTGGAATTTGTTAGTTTTACAAAGTTAAATGATTACTTCATTGTAGATTGGGGTTTTGACTTAATATTTTTGCACTGTTAACAATATTGTTCACCTTAATCACCATGAGCCTTTTGTCCCACGCATTCCTTAGCACCTCTGAACCTAGAAGTCTAAATGCCTGACAGCCCCTCTGGCTTTGTGCTTTCACCTCTAGGCCTGGCTGAGGCATCTTTGCCTCCTCTTCCTATTCCAGGGCAGACCCTGGCTCTTTGAGACAGAGCAGCAGGGGTAGAGAACTACAGTCCAACTTGCCCTGGTGCTCCCAGGACTTTCTAGGTTAGAAAACTGGAAGTTTCACATGGGATCCCCACTCAGTTCCAGGAAAACTGGGACAGTTGATCTCTCAGTCAGCTCAGGTTGCTGTAACTGAATACCATAAACTGGATGGCATAAACAACAGAAATTTATTTTCTCACTTTTCCGGAGGCTGATGGTCTAAGATCAAGGTGCCATCATGATTGGTTTCTTGTGAGGTCTCTCCTCCTGGCGTGTAAACAGATGCCTTCTTGTGTCCTCACATGTTAAGACAGTGGGGTACACGGGGAGAGAGAGAGAGAGAGATCTGGTATTTAGTGTCTCTTTTTATAAGGGCACTAATCCCATCATGAGGGCCTCACCCTTATGACCTCATCTAAACCTCATCATCTTCCAAAGGCTCTGTCTCATAATACCATTGCATCAGGGGTTAGGGCTGCAAGATACGTATTTTAGTTCAGTCCATAGCAGTTGGTCACCTTGAGTCCAGTCCCACTCTTGATCTGAGCAGCTGCTGGATGCTGCTGTTTTCAACCCGAGAAGTGTTTGAACTATTTTCCTAGTCTTAACTCTATTGTTGTATCTCTCTTAAATATCTTAATTCATGAAGGCCAGACTATAGTCCAGGACCCATAAAAGTTTCCCATGTATTTCAGTCTGGAACAGAAATGAGTATAAGTTTTGTATTTTTGTTTTCTAGCAAGGAGACATTTGTGGAAGCTTCCAAGAAGACAAATGGAATGGAATGGGATGTTTGCTTTCATGGATCAGAAATGAATTACATCGCTTTCTTTCAGAGTTGTAGAGTCTTAGGAAAGAAACAACAAAAGAAAATGTTTTGTGGAGGACAGCTGTGAGAAGAACAGACTTCTGAGTGGAGTACCTGGGTCAGGAGATATGGATTGATTCTGTGACTGGGCTCCTGAAAAACAATACACTTGCCATGCTTTTTATACCTGGATGCTGTCTCCTAATGCTCTCTCTAGGCATTTATTCTGCTCCAGGATTAAGAACAGGTTAGTAGCTGGTCAAAGGGAAGGAAGGAAGAGGGGGATTGTGTTGGTGTGAAACGGTCTGATGGCTGAACTCCCCTTAGGGTTGTAGGCAAAAGCAGATCCTTGGATAATGGGGGTACCATGCACAGCTCTGAAAATAAAATGCTATTGACTTTAGTCTGAAACTGTCAATTTCCACTGGCATGGAATAAATTATTCAGAAAAGAGAAGCAGCAAATATTATGCAGTCTGCCTTTGGGGAAAGAAAAAAACACCCACTTCTTATAAAAACACTTTTTTTTAGGACGAAGGATTTGATTTCAACTGATGAGTCACCACTGTGTGTGTGTGTGTGTGTGTGTGTGTGTGTGTGTGTTTACCACTTAGCCAAAAAATGAGATTTTTTAAAAAGCATTTCTTGAAGCAAATTCTTCCACTGCTTGGGGTTCTCTCATCTAAGAGAGAAGGCATCCTAAGCACTTACATCCACGGTGCCAGCAGCTGTCCCAGCTTGCATGAAAGATATTGTTGGGCAAGATTTGTAGCTCTCAAGTTCCAGATTCATTATGAAAAGGCGACCTTAACATAACATTCATCATCTAAAAGCAAGAAATTATCAAGAAACAGAAAAAAAATTTAAAACCAATTTCAATGAGTAAACCATATGTTCAAAAATGACATGATGAATATCAGAACGACAAAAGAATGTAAGAGAGCTTGTGCCCTCACTTGTGCAGGCACGGCAGTGGGGTGACCACATGTCTTGGTTTCCCAAGGACAGTCCTAGCTCATGCCTGAAAAGTGCCCACTTTGACTCTCAAACGTATCTTGCTTTGGACAGTGAGTTATATGGTTCCCCTAAATGTTGTAGTTTTAAAACATGTCTGCGAATTCTTTGACATGCCTGTCATCAAAAAGTCTATATCCTGGCTGGGCACGGTGCCTCATGCCACCCTGCACTTTGGGAGGCCAAGGCGGGTGGATCACCTGAAGTCAGGAGTTTGAGACCAGCCTGGCCAACATGGTGAAACCCCGTCTCTACTAAAATACAAAATTAGCTGGACATGGTGACTGAGCGCCTGTAATCCCAGCTACTCGGGAAGCTGAGGCAGGAGAATCTCTTGAACGCAGGAGGCAGAGGTTGCAGTGAGCCAAGATCGTGCTATTGCACTCCAGCATGGGCAAAAAGCAAAACTCCATCTCAAAAAAAAAAGTCTATGTCCCTTCCCCTTGACAGTGGCCAGGCTTTTGTGATCACCTGAGTGAATAGCATGTGACAGCAGTGACACCGCCTGATTTCCAAGTCTAGGTTAGAAAAGGCCATGCAATTTCTCCTGGTTTTTCTTGGGATACTTGTACTGGGAGTCATCGGCCACCCTCTAAGAAGTTTGACTACTCAGGAGCTGCTGTGCTAGAGGGACCACATGGAAAGACCAGAGAGTGAGAGAGTTGAAATAAGAGATGCATGCGCAGCAACAGCTGGCCTAGCTCCAGCTATCTGAGTGTTCCCAGTCCAGGTAGCAAACATGTGAGTGAGGAAGGCTTAGAGGTCACTCCAGGCCCAGCCACCACCTGACTACAGCAACGTGAGAGGCCCCAAGTGAAAGGTGTCTGGCTGGACCCAGTCAACCTCCAGAACCATGAGAGAAAGTAATAATAATAAATGATGTTGTTCCTGTGTGCCAGTAAGTTTGAGATGGTTTGTTATGCAGGCAGAGGTAACCAAGAGACTAGGTATAGGCTGGTTAAGCACGACATTATCTGATGGTACCTGGAGGGTCCCTACTAAGCACTTTCAAGTTGCTGCAACTTTTTTATTATGAACCTTTGCTCATTCATTTTATTATGAATGTTGCAGCTGCACTGGCTTCCTTTCAGTTCTTCCATAGCCAAGCTCATTCTGAGCCAGGATCCACTGTCTAGAACACTTCTCTCCTCTCCCCGACTCCTTCCCTTTTTATCTGTCTTACTCTTATTCACTCTCCAGGTCCCAGCTTAAAAACCCCTTCTTGATTCTTTCTGATGGTTCCTAGCTTTCTCATAGACATTTGAGAGAAATTATGTTTTCAAAAAATCACCACATCCATACTTTTGATCCTATATGCTATCCCAAAATTTTGCCATTTCCTTATCAAGAGGTGGTGTCTATTTCCCCTCCCTTTGAAATGGTGCAAGACTTTGTGTTTGCAATATTGACTAGAATGTGGCAGAAGCAACAATGTGTGACTTTGAGTCTAGGTCATAAAGGAATATGTTTCTACCACGATCCTTCTCAGGATACACACCCTGGGAACTCAGTCACCATATTGTGAGGAAGCCCAGGCCACATGGAGAGGCCATGTGTGTGTATTCCACCTGACAGCTCCAGCTGAGGTCCCAGCTGCTGGCCATCCTTAACTGCCAGACAGGTGAGTGTGTTTTCCTTCAAATGATGGCAGTACCCTGCTTTTGAGCCATGCTAGCTAATGCCAAGTAGAGCAGGAATGAGCTATCTCTGTTGAACGCTCAATACTATGCAATCTATTGTCATTTTGTAAGACTAAGTTTTAGGATGGTTTGTTATGCAGTAATAGATCATCAGAGCACTACTGTATTTTTATTTCTTAAAACTGCCCAACTGTGACTATGTAAATATTATTAAAATGGTACATTCAATATCTGTTTCTCCTGCTGAATTGTGAGATCCATGAGAGCTGGGACCCTGAATGCCTTATCCACTGTTGTATGTCCAGCACATGACCGTGTCTACTACAAAAGAGGAGCTTCGAAATAGAATTGTGGAACGAAAGAATGAGTGAATGAATGGATATAATGGCCTACAAAGTACATGGGGATACCAACAAAGTAAAAATGAAAGCCAAAAAGTTCCTGAGGATATGAAAAACTATTTTGGTTGAAGGATGCTCATCACGACATCTGTGGAGTTCAGAAGCTGATTTGTAATTTTGCATTTTTCAACCTATTTTATACCTTTCAACCATGTATCAATATTAGTTTGGTCATATCCAATCACATTTAAGTCTACACTAACACACTATTGCAACAAAAGCCTTTTATAATCTTTTGGCACCTTTAAGAGTTAGTTTCAGAGTAGCTTCTTAGTTCGTGCAACTTCATATTTATAAAAGAATTAACCGGCCAGGCGTGGTGGCTCAAGCCTGTAATCCCAGCATTTTGGGAGGCCAAGACAGGCGGATCACAAGGTCAGGAGATCGAGACCATCCTGGCTAACACGGTGAAACCCCATCTCTACTAAAAAATACAAAAAAACTAAACTAGCCGGGTGAGGTGGCGGGCGCCTGTAGTCCCAGCTACTCGGGAGGCTGAGGCAGGAGAATGGCTTAAACCAGGGAGGTGGAGCTTACAGTGAGCTGAGATCCGGCCACTGCACTCCAGCCTGGGTGATAGAGCGAGAGTCCGTCTCAAAAAAAAAAAAAAAGAATTAACCAGAATCACAGACCAAGATAAGTATCACCTCCCATGGGTGGAAAAGTATGTGTCAAATTACACTCCACAGAGGAAAAATTGTTTGAAGATGTGTAGATTCAAACTAGCAACGTGGGAGACTTGAAGAGTTGATAAGTGTTATTGCAAGACACTTAGCTATTATTTTTGAGAACATGTGGAAGACCGAGGTCCCCAGGGGGTGGGGAGTGGGAGAGACTACAACAGCATCCATCTTGGCAAAAGAAAGCAACTTCTCAAGAAAAGAGAAAAACAGAACAAAATACCAATTTATCAATTTGTGAACACCAGGCAGAGCTCAAGATCCTGTGCAACCAGTCTGGCTAGAAGAAGATGGATTCGGGGCCAGAACTAGCTAGCTATTGACCTCTGGTGAGAGTCACAGGCTGTGGAAATAATCACAGAGTAGCAGATGACTGTATTTGGGCTTCTTGGGGCATTTGACTGCAGGTGAACAAATCAAGTTCCTCTTTAAAAAAAATTGGCCTGAGAAGATTTGATAAATATCTCCTACTACTGGAGGAGAAACTAACACAACCTTGTGAATTGGAGCCACTCAATGTCACTTAACCTCAACTGGTCATCCTCTTGTGCGTCCTGGCTGGAGTTCTCATCCATCCTCAGTTCAGTTTCTCCAGTGACTATAACTATAGCTCCATCTCCTGCAAGGTGGGGAAAGGGTAGACATCAATTACTTACGATGGGGCATGGGGTCTTTGCCCACTGATATTCACTGCTGCCACACACACAGCCTTCCAAAAATCCAGTATTTAATCCACCCCATTCACCTCAAACCACTTGCTCTTTCCAAATGCATCACGTTCTCTCTTCCCTCTATAACTTTGCCCTAGAATGCCCTACCATGCCAGCTCCCAGACACCTCATATAATTAACTTTCACTGCCTTGCCCTTTCAAGAATGAGTTCAGGTTTGTATCAGAGGCTAGTGCCACGCTGCTCAAATCTCTGTTAGCTGGGCAGGCACACCTATCCTTGCAGTTGTCTGTGAGTGTTGGCTTCTAACAGCTCCAAGGGACATCCTTCTTCAGAGACTCACCCTCTATCAACAGGAGACTTCTCTCCCAGAATTAGGTAGACAGCCTGCAGCCAATGACTGACTGATGAGGAATAGTCAGGTTTGGCCTTTTTGACCCAAAGTGGGACACTCTGTTGTGCAGCCCACACTCCATGTCTCCCCATGGGCGAGACTGCAGCTAGACTCACAGAAGCCACATCTTTGCCTAGCTTCGCCCTCTTCTCTTTCTTGCTTCCCTCATTTATTTACAGGTTTCTTCTGAGAGTTGTCCCTCGATAAATCACTTATATAGGATTTCCCTTCTCAGGCTGTGCTTCTAGGGAACCCAACTCAGGCCAATATTGTCTTTTCTAGGAGACTTTCTTTAACCATTTGCCACCCAAACTAAATCAGGGTCCCTCTTATGTGCACACACTTCTGTCACAGAGCTTCTCACTAAGTACTGGGATCATTGATTTAATTGTCAGTCTCCCCAACTAGTCTATTTGAGAGCAGGAACCTTGACCTGTTGATCTCTTTCTCCCCAGCATCTGGGACCTATAGCTGCTGTTCAGTAAAATTTTGATGAATTGATTTCTTGGGGATCTTTGTGAAGACAGTGTACTCATGAAATACACAGAGGTGGGTGAGTGAGCCTTATTTTAGCCCTCATATTAAAGAGGGTTCAGGGCAAAACAGTCACAGAGATTGTTATAGAAATAGGCTACGGGCTTACCATAGAATGTTGGTTAGGACAATTGAAAACGGAATATAATCTGGGATTTGGGTCAATCAATGATTATCAAGTCAGTTACTTACTAGTACAATGGAAGATTTTCAAAAGATGTAACACATGGGTGGGCCCTGCCTTCAAACAAATTAAAATCCAGTTTGAGAAAGTTCGATTGTAAATAGACAAAGAGCGGGTAACAAATAGAATGTGAACCAACTTCCAGCCACGGTAAGGAATGGACAGAAATAGGCTTAAACTCTAGTGAGAAATTTGGAAAAATATTTTAATCAACTTCCTAACAGAGCAGTGGAAGTGTCATCAGCACTGATAATTACTCTATCCTTAACCAAACTTGAGTCTGGCTCCACTGGGCCCTCCTTTCAGCTAGGCCTCGACCTTGACCTATGAGAACTGCAGACTCTCAGCACAAACTAACACTGACATAGTTTCTCACAGCTCCAGGTCAAGTCCCTAGGATGACAGCCCCAGCTCTCTTAAGTTTCTATCTGAGAAAACTCGATGCTGCCAAAAGAATTTAGTATTTGTTCCAGCGCCTGACTGTAGGCCCCTGATCTTTTTTTCTTAAAACACTTTGGGCCAGGCACAGTGGCTCATGCCTGTAATCGCAACACTTTGGGAAACTGAGGCGAGCCGATCACCTGAGGTCGGGAGTTGGAGACTAGCCTGACCAACATGGAGAAACCCCATCTCTACTAAAACTACAAAATTAGCCAGGCGTGGTGGCACACCCTGTAATCCCAGCTACTCAGGAGGCTGAGGCAGGAGAATCACTTGAACCTGGGAGGTGGAGGTTGTGGTGAGCTGAGATCGCGGCATTGCATTCCAGCCTGGGCTGCAAGAGTGAAGCTCCGTCCCCCCCCCAAAAAATAAATAAAACAAGAACAAAAAAACAAAACAACCACAACAAAAACTTACTTGGAAAAACTTGCCATTGTAAATCCTACTTCAGTCCTTTTGTGGTGTATCTCTTACAACCCATGTATTTTTCAAGGACCTGGGAGCCATCACTTTGCAATGCAAGAAAGATAGGGGGCCAGACGCAGTGGCTCACACCTGTAATCCCAGTGCTTTGGGAGGCCAAGAATGGAGGCTCCCTTGAAGCCAGGTGTTCACGATCAGGCTGGGCAACACAGTGAGACCTTGTCTCTACAAAAAGAATTTAAAAATTAGCCAGCCATGGTGGCCTATGCCTGTAGTCCTAGCCACTCAAGAGGCTGAGGCAGGATGATCACTCGAGCCCAGGTGTTCAAGGTTACAGTGAGCTCACTGCAGTCCAGCCCAGGCAACAGAGCAAGACGCTGTCTCTAATGAAATTACAAATGAAAATAAGAGAAAGATGAGTCTCTTGTCTTCTTGTTTCCCAGTCTCTGTGGGAGATTAGCAGCCTCCCTTCAATCAACATCAGTTAGCAAACACAGGTGCCCAGTCCCATCAACATCCCCCTTAACGTCCTTCAGCACTTTTCCTTTAGCACACCCCAGCACTTAAAAAGCCTCCTGCTTTTGGTTTTGATAGAGTTGAGCTCAGGTTATACTGAGTTCCCTCCTCTACTGTAATTTTACTGAATAAAACCTGTCCCCCGATCTTAATTTAGTGTCCGGTTCTGTTTCTCTTTGACAGCACCCAAGAGAAACTGTGACTTCAACTGTAGTAGAAAGCTTTGAAGAAAAGAGTGATGAAGTTCCATTTCAGAGGGTCCTGGTTTTGTCCTGCAATAAAGCAGGAGGTGGACATGTGGATGAATGACCCTTTCAAGGCCTTCTCCTGGCAAATTTGTCAGGTCATTGGTAAAATATCTCTTCAGGAGCCTCGTGATGATAAGGAAAGGGTCGGGCAATGAACACAGTCCTCCAAGTGAATAGAGAAGTGCTTCTATGGTAAATAAGCACAAGCCTAATCCTGATTCTGCTTCTCCCTTGCTGGGCAACTTTAGATAAATTGCATAACCTTTTCCGAGGCTCAGTGCCCCCATTCTGTAAGAAGAAGGGGTTGTACTAGATGCTGTTCGAGTTCCCTTTCAGCCCTGATAGATTATGATTTTCAGGGCCCCCATATTTCTGAATTAACTGAAAATCCCCTCTTGCTCACCACCTTTGATGGTTCTGTTGAAATGCCTGTCATCTGTGTGTTAAGCTGGGAGAGGAGCTCTCTACTGTGTGCCAAGAAAGAGCTCTCGCGCCTCTTCCAGGGCCATATGTGGCCAGGATCCCCTGGGAAAGCAAAAGCACATATGGTTGCCAAAGAGTCTAACTTTGTAACTCAGAATCTGCCATCTGCTAAACAGCTTTTAATTGAAGCTCCAAGAGGCAGAAGCTGGCTGGAAAAATCTTGCAAGCAGATCCAATAGGATTATTTTCCCTAAAAGAGGTTTTTCTATGTTTAATTAGTTGGAAGCCATTTTGTCACAGACAGATTATTTAGATGTCAGTCCTTTTGGTGCCCTATTCTCACCCCTCACCCCCATGTTTGAGCCTCACAGATTTTTTTTTTTTTTTTTTTGATAGAGTCTTGCTTTGTCACCCAGGCTAGACTGCAATGGTGCGATCTTGGCTCGCTGCAACCTCTGCCTCCTGGGTTCAAGCAGTTCTCCTGCCTTAGCCTCCCAGGTAGCTGGGATTACAGGCGTGAGCTACCATGCCCGGCCTCACAGATTCTTTAGTTAGTACTAGCCTCTGATTCCTTTTTTTCTTGGAGGCTCTACTGCCCATCCTCAGGCATCCAGTGTTCCCAAAGCCCTTTCTTCACCACTCAGGATACAGGTGGGCTATTTCCACCTGGACGGAGAAGCCAAGTATAACCAGTTCTCAACTTTTGGTGTCCGAGCTCATTACCACGCATTCAGGAGCCACAAACTCATGGTCCTTGAACCTACACCAAGAATCATCAGGCAGGCCTGGGCCTGAAAGACAGCACCAACCGAGGGAAAGCCCAGTCATTCCAGGGGCAGTGTGTTAACCCTTTGCGCTCAGAGCCTTTCCATAGCCCAGACCGGCTCCATCTGCTGCTGGCAGGAGACGAGTGAAGGAGTAAGTCCCCAGAGTCGGGAGCTTCCTCCAGTTAGGGGCTTGGACTGCTGCATTTCCTTGTCTTTTTTCAGGGGGCACATTGTGAGATTCTGGTATAGCTACAAATGGTTACAATCAGGAAGTGGCAACTTGGTATTGGAACCAAGGTCAGATGTGGCTGCAGCAAATGAAGATGCTGTTCAAAGTGCTTCTCGGCTTGCAACTGGGTAAATTACTCAGTATCAACCTGCAAATCAGTAACATTATCTTCATTTTAATGTTTTTATGATAAAAATTATAGAAATTACCTTCTATTACCTTTTTATAATAGAACATTTCATAACATAAAAATGGAAAGAAGAGTTAATGAATCCCTATGTGCCCATCACCCAGTTTCAACAATTATCTATGCAAGGACAACCTTGTTTCACCTGCATCCTCACCCAATCCCCTGCCCCAACTCTCCATACTATGTCCTCACATTTTATAGTTGAGGAAACCAAGGTGCAAGTATAAATGAGAAAGAATGAACGGAGTCAGTTATTCTCAATAGATGAGGGTGGGGTAGAGGTGGAAAGCAGGGAGTGAAGGAAGTGTATCACGTTTTTTGGGGTGGCATGTATATATTTTGGAAAATGCAAGGTCAATAATACACTCTTTTTGTTTTTGAGATGGAGTCAGGCCGGAGTGCAATGGCACAATCTTGGCTCACTGCAACCTCCGCCTCCCGGGTTCAAGCCATCCTCCTGACTCAGCCTCCCGAGTAACTGGGACTACAGGCATGCACCACCATGCCCAGCTATTTGTATTTTTGGTAGAGATGGGGTTTCACTGTGTTGGCCAGGGTGGTCTTGATCTCTTGACCTCATGATCCACCCACCTTGGCCTCCCAAAGTGCTGGGATTACAGGCCATGAGCCACCACGCCCAGTCAATAATACATTCTTACACAATTTTTGTTTGTAACAGAAAAAAAAGATACCTATTGTTTTCATAATATAATTTATAGAAGGCGAAGCGGTACAAAAGCTTTCTCAAAGCATTGGTGGGGATTACATCAAAAGCTCTGAGCCTGTGAGATTTTTATATTTATCAGAAAGAGGCCATGGGTTAGAATAGGTTATAAATATAGGATTAGAGTATGTCTAAGGTTCCTTTCCTCTTTGACACCCCAGGTCAACTATAACACTAAACTGGAGGCCATGGAAATTGGAGGCCATGGCTATTTCCCTTTACGGCATCTAGTACTGTTCTGTGTAAGCAGGAGGCTTCAATAAATGCCTCAGAGAGGTGGACTTCCTTGCAGTTGCAGTTAATGTGTGAACTAATGGGAGACCTAGAGGAAACTGCTGGAAAACATCTTAGATATGGCATTTCCAGATTTTCAAAAAAGACCTTGAGCAAGCTCATAATTTTCAAACTCTGTTCCCTGGGACCTTATAGATGCGTGAGGGGTCTGGCAAACTTTGACATGTACCCATCAACCTCAGAAGAATTAAACTTCCTGAGGAAAGCCTTTATTGCATTGATTTTATTTTGGGGTTTTGCTGTGAAACTTCAGCAGAATTTTTTAAGAAGAGTTGTGCTGCTGAAAAATCACTGACAATAGCCTCCTTCCACTGGAGAGGAGCTGATAGTGCAGAGACAGGGTGTGACTGGTTCAAGTTCATATAATAGATGAGTGGAGCTGATGGGACCAGAGACTCGATAACCTGGGATCTGTGGACAGTTGACATGGTTATTGGATTGGGAGCTGCAATAGGAAGAAAAACCCTTTAGAATGAAAGAGCTGTCCACACAAGTTCTCTTGCTCTCCCAATCTCAGGTTGAGCTCAGCAGACAACTTTCCAGCTGTTTATTCTATAAGGGTTTCAGTGAGCAAGATGCACTGTGGTCTAGGAAAATGTCCTGGAGTACCAGGGGCTTCTGGGCTGCAGGCCAAGGAACACTCGGTATGCTGTGCCACCAAGCTTCAGCCACTAAACAGTCCTTTCTCCGCCAACTAACTGCCTAGAAGGGAAACTGTGGACAGATCACACCATTAATGAACAGTAGGGGATCTTTGGGAGGATTCCTGCAGAGGAAGTCATTGTTCAGGGACATGGCAACATGATCAGAGGACAAGCTGTGGAATTCTTCTCTGACGAGCTAGGGAACCCTTGAACCATGGCCCTCATCGTATTCTGGTTGCTTAGCTAAGTAAATGCCAGAGATTGCAAACAAGTGGTCAGCAGGCTGAATACTGTCTCCGGAGATGTTTTGTTTCACTTTAGTGGTGTTTCAATACTTTTTAAGAAAGTCACCAACATTTTAAAATTAGGGGTTTCACATTAAAAACTCCAGATTTCTGGTGTGTCTTGAGAAAAAAGTGAGAAAGAGCTAGCAACACTGAGCAGCACTGGCAAGACGTTCTATCCCAGTCAGCTGGAAGCTGGAGCTTGAAACTAGGCATACATTCTGTCATTTGCTGCAGTCCCCACCAGCTCCGACTGCCTTACACCAGCTGCTTCATTTGTTCAGTTTACCTCCTGGACCCTGTAGCAGTCTGGATTGGTGACCTAATACTCTCTGACAAAGAGTTTCAAACAATGACTCTCAAGTATTAGCTCTGAAACCTCTATGGTGCCTACCTGAGGCCCTACACCAGAGATCCTGATTCCTATGTATAAATGAGGTTCAGGATTTACCTTTTAAACCAGCAACCTAGAGGTTCTGATGCAGGTGGTTTTATGACCACTGTTTAAGAAAAGCTATCATAGAATCAAGGCCCTGAACACTGGGTACACATTTGAATCAACAGAATGAAATTTTACTCCATCCTTCTTATTACACACACAAATGCATGCACACACGTTTCCCTTTAACCAAACCATTCAAAAGTCGCTGCAAAAAATAGACATTTCATCCCTAAATGTTCTAGCACACCTCCTGTAAGAATATGGACATTCTCCTGCAGCAATACACAGGATTATTAAGCCTGAGAAAGTCATAATTTCCTCATGACTAGCTTCAGTCAAATGTGTCCAGTAAGTACCTCACATAACCGATTTTGTGTGATGTTGCATACCTCCCATTGCATAAGATTAGGATGCGAACACAATGCAGAGGTTCACAAACTACAGCGTGCACTTAGAGGGCTGGTTACAGCCCACGTTGCTGGGCCCTACTCCACAGGTTCTGATTTGGGAGGTGTGGGGTGAGGCCTGAGATTTGCATTTCTGAAAAGTTTGCAGGTGATGCTGATGCAGTGGGTCCAGGAATCACACTTGGAGAACCACCCACACGGTGGCAGGCCATCCCACCATTGGCAACAGGTATTGGTATTTTTTAAAGCTCCACCAGGTGATGGTTTGCAGCCAGCATTAAGATCCGTTGCCAGTCTGGCCCCTCACTACTCAAATAAAGTCCTCAAGCCAGCAGCATCAGCAACGCCCAGGTACCTTGTGAGGAAGGTAGAATCTCAGGCCCTACTCCAGACCTACCAAACCAGAATCAGCATTTTAGCAAAATCCACAAGTGGCTCGTGCTCGCATTCAGGTTTGAGAAGCACCTCTCTAGAGCACCTGGGAGCTTCTCTTACCTTTAACTGGGGCTTCCACTGGACTGGTCTTCCCAAGACACCCCCGGCCACTGGTGGCCCTGTAAACGTGGTGCCACCATGGATGAGTTGATGCCTGAGTATCAATGGGGGCAAGACAGAGCTTCCTTCCTAAACGCTATCAAAGTCTTTGACACAGGTCCAGCCTGGTGGTGATGGTGGGTGAGCTGCTGCTTAAGGGCCACAGCCCCGACCCTGGAGGGAGCAGGAAAAAAATGCAGCCTACCAGATTCACTCTGGGCCCACTATCCCATCCCCAACTTCAGCCTTTCAAGATCTTTTTATTAATACTCACAATTACTCTGATGTGATTACATTACATGTCACATGTCTGTTTCAAAACATCACATGTACCCTATAAATATGTACACTATTATGCACCCATAATAACGAAAAATTAAAAAAAAAATAAAGAAACCACTTGCTTTGGTCCTACCTATAATTTTAGTGCCTGATTTTACCTGCTCCTCCGGCTTCCAACTTGCTGCCTGCTCCTCACTCAGGGCTTTGTTTAGTCTTGGTGGGTGGCGTTTTACTTTTAGTCTTGATATTTCTTGGTGGGTGGCGTTTTACTAAGTCCTGAGATACAAAGGTGACTAAAACAAATCCCCACTGTCAGGAAGTCAAGTTCCCTATTTCCCGACTGGCCACTCACCTGGCACCACTGTGAGTCCCCTTCTCAGCCTCAGTACCCCCATCGAATGGCCTCACCTCCTCCTCGGTTCTGGACCTGCAAGGATGGGTTGGACACAGAGATCATCTGACCTCTTCTTTCTCTTCCCAGTTTGACTTTTAGAGACTGAGCCTGTTTGAGGCTGTCTACCAGCTATCACTGAACAGTGCCCTAAGCCTTGGGTCTCATGGAGGGAACAGATATGGTCCCTGGACTTAGATTACCTACAGCGTGGTGGGGGAGATGGGGCACTTATGGAAAAGGAATTAATAGTAGGAAGAATGTGTTGGGAGACATAATTTTTCAGACTGAAGAGAAATCCTTCCCACTAAGGTAGGTTTCATGGAGGAGGTGGCATTTGGGAAGAGGCAGTGGACATCTTCACAGTCAGATAAAATAATCAGGTGACTTGGTTTTGCTTTGAGACAGGCCCAGGAGTTGCTGTGATTCAGACCATATGAATTGTTCTCCCGCCTCCACACCTTGCGCACCAAGGAGAAGGCAATATCTTTGCTCATAAAACATTTTGCAAGCCTGAGAAATGGAGCGTGGATTATAAGGGGTTCAAACGACTTTAGTGCTGCAGTGGAAACAGCCTCTGCATGGGGGGAAGAGAAGAATCAAGTGGGGAATGCGCCAGCTGAGGACTGGAAACCGCAGTCACAAGAACGGAGCTGCACTTTCCACTCCTGGCAGAGAACAGGCCTCTGTCAGGAATGCAACCAGACGGGCTGGGCCTGAGAGTCTCCGAAGCAAACCTGGAACTGAGTAAGTCATTATCCTGGGTGAAATTGAGTTTGAGGATGATCAGGAGAAGGGGACAAAGAATCAGAAAGCGTGACAAAGGAGCTGTCTCCCCATCTCAAAGCATTAGACAAGGTAAAACCATGATCATTGGTTTCATCATCATCTGTTCGCAAGGAGGCCCCTGTCTGCTGGGGTGGTCAGGGAGGGCTTCATGGAGGAGGAAAGTCTTGAAATTTGAGTTGGAACTTTCTGGATAGACGAGAGGTTGTGAGAAGGTGGAGAATAGCACAGCACAGAGATGTGAGTATGCATTATGTCCCAGCAACGATAAGACTAGGGTGGGCCACCTGTGGCTGTCCATGTGCTAGGCCACGCCTCAGCCCAGGTGGGGCCTTCATGGTGAATTGCATTAATGGCCCTAGATCATCACCTCTCTCTGAATCCATGCCCTTTGCTATGTGACTGTAGTGCCCTCCCAATCTGCCTGGATTCAGCTGTGTCAGCTGTGCTTTAGCCAATAGAAGGAGGCGGAAGGATGCTGTGCAATGAAGGATTAACTCAGCACGCCTGGTGGTCCAAACCTGCCCGTTCCAAAGCAAGTTTTGGCCTGTGGCAGCCTGATAAGAATGTCATTGTTTACCTGGAGCCCATGGGTCATGTCACATAGTCTACACTAAATGAGATATATGGTGGGGGCTGTGAGCCACATAGTATTCAGGTGACCTCTGGAGAAGTTGGAAACTAAGGCTCACCACATGCGCAGTCAGACACACCTGTGTGACCAGACCCCAATAAGAACGCTGGACACTAAGGTTGGAGTGAACTTCCCTGAGTGGCCATGTTCCGTGTGCATTGCCATACATCCGGGCTGGGAGAATTAACCCCTGTCTGTGCTACTCCACTGGGAGAGGACAGCTGGAAGTTTGCACCTTCTGTCTCCTATGCACCTTTTCTCCATGGCTGATTTAATATGTATCCTTTTCCTATAGTAAACTGTAACCATGAGTATAACAGCTTTGCTGTGTTCTGTGAGTCCTTCCAGTGAATCAGTGAACTTACAGGTGGTCTTGGAGACTTCTGAATGACAGATAGCATGCCAATTCTGAGTCTAGGCCTCAAAAAGCCTTGAAAGCACCTCTGTGATTGCCTTAAGAAAGGCACACTTGGGCTAGCCCATCAGTCTAGGAAGGAAAAGAGAGATTTGTGGAGCAGAGTCACTTTCCAGGTCCATCCTAGATCTGTCTAGCCCCAGCTGGTTGTGCATGAGTGAGCCCAACAGAGACTAGCAGAGCCAAACAGCTGAGCCCAACCTATAGTCCCTGAACCCAAGCTGACCCACATACCCATGAGAAATAATACACGGTTGTTTCAAGCCAGTGAACTTTAAAACAGTATGTCATCAGTAGTAGAAATGATAAACCCTCAAAGGACAGTCGTGGTCCCAGCCTTGCTCTAACTGATATGAGGACCTCAGAGAGCCTCTGCTAGCTAGTTACTCTGAGGGTCTCTGCATCCTGAGCTTCCAAGTCAGGATAGAGTTACAAATCAGCCACCCAGGTAGTTTCATTCATGCAAATTGCAAGTTGATCAGTTTCTCCAAAGGATGCATGAGTGTCAGTATGGAAGGCCTTGTGGACATTTTCGTGGGAAGAGGCATGGATGAGTGAAGAAGTGATATGGTCTGAAAGCAGGGTTGAACAAGAGGGAGAAAAAGGGGGCCCAGAGAGGAGGGTAAATGTGAAGAGGACTATATGGAGAGAGAAATAGGGAAGCACCTCAAGAGTATTTTTTATAACCTCCTGATCTGGGATCTTCCAACAGGTATATACATACTCACACCAGCAGGTACCTTCCAAAATGCTGCAGGCTCCCCAGACCACACACAGTACTGAATCCATTCCTGTCTTCCCTCAGGCTCCTGCTCTTGGATACACCATTGGCCTTTTGGACTTCACCACAGTTCTAAATACTTGGGCTCTAACTCTGTACCCTCCCAAGGTGAAGGATTGCCTCATTCTTTAGATCTATCCACTCCCAACTTCCTTGGGGTCTCCCCACTACTTGATGGAAGCCTAGCTTCCAGGGCTTTCCCAGGCTGATGGCCTCTACCCCAGGACTCCCCTGATCACTTGCTGTGGACTAGATTACTGCTGAACAAATATTCACTTCTTTTATCCCCTCCCTGGAGGAGGGATACCGCCAGACACATTCATATTGGGCTTGTTTTTGTGACTGCTTAGCCAATGAAATGTGAGTGGAAGTGAAAATATGCTCACTCCAAGCCTACATTTTCAGGGCCATCATATTTCTGCCTCCCCCTCCAGGAGACTCTAACCTCCATCATTAGAAGATTATGCTCCAGGTCACCACTGCCCCAAATCTTTGGTCAAGAATGAGAGATGCAGAGCAAATATGAACTTGAGCCTCAGCTTGAAGCAGAGCTGCCTTGGTCAACCCACAGGTATTAAAACAAGATTTAAGTAGTTTGTCATGCAGCATATTGTAGTGGTTGCTGACTAACATACCACTCATGAGCGGAGAGCCAATATCCTGCTGAAGTGAGATCACCATTACGACATTAGCTACCACAAATCACTAACAAAGGAAAATTTGTTGTATTCAGAGACACTTACATAAATCCATTCTAAGGATCAACATTTTCGGGCAAGAATGAATCACATTTGGCTATTATTTGCTTATAAGAATTGGAGAAAGGATGTTAACACACAAATGTTCTGGAAGAAAACCCAAGTGAGAACCGTTCTACTGTCACCAATCCAAGGAAAGATCAAGAATGCAAAGTGTCACTATTGCCTCAGGGAAAGAAACTAGCACACAAGCAAATTAAATCCCCTGCCTATCTTCCATTTGGCTGTTTTGATAAACAAAAAGGACACAAGTTTTGGAGTTGGAGGGGAGCTGACTTGGTGCCCTGCTACAAAACGTACTTACAAAAACAGACTTTGAAGAGCTGATATGATGGGTGACTTGAAGATTGTGCTGGTCTGCAAGGGAGAGGGGCTGTACTTGTCTTCAAGGGCTGCCACAACCAAGTATTCCAGACTGGGTGACTTCAACAACAGACATTTATTTTCTCGCTAGACATCTTAGATGAAGGTCTCGGCACAGCTGGTTTCTTCTGAGGCTTCTCTCCCTGGTTTGCCATGGCTGTCTTCCACATGTGTCTTCATGTGGTCTTCCCTCTAGGCCTGTCTCTGTCTTCATCTCCTCTTTGACACCTGTCAAATGGAGTGGGGCCCACCCCAGTGACCTCATTTAACCTTGATTACCTCTTTAAAAACCCCCATCTCCAAATACAGTCATCTTCTGAAGCTAAAGTGCTGGGAGTTAGGACTTCAAAATATGAATTTTGTGGGGACACAATTCAGCCCGATAAAGGTGGAAATCACAGAGAGTCAGATCAATATTAGGAAGAATTCTCTAACCAGAAACGTCAAGTGCTGCCAAAGTAGAGAAGGAGGTCCCTGTCACAGGAGTTATTTCAGCTATTTCTGTGCATATTGGATGACCTCTTTAGCAAGGATTTTTTCTTTTTTAGACAGGTCTCATTCTGTTGCCAAAGTTGGAGCACAGTGGTGTAATTACAGCTCACTGCAGCCTCAACTCCTGGGTTCAAGCCCTCCTCCTGCCTCAGTCTCCTGAGTAGCTAGGACTACAGGTGCATACCAACATGCCCAGCCAGTTTTTGTATGTTTCGTAGAGGTGGGATCTCACTATGTTGCCCAAGTCGGTCTCTAACTCCTGGCCTCCCAAAGTGCTAGGATTACAGATGTGAGCCACCACACCTAGCCTGTTTCTTTTATTGGTTCAATAAACATGTCTGTAGAGCTTACCATATGCTCAGCGCTATGCTAGGTGTTGAATAGGGAACAAAGCATTTATAGTATCTTCCCTCCTGCAGCTTTAAGTCTAGTGCCGCATCTAGGCGTTATACAGGTAAACACATAAATGAACATATAATGGCAAATTGCAGCAAGGGCATTGAGAACATAAGGGGCTCATTTCATTGAATAGCTAGGGAGGATGTTAACAGACAACACTTGTTGCTAACACAGCTCTGATTATTTCAGGTACCTAGGGATCCTTTTGCCTTGGAGAGTAACAGACCTTTACCCAGCCCAAGGGATGACTTGAAGTCATTCTAAACAGTCTTTGAATTCTCATTTCCCTTGACCAGTGATTGGTTGTGGAGAGGCTATGTAATCTATTTCTGGCCAATAAAATGAAAGCCAAAGTCTGTTAATTAGGCCTTCCTAAAATAGTTTGCTTTTCTGATTAAAAAAAAAAAAAAGACCTAGCTATAAGGGCCTTTTTTCTTTATCCTTTCTTCTTTGTCCTTTCCTCTTCTTCCAGACTGAAGTGTAGAGGTGATGCCTGGAGGCATGGCAGCTATCTTGCAACCATGAGGCAGCATGCCAAGTACTGTAAGGACAGAGGGATTGAAAGACAGGAAAAGCCTGGTTCTTGACAACATCGTCAAGCTGCAGCATCAGCCTGCACTCCGTACCTCGGCCTGCCTCTTAAGTTAGGAAAATAAACCCTACTTGTTCAAGCTTCAGAAGTTGAGTTTTCTCTCACTTGCAATCAAACACAGTCCCAATTGATCAGTCCAATAGGACTCACTGAGGCAGTAGCATTTGCCTGAGACCCGAAGGCTCAGTAGATGCTATGCAAGCGAAGTACAGGGGAAAAGCATTCCAAGTAGCAGGACAACACATAAAGACCCCAGGCAGGAAGAAGGAACTACGGCCAAACCAGCAAGACCTGTGGGATGTGATAAGGCTCATTCTTTTATAATTCACAAGATGTTTAACAACTGAAAGGGTGGGGTAATAGAGCAAACCTTAGAGTCACGCGTCCTCAGTAGCAAGGCCTGCAGCTCTCCCAGAGCACACAGCATGTACTGCCTATCGCCTGCTGAGCCCAGACAAACATTCATTCCCCTCTGCCTTTCCCTTGGCTTGGTTAGTTATTATGAATTTGCAGCCAGAGTTTGAATACTAAGTACAGTATTTGGTGGGTTGGCTGGTTAGTTTGGCTGCTGGCCCTTGATCTTATGAAGAGAAGACTGAAGCCATCTTTGCCCTCAGAGCAACGAGTCCAGACTGAGAATCAACATTCTTTCTTTGACTGCCACTGGAAGGCAGTTTTCTACTGCTCATCCTAAGTCTTTCAGAAACCTGGCTATTTTTTCCCTTACTATGAGGAGAATTAATACATGTACTATTTTTTTAATGTGTAGGGAAAACACAGGCATAATGCAGGACCCTGGGGCTGGTTAACCAAGGGCAGTGACTCCACCTCTAGGCCTGGAAGTGCCACTGGAAAATCAGGAACTGGTAAAGATGACGCCGTTTCCTCGTCCCTGGTCCTTGCTGTCCTCCCAAGACTCCACCTAGTGCCGTTTCCCTGTCCCATTTGCCACTCAGCATGTCTGGAGTTTCTCCTGGTCACCACACAGCCCTGTAACATCTGAAGAACATGTTCTTTCTGGGGCAGGTTTCTGACTCATTCCTGGCCTGCACTAGGAGATCTACCCAAGCAAACCTCACATCCTCAGCATCATGACTCAAAATGCCACAATTTCTGCAGAATAAAAATCAATATTTAGTTGCCACTGCGGAGATTTATTGTATTTGCCATTACAGTCTGAGGGTTTAAATAGGTGAGCAGCCAGAAAGCATAACTGTCATTGAACGATGTGCAGATGAGTTAATGGAAACACAGGGGATAGGGGGGCATGTGAGAGACACACAGCTGTTTTCACTCTGGGCTGGACCTGGTATCTGCACCCTCAAAGTAAAAGAAAGGCCTTGGCTGAACATGTCCCAGACACCAGCAGAGATTCTAGGGAAACTTTTATAACTTTACGCACGAGGTCCAGAATGCCTTTCCCTGGCTTCCTCTCCCTCCCATTAAACCCCACTTACCAAACCTAGCCCCTGAGATGCAGCTCCTGTGACCCTTCCCCCAAGGTCCCCTGAATCCGGCCCTCAGGGATGGCCCCTCTTGGGAACTCTGGCATCTTTGTTGTCTGAGGCCTCAGCACCTCCTTCCCCATCCTCTCTCCTGACCCCACTTTGGCTCTCACTCAGCTAACCTTGTTTTAAGAATTCCCCTACCAGATAAAAATCTCTTAGAGGCCAAGTACTCAGTGTTATCACAGCCTTGTCAAAGGCTATGAAAGTGATGATAAATTAAGATGCTGATTTTATCTTTAGTAATACAAAGAAATGCCACACCCCCTATTTTCCACCGTTGCTTACAGAGGTAAAGGTATAGTTAGTTTTTCCTCCCCTTTTTACCCCTGCCCTTGAGAAATAATTCCTTTTACCCTGCAAACATTTCTTCCTCCCAGTTGTCAACACAGGGATCCACTCTGAGGGGTTTTGTTAGTGGAGGTTGCAGGGGATGAGTTTCTCTGTTTACTGAAATTAAATGGGCCACTCACAATTCACCTGTTTTTCTGAAGCCTTCGGAAGCTCCACCACGGGGATGAGTTACACTCACTCTCAGCCCCACAGGAGAAATGACATGGCTGCTCTGGGGAGCACAGTGGAGTTGCATAAGTAACAAAGACCCACATTCATTTATCTCTCCCCCAGGCTTGCTCTTGCAGGACCCCCAGCCTCCTGCAAGGCAATCACTTCTGGCAGCATACAGCACTGAGCGGCTCAGATGTGCTCTTAGAAAAGTTCTCTTGGCCATCTGTGGCAGCCACCACGTTCCCCAGTCCTGCTCAGACTCGTGTTGGTAATCTCCATGATGTCTGTGGGGGTGTTTCCAGGGGTCTGCACTAGGCTAGGATCTCCTTGCCGGTGCCTCTGATGCCCTGAGAATCTCTATCATTTTCTCTCTCTCTCTGTTTTCATCACACTTTGTCACATGAGGGCCAGCCTCATATTGCTTTTAGCTTGATGGCTCATAGTGTAAGTGGGAGAGCCGCTTTTGGAATGCTTCCTTGCTCCCAGCTTCTCATTTTCCTCCAGGACTCCAACATAAACCCATAAGGGACTTAGCTGAGGACAAATCTGAGTGACAGAAGCCTCCTTCCCCTGTCCCCTACAGTGGCTGTCTGGATTGTCCCTTTTCTTAGACCTCTGAAAATCATCACTGGAAGACCTCTGGGAGCCTGGCTTCCTCTTTCATTAGATTATTATCTCTTGGAAGACTTCCAGACATTCCTACTCCTGTCCAGAATGCTATCCAGAGAAAGATGATCTTGGCATGGTGAAACGAGTGGGAAGAATGCTTTAAGCTGGGGGCAGTGGCATAGTCATATGGGGAGGGACATATTGTGTCGGGGGATCAGCAGCCTGCAAACCTTATAAGACAGAGGAGTAGGACTTAGAGAAGTGGAGTTAATGAAAGAGGATCAGTTGAGTTCTGAATTTGTACCTTAGAGCCAGGCAATAAGGAACCAGTGACAGTTCTTGAGCAAGGGAGTAACTCAACATGGCAGTCAAGCCTCCAAGATGACCCCCCATGATGCTCTCACCCTGGTTTTCATGCTTGGTGTGGTCTCCTCCCACACTGAATAGCCCCAATATGTATAACCAATAATAATGGAGAAATGATGGTCTGAGTCTAGGTCAAAAAAGACATGGCAAAAGACATTTTAATCCTCATAAAACAGGAAAAATGCTATTCTATTGTGAAAAGAGATTGGGATTGAAGGAGCAGGATATGAGATACCGGTATAAGAATTACGATACAATTTTTCAAGATGTAGGTACTTGCACATTTTTTTATTTCCCCGAATTCCACAAAAATTATCCTGCCCTAGCAGAATATCCTGTCCATTTTGAGCAGATCACCTTTATTCATCTTCCATACGGCCTAATTCCCTTGCCATAAACGGGTGGGTTTTTTCTATTTATTCTGAAACCCTCTAAAATGTGGGCCGGAGACATTCCCGTGATCAATCGGCCTTGTCTTCGAGGTCCTCACAAAGCCATGAGGAATGGTGCTGGCGGGGCCCATGGAGATCCAACGTGGCTCCATATGTCCACACACGCATGTCCATCTGGCTCTTTAGGGCTCTCATTAGCCTGCATAGATGTACATTTTGATGACGTTTTTGGAGAGGCTTTTTTTTTTTTTAAGATGGAGTCTGGCTCTGTCGCCCAGGCTGGAGTGCCGTGGTGTGATCTCGGCTCACTGCAAGCTCCGCCTCCCGGGTTCACACCATTCTCCTGCCTCAGCCTTCCAAGTAGCTGGGACTACAGGTGCCCGCCACCATGCCCGGCTAATTTTTTTTGTATTTTTAGTAGAGACGGGGTTTCACTGTGTTAGCCAGGATGGTTTCCATCTCCTGACCTCGGGATCCACCCGTGGAGAGGCTTTTTACTTAGTGACTCCGGAAAAATTCAGAGCCCTGATAACATAAATTGTGGGAGAAAAGGGCAAGGATGGGAAGAAGGGAAGGCTACATTCTCACAGAGAATACGAAAAATGTACAGCTGACCTTAATTGTTCACAGGTTCTGTATTTGCAAATTCACCTACTCCCTAACATTTATTTGTAACTCCCAAATCAGTATTTGCAGCACTTTTGTGGTCATTTGTGGACGTATGCAGGGAACCAAGACATTAGAGTCACTGAATGCCCCACATTCCCAGCTGAGGTCAGGCAAGCCGTGCTCTGCCTTCTTGTGTCAGTGCTGATGGGAGGTGATCAGAGGATGGGGGTGGCAGGGGTGGGACAGTGCAGGGCAAGAACCTCAGCTCTGGGCCAGCTGGATGGAGTCTGAATCCCAGCTCTGGCACCAGTTAGTGGGGTGGCCTCACTTCCAAAGTTCGTGTCTCTTTAGTAAAATAAAAAATCTATAATCTGGCCAGGTGCAGTGGCTCATGCCTGTAATCCCAGCCCTTTGGGAGGCCAAGGTGGGAAGATCTCTTGAGCCCAGAAGTTTGAGATTAGCCTGGGCAACATAGTGAGACCTCATCTTTACTAAAAATGTTTAAAAATTATCCAGGTGTGGTGGTGCATACGTGTGGTCCCAGCAACTTGAGAGGCTGAGGCAGGAGGATACTTTGAGCCTGGGAGGTCAAAGCTGCAATGAGCCGTGATCACAGCTCTGCACTCTAGCCTGAGTGACAGAGCGAGACCCTGTTTCCAAATAAATAAATAAATAAACTTGTATAAAATGTGACTAACCTTGCAGACCTTTAAAAGAGGTGATTAAAGTTAAATGAGGTCATATGTGGGGGCCCTAATTCAATATGACTTGTGTCCTTACAAGCAGAGGCGATTAGGAGAGGTGTCACAAAAAGAGACACCAGGGTTATATACGCACAGTGAAAAGACCACATGAAGAGGACACAGGCAGAAAGTGGCCATTTACAAGCCAAGGAGAGGGGCTTCAGGAGAAACTAACCCTTTCTTTTGATTTTGGATCACCTTGATCCAAATTAACACCTTGATTTTGGATTTCTGGCCTCCAGAACTGTGAGAAAATTAATTTCTGTTGTTTAAGCCACTCAGCCTATGGTATTTTGTTATGGCGGTAAAGCAAACTAATATGCACCCCCACTGTGGTACTTATCAGGGCTACCTGTAATCATTTACCTAACTGACTGATCCCTGTCTCCAAGAAGGGTTCAGTTAACCTGAGCCAATCTGGCTGTAGACAGTTCTCATGTCTGATGGGCAATAGAGACATGAATGCAAAGGGCAAAGGCAAGAAGGGCTGGGAAACTCCCCTTTAGTACCTTCTTCCAGGTTTCCTCCTTAAAGATCTGATGCAGTCCACACAAGCAGTGGGTTAAAGGTCAGCAGAGGATGGTCCTGCAAAGACCCTGCACAGCTTCATGAGATTCTTCAGCTTTGAGCTGTCACTGTGTTTCAGCCATGTGGACCCAGAGCTTGGGTAAGATCCATCAGAGACTTTGACCCCTGACACAGGTTCCTATAAAACACATCTTTATCCGAGCCCAGCTGTCTGCAGCTTGAGAGGCTGTTCCCGGAAAGACTTAGGCTGGTGTTTCCCAAAGTTTTGTCTGCATCGAAATCACCTGGCAGGCTTATTAAAGCACAGATGGCAGGGCCACCCCCAGATTTTCTTTCAGTAGGTCTGGTGTGGGGTCTGAGACTTTATATTTCAAACAAGATGCCAAGTGATACGGATGCTGCCAGTCCAGACACTCACCCGGAAGGGAGTAGGCATTCCAGGGAAGGTGACAGAAATGATTAAAAGAATATTCAAGGAGATCCGGCAGAGAGAGATAAAAGGTGATAGGAATGTATGATTTGGCCAAATAGCACTGGGTATGACATCTCAGAAACATTTTGGGTTTCTCCCTGGCTGAAGGCAATATGACCTTTTAGAAGCCCCAGGGGTCATAGTGCCTTCAGCATGTACCCGCCAAAGCCTGCCTTTGGTTACATAAGTCACAGGGTAAGAGATGGAACTGGATGCAAATGAGCTTCTAGGACCATCTTAGAGAGCCCAGGTTCAGTGGGACAAGAAATGGACACCAAAGGACAGTGGAGAGGACCTCAGTTCATCTTCAGATCTGCAAACATTTCTGGGGGTGGATACTCAGTCGGGCAGCAAGCTATAATGAGAGGAGTAGGATGTAAGTCCTGGCACGGTTGTTACCAACTGTACGCCATGGCCATTTCACTTCTTCCTGCAGTCTTGGCTACTTTGTTTTCAGCAACCCTCAGGACTGCTGCAAGGATCAAGTGAGATCTGGACACAGAAGCACTTTGTAAATTGTGTGATTCTATAGAAGCACAAGTTATTTTGGTATTTCATGAGATGTAGAAATGAGCAGGACCACGTCCTTACTCACAAGGCAGGCACGCTCTGAAGCAGTGGGTTTTGCCCACTTGTGCCTCTAAATCCGAATAGGACTTTGCTTTCTCCTCTCCTTTGCTACCACCCTAGCCTAAGCCACATCATCTCCTTCCCAGACCACTCAATTACTTTCTTTGTCTGCCCTGCAAGTCAATTCCTTATACAGTAGCAAGAAGGACTGTTTTAAAATCTAATTAGGTTATGCCATCGCCAGACTTACAATTTTCTGATGGTTTATTCCTATTATTTTGAAATCAAATTTAAATTATCTCCATAAACTACCAGACTGCATGATCAGGCCCAAGCCCATCCCTCCTGCCTCAGCTCAAGCCACCCCTCCCGAGGACTCAGCCTCCACCAGTTCCTGGAATGCAACAGTCTCCTCCCTACCTCAGGGCCTTCGTTTGTTCTCTGCCCTCTGCCAGAAAGGCTCTTTCCCTCCACTCTTTGTCCGCTCATCCTTCAGATCTCAGTTGAGGTGTCCAGTGGCCCATAATCTCAATTAGATTACCTTATTGTTCTCTTTCATAGTCCTCTGTTCATTTATTTTATAATCATTTGATATTACATATTTTTTCTTTGTTTAGTGTCGTCTACCCAACCAAACTGACAGGCTCTGAAAGCTGGGATCATGTCTGTTTCATTCATCTCTTATATTATTTCGGGTGTTTTGGATGCCAGCAACAGCAATCTGTCTGGGTAATCTAATGAAAAAGGCCTTCATTGGAAGGACATCTGGAGTTTATAGTCAGGCCAGAGAAGAGTGCTTGGAAACAAACAGGAACAAGGAAACTCTAAAATTTAGGAAGCTAACACAACAGAAAATGTTCCCGTGAAAAACCATCTCACTGGGCATAGGAATCCCCAAATAGCAACTTGTTTTCACAGTCTTTATCAATCTGTTTTGATTTAAAATCCACAGTGAGAACATTCAACTGGCCTGGCTTGGATCACAGTGAGCATTCTTGGTTTGAGGAGGTAGAGAAGCCTCATTAGAATGGATCCGAAAGGAAAGAAGTAATACTCACTCTCAAAAAAAAAGAGTTGCTTAGTTCACTCTTCAAAGGAGAGCAGCTGGTTGGCAGGGAGCGGGGGCATGGTTCATGGGAATGAATGCCAGATAGCCCCAAACAAGGTATCCACTAGCCCACTGTATAGACAACACCCTGCTGGATACTCAGTCAGGGTAGCCATTCAGTAAAATATTTGTTGAATGCATGAATGAAAACTTGCTTGGCAAAATTTAGAGTTTTCTCAGTGACATATGCTGAAAGAGAAGAGACTAAATTCTGATCATCTTGGTGCTTTAAAATATAAATCTCTTGGTACATGTAGACAGTTCTTGGAACAACACATTCCAAATTCGTGTTATGGAATTAGTAAGGAACTGAGACTCCTAAGGGGTCATCTTGCTTTCAGCCAGGGACAAACCCAAAATAATTCTGAGATGTCATACCAGCTACTATTTTCATGACCTCAGAAGATGGTAATTTTTACTTCTTTGAGTAATCTCTGGCATTAATCAGAAACATTTTCCCTTCGGTCTTTAAGGACATACAACGCATCACACATTGGACCACCTCACAGGAGATTAGGCAATGGGACAGGAGGTACTTAAAGGGTGTTTTCTCTCTTGGTGTCTAAGGAGAACCAGAAGAATCTATGGCTTTCCCTTGATGTTGATGTATTTTATTGAGAAGGAGATAGTGTATGGAAGAGAAGAGTACGGGGCACTGTGGGAGAGTCAGGCCTTATCTGGCTAGTTAATAGAACATTCTTATGCCTCATGGTTTAAGGATTCCCTTTTGTTTTCAGTATTTGTGAAAATAATTTTAATTTCCAGAAGAGGAAGGAAAGAAGACCTCTCCAGATTCCATTTCTGGGGTCCTTTGGATCTATTCTCGGTGCCAAAAAATTTTCCCCAAGGATTCTGGGCCAGACATCTGAATTTCCAGACGGGTTTTGGCACCATGGACATTTTAGACAGGGGAGGTATTTCGGTTATCTATTATGGCCTTTTAAACTACCCCAAAATATAGTGACTTAAAACAGCAGCAATTTATTATTTCTTATGAGTCTGTGAACTCACTTATATCAACTGACTAATTCTTCTGTTCCACATGGCATAGCTGAGGTCACTCATGAGCTACATTCAGCCGGGAGCTTGGCTGGGTCTAAGACACTGAGAGAGCCTGTCATCCTCCAGGACCTCTCACCATTCAGGAGTTTAGTCTAAGCTTTTTCAGAGCATAGCAGTTGGCTTCCGAGAAGAAGTATCTCGAGAGCAATTCCCAATGTACAGTCCTATACCAAGCCTCCATTGGCATCATTGGCTAATGTCTCATTAGGCAAAGCAAGTTCCATGGTCAAGTACAGAGTCAGTGTGGGAGGTGAGTATACAGGGTGTAAATACCAAGAGATGTGGTTCACTGGAGACCACCAATGTCGCAATCTACCACAAGAGAGCATGGTAGCTTGCAGGCTGTCTTCCCAGTTGTCAATGCTTAGGTAGGGATGTGTAACCCAGTATCTGGTCCTTGATTTGCAGTTTCAGAAACTCAGCATGACTGGGGTACATAGTTAGCCCCATCCTATTCTTTGAAATTGCCATTCATCCAGACCTTGCTGAATAAATGCTGAATAAATGAATAAATTGTCATGTGATATGGTTTGGCTGTGTCCCCACACAAATCTTGAATTATAGCTCCCATAATTCCCACGTGTCATGGGAGAGACCTGGTGGGAGGTAGTTAAATCATAGGGGCAGGCCTTTCCCATGCTGTTCTCATGATAGTGAATAAATTTCACAAGATCTGATGGTTTTATAAAGGGGAGTTCCCCTGCACATGCTCTCTTTCTTGCCTGTTGCCATGTAAGATGTGACTTTGCTCCTCCTTGGCCTCCTCAGCCATGTGGAACTGTGAATCCATTAAACCTCTTTTCCTTTATAAATTACCCAGTCTCCTTTATAAATTACCTATGTCTTAATTAGCAGAGTGAGAACAGACTAATATATCATGTTTTTATTTCAGGACCCTATTTTCTTGGTCACAGATGATTGGACCAGAGTAAATACCTGGCCTAGGCAGAAATTAATCTATTCACTGGGCTGACCCAATAATATTCTTTCCTATGACTCTGGAATTGGGATGCTGAGAGACTAAGATCTAAATTGGTGAAGAAATTACAAAAGATCTCATTGATCCTCTAAAATGAATAACGTCTTCTGAAGTATATCCCAGTCTCCTGAGAAGACTGAAAAATGAAACTGCTAAACCACATTTAATAATTTTTAAGGACCAGTGACAAGTAATAAGGTGCTAGAGGACTGCAGAAAATAAAATCTATAAGCTGTTCACTAGCAGATATCATACATTTGCTCATCCTCTTTGACTCCAATGATCTGCCAAAAGAAGACTCTGCCTTCTGCAGCTGTTGGCTGAGAGAGAAAAGACGTGTGGAGCAGAGCCTGGAGAGACACCAGCAGAACCCAGCCCGATTAGCCAAACTGCAGCTGACTGGCAGGCCTATCAGCATGAGGATAAATGGTGGGTTTTGTATGTCATTGATATTTGAAGTTGTTTGTTACACAACCTTATTATACCATTAGCTGATTAATACAAATCTCAGTGTAGAAGGTCCTGGTTGGCCAATGCTCCACTCCACTGACCAGTCAGGGCTTTAATCTCCTTCACCTTGTGGTTCTACCAACACCTAGAATAGTGTCTTCATCTGTGTGTTTGAAGCCTGGTTACAGGTCTGTTCAGGTTACAGCCTTTGAAAGAGGAAAAGCACATGGAGGAGTACACAGGCTATATTTAAAGGCCTAAACTTGAAATTTCACGTGTTATTTTCACTTATGTTCAACTGGCAAGAGTGTAGTCACATGACCACATGTGGCTACAAGGAAGGCTGGGAAATGTAATTTCTAGCCGGCCAGCCATGTATTCAACTACTATGGAAGAAGGGAGAGCAGCTTTTGGTGAACAATATGCAATCTCCACTTACAGATGGCAAAAAAATAGTTTAAAAATCCGCAGAGATTTTCATAGATAGCAAGATAGTACAAATTATCATAGTAATATTGTTTCTGAAAAACTAGACAAGGAAGTAAATTTGATACCAGCTTGCATGAATGACAATGAGAAAAATGTGGTAGGCCTGTTTTGTCTATGCTGTTTAACTCTCCCTTTCCTCCAGGATAGTGGCCAATTCATGGTCACCTTTCAGGAGAACAGTGACAAACACAAGTGTATTCAGAAGGAGTGAATAAGCTGATGAAGCCCTCAAAAGCAAGTCATAAACAGAATAGTTGAAGGCCTTGAGGAAATTTATCTTGAAGAGAACATTTAGGAAACAAAATGTCTGCCTTCAAATGTTTTAAAGTATGTCATGGTGAAAGGAGATAAGGTTTATTCTGTCGAAGCTCCAGAAATAGATATAATAAGAGGAAGCTACAGGGAAATACACTTATGTTCATTATAACAAAAGAAGATCCTATCAGAGAGTCCCCAAATTATTTACACCTCACATGCATTTTGGACTAGAATAAGAAATCCAAAAGTGCCAGCATTTATTGAGCACCTATGATGTGCCAGACACTACTCAGGCACTTTCACACACTTTATTCTTTCCAACTAAAAGTTGCTAGATTGGTGAGGCTACATCCTACATCCTTCTGAAGGCTTCTGAAGAAGCCACTGTCCTCCACTTATATTAATTTACACTAGTTCTTTTCTGAATGTCTTCTCTTTTCCTGAATCAGTCTCCAATTGTGGAGGCAATTTATTGCAGCTCCACAATGCATTTCTTCAAATCCTATTTTTCAGCACTCGCTGGCAATCCTTCAGAGGAGATATATGTGTTAAATCTGTGGGGTAGAACATCCTAGGGGGAAATTCTGGGGATGTTATGTATATCCCAGGTTGTGGGTTCTGTGGTATTTGGGAAGCTGGCCAGGGCAGGGAAAGAAGGAAGCCTGTCACTTTCCAGCAGAAACCTGAGACCTTTGAGAAGGGGGGTGCAGTCCTGACTGGCACAGCTTTGTGGTGGCCTGAATGCTGGCTGCTTTACCACATAGATAAGTCTGGAGAATGCTGTACGGAGGGTGAGTGGGCTGGTTTGGAGGCTCTGTCCAATGCACAGACATCCAGTGTCTTCCATATACCTTCTTCTTTGGCAACTGGTGGGGAAAGATGCCCTTCCTAATGGGTTCAGAGTTCCTCTTTCTTGAGTCAATAAGAGTTCTTTTTCATTCCTTGTGTCTCCTGAGCTAAGGTTTCTTGGTCTCCCAGATGTTTTTACCTGTGTGTCTTTAATTCAACACTCATCCCAGTCAATCCCAATCTCTAATGTTGTGTCATCCTACTCGTGGGAATCCCAGGCAGGAAATAGAAAGTGACATGGAAGGAGAGACTCAAAAGCTCCAAATCTCCTTGAAGCTTGTGATAAACTGCAGTGGTGTATATGCACCTAAAGTAAGTGGCAAGAACTTCCCACACTTTTCCAGGAAGTTGAGGAAAAACGGAGAGGGTGAGGTAGGAACCTATCTGGCCATACAAATATTCCAGTTAAGATGTGAGGAAGCTGCACAGAAGACAATGAAAAGCCCTTGGAGCCATCAAGCAGCATGACTGGGGAGGTAGCTTGGAGAAGAAAGGCATACTGTCTCTCACACCTACCAGTCTCTTCTTATGTCTTCCAGACCCCGCTGCCTCAGATTTGTCAGATGTTAATAGAAGTTGCTATGGCCCATGAGTCAAAGATCCCAAAGTGAGGTTGGGAGGGTTCTGGTCTTATAACCCTGCAGAAGAGAATGTTCACAGTGCATTTCAGCCTTTCCAGTGATAAGAGTTCCAGCCAGCTTCCTCTGAGCTACCTAATGGAAAGCACACTTCACCACAGCAAACAATCATGTTTTCCCAAGAAAACAAAATGTGAATTTAAATAAGAAATGAATTTTCTTCCTATCAGCTTCCTAAGGCCCTCTTACTGTTCATCTTCAGCCTACTGTGGTAACATGTGCTGTCAAATTAGCCTAGAATGGCTCTAACTTAGCATCACAGAGAAGTGGAACCAAAGAGACCGGGGTAGGTTGATGTCACTCTTCCTCATTAGGATTATTTCCTTGTTCTAGATTCCAATAAAGTGGAATTACTGAGCTAAAAGATGTGATTATTGTTAATGACTTTAATACACGTTGCCAAACTGCCTTCCAGAAAAGTTGCAACAGTGTCCAGGCATTGCTGTCTTGAACTATTTTTCATATTATAGTCCCTCAGCAATGTCTATTCCCAAAGTTAGTGGCTATACCATTTTCCTGAATCATACCACTGCCCTCTAGCCTCAGAACTTAACCCCAACTTTGATACTTAGAACTCTTTGTGTACTCACTCACTCTACAGAGTGGGAGTATTTGAAAATTGAGTTTGGAATAAATATTTACTCACATATGAAATTCCCACTCCGGAATTACACCAGTCACATTACACACACACTATGCTAGCCACACCCTTGACACGAACTCATCCCATTAAGTGGCAGCATTGTGTTAGTAAAGGAAATAAAGGAAAAGATATCTTTCCTCAAGAAAAAAAAAAATCTTCCTAGGAAATCTCAGGATGCTCCCTACAGATAATTTTTTTAAATGTCCCCACCATTGTTTTCATTATCTCTAGCCTCTCGATAGGGAAACAGATAATTTTTCCTACAGATAATTTTTTAAAATGTTCCCATTATTTTCATTGTTTCTAGTCTCTTGATGGGCAAGCAGACTAAAGAAGACAATCAGGGAAAAATATTGATTTCTCCATTAGATTGTCCTCCAGTTTGTGCTACATAATTAGGCTGACTGTAACTACAAGTAACAGAAAACCCAAATGAAAAATAATTTATGATCTCGAAAACCAAGAAGTCCAGAATTAGAACAGCCATTAGGTTCGTTATTAGAGTGGCTCAAATGTGTCTTCAAGAACACTGACTCTTTCATCTTCTACCCTGCCATTCTCAACATGTTGGCATTGACTTCATGCCAGCCCTCCTCATAGTCACAAGATGGCTGTGACCATATATTACTGCCATGGCCTCAGAAATCAGTCTCACACATGTTATGTCTAAGATGTCTACTGGACGTCCAAGTGGAGAAGTTGATGGGACATGTGTATATATACCTCTAAAGTTTGGGAGAGAAATGGTTGGCGGTTTGGTTTGGATATATAAACTAGTGAGATGTTGATGAATAGGTGGTTTTCAGAGCCTATGAGATTGCATAAGATCACCAAGAGCATGAATGTAGAGAGAAGAAAGGACCAAAGATGGATCCCTAAGGCATTCCATGTTCAAAGGTGAGAGAGAAGAGGCAGAACCAGCAAGGGAGCATGAAAAAGAGCAAGCAGAGAGATGGGAAGAAACCAGAAAAGTGCTGCCAGTGAGTCAAGTTTCATAGAAGATGGAGAACCAAGGATTGTATTTAGCAACATGGAGGTTGTTGTTTTTCTCAACAAGCACACTTTTAGTTTAGTGGTAGGGGCAACATCCTGATTGGAGTGGTCGTGAGAGAGAATGGGAGCAGAAGAGTTTAATACTGTGAGTTTAGAAAAATCTTTCAAATTCTGCTGCAAAGGGAAACAAAGAAAATATAGTTGAAGGATTTTTTTTTATGTGGAAGAACAACAGCATATGATATGATTTGGTTCTGTGTCCCCACCCAAATCTCACCTTGAATTGTAATAATCCCCATGGGTCAACGGTGGCACCAGGTAGAGATAATGGAATCATGGGGGTAGATGGGGTTGGTATTGTTATAAGAAGAGGAGACACCTGAGAACTCTTTCTCCACACACACACAGAGAAAAGCAATGCAAGGACATGGCAAGAAGGTGGTAGTCAACAAGCCAGGAAAGGAGGGCTTACCAGAAACCAATTATGATGGCATATATTATAATTATATCTATTATATGATGGCATATGTTATAATTGAATCCCCCATGCTATTCTTGTGATAGTGAGTTCTCATGAGATTTGATGGCTTTATAAGAGGCTTCCCCCTTTACTCAGCACCCATTCTCTCTCCTGCCTCACTGTGAAGAGGTGCCTTCCTCCATGATTGTAAGTTTCTTGAGGCCTCCCCAGCCATGCGGAACTGTGAGTCAATTAAACCTCTTTTCTTTATAAATTACCCAATCTCAGGTATTTCTTCATAGCAGCATGAGAACAGATTAATATGTATATTTTTATAAATGGGAATAATCCATAAGCTAGTGAAAAGTTAATGATATAGAAGAGAAAGTGACAAATCGTTGGGATAAGGTTCTTGAGTAGAAGAAAATGATTGGGAATTCCTATATGAATGGAGAGACTTCTTTCTACGGGAGCAGAGATAATCCATCTCATTGTTAGGCAGGAAGGCAGATGCTGGCAGGTGGGTAGACAGATGTAGTGGTGGGAGTTCATGGAAGCTCTTCTTGGACTATGAAGTTGGAAACAAGGTCATCATCTAAGGGTTAGGACATGGGGGGGGGTGGAATTGGAGGTTTGAGGGGACAGGAAAGGATGTGAAGTCATTGTGTAGGAAAGTAAATGGATTAGAAAATATAGTGTGATTGGCAGTAACAATAAGGGCACATTTGAAGTTCATAGCTATAAAATGGGGATAATAATAAAAGTACTTACTATATTAAGCTTTTATGAAAATTAAATGAGTCAGTGTATATAAAGCAATCAGAACAATGCTTGCCATGTAGTAACACCTTACAGAAGTCTTAACCGTTATTATTGGTAGTAGAAAGGAAGAGATTTGTTAATTCAGCAGAAATTAAGCAATGGTTAAGATTTCAGTTGAGGTACATTATTTATCATCATATGGAAGCCTAATAATAAATACAATTAATAGTAGTGTAACCAGAAGGCAGAACACATTTATCTTGACATGAATGACTTTGAAACATCAGACATCTGCTCACCAGCCACCCTTTGTTCCTTGAGTGCAAAGGCTTTTCAGACTCAATCATTGTGGTATCTTGAGCACTGAGTACAATGCCTAACACACAGTGAAGTCTAATAAATACTGGTTAAATGACTAAGTAAAATGTCCCTTTGATTACTGAGGTCCCCGAGTTAGCTCATGGGCCATTTAGTAGGGTAGTCTCTTTTAAAGGTTTGTATAAAAGATGACTATTGGGATATTTTCCTGGCCCCTGCTTAAGGAAACAGCCATCTACCTGGTCCCAGGTATACTCTCCCAGGAGTCATATCTGTAGACCTTGACCCACCCCCACTGCAACTGACTGGCTCATGTGCAACCACCTGACCTGTACTAATCTACTCTGGTTGTCACAACAAAATACCACAGGCTGGGCAGCTTAAACAACAGACATTTATTTTCTCACTGTGCTGGATATTAGAAGTCCCAGATCAAGATGCCATCATAATTGGTTTCTGGTAAGACCTCCTTTCCTAGCTTGTTGACTGCCACCTTCTTGCCATGTCCTCACATTGCTTTACTCTATGTGTGTGTGGAGAAAGAGCTCTCAGGTGTCTCCTCCTCTTCTTATAAGCATACCAACCCCATCTACCCAAAAGGACCCATCTTTAAAAATGTCACATTGGAGGTTAAGCCTTCAATATGTGGTTGTGGGGGGTTAGGGGGTGCACAATTCAATCTGTAACATAACCCAAGTGGATAAGATTCCCTTTCACTCATTTTGGAATTGACACTAAGAAATGCCTATTTCTGGCTGAGCTGATCTAAGCTGGACTAATGATGTAAACTATTAGGAAGTGGGGGTGAAACCATGGTTTCTTCCAGGTGGAGTGGAAAGCAGAGAAGGACAGTTTACAGAAAAATAGAGACACATAAAGTAAGAGTAAAGGACAGGTAGAGTAAAATAGTGAGTTTAGTTTCTACTACGTATCCACAGTATTGCTAAAATGAAAACATAGACAATACCAAGTGTTAGTGGTGATATGGAGCAAGTGGAACTCATGTCCACTGCTGGTGGGAATATAAAATGGTACAACTGCTTTGGAAAACAGTTTGGCAGTTTCCTGTAAAATTAAACACGCATTTATTATACGACCAAACAATACTACTCCTTATATATTCCATACATGTGTGTGCAGCAAGAAACGGGTACTTGGATATTTACAGAACTATGATTGTAATAGTCTCAGACTGGAAACAATCCATCAGTAGTAGCACGGATAAATAAATTGTGGTATATTCATACAATGGAATACTCTATAGCAATGAGAATGAGTAAATTACTGCTATATACAGCAACATGGATGAATCTCACGACTAAAATATTGAACGAAAGAAGCCAAGGTAAAAATAGGTGAAATTAATCCATGCTGTTAGATGTCAGGACAGTAGTTAGTACTGGGGACAGTAAGTGGAAGCATGGGTAAGCAAGACTTCTGAGATGTGACAATATTGTGTTTCTTGGTCTGATGCCAGTTATGTGTGTTTAGTTTGTAAAAACCCATCAACCTGTACACTTGTGATATGTGCACTTTTCTGTATGTGTAGTTCAATAAAAATTTTAAGCACATGAAATTTCATTAAAGATTTAAAAATGAGTGTAGGTACAGAGAGATGGTTGCCTGCTAACGTCAGTAGCATTCCTTACAGAATGATAAATTTCACCCTGATCCAAAATTTCCTTTTTTGGACTTAAGAAATCTTGAGTGAGTTTCTCTAGGCTGGGGGAACAATCCGTGATTCCTAAGCCCCTTCTACCAGAAGGGAGCCTTCCACACTGACAAAGACTGGGGTCCAAAAGTCTCACCTTCCCTTCCCCATGCCTGATCCTGGCCATCTTAAAAAGTAACACAATTCGGGAAAAATAGCTAATGCATGCTGGGGTTAATACCTAGATGATGGGTTGATAAGTGCAGCAAATCACCATGGCACACGTTTGTCTATGTAACAAACCTGCATATCCTGCACACATATCCCAGAACTTAATAAACTAAAATAAAGAGAAAAAGTGGATGCATTTGTTCTCTGCATAAAGTTAAGTAGATCATCTTCCAATTTTCAATCTCTAGTCTTCCATCAAGATCAAACCTCAACATTTATCAAATTCTGCCACGAATCTTGAGTTCTTTGAGGAAAGATACCCTGAATGTATAAATCACTGGTGACTTTCCTAAGAAGTCATTCCAAAACAGAGGCAGGATCTAGGGTTGCAGACATTTTAGTTTCAAATAATCCACCAAATCCTCTACCTCCCCATATGGGAAGCAGCGTTGCTCGGATGCCTGGGATGTGAGAATGGAATGCTTGTGGCCAGGTCATCAGCCAGCACCGTCTCAGGACACAAAATCTGAGATGTTTCAGAGTCAGCCCAGACACTGGACTGTAGTCAAAGCTGCACTTCAGAAATTCGGTTATTTATCCCCCAGCTCATTCCCCTGGATGGTTTCATAAGAAAATAGAAACTGACTCAGAGTCCAGTTCTTCCCACATGATTGCAAGAGACAGACCTCTCCCAGCCCATGAAGCAAAGGTGGCAGGGCAACAAGGCGCTTGCAGCCAAGTAAAGATCAGAGCCTTGACACTGAGCCCTAAACCTCTCCAGATGGTTTGGCTGCTCAAAACTAATCCAAACACAGGTAATTCAAGTAGCATCTTCTCTAGACAAGCTCAGATTTGTCCAACCTCATCCAATACAGTAAATAATCACTGTGAAGCCAAAGTTATGGAAGCTCTACTCTATTTGTTCTCCACGAAGCCAAAGTTATGGAAGCTCTACTCTATTTGTTCTCCAGGCATCTTGTATGACTGTTTCCATCGGATCTTTCTTCTTTAATAGAATGATGACCTCACTTGCCTTCAACCACAGTGACTAAGACTCAAAGACTATGTCTTGTTGGAAATACATTTGGCTTCAGTAGCATCTTCCTGTCTCTATGTGGATTATATATCTCCAGATTTCCTTGTACTGTCTGGAAGACAGAGGGAGGCTTGGAGACTGGGTACTTCTGGAAAGTTCACTTAATGTCATGAAAGAGTGAGAACTTTCTTCATTTACTCAACAAATATTTATTCTCTGACATCAACCACTCTATGTACTGAGACTAATCATGAACAAGATAGATAAAGTTCTTCTTTCACAGGGTTTACATTCCAGATGGAGGGAGATAGAAAATGAATAAGTAAACAGTAAATTTTAAAAGATAATTCCAGATATTAATAACAGCCATGGAAAAAAAGGAAACAATGAGATAATATAAAGAGTAGCTAGGGTGGGAATTAGCTGCTTGGATAGGTGGTTGGAAAAGACCTCTGTAGGGAATATCCCACTTAAGCCGAGATTTGAATAACAAAAAGATGCATCCAGCAAAGATCTGGGGGAAGGGTATTCCAGGAAGAAGGAACAGCAAATGCAAAGGCTTTAAGAAAAGACAGGGACAAGCTTGTCGTGTTCAAGAAAAGTCATTGTGCCGGAATGAAGTACAGAGTGATTTGAGACGAGGCCAAGGAGGTCTGCAGGGGCCAGATCACATAAGATTGCAGACTATAAGAAATAAAGCTTGTCTGCCTGATGTGGACAATCATTCAAATGTATTGGAGAAAATACAGTATTGAGTATGAGAGATGGTGTACAGCATAATGATTAGGGGCTCAGGCTCTGCAAATAGAACTCTTTTGGGATATATCCCTGCTCTGCCACTGTGCTGTGTGAGCTTTGACAAATGGCTTAGCCTCTCTGGGCATTTACCAGTGAAAGAGATCTCAGTTACCCCAAATTACTGGCAGTGAATCCATATGCATCCACAGCAACTTCAGACCCTGCCTCCTCTGAAGAAAGAATTCGACTGAGGGGCATAAAGCAGAAAAAGAGACCAAGCCAGGTTTCAGAGCAGGAGAGAAAGTTTATTTAATAAGGCTTTAGAACAGGAAAGAAAGGAAAATTTGCTTGAAAGAGATCGAAGCAGGCACCTGAAGGTCAAAGAGAGCAAAAGAAGATAGCAAAAGAGGGGCCTTTAACCTTGATCCTAGTCTCACCTCTTTCCGATGATCCCTCCCTTAGAGTAAATTTTCCGCATGCCCAGTGCTTTCTTATCCTTGGGAGTTGAGCACCAGCAGTGTTTAGGGAGTTACCCACGTGTCCATCTGAAGCTTTCTTTCCTTTTCTGCTGCCACGTGCCCCGGAAAGATCATACTTCACCGTTTTTGTGTCTTAACATGCATGCTATTAGATATGAGTTCTAAATTTCTCTTCCAAGAATCAATATGTCAGTATGTTCAATTCTTTGTCTTCTACTTTTAAACTTAACTTCCTCATAAAGCAACCTTTTTCAATCACCTGCTCCACCCTGACTCACTCCGATTACCTGCTCCGCCCTGACTCATTCTGATCACCTGCCCCACCCTGACTCATTCCAATTACCTGCTTTGCCCTGACTCATTCTCCACCCTGACTCATTCCGATTTCCTGCTCTGCCATAACCATTTTCCCTGCTAAACCACTTACCCCATTACTCTCATTAAATTAGCCAGTCGGAATTAGTTCGACCTGTGCAGTCTAACCCTAGCCAATAGGGGAACGACACGGCAGGAGGGACCACGTGCCTCAGGAATAAGAACGCTTCCCCTCCCTTGTCCAGGTGTACGTTCACCATTGCGCCATCTGTGAGGGTGCACCCTTCTACAGAAGTACATTGTCTTGTTGAGAAGAAAAAAAGAAAATTTTATATTCGAGTGCTATTTCTCCCTGGGCCTGCATTCAATTAACAGTTTGATGTTAACAGGTGTGGAGCATCAGGAAATGGCCTCTCAATGGTGCTGCCTAACTGCCATTTTTAGAGAGGCGATGAAATAATTGCCGAACCATCACCTGACATTTCTAGTGGGTGGTGGGCGGAGACCCCTGTCCAAACTACCAGTAAGTAACAGGGTCTCAACTTCTTCAGCTTTTAAGTTGGACATAACAATAGGTCTACCTCATAGACACTATTTTGTTTTAAGTATTAAATAAATTTTTATATATAAAGAGCTTAGAACACTGGAATATAGTAGTGCTTGAGTTTTATTTGATTAATTGTTGCTGTTGTGATTGTTACAGACTTATTAATGAGAAAATAACTTTCAATGGCTTCTTCACTATGTTAAATTTATTTATTTTTTTTATTGAGACAGAGTTTCAGCTTCCTGAGTAGCTGGGATTATAGGCGTGCGCCACCACGCTTGGCTAATTTTGTATTCTTAGTAGAGACGGGGTTTCTCCATGTTGGTCAAGCTGGTCTCAAACTCCTGACCTCGGGTGATCTGCCCGCCTCAGTCTCCCAAAGTGCTGGGATTACAGGCGTGAGCCACCATGCCCAGCCCACTATGTTAAATTTAATTTTAAAAATGATTAGCAGAATAACATCATCATAGATTGCATTATCTGTCCTTAATTCTTCATTCCCTTCCTTCTCTTGCCAACCTTCTGTATTAGTTTGCTATACTGACTTAAACAAAATAAATTTATTTTCTCACAGCTTCAGAGGCTGGAAGTCTGAGACCAAGGTGTTGGTGGGGTTGGTTCCTTCTGAGGGCTGTAAAAAGAGAATCCAGGCCTCTATCTTTGACTTGTAAATGGCCACCTCCTCCTTAAGTCTTCACATTGTCTTGCCTTTGTGTCTCTATGTCCAAATTTCTTCATTTTGTAAGGACACCAGTCATGTTGGATTAGGGCCTACTTTGATAACCTCTTTTTAAGTTGACTATCTCTGTAAAGATTCTATCTCCAAACAAGGTCATATCATGAGGTACTAGGGGTAAGGACTTCAACATGTGAAGTTTAGGGACACAATTCAACAATTTCCCTGGGTGGAGTACTCTTCCTTATCCCACTGACTATGGGCTTGGTTATATCTGGCTTTGGCCTTTGGAATATGAGCAGAAGTGACACACTCCAGTTCCAGGATGACACCTTAAGAGATATCACATATCTTCATTTGCCCCTCTTAATCTTGGGACCTCTGCTAATAGAAAGTTATGCCCCAAGTCATTTTGGTCTCTGTAGTCAGTCTCAGAAGGAAGATACATGGAGCAGACCTGAATCTAACTTAAAGTCTTGAGTACAGCCTAGTCACGCTGACCCACATCTGGCCTACGATCAACCTGCCAACCAGTTGGCAAGAAATAAACATTGGTTGTTATAAGCTATTAAGAGACTGGGGGTTATTTGTCATGCAGCATTATAATGGTGAAAACTGGCTAATACAAACTTTGAAGTTTTAAAAACATTTTCACTCAGAATGTAATAATCAACTGTCTGTGTTTTCGCATCTCCATTCTTCCAATCTTGATCCTGATGCCTACATACAATTTAGTGATACTTAATTATGTGTCATTATCATTTTGTCTGTTAACACCATGTCAGACACTTTCATGCTGCTATGCAGTTGTCATGACAGTCAAATTTCTTGTTCATAAAACACTTCTCCATCTGCTCTTCTTTGGGGACCACCTGTGAACTCAGGCCATCCCTAGCACAGTTTGCTTAATCCTGAGTGTTTTTACCACTTCCAGATTGTTGCAAATATACACATCCTCATTGGGGTGCTGAACACAAAAGGGAAGGGGCCACACTGCCTGCAGTCCTGCCTGCTGACTACTATGAGGCCTCCAGGATGACCTAGTCTTGGTGAACTTGCCACTGATCAGTGAGTGGTCTTTGATCTTCAAGAATTTCAAGAACCCAAATAGGTCGGTACTCCAAAATGAACAGATGCAGGGAGACAATGATGTAAACTGAACCTGGCCATTTTCAGCAGAGAGAATCTCCCTATGCCAAGGACTGGATGATTACTATCCCAGGACCAGGGCTTCTACTTTCCCAATACTGATGTCCTTCAGCAATTACATTTGTTGTAAGATTGGCACATTTGGGATCAGAAGAAGGAAATGAAAACTGTTGAGGGCTATTTCATCCAGCCTAGGAGGGAGATCTAATGAGTGACAATGCAGTGTGGTGCTTGAGACCCAGGTCTCTCCTCAGGCCTTGTTGAGTTTCTTACTCTCTGATGCCATGGCGTTTCTACGTTGTCTCCAGAGGAATCAGAAGGCCTCAGCTGGTGGAGTTGGGGTGAATTCCCCTTACCAAATTGCTTCTGTGTAGCTTAAATATGATTGCCACCACTTGAGATATTACATTTGAGCTCATCTAAAGTAATAAAACACTTGAAGAAGTAATCACAGCACTGTGGGAGGCTGCGGTGAGTGGATCACTTCAGCTCAGGAGTTCAAGACCAGCCTGAGCAACATGGTGAAACCTCATCTCTACAAAACATACAAAAATTAGCTGAGGTTGGGACATCACTTGAGCCCTGGAGGTCAAGGGTGTGGTGAGACAAGATCATGCCGCTGCACTCCAGCCTGGGTGACAGAACGAGACCCTGCCTCAGAAAATAAAAAAAAGAAAGAAAAAAAAAGGAAAGAAGAAAAAAGAGTGAATAGAAGGATAAGGCAGAGGAAGAGAAGATATTAATAAAGGCTCACAATGATAAATAAAAGGGGGGAAACAAGGAGCAATAAAGAGGATTGTCTTAGTCAGTTTGAGCTACTCTAACAAACTACCACAGATTGAGTGACATATAAACAACAGAAATTTATTTCTCACACTCCTGGAGGTGAGAAATCCAATATCAGGGTGCCAGCATGGTGAGGTTCTGGTGAGAGCCCTCCTCCAGGTTGCAGGCTGCTGACTTCTTATTGTATCCTCATGTATTAGTCTGTGTTCACACTGCTGATAAAGACATACCCAAGACTGGGCAATTTAAAAAAGAAAGATGTTTATTCGACTTACAGTTCCACATGGCTGGGGAGGCCTCAAAATCATGGTGGAAGGCAAGGAGGAGCAAGTCACATCTTACGTGGATGGCAGCAGGCAAAGAGAGAGCTTGTGCACAGAAACTCCTGTTTCCAAAATCATCAGATCTCATGAGACCTATTCCCTATCACGAGACCAGCACAGGAAAGAGCTGCCCCCATGATTCAATCATCTCCCATTGGGCCCCTCCCACAACATGTGGGAATTATGGGAGCTACAAGATGAGATTTGGGTGGGGACACAGAGCCAAACCATATCACCTCATAAGGCACACAGAGGACAAGAGGACTCTCTGGGGTCTCTTTTGTAAGATCCTATTCATGAGAGCTCTACTGTCATGACCTAAGTACCTCCCAAAGGCCCTCCCTCCAAACATCACACTGAGGGTTGGGATTTCAACATACGAATTTGAAGGGGATACAGTCAGTCCATTGTGAAAATGAAGAAGAAATAAGAAAAAGCACAAATGGAATGAGAGAGGAGGAAGAAGGAAGAGAAGGTATTAGGGAGGTAGAGACATACCTTCCAATATGAGCTGGTGCCTTAAGTTGGTTTCAGAAAATGGTCCACACCTTCACAAAGTTACCCTGTGGTGTTGGTTCCAAACTCTGCGGATTCAGAAATGTAATTTTGTTGAAACACCTGGAGATAATCATGGGCTAGGAAATTAGTTCTTACTGTCTTAGTGTGTTTTATGCTGTTACAACAGACTACCACATACTGGGTAATTTATAATGAGCAGAAATTTATTGGCTCATGATTCGGGAGGCTGGGAAGTCCCAGTCAAAGGGCTGGCTCCTGGTGAAGGCTTTCCTGCTGTATCATCCCATGGTGAAAAAGCACAAAGAGTAGGGGAGAGAGAGAGAGAACAAGAGGTGCCAAACATATCCCTTTATAGGGAACCTACTCCTGAGATGATAGCATTAATCATTTATGAGGGTGGTGTCCCCATATCCCAAACACCTTCCATTAGGCCCCACCTCCCAACAGTACCACACTGGGGATCAAGTCTTCAACACATGAACTTTGGGAGACACATTCAAACCATATCACTAATCAAACTCAAAGGATATCGATAAACTCCAGAATGCTACTTCATTATCTTAAAGATAACACTCCTTTCCAGTACTTGCAGATTGATGTCTCCTCTCCTGAACTCCCTGTTCCTGGACTTAGATTACATAACTAGTGTATTAGCTTGTTTTCACACTGCTGATAAAGACATACTCAAGACTGGGAAGAAAAAGAGGTTTAATTGGACTTAGAGTTCCACATGGTTGGAGAGGCCTCAGAATCATGTCAGGAGGCCAAAGGCACATCTCTTTTTTTTTTTTTTTTTTTGAAATGGAGTCTCACTCTTGTTGCCCAGGCTGGAGTGCAATGGTGAGATCTCGGCTCACTGCAATCTCCACCTCCCGGGTTCAAGAAGTTCTCCTGCCTCAGCCTCCTGAGTAGCTGGGATTATAGGCGTGCGCCACCACACCTGGCTAATTTTTATAGTTTTAGTAGAGATGGGGTTTCACCATGTTGGCCAGGCTGGTCTCGAACTCCTGACTTCAGATGATCCACCTGCCTCAGCCTCCCAAAGTTCTGGGATTACAGGTGTGAGCCACTGCACCCGGCCCCAAAGGCACTTCTTATATGGCAGCAGCAAGAGAAAATGAGGAAGACACAAAAGCAGAAACCCTGATAAACTCATCAGATCTCGTGGGACTTATTCACTATCACAAGAATAGCAGGGGAAAGACTAGCCCCCATAATTCAATTACCTCCTCCTCGGTCCCTCCCCAACATGTAGGAATTCTGGGAGATACAATTCAAGTTGAGATTTGGGTGGGGACACAGCCAAACGATATCAACTACAATCAAATCAGAGCCCTGATAAGTCCTGTGGGACATTTTGACTACCCAGTGGAAGGACCCAGATTCAGCTTTCCTTTTGGCTAAAATTTTCATTTCTACTTGTGACTTTCCATGCAGTAAGTACTATTATTATGTTAATTTTTCAGAGGTTTATAGACACTGAGGAACTTACAAGGATTCAGGCTTCAGTTTCACTAACTGCAGGTCCTGAAGACATAACAGATGTGAGAATGGTTAGAACCACATCTGTCACACGGTAGACACTCAACACAGCTGCCCCTCTACTATTAGGTGCCACCACTGTGCTCAGGGAAATGGGCATTTCTTGCCACTGCTGTCCAGATTAATTTTCCACCATCTTTGTGTTTTGCACTTCTTGGTTTGGCTTTGGGTGCATCTTAGTAACTGAGCCTAAGTGATTTGTTGGAGCTTCCAGGATGATCTGGGGATTACCACATGGTGAGCAGGAAAATTCATAACCACTGACCCTGGCCTAATATACAAGGCATGTCCAAGCAAAACTATTATTCAGGTGAAACACAATAATACAGCCGAACTAGCTGCTAACATATTGAAATGCTTCTATGTTGGTTGGTAAGTCATCACTAACCCCAGTTGCTAAGATCCCCACCACCATCCAGGAAACCTCAGTTCTCCCCTAAGACACCCTGGACCACTCCTCTCTAATTAAAGAGTTGATGGCACAGTATGGAGCCTTTGGGGCCTTCCTCTGGCCACTAGGGCAGAATGTCATTGTGACCAGCCCTCCCGCTGTGTGTGGGCTTCCCGCTGCACCAGGTAACAGTATCCTTCGAGGGCACAGAATGGAGTGGAAGAGGAACTATGGTTCTCACCTTCTTCCACATCATGCCGGATCCCGGCCATTGTGCTCCCAGACAACGGTGCTTTTCCTTCCAGTCTAACATAAGTGCCTGCTTCTCAGGCTTAAGTCAAATGCTTCAACAAGTCATTGCCATCTATAAGTGAAATCTAACAGGGGGAAATAGGCCACAGACAGGATATGCGGCATGGTTGCTACAAGGAAGCCATGGTACACAGTCTGGTTTGCAATTGATTTGTGTTCTAGATCGAAACTTCAGTACCTATACATTAAAAAAACAAAACAAAACAAAACAAAACAAAAACTGTACCAAGAGTCCACAGGAAAAAAAAGCTAAATGTTTTCATTCTTGTTGGATCCATTCACACACAGGCTTATGTAGGAAGGAACTGCATGATATTTTCCATTCTGCATATAATTTTCCATCATAATCAGATGGAGAAAAATGTGTTTAATTCAATAAGGAAATCAGTTTGTCACAGAAAACTTCTGCGGGAGGGGAAAAGACAAATCGCAGGAAAGAAGATAAACTCCCAGGTTTGCAGGGGAGTTGTAGCTCCAACATTCCTTCTCCTGTGGCCCATCTCAAACACACAGTGGTCAGAGGGTTTTCCGGGACCTCTGCCCATACAGCATCACTGAAGTATGATCCAGTGGCCAGGAGGGCTCAGGGGAGTCAGGACTTATCCTGGCATGAGACCTCCAACCTGTTTATTCATAAGACACTATTTGTGGTCTGTGTTAAGCAATGAAACAATCTCAACCTCAGGACTTCAAAAAAAAAAAAAAAATCAGTTCCTGTTCATGTGGGTTTAACTATAGTCATAAGCCCTCTGGCTCTATTCATTCTGTGTAAGAGATGTGTTAAAAAAGAAAGTGTGTGTCTGTGTGTGTGTGAGTGTGTGCATGTGCGTGCACACACACTGGGATAAAAGAGAGAAAGGGTGGGAGAATAAGAATATGGAAAACAGAATGAAGCAGCATTTTAAACAGATGGAGGGAACTGAGGCGACGGTCAGAGCTGAGCATTCAGCACTGGCAAACCACTGTGTTAGGGAGATCTACACACTCAGTGGTAATCAGGGAGCTATAGCAATCCAGCCAGGAACTTAGCAGAGGATCCTGGAGGCTCCTGCATTGGTCACTCTCTTGCCACTTTCCTAAGTTAGACAAGATGACCTGCAACTAACACCTTACATTCCCTGACAAGCTGGTGACAGCTAGCGTTGCTTTTTAGCCTTTAAATATTTAACTTTTATGGCTGGGCACAGTGGCTCATGCCTGTAATCCCAGCGCTTTGGGAGGCCAAGGTGGGCAGATCACTTGAGGTCAGAAGCTCAAGACCAGCCTCGCCAGCATGGAGAAAACCCATCTCTACTAAAAATATAAAAATTAGCCAGGCTAGCCATAAGTAGAAAGCTGAAACTGGATCCTTTCCTTACTCCTTATACGAAGATTAATTCAAGATGGATTACAGACTTAAATGTTAGACCTAATACCATAAAAACCCTAGAAGAAAACCTAGGT
>NW_012114141.1:2948566-3081817 GCF_000951035.1 Colobus angolensis palliatus | reverse complement strand
GAAGAAGAAGAAGAAGAAGAAGAAGAAGAAGAAGAAGAAGAAGAAGAAGAAGAAGAAAAGAAAAAACATATATATGCATGTATATATTTTTAACTTTTACCTTTCTGCAGTTTTGGTATTTGTCTGATTCTATACTCACGGGAGGACCTAAGCAATCCTGCTGGTGCCAAGATGTTGAGCAAATTCCACAACTAGGGTTCTTGGCTGGCAGATGAAGGTCATAGGATGCTAGGAGCCCCAGAGAGAAAGAGCAGACTCTTGGGGTGCCTAAAGACAAAGGTTGCCACACTGAGAGTGAAGCTGGCATGGGCTCCTTCATTCTCACCTAATAATGTTCTAGGATAATACTAGGTGATGGGAAGGGAGTGGGAAACAGAATGGGAGAAGAGTTTCATTGGCTTAAAAAGCTTTCAGCTGGACTTGTGATGTCTCCTCAACATGGCAAAATGGTGAGAAGTCATTTAAGCATCCCAAGGTTCTGTGAGGCAGCCGCATCTCTGACTTCGAGGAATTTTTTTTAATACCTGTGACATTCATATGTTATAAAAGAATTATCTCTCTCTGAGCAGAGGGTAGATTGTATTTTTTAAAATACAACATCTTTCATTGTACATATTCTTCTATAACAGGGGCTGGCAAACTATGGTCTGGGAACCAGCTGCCTGTTTTTAGAATTAAAGTTTTATTGGAACATGGCCATGCCTATTTCGTCCATGGCTTCTTTCATGCTATAACAGTAGAGTTGAATAGTTTACAAGAGACTGTATGGCATGCAAGTCTAAAATATTTACTGACCTTCTCTTTAAGAAACAGTTTGCCAAACTCTTTTCTAGAGCCTTGCCACTTCCCACCTTCAACAAGAAGTGTGGATGGGGAGGGAGATCTATGTTCCCTTGTATTGGACCAGGATGGAAATTTGTGACTGCCTCAACCAATAGACTATGCAGAGTGATGCTATGTGACTTCTGAGGTTGGATCATAAAAGATCATAATGTTCCACCTTGCTCTTTTGAGCCACTGGCTTCTGGAACCAAGCCTCCAGGCTGGATTCCAGGCTGGGCTTTCTTATGTAGGGCAATCAGAGGGTAATCACATTACCAGTAGGTACATTGTTAGGAAAACAAACCAGCCTCCTGAATAACATTGTTAGGAATCTCTGGGCTCCTGTTCTCTCTCTTATCTGAAAAGTGGGCTATTCTGATCAAGCAGAAATAAGTCAATCAACCAATCTGGCATTTACCTTTACTCAGCAATGTGCTGGTAGAAGCAACAATGTTTGCTGACACAAGACAGAATCCCTTCCCTCAAGGAGTTCACCAGCTGACTGAGAAGATAAGACTAATGCAAGTGAAACATTGTTACAAAATAATATACAATGTATATTATTCATATTATTACATAAAATAGAATATATTCTTCTTGCGATAATAACTATTAATAAAATGTAACTTTCTCATGTTTTATAGCCCTTTGGTGTTTAATAGGCATTTTCATACACTTTGCCTCATTTTTCCTCTCCCAATAAAGTACATAAGAATTTTTACCCACTTAATGATGGGTAAAAATGTGAAACTGAAGCAGATAGTTTGTTAAAGGAGATAGGGGCTGGAGCTGAGCCTTGCAGATGGGCCACCCTGGAGATGGAGATGGAATGAGAAAAAGGCAGGCAGCGGCTGGTGGAGCTGGAGGCAGGTCTGAAGGCAGACGAGTTGTGATGCCATGTGGTCACCAGCCTGAGTGGAGTGGAGCTTGATAGCAGAGAGCCGGGACTGCTGAGTTCCCAGCTATTTTAACAGAAGGAGCATCTAGCTGGCCGGAATTGCTTAAAAATCTGGATGTTGGTCTTCTGAACCCCCTCCCATATGGAACCAGTTACCATGGAAATTCGGCTACCATGTTCCTCCCTATACCCCAGAAGATTTCACTGCTGTCTGCCTGCTCTATGAGCTCTGTGTTTTGGCAGCTCCGTATTACATTTTTCCTGCCCCAGAGTTGATCATAGCCAACGAGCATAACAATCGCTGGAGAGGAAAAGCTACTGTTTGTCCCTGTCTAACCTAGGTTCCCCGCCCTATCTGTACCACCCAGCTACCTCCTTCCCTACTCCTGCAGTCATTCTTCCAGGCAGCTGTGTCAGCCCCATCCCTGGAAGACAACTTTACCCTGCACTCTTTGAGAAAGCAGGGCCACGCAGGGCCTGCTGCTATAACACCACCATGTACTTCTAGAGAAGTGAGATGGTTAATTTGTCTTCTATATTTCTCAGCCTCTTCCTCTACCCAGCCCCATTCAGCCACTAGAATTCCAGACCAACAATCAGCAGGCCAACTGGCACCCAGCCATGGGAACCAGGGTGTCAGCAGCTTCCCAACGACCACCAGGTGAGTCCCAGCAGTCTTGGTGCTCACTCCCTGGCCTGGTGTTGATGTGCGCCCTGGGCATCTGAGTGCCACCCTTGCCTCTGTGGTGCTTCCTCCAGCAATGAGGCTCCATCATGGGCCTCAGCCTCAGGTCCTGATCTTCACTCCAGCTCCCCCAAAACCCACCCATTTGTCTGGAGCCATCTGCCTAGTCCTTCCCAGTCTCCTCTTTACCCCTTCCACACTTCCTATCATTAGAATGCAGATATGATGGTGTGCTACTCCCTAGATCTCAGATCAAACAAAGAGAATCAAGAAGAGTATAAAGCCGGTCACTGAGAATGAAGTCACAGATTGAAAAGATGCTTTTCTGTCTGGGAGGAATCATAGGGTTTCCCCCCACAGGGCAGCTTTTAATTTAAATTACTTCTAATCCATAGCAAGACTTGTCTTTATCCATGATTGGTCAGTTCCCAGGATGGCCCGTGGCAAGGTCTGTGCAGCCAAAGGGTTGAGTTCTTGGGAAGTCAAATGGACAGCTGAGAGCGCTCAGATGTGCCCTTAGCCACCGACATGCTGTGACAAGGTGCTGGCATGCTACCTCCTCGCTCTGAGAATTGGGGACAATTCCAAAGGATGGGCTCTGTGAAGAGGCACATGGGTTCATCTGAAGGGTGGTGGTCCGGGCACAATTGGCAAAAACAGCCACTTGATTGGAAGACAAGATTTAGAGGCTGTTTCCACTGACTTCAGTTGGTTTCTTCATGCATTTAGCAATTGACCCCTTCTTAAAATGCTTTGGAAAATGAAGTCTCTTATAGGATCTGCTGAGCATCTGGCTCAGAATCACAGCCTGTTGTTTATATGCTTTCTAGAATCAAATGAGAATCTCCAGCAAATGGGCAATGGCATTTGTGTAAAATGGCTTAGGTAAAATTCATTGACTCAGGCACACCCTTCTGTGCCTTTTCTCCAGGCACAAGTTTTAGTTACTGTCTTTAAAGAATACATTGTACCTGACTTTTCATTACTAAGGGTAAAGAAGGAGAAAGTCAACGAGCCTAAAGACCTCAGCCTTGCCCTGGATCTGCAGGGATTTATACTCTTGGCATCTCTGTTTCTTTGTCCATAAAGATGATGTAAAATTACCTACCCAATAGGGATGTTCAGAGGGTCAAATGACAAACTTGGGGGAAAGACCTTTGTAAGCTGCAAGTTGCTAAAGATAAGTAAGATTATTAAAACCAGTTTCCCTCCTCTCAGATTCTCCCTCCTGCTTCCACACACACTAAACTCAGAATTTGCTATTAAAGTTACAGAATATCGAACCTAGAAGTGTTTGATCTTATTCCAGCAAATAAGTTTACATTTCATCCAAAAACCAAGCTATGATTAGACCAAGAGCTCAGGCTAAATGAGTCACAGATTTGGCAGGCTTTTCCTCTAGTGCTTTGACAAGAAAGTGTGTATGGAGGCAGGGGTGTATGTGCACGAACACACGAGTGTACTCTTAAATGCCAGGGGTAACCACTCAGTAGGGTCACTCTAGTTGACAGCATTTAAAAAATTGAAGGACTCTGCAAATGTGTCCCTTCAAGACATTCATTCAAAGAACATGCATACTACACTCATCTTTGTACTCTCTTTCTTATGGACACTCAACAAATAGCTGCTAGTGGAAGGCTCTGAGGGTGCTAAGATGGCCTTGGGTGCTACTTCTGGATCCAGCTTGCTGGAGCCTTGAGTTTTTATTGCACTTAGGGTTTTCATGACTTTACCTATTTTCCTTCATATGCATTATTTTTGTTACTAATTTGGCAGTAGTGCAGAGTCCCTCACAAAGCTGTCTGCCATAGTATTCCTGCTGCTGCCCCGGAAGACTTCACTGCGGTTTGTGTCAGGTCTCTTCCCCTCACACTTCCAACACGAATCTTTTCACTGCAGGACAGAGCTACCTGCCCCCAAGACAAATGGGATGATTTGAGACAAGGAGGAAGAATTATAAAATCATAAAAACGTGCTTGGGATCTTGAATTAAAATTCCTCCACTGCTTCCTCTCTTTCTTGTTAGGGAAAGATCTTTTGGAAGAATGAACTTGCGTGGGAGGAGGGGAATGGCTGAGTAAGGGGAAGTGGGGCATGGCCTTGACTGCTCTGATCAGATGAATTTCCACCAGCTCTTTCTCCAGAACTCCAACTCTACTTCTGGTTAGCAACATGACCCAAAGATCCAGGCTGATGTGTCAGTGGTTGTTGAGGGAGAGTCACGATCTGGATGAAGTAACTTCAACACAGAGCCACAAATCCAATGCTCTCTGCTCATTTCTGATTCTTATCTTGATGATGTCAGACTGGGAGGGGCAGAGGTCAAGGAACCAAACGACAATTTGGTGAAGTCTGCAAAAAGGGGACAGCTGAACAATTTAAGAGAGTTATAACCCAAGGTGAGTTCAAGACATGATGTTCTCTAACAGCATTTGTGATCAAATGATTATTTTTTAATATATAACTTATTACTAGCAGAGTATTAGCAATCTTCCCCATCCACCCCCAAAACAGTTTGCCTCCATTTTTCAGACTATCAGATGTCTCAGTCTCTCAGATCAACTCTTACCCCTTCCAAGACCACTTTCCCTTTTCTGCTCTATGTGTGCACCAGCTCAATCTTCTATACCTCTCTGCCCTCAAGTCCTTCCACTGGGCTGCTTGGAGCCCATTTTCAGCTATCACCAAAAGTTTCTGGAGCCCTGCCATCTTCTCTGAGCCTTCATGAAGCCTCTTGCCCTAACTCTGGAGCTTGAGTCTGCCCTGAAGGCACCACCTCCCTTCAGCCCACCAAGTGGCACCTCTTTTGTTCTCTCACAGATGGCCTCATTGCTTCCCATTGCTACTTCAAAGACATTTTCCAACCTTCTCTCTTCAAAATCCCCAGCTACTCTGAAGTTCATGCTTCTGAACTAGACCACTCCAACTTATTTGTGGTCCTGTCCTCTAACAACCCTTAAGTGATCCCCTGAATCATGGAAGTTTCTGGCACCTGATTCCCTATTTTTCTCTTCACCCTGGCTCTGAAACCCTTCTTGGCAATGACCCATGCAGCATTTGGCTCCTCTGTTCTTTTACTTCTTCACCTCCATTTCACTTTCCTTCCAATGCCCCCCAGCTATCCCTACCATTGTCATTCTCCTGACCTTGTCACCACTAATAAAACACTAATTCAGAAAACTTTCTGCTAACCCTACTCGAACAGCCCATTCCAACCCAATAAGCCTACATCTTCACAGAGACCTTCAATCCAGAAGCCACTGTTTCCTTACCCATTAGCCACCTTCAGTCTTAACCCTCCGTTTCCCCGCATCATTCCACTGGCTGCCCAGCAATCTCCCCACCCCCTTACCCCTCTCTCTTTCTCTCACATGCTCACCTGATTCAATCTCAATTCAGATTAAGCCCAACCATCCACCCACTCCATCCCTCCACCTGAGTAGCAGATTCCTGCTGGAGAAAAATGCATAATTGGTCTCACAAAAAATGCCAGCTGGTCTCACACTTAATTCATGATGACCACAAGTCTCAAGGGGCCTTGCCTGGAGAGCCTGCTACACTGCCAAGGCATGCCCCGTCACTCCTCAATGCAACCATTGCGAGCTTTCTTTTCTGTCCTCAAAACTGCCCACATCCCTTCCTCTTGCTTCACTCCCAGATGAGTATCTTGCCTGATATTTTACTGAGAAAATAGAAAAAGCAATCAGACAGAAACTCTTCCATCTTTCCACCACCAAATCTCCCAATTTGTCTGCATCTGTCTCTTCCACCTTGCCTCCACTAAAATGGATGAAGTATCCCTGCTCCCACATAGAGCCAACACCTCCCTCTCACCTTCTCAAGGTAGTCACTACTGCAATTATTTCTTCTACTTAACACTTTGGACACTCTTAACATCAAACTCATACACTCGAGTGTTCCCAGAGAAACTTCTTTATTTCATCATCTTTGGGCAAGGTTGGGACTAGGCTGAAGCAAAAGAGGCACCTCGGGCACCTGTGAGTGGTTCTGGAATTTCAAGCCCTCACCGCCTCTCATGCTTTCCTCCATTCAAGGCTTTGTCTCTGGATTCTTCAGAACAAAACTCCAAAGACTGATCTTCACTTCTTCTTGCTATTTCCCAGTCCCTTTTCACATCTTTTCCCAAGACCATGGTGAACGCCCGTCTCCTTTATAACCTTCATCACAATGATAATTAAATAATTGTGTAATCATTTGTTTGATGGCCATCTTTGCTACCAAAATATAAGCTCCCAAGAACAGGGGATAGATCTACAAGGTCCCTGCCATAGCACCTCTCTGTTCTTCAGTTTTCCTATCTGCAGCATAAGAATAATAATGCAGCCAATAAATATCAGTTTGTATGATACAGTATCCCCAGCATCTAGCAAGTTCCCAGGCAATCCATCAATAATTGTTGAATGAATCAATAAGTGAAAGAATAATTCCAGGGCTGACATATGGAGGAAGATCAACAGGGTTGAATATTTTTCTGCCATTAAGTATAGTAGAGTGTGAAAAAGTGGCAGTCAAATGGCCTAAGGATGCAAGGCTCCCTGCCATGTTTTTTTGGTGGCAGTGAAATGTACTCCATGTCTTCCTCTCCCATGTTTTTGGTACCTTCATTCTGGCGCCTAAGGTGCTTATCATCAAGTCAGGTCCAACCTGCCCTTTGCTTCCCAGCCCAAGAGAGATTCATGGTGAAATCTTTAGGAAAACGAAATCATTAGTGCAGTTTCCACTGGCACACTGGGAAGAGCTTGCCACAGGTCTACAGGGAAATGTAAAGGCAGGGGGACTGTCCTGCTGTTGCCACAACAGAGGAGTTACTAAGGATACAGCCCCTGCCCCCTCTCTGGCTTCTGGCTCCTCAGGACCTTCTCAATTCTCCCAGGGCCAACAAGACTTGAGCAGGTCCCTAGAACTCTGTCCCCACTGTCTCCTTCCTCTCCTTGGAGAGGGAGAAGGAGGCACCAAGTGCTCACAGGCAGAAGAGACCCATGGAGGCCTGGCAGAAAGCCCCCAAGACTCCAGGTCCCTCCTGGCTGTCTGCTTTCAGAGGCCTTGGGGTTCAGAGCCTCTGAACCCTTCCTGCACCTCCCCCTCTCCATGTTCCTTCTCATAAAACCATTGGCAGGAACGACCACCAGAAAATGCTGAGGTGCAGGCATTTGCATAGCCCTGCAGGGACTATTACAGCTTCCCCTGGCGTTTGCCCGGAGGATAATAATAGCTACAACTTGCTTGTAGTACCAGAAAGCAAGTGGCATTTAGAGGCAACTCCTTGGTCTCTGGCTGTGATTTTCCTCAGCTTGGCGGCCTGGATTACAGGGCTTGCAGGAGTCGGTTCAGCGTCACCCTCAGGTCCTGTGGCTGCATCTGCAAGAGCTCTTTCCTTTTATTGCTCCCCATCACCCACTATTTCCCCATATAATTTGCAGCTTGCTTCAGGTTTCCTTTGGGGTCAGGACGTCTAATATTTGGTTTCACCCCAAAGGTGCTATGGCCACCCCCTGTTCCCTGTCTTGAAGCGTGAACCAAACCCACACGGCTGCTAACCTGGGAGTGGGTGAAACAGCCCCACGTTTCCCAGCTTTCTAAAACTGGCCCATTGTGTGTCTCGCTCTACCCATCAGCCCTTGCTTCGAGATGAACTGGCTCCAAGCCACCAGACTTGGCAGACGTCTCCTTTTCTCAGCTCCCAGAGGAAGACCTGTGGCTTTGTTATGCGAGAGAAGCTCTTTTAACAAAATATGTTGCAAAAAGAAAGCTCTTTAAATATTTGTTTTAAAATAAAATTCATAGAAAAACATAGACGTTTTCCAAACCAGCATTTCCTCTGTATTATTCTGGAGGGACAATTCCAGATCAAAAGGAATAGGAGCTTTTTTATCGAGAACAGTTCCTGAACGACTTGATTTCAGTCACAGAAATATCCCCTTTATTTTTTTGGTCAGAAATTCAGTGTTGGCTTTAACAGGACATTGAAAACTCACATTAATAATGGCAGCTCCTTGCCTTTCTGTGTTTTTCCTTTCTAAGGGGCCTCTGCAAGTACACCGGGCCTTTGGACAAATGAAATCAACTATTGCTCCAGCACCATGGCTAGGTTAAAAATGGCCTTGTTGCAATACAATTCTGGACATGGGAACAGGCAAAGATTACATGACGGAGACACCAAAAGCAATTGCAACAAAACCAAAATTGACAAATTAGATCTAATTAAGCCAAAGAGCTTCTGCACAGCAAAAGAAACTATCAAGAGTGAAAGACAACCTACAGAATGGGAGAACATTTTTGCAAACTAGGCATCTGACAAAGGTCTAATATCCAGCATCTATAAGGAACTTAAGTTTACAAGAAAAGAAAAAAACCATTAAAAAGTGGGCAAAGGACATGAACAGACATATTTCAAAAGAAGATATGCATGTGGCCAAGAATCATGTGAAAAAATGCTCAACGTGACTGATCACTGGAGAAATGTAAATCAAAACAACAGTGAGATACCATCTCACACTAGTCAGAATGGCTCTTATTAAAATGTCCAAAAATAACAGGTGCTGGCGAGGTTGTGGAGAAAAAGAAACGCTTATACACTGTTGGTGGGAGTGCAAATAGTTCAGCCATGTGGAAGACAGTGTGGCAATTCCTCAAAGACCTAAAAACAGAAACACCATTTGACTCAGCAATTCCATTACTGGGTATATACTCAAAGGGATATAAATCATTCTATCATAAAGAAACATGCATGCTTACATTCATTGTAGCACACTATTCACAATAGCAAAGACATGAAATCAACCTAAATGCCCGTCAATGGTAGACAGACAAAAAGTGTGGTATAATATACCATGGAATACTATGCAGCCATAAAAAAAAAAACACAAGATCATGTCCTTTGCAGGAACATGGATGGAGCTGGAGGTCATTATCCTTAGCAAACTAACGCAGGAAAAGAAAACCAAATACCACATGTTCTCACTTATAACTGGGAGCTAAATGAGGAGAACACATGGACACATACAGCAGAAAAACACACACTGGGGCCTATCAAAGGGTGAAGGGTGGGAGGAGGGAGAGGATCAGGAAAAATAACTAATGGCTAAATACCTGGGTGACAAAATAATCTGTACAACAAACCCCCACGACACAAGTTTACCTATATAACTACCTATATAACTAACCTGCATATGTACCCCCGAACTTAAAAGTTATTTTTTTTTTTAAAGAGTCCAGGTGTGGTGGCTCACGCCTATAATCTCAACACTTTGCGAGGTCAAGGTGGCTGGATCACTTGAGCCCAGGAGTTTGAGACCAGCCTGGGCAACATGATGAAATCCCATCTCTACTAAAAAATTACAAAAAAGTATCCAGATGTGGTGGTGTGTGCCTGTGGATTCTGAGCTACTCAGGATTCTGAGGTGGGAGACCTGATCACAGGAAGTTGAGGCAGCAGTGAGCTGAGTTAGAGCACTGCACTCCAGCCCGGGTGTCAAGAGTGAGACCATGTCTCAAAAAAAAAAAGAAGAAAAAGAAAAAGAAAAAGAAGACGTCCTTGTTAGGTGTTTCAATCTGTGATCAACTGAATTGTAACAATGAGGTGAGCCACAATAAGTACGGGTATGGCCATTCCTTACACACACTCATTACTTACACACTGTCAGCTGTGTGATCTTCGCCTCTCTGAGTTTTGGCCTCTTCAAATTTATAATAGGAATAATATTGCTTCCCTCACACTATTTTTGCTAAGAATTACATTGAGATCACTTATGTGAAGCACTTAGCATGGTGCCTGGCACATATTGAATGGGAGTTACAGTCAGAGATACAGAAGAGAGGCTGTTATGCAGGTTTAATCTGGGGGTGCTGAGGGAGGTTGATAAGGCACCAGACTCCTTACAACATAGTTGTCCATTAGTTTCATCCTGCCCGGGCCCTCTATCTTTAATACCTGAATCACTAGGGACTTTATTAGGACAAGTACGGGCTTGACAAGGGATGTCTGAGTCCATAAAGTAGAATGAAAACTGTATATAGCTGATTTTAGTGAACCAAAAATTGGGTAGTGAAGTAGCAACCAGGGATTTTTTCCCCTTCTTCTTTAGCGAAAGAAGCTGTCAAGTCACAGTTGAGCACATCTTCAGGGAAACTCCTTGCTAGGAAGATGTAAGCTTGGGAAGCCCCTGCCATGGGGAAAAATACCTTTTATTTGATTAGGGAAGTTGTTCCTCCTGTGGCATGCAAAGGTCTGAGGAAGATCTGCATAATTTATAAAAGAATCCCAGGGATCTCCTAGAAGAGAAAGGATTGATTGCATTTCACCACTACCAACTACAGCAAACATCAGCACCAACCATCACCATGACCAAAACTACCACCTCCACCACCACCATCTCACCACCAGCCATGATCAGCACCACCACCACCAGTGTTCCTACTATCACCACTGCAACACCACTAATCACCACCACCATCTTCACTCCCCTCCACCACAACCATACCATCTACCATCACTTCCACCACCATTACCACCTCCATCACACAGCTCTTCATTGCCAGAACCACCATCACATCACTCTTACCATCAGTACTATCACCATTAGCCAAGTTAAGTGGCTCATGCCTGTAATCCCAGAATTTGGGAGGCTGAGGCACGGGGATCATTTCAGTCCAGGAGTTGGAGGCTACAGCAAACTATGATCATGACACTGCACTTCAACCTGGGCAACAGAGCAAGACCCTGTCTCTAAAAAAAAAAAAAATACATATATTACCACCATCATTAACACTACCACCCACCACTACTGCCATTACCACCATCACTCTCAACAGCAACATCACCACTGATATGATTTGGCTGTGTCCCCACCCAAATCTCACCTTGAATTGTAATAATCCCCATGTGTCAAGGGCAGGGTCAGGTGGAGATAATTGAATAATGGAGGCAGTTTCTCCTATACTGTTCTCACCATATAAGACATGCCTTTGTATCTCCTTTGCCTTCTACGATTGTGAGGGCTCCCCAGCCATACAGAACTGTGAATCCATTAAACCTCTTTACTTTATAAATTACCCAGTCTCAGATATGTCTTTATTAGAAGCATGAGAACAGACTAATACAGTAAATTGCTACTGGTAGAGTGGGGTACCCAAAAATGTGGAAGCAACTTTGGAACTGGATAACTGGCAGAGGCTGGAACAATTTGGAAGGCTCAGAAGAGGACACGAAGATGTGGGAAAGTCCTAGAAACTTGTTGAATGGCTTTAACCAAAATGCTGACAATGAAGTCCAGGTTGAGGTGGTCTCAGATGAAGATGAGGAACTTGTTGGGAACTGGAGCAAAGGTGACTCTTGCTATGTTTTAGCAAAGAGACTGACAGTATTTTGCTCCTGCCCTAGAGATTTGTGGAACTTTGAACTTGAGAGAGATTATTTAGGGCATCTGGTGGGAGAAATTTCTAAGCAGTAAAATGTTCAAGAGTTAACTTGGGTGCTGTTAAAGCATTCCATTTTATGTATTCACAAAGATATAGTTTGGAATTGGAACTTATTTTTAAAAGGGAAGCAGATATTCAAGTTCAAAAAATTGCAGCCTGACAACGTGATAGAAGGAGAAAACCCCTTTTTCTGAGGAGAAATTGAAGCCAGTTGCAGAAATTTGCATAATTACAGGGACTAAAATGTTAATTACCAAGACAATGGGGGAAGGGTCTCCAGGACATGTCAGAGACCTTCACAGCAGCCCCTCCCATCACAGGCCTGGAGGCCTAGGAGGAAAAAATGGTTTCATGGGCCAGGTCCAGGGCCACCCTGCTCAGTGCAACTTAGAGACTTGGTGCCTTGCCTCCCAGCCATTTCAGCCATGGCTAAAAGGGGCCAAGTACAGCTTGGGCTGTGGCTTCAGAAGGTGCAAGCCCCAAGCCTTGGCAGCTTCCACATGGTGTTGAGCCTGCAGGTGCAGAGAAGTCAAGAATTAAGGTTTGGGAAACTCTGCCTAAATTTCAGAGGATGTATGCAAAGCCACGGGCACAGAGCTGCCCAAGGTTGTGGGAACACACTTTCTGCATCAGTGTGTCCTGGATGTTAGACATGAAGTCAAAGGAGATCATTTTGGAACTTTAAGGTTTAATGAATGCCCTATTGGATTTTGGACTTGCATGGGGCCTGTAGCCCCTTGCTTTTGGCCATTTTCTCCCATTTGGAACATGCGTGTTTACCCAATGCCTGTTCCCCCATTGTATATAGAAAGTAACTAACTTGCTTTTGATTTTACAGGCTCATAGGTGGAAGGGACTTGCCTTGACTCAGATAAGACTTTGGACTGTGGACTTTCCAGTTAATGCTGAAATGAGTTAGGACTTTGAGAGACTGTTGGGAAGGCATGAGGGGTCTTGAAATGTGAGGACATGAGATTTGGGAAAGATGAGGGGTGGAATGATATGGTTTGGCTGTGTTCCCACTCAAATCTCACTTTGAATTGTAATAATCCCCAAGTGTCAAGGTTGGGGCCAGGTGGAGGTAATTGAATCATGAAAGATTCAATTTCACAATTGAATGAAATCATTCATTCCCTCACACTGTTCTCATGGTAGCAAATAAGTCTCACAAGATCTGATGGTTTTATAAATGTGAGTTCTCTTGCACAAGCTCTCTTGCCAGACACCATGTAAGACATGCTTTGCTTCTCCTTTGCCTTCTGAGATGATTGTGAGGCCTCTCCAGCCATATGGAACTGTGAGTCCATTAAACCTCTTTCTTTTATAAATTGCCCAGTCTCAGGTAGGTCTTTATTAGCAGCATGAGAACAAACTAATACAACCACTAACAACAGCATCACCCTCCCCACCTCTATTCACAACATGTCACCACCACCATTTCCTCCCCACCTTCACCATCACTCCATCCCACAAAATTTAGACTGTAAGTCTGGAAAAGGGGATGTTGACTTGGGCCAAGATAAAACTTTATTGGATATTGATTTTGAAATTCAATCATTTCTGACCATAAACACCTTCTTGTCCAGCCCCAGTGAGGCCAGCTTGGGAACTGGTTATGACTAGGATGACTATATGTCCCTATTTGCCCAAGACAGAACTTGTTTACACTCATTGTCCTGGCATAACTATCATTATTTTATAACTATATTGATATTGTGGTTGAGGTATAACTTACATCAGGGAAGTATATACCTTTTAAGAGTACAGCACAATGTTTTTTTAAATATGTACACACTCATGTAACTATTCTCCAGATCAAGATATAGAACACTTCAGCACACCCCTTCTTCAGCATAATTATTAACAGCATCACTTTTCACTCTCAAAAGTATCTTGATTTAGGATGGGCACAGTGGCTCATGCTTGTAATCCCAGCATTTTGGAAGGTCGAGGTGGGTGGATCACAAGGTCAGAAGTTTAAGACCAGCCTGGCCAACATGGTGAAACCCCATCTCTACTAAAAATACAAAAATTAGCCAGGCGTGGTGGTGCATGTCTGTAATCCCAGCTACTCGGGAGGCTAAGGCAGGAAAATCACTTGAACCCAGGAGGCGGAGGTTGCAATGAGCTGAGATCGCTCCACTGCACTCCAGTCTGGGCTACAGAGCAAGACTCTGTCTCGAGTAAGAAAAAAAAAAAAAAACAGTAAAAGAAAAAAAAATGTATCCTGATTTGAATGATCAAGATGATAAAGAGTTACTTTAGTCATCCTAATAAAATCTTTCCATGGTTTCTCCTTGACCCACCTGAAGAAGGGTGGATTTCATTGCCCATTAACATTATATAGTCCTGTGGTCTTTGAGCAATATTTTATACTTGCCAGAAAATCAAATAAATATATTACAGCTGTTTGGAAACCAGGGAGGGTTTTAAATTACATCAGCTTGACTCGATGGGCTCTAAGGATATGTGGACTTGGGAAGGTGGAAATTATTAGAACAAGCACCTTCATGGAAATTACCATTAATTCAAAGTGTCTGAACTTCCCTTTACCCCATCTCCACCACTCCAATCTTCCTCTGCCAAACTTTCCTTTCATTAAGAGAATGAGTCATCCCCATTGGGAATCATATAGGAACTGTGGGGGAAAGTATGAGATGTGGAGTGGGTCAGGCTTAGTCTTGCAAGTTAACTTTATCGTTTGCTAGCTCCGTGTCTTTGGGTAAGTTAGTTAACTTCTCTGGGTCTCAGTTTCCTAATTTATAAAAGGGATAGCATGACCTACTTTGCAGAGTTGAGATCAGGATTAGATTTAATGAGTATAAGGTACCTGGCACATGGGCACCAAATATATGATAACTAATATTTAAGCCAGATCTAAGGATCAAAATGAAAGCAAGGTATGGCAGATTAGATTTTCCAAATATGGCCACAGCAATGTTTCAAGTCCCACCCATTCTTCCAGAACGTTGCTACTCCCCATCAAGAGGCAGAGTCTATCTTCCCTCCCCTTAAACCTGGGGAGAATTTTGTGACTGCCTCAATAAATAAAATGTGGCAGAATCAACGCTCCATGAATTCTGAGGACAGCTGCAGAAAGACATCCTACTTCTGCTTGGCTCTCTCTTTTTGCTTTCGAGATGTCCATAGCGGGAATCCAGCCACCATGCTTGTAAGAAAGTCCAACTAGCTCACATAGAAAGATACACGCAGAGACCCACGTGAAGGGGAAGTGAGACCTTCAACCAATGCCATTATTAATCGTCAGACTTGTGAGTGAATAAGCTTTCAGATGATTTCAACCCTCAGCTGCTGAGTCTTTCAATGAGACCCCAGAAATTAGAAAAAATAATACAAACCATCCCTACGAGTTTGAATTATTGGTCCACACATCTATAAGCATAATACATGGTTATTAACTAAGTTTAAAGTTAAATTGTTTTGCGGTGGGGTTTCGTGGATGGGGGTGATGTTTCATACATTTGAAACAGGCAGGGTAAATGTGAGCACAGCCCTTTGCTGTGGTCCATCCAAAACTTAAAACAGTGTATGAGTCAGGATGGGCTAGCTGGAGAGTTCATTATACAAATCTGTCCTGTTGCTTCTGATTGGTGCCCCATGTACACATTTATGCTCACAAAATGAATTGGTGCCATTTTTCAAACCCAGAATTATCTCTTACATCTAAATTCCTAGAGCCCTGTCTATTCTTTGAAACTGACCATTTACTAGCCTGGAAGAAATGGAACCAAAAAATGATACAACTAGTTTTTATTGCTAAAAGTGCCTCAAGTTACACAGGCCAATTGCTACTATCTTCTTCAAATAGCAGTTGTAAAAGCTCTAATCCTATTTCTTGATTTTCTGTGTCACAATGATGGAAACTTTGTCCAGTGCTAAGAGTGCATCTGGAGGAGAGAGTTGAGGAAAACTAGCAAGACTCCAAGTCACAGCCAAAAGCTATGAAGAAAATCAGGCCAGAAAGTTAAGGCAGCAGCAGGACCAACTTTCCAGACTGGCTCAAATGAGGAAAAATGGGTTCAATGGGCAGATCACGCAGAGAGAGCTCAGCCATAGCCTGGATCCTGTCACACTGCCATGGTAAGGAAGTTAATGTGATGGAGTGAGAAGAACATGAGCTTTGGGGCAAACAAATTGGGTTCAAATCTGGTTTCTCAACATACCAGCTGTATGACCTTGGGTAAGTTACTTAACCCCTCAATTTTGTCACTTGTAAAAATAGTACTGTGTCTGGAATTTATTCCTTCCGGCGGGTTCTTGGTCTCGCTGACTTCAAGAATGAAGCTGCAGACCTTCGCAGTGAGTGTTACAGCTCTTAAAGATGGTGTGTGTGGAGTTTGTTCCTTCAGATGTTCAGATGTTCCAGAGTTTCTTCCTTCCGATGGGTTCATGGTCTTGCTGACTCCAGGAGTGAAGCTGCAGACCTTTGCACTGAGTGTTACAGCTCTTAAAGGTGGCACGTCCAGAGTTGCTTGTTCCTCCCAGTGGGCTCATGGTCTCGCTAACTTCAGGAATGAAGCCACAGACTCTCACGGTGAGTGTTACAGCTCATAAAGGTAGTGCAGACCCAAAGAATGAGCAGCAGCAAGATTTGTTGTGAAGAGCGAAAGAACAAAGCTTCCACAACATGGAAGGAGACCCAAGTGGGTTGTGCTGCTGGCTGGGGTGCCAGCTTTTATTCCCCTATTTGGTCCTGCCCATATCCTGCTGATTGGTCCCTTTTACAGATCACTGATTGGTCCATTCTACAGAATGTAGATTGGTGCATTTATAATTCTTTAGCTAGACACAGAGTACTGATTGGTGCATTTTTACAGAGTGCTGATTGGTGTATTTACAATCCTCTAGCTAGACACAGAGTACTGATTGGTGCATTTACAATCCTCTAGCTAGACAGAAAAGTTATCCAAGTCCCCACTCAACCAGGAAGTCCAGCTGGCTTCACCTCTCAGTACTACTTGTGGCAGAGGCAGGTAGTCATCCACCTAAGAGATGTGTCCCTTCTGAATAGTACTATTGTGGCTGAGAAGCAGCTGCCCAGCATCTTAGTTGCTCCATGCGACTAGATGGACCTATGTGGCCATGGAATATGAGCAGAGGTCATGTGTGTCACTATCAGATTAAGATGACTAAGTACCCTGTGTGCTTTGTCCAGGCTATTATCCCCTTTCATGGTGACCTTACAGGCCATAAGTTGAAGACAGTGACATGACAGGACAGAAAACGCCCGGACCCTTGTGTCCCCACTTGGAAGACAGCTATCCAACCAGGAACAAGTATATTAGACTTTGTATGAGTAAGAAATAACCTTTTACTATGTTAAGACACTAAAAATTGGGGCTGTTTGTTACATCGGCTAACCCACCCTGACTCATATACTGCTTTAGAGAATTATTATGTGCATAATTGTAGATATAATTAGAATGGGTTGTTTATCATTTGTCTTCCCTATTTGACTGGATGCTCCTTAAGATCCTTGTGACCCAGCTGACCCCTATTGACACTATAAACCCTATTGACAAGTCCCTTACATGCATCTGGTACACACAAAGTAGTGAGTAAATCTGAATTGGTTTTCTGCAGCTTGACTAAAAGAAGAGAATTAGAATCTGGACTGTTTAGCAGTAGGAGAAAGAAAAGGCTGATGTTTAAAAAGAACATTACATCAACACTTCATTACTGAAATTAAACAACCAACCAAAAAAAAGCCATCTAACAGTAAAGTCATAATTTGCCAATCTGGCACTTTGATGCCACATGGGACCAAAGAAATGAGTTTTCCTATTAGAAAGTTTTGGAAACTAATTTACTATTATTTTTTTTTAAAGTTCCACAAAGCTTTTATAAGTTAATTAAATGGTTGGCTTAACCACTGGTTCATGTTTCCAGCAGATTAGGTGGTTTTATCTAGGGAGGGAAACAATTGTGTAATTGCAAACTTGGTAGCAAGAACTGTACTTGAAAATGATACCTTATCAGGAACATCAGAGTTTTCTCTTTCAATTATCAATATGAATAAACATACCTTGCATGTATACAGCACTTTTCCTTTTATTGCTCCCAGTGTGTTCTGACAAGAATCCTAAGACTTAGGGCACATTTTTTTGTCATCATTTCACAAATGGAAAAATCTGTAAAACAGAGAGAGTTGTGATTTGGCCTACGTCTCATGGCTCATGTGAGAATCAAAAACCAGGTCTCCTGACTCTCAGCACAGGACTTTTTCTCTACCAGACCTCCCAGGTTGATATGTGTTCAACATGGATGACAGCCCAGTAGGAACCAAATCAAACAGACAAACTGTTTTCAAGCCCAGACTGGGAAAAGTCTCATGCTTGGGTCACTTATGGGATAAAAAGTAAACTAAGACACAATCCTACAGCCTGACAATAGCCAAACTAAGGAGAAAATAATCTAAATAGATGAATCATTAAAAATAAATAAATAAATCATAAAGTAGCAATGCCTTTTAATAACAGAAGAGATGGGGTAAGACAGGATAAAATTAAATGACAAATAAGCATCACAGCCAAGAAATGCGATGGCATTTGGACAAGGGAAAGAATATATGGGGCTAGGATACCAGAAAAGGCTTCATGGAGGAACTGGGATTTCAGAAAAAGGTAAAATTATGTAACACAAATTGCCATATCAGCTCAGCACTTCTCCCTTACCCTTTTGGAAATGTATCCCCCTTTCTTTTGGAAATTGCCCCTTCCCATTCCAACCATTGGGGATTATTCCAAGTGAGGCTGCCAATGTTGGCATTCTGCACTTTAGCTACTAGAGTGGACATAGAATCTAATTCTAGACAATTAGAATTCTTAAAAACAAGACACACACCCAACTTGGAACTAACAGAGAGGAACAAGTTCTGCTTGCGTGAGATGTGAGGAAAAGCTACTGGGCAGCCATGAATCCTGCTTTAAGAGGAGATTGGGCTGAGAGAAGGCAGCTGAGATTAGAAATAGAGCAAGACAGGGCTGATGACATTGGAGAACTTGGTTCCAGTTGTCTCAGAAGCTCAGTGAACCTCTGCTTTCCCTACAGGTTACCGCACTGAGCCAATTATTTTCTTCTTTTCCCTGATGGTGGTCAAGTAGGGCTCATGCCACTTGCAAACATAGTCTTGACTATGGGAATAGGTGAAGAGGAGAGGGGAAGCTGCTAAAGCAGAAGCTACTAAATGAATCAAAACAGAAAAGCAGGAGGCAAAAGACTTCTTTAGGGGATAATTTTTTAAAATTATGTTTTAATTTTTTTAAATTTTAAATTCAAGGGTACATGTGCAGGTTTGTTATATAGGTAAACTTGCATCATGGGGGTTTGTTGTAAGATTATTTTATCACCCAGATATTAATCCTAGTCCCCATTAGTTATTTTTCATGATCTTCTCCGTCCTCCCACCCTCCACCCTCTGATAGACCCCAGTGTGTGTTGTTCCCCTCTATGTGTCCATGTGTTCTTATCATTTAGCTCCCACGTATAAGTGAGAACATGTGGTATTTGGTTGTCTGTTCCTGTGTTAGTTTGCTTTTGCTTCTGCAAAGGACATGATCTTATTCTTTCTATGGTTGCACAGTATTGCATTGTGAATATGCACCACACTTTCTTTATCCAGTCTATCACTAATGGACATTTGGGTTGATTCCATGTCTTTGCTATTGTAAGTAGTGCTGCAGTGAACATAGATGAGCATGTGCCTTTATAACTGAACAATTTATATTCTTTGGGTATATACCCAGTAATGGGATTGCTAGGTCAAATGGTATTTCTGATTTTAGGTCTTTAATGAGTCACCACACTCTCTTTCACAATAGTTGAACTAACTTACACTCCCACCAACAGTGTATAAGTATTCCTTTTTCTCTTGAAGCTCTTCATGCATATTTTAATAACATCATTCTGACTGGTGTGAGATTATGCCTCTTTTTGGTTTTGATTTGCATTTCTCTAGTGATCGGTGTTGTTGATCTTTTTTCATAAGATTTTTGGCCACATGTATGTCTTCTTGAAGTGTCTGTTCATGTCCTTTGCCCACTTTTTAATGGGCACTTTTTTTGTCTTGTAAATTTGAAATTAGATCTGAGGACTGGCATACCTAAATCCTCAAACTGAAACAGCAAGTTTTGAGCACACCGAATTTAACACCACAGCAGAACAAACCGATAGAGACACTGAGCAGGCAACCAAGATGTGGAAGATAGGTCTCCAGAGAGAAATCACAGCTGATAAAACTGTAGTGAAAAGAGCACTAGACTCAGAGTTAAAAAAAAGACTTCAGGGTGAAAGAGCTTTTATACAGATTAAATAACTTCATGAATTTGAGAAATATTAACTTGGGAGCCATCTACATGGAGGTTACTGTTGATGTCATGGATATAGAAAATTACCAAGGGAAAAAGAGAAAAAGCCTTTGATAAATGCTCACAATTAGTCAAAGACAACAGGAGCACCAAGGAATTAGGGAAACAATAGGGTCACAAAAGTCAGGTATGTAAAGTTTGAAAAGGGAAAGCTTGAGTAGTGGTGAAAAGAACCAGGGAAGCCATTGAGAAAGTTGAAGAGAAAGTTTATTGCACTTGCAGAGCAAGACTTTATTGGTGAACTTACAGATGGCAGAATGCCAGCCAAGTGATAGAGAGAAGGATAATTAAAGACAGGCCAATGTGGCAGGTTCAGTGCCCATCCATATTCCCCGGAGTTTCCAATGGGCTCCTGCTGATTTTCCAGTGTGGAACCTGCCTCTCTGTGTTTGAGAGAGTTTTTTTCTCAGAACCACAAAAGACCATTCTGCTCATGAGGCAGGTCAGAAGTGGTAGGGAACTAACAGCTCTCAGGAGCAGCTCTTTGACTCATGAGTTGGTGGAGAAATACCCCAACTCCTTTGCCCTGTCCGTGGAGTAGGACAATTCTAGGCATGCATTTTACATCATTTCCCAGAATTTTCCTCCTAGATTAAGCTTCGGTTGTGCACTGGGGTAGCTGGTTTAATAGCACACTCTTTATTAGCTGTGTTTCTTTCCTTGTCTTATTTCTCTAGTCTCCAAGTAGTATATTCACTGCACTTCCCAAACAAACTACAGCCATGAATCCATTAATCATGGGGAAATGGTCTGAGAAATGTGTCATCAGGCAATTTGGTCATTGTGCAAACATCAAGAAGTATACTTACACAAATGTAGGTGGTGTAGCCTGCTACATACCTAGGTTATACGGTATGGCCTATTGCTCCTAGGCTACAACCCTGTACAGCATGTTACTGTACTAATACTGTAGATAATTGTAACACAGTGGTAAGTATTTGTGTATCTAAACATATCTAAGCATAAAAAAGGTACAGGCAAAATATAGTATAAAAGATTGAAAATTCTACACCTGTATAGTGTACTCATGATGAATGGAGCTTCCAAGACTGGAAGTGATTCTGGGTGAGTCAGCAAGTGAGTGAATGTAAAGGCCTAGGCCATTACGGTACACCACTGCAAGCTTTATAAACACTGTACTCTCAGGCTACACTAAATTTATTTTAAAATATTTTTTGTTCTCTAATAATAAATTAACCTTAGCTTACTATATTTTATAAACTTTTTGCTTTTATAACTCTCTGATTCTTACAACAACTAGCTTAAAACAAATGTACAGTTGCACAAAAATGTTTTATTTCTTTATATCTGATATGGTTTGGCTGTTTGTCCCACCCAAATCTCATCTCAAACTGTAATCCCCATGTGTGTAGGGACGGACCTGTAATCCCCATGTGTTGAGGGAGGGAGGTGATTGGATCATGGGGGTGGGTTCCCCCATGCTGTTCTTGTAATAGTGAGTTCTCATGAGATCTGATGGCTTTATAAGGGGCTTTTTCCCCTTTGCTTCATTCTTCTCTCTCCTGCTGTCTTGTGAAGAAGATGCCTGCTTCCCCTTCTGCCATGACTGTAAGTTTCCTGAGGCCTCCCCAGCCATGCAGAACTGTGAGTCAATTAAACCTCTTCCCTTTATAAATTACCCAGTCTCAGGGAAGTTCTTTATAGGAGTGTGAAAACTGACTAATATAATATCTTAATTTACAAGCTTTTTCTATTTTTGTTTTATTTTCCATTTTTTAAGCTTTTTTTGTTAAAAACTCAGACACACAGACACATTAGCCTAGGCCTACAACAGGGTCAGAATTATCAGTGTCACTGTCTTCCATCTCCACATGTTGTCCCATTGGAAGATCTTCAGGGGCAATAACATGCAAGGAGCTGTCATCTCTGGTGATAACAATGCCTTTTCCTAGAACAGCTCCTGAAGGATCTGCCTGAGAATGTTTTACAGTTAGATATTTTTTTCAGTAAGTAGGAAGCATACACTCTAAAATAACAATAAAAAGTATAGCATAGTAAATACATAAGCCAGTAACATAGTCACTTATTATCATTATCTAGTATTATGTTTTGTATATAATTATATGTGCTAAGCTTTTGTATGACTGGCAGCTCAGTAGGTTTGTTTACATATGCATGACCACAAACACATGTGTAATGCATTGTGCTACAACCTTACAGCAGCTACTACAATACATGCTCCATTGCTGACCTAAGGTAATTATGCAGCTCATGACCGTACTTGTGGTTGAATCTTTGTCTCACTGTCGGTTGCTGAGGGAACCCAAACCAAGACAGGTGATCATGTAACTTATGGACCGAACTAGGACACCCGTGAGAGAGAAAAGGGAGGGGACACTGTTAATAATTATGCTAGGACAACTGGCACAAAGACAGGCTTTCCATACCTGAAGGTATGGCCTCCCTTGTTATATGCCTCTCCTTTGAGAAGATGGAGTGGGCCAGAAGAGATGTAAAATTTAAATACCAATTCCTTATAATAACAGAGAGCAAAGATGTCTTTTATTTAGTGAGCATTTTTGCCTTATGCACTATTACCTAGAGGGCTCTGGAAAGGAATATGTCAGCTCAAGAGCAGACAAATATCTCAGGAGGAGAATGGACCATAAGAAGTAGGTCAGTGTCCAGCCCAGCTCGTGCATTTCTGAAATCCTGGGATTCGAGGCTTGGGGCTGCAAACAATCCTGTCAACCATAGTCAATAAGATAGTCATCTGAAAGCATCGCTGGGCCCCCCTTCTTGCTTCCTCTCACTTTCCATTAGTGATGCCAGTGCCTTCCTCTTTGTAGTTGCTCAAACAGACAAACCTCCTTTGACAGCACATTCATATCCTCTCTGTTGGTGCCAGCAGCCCCAAGGATACCGTCTGGAAACCTGAATCCTTTACTACCCAAAGCCTTTCCACTTCAGATGCTTCCCCATCTATTGTTTTATCATCTCTTTTCTAAAGAGATTTTCTTCTTCAAGAAAATCTTTCAAGAAAACCATTCCATTTCCTCGCACAGTTGAAAAGGAGCTGGTGCTGCAGGGAAGAGCCCTCTGGATGTGATGGTACTGCAAAGAGAGGCAAGAGACTCACATTTCTTTCCTTCCCTGTGCACATATTAATTGCATCCCTGGATTCAAGATGGGAGTTTCCATGTGATGATGGTGGCGTGGCCTGAGGTCTCTGCTGAGGAGGGGTCCTCTGCTTTCCAGCATGAGGTGACAGGCTGGCCTGTGGTACTGGGTGTCTCCAATGGCACCAGGATGCTCCGTTCCTGGGAGATGTGTCCCATTGCTCTGACTCCCTGCTCTTGACAATCTGGCTTCAGCTGCCCCACTGGAATCTGGAGTTGATATCCGAATAGAAGGATCGACACACACTGTGCCAAGTGGTGTCTATGTATTAACTCGCCTCACCCACACAATTCTATGAAGTAGATCTTGTTATTCATCCTGTGTTACAGGTGAGAAACTGAGATACAGAGAGGCTGTATAGCCTGCTCAGATAGTAAAGTTTGCCATTTAAGCAACTGACAACAGAAAAGCCCCTGGGATACTCCATAGACCTGTAGGTAAGGCTGGGCTGGTCAGCTGGCTTGGTTGAGGAGGAGCTGCCTTGATGGGTCTCAGTACCACAGAGCTCTCTTAGCTTTAATGGTTCAAAATCTGTTCTGTAGCTACATGCCTATCCTAGACCTTGACACCTGGGGGTTTGATCTCCCACAAAGGGCCCTGGGAGAGTTTATCAGGACGCAGGATCAAGCTCACTAGTTTCCAATACCCAGCATCTTGCTGTCCGCTTTGCGTAGGTCTTAACATCTCCTGTTAAAAGCAACCCTGACTTTGCTCCTGCATCGTAGGCCAAACTCATGACCTCCTCAGAAAAAACCCTGAAGACTCTTCCACCCTCCCACTGCCCCTAGAGCTTACACTCCTGTGTCCTTCCCTGCATGACGTTTGCTTGTGCTCCGTCATGACAGACAGCAGGCAGTGGACACGGGTGTCTCTCAGCTGGACCTGCAACTGATGAGCAAGTCATTCTCACAGGTGTCACAGGGGTGTCATGTTTATATTCAGAGGGGTACTTGCTGAGCCAAGCCACTTGATTCTTCCCAAACACATTCACAATTTCCTGCCTTGATGTCTTCGTTGATGCTGTTCTCGCCCCTGTGAATGGCCCATCTCTGAAGGCCTAAGCTCCAGCCATTTGTCCATGCACAGTACCACGCAGATACCACTTGATGTCTTTGTAAGAACCTCACTGGAAATCTTCCAAACCTCCTCTGAACCTGTGTAGGTTTTCTGCCTGTATCCCTCTTCAGTAGTAGATATAATGCATTCTTCTGTGAGATATGTATTGATGTTCATACTTCCTTTTCTAGTCTGTAAGCTCATGAAAGGCTGAATCACAGTGATTAAACTATGCACCTTCAAATTTGCTTAGCAGAGAACCTGGCATGTAGGGTGTTTTTGAATGAAACGTACTTACACAGATGGGGGAAAAAAGCAGTATGTGGTAAGGGAAACTTTGGACATTTCAAATAACATATTTGCAGAGTAGATTATGTACCTCAGGCATCAAATAAAAGAAAATTTATATTTCAACTTCTGTCTTCCTTGGGCATGAGGTCCAAGGTACCGCTGTTTGATCAGAATTCAAACAGATACTAACTCTCCACTTAAAAGAATAAGTCTATCATTTAATTAAATTATGTATGAGAGGGTGCTTGAGGGGGGTTGTTTCAGAGTCAAAGCTTATTCAATCTCCTTTCACAGTTTATTTTTCTTTCTAATTAAAAATCAGTGGAATTTTGAGAAACCAACTCCAAACGCTTCATACTTCCTTTGTAATTTTTCCCTTAAAAAGAGTAGTCTCATGCTGAACTAATTATATATTTTACACAAGATTTATAGCAGGCTCTTCATCCCTCATTCTTTAGAAGCTACATACTTTGTCAGCAGATTTGGGGAGTAGTGGCTAATAATACTAATGCAATTGTATCTATAATAATAATAACTACCAGCACTTTACAGAATGCATTAGTCAGGGCACTTTGACCACAAGCCACAGAAACTGATTCTGGCTAATTTAAGCAGGAAAGGAGACATTGGGAATTTTAATAGTTGCTATTGGTGCTCCACCAAGATCCTTCTTACCTTTGGTGCACTCATCCACCAGCCGCTGTGAGTATTGGTTACAAACAGTGCATAACTGCCCCCTTCTCCAGAAAATTGCCCTCTGCCAACAAGAGTCCACTCACCTGGGGGATTACCCTCCCATTGGGTCGATATGGGAGATTTAAAAAGCCAACCACTTTGCCTGAAGGCAGAACTTACTCTGGTGTGCAATTCGTAACTCACAGCCTCTTAGGCTAAGGCCAGACTCCAGCTGAGATAACATCTTTACTTAGCTCTTTCCCCCATCCTATTCTGTTTCTCTCACTTTTTTATGATTTCTTTCAAGGGCATCAATAAATCATATGACAAGAATTTCCCTCAGGCTCTCTTTCTAGGGAACCCAAGCTAAGGCCAAAAAAAAAATTGTGAAGCCCACAGAACGGAGAGAGGACAGGACTCATAGCAGTACCGGGACTCTCGGGAGAAGAAACCGAGCGCTGGCCTCTGGCCTGTTCAGTCTGCCCCCCACAGGATGAATCAACTCCAACCATTTTCAAGGTTTTTTCCTCTCTACTGAACATTTAAATTTCCATAAAAAGAGTCTAAGTGACTTATCCTGAGTCACACGCACACCTTAGTACGGAGAGAGAACAGGCCACCTCTTTCAACCATCCTATCAAACGATCCAGTTTCCTTGTGGTAGCATTTGAGTACCTTACCAAAAGAAAAACAAGTATCATCTGGACAAACATCATCTCATTCAATCCGTAGGACAGCTCATGAGGTAGATGCTATTATAGTTGTTATACAAATGAAGAAACTGAGGCACAACTCAGGAAAGGCCAAGGAATTAGACCAGCACCCCCCGAATTTCTTGTTTTGAAGATCTCCTACCTTGTAGGGTTGACTCTCCAACATTCATTCAACCCCCACCTGGTTAATAAACCTGTCATGGCAATCCCAAGCCTGTTTAGTCTGTTTTGTGCTGTTGTAAAAGAATACTATAGACTGGTATAGCTATAATGAACAGAAATTTATTTCTCCCTGTTCTGGAGACTTGAAAGTCCAAGATCAAGGGGAGGGCATCTCACAAGGGCTTTCTTGCTGTGTCGTAACATGGCAGAAAGCATCATATGGCAGAAAAGCAAAGAAAGAGAGAGAGAGAGTAAAAGGGGGCTGAACTTCCCTTTCTACAACAAACCCACTCTTGTAATGATTACATTAATCCATTCACTCCACCCTCATGGCCTAATCATCTCTTACTAGGCCCCACCTCCCAACACTGTTACACTGGGAATTACGTTTCCAACATATGCTTTTTGAGGAACACATTCAAACCACAGCACATGCCTCTCAGCCGTTATTGGTTCAGGAATGGGTATGTGTCCATGTCCTGGCAACAGGACATGAGGAAAATTTTCCTGAGCCATCTGGAAACTGTCTTCTTCTTCCTACGGAGACACAAGATGAGACCATCCCCAACTCTTCCTCTAGACATTGCTAAGTGTGCCTCAGACACCTTGCTCACCCCTGTGGTCAATGCTAGCATAAAGAGGTGGACAGAATTGAGAAAAAAATGGAGCAGAGCTTACGTATGTCCTACCTGAAGTCCACTGAACCTCTGATCTCTGTTATACAGCAAAATGAAATTCCCTGTTTTTAAGATACGGCTCGAGCTGAGGATTTCTGTTACTTTTAGCCAAAAGCATCTTAACTGATGCACTCACTACTCTGGGTTGAGAAAGATGTCAAAGGAATAAGGACAGTTTCAAAGATAAGTCCCGGGACAACTCATGATCTTGAGAATTGCCATTGACTAGCTGTGTAACCCTGGGCAAATCATCTAACCTCTCTGAATCACAGCTTCCTCAGAAATAAAATAGAGATAATATAGTTGGCTGTCTGTATCCATGGGTTTTATATCCATGGATTCAATCAACCACAGATGGAAAATATTAGGGAAAAAAAATTCTGCTAAGTTCTAAGAGCCAAACTTGAGTTTGCTGCATGTTGAATGCTATGCTAAATGAAGTGATGTGTAAGCATTGTTTTAGGTATTATAAGTAATCTAGAGATGATTTAAACTATACAGGAGGATGTGTGTATGTTGTATGCAAATACTATGTTATTTTATAAAAGGGACTTGGGTGTTCATAAATTTTGGTATCTGTGGGGAGTTCTGGAACAAATTCCCCATGGATATGGAGGGATGACTGTGCTTGTATCTACTTCATAGTGTGGTCTTAAGAATTAAACAGGATCAAACATTTAGAACAAACAAGCCACTACCTGATGCTAGTAAGTGTGCAATAATAGCTGGCTATTACATATACTCTTGGAAGAAAAGTTAAAATAGAAAAACTAATATTTATTGCTTTAACAGTATTGGTGAATATTTAACTATTTTTTCTGCATTCTCCCCTCACACATCATTTCGGATATTTATCTATATATGTACCTAACTCAGCCAATGCATCATCTCCTTTCAAACAGCATAACTCTGTCAGTGCATCCACTTACAAGTTTGACCATATTTAAATTGTGAAAAGGCAAAGATTCTTCATGTTCTCTTTGTTTTGCTTTGAATAGCCCCCAGCATAATTCCAAGAACATGCAGACACAATATATTCTTAGTTCAGTGACTTTTAACCATGGGTCAAAAATCAAATTCAACTGCAGTGGTTCTTAAACATTTTGGGGTCATGAACTCTTTTTTGAGAATCAAATAAACGCTGTGGACCAATTCCCAGACAAATGCACCGCCAAGCAAAATGTCCATACACGAGATGCCTCCCCTCCCCCAAGCACAAGGCTCCCTGAATTAAAGTTTTTAAAATAAACCAAAACAAACTGATGAGTAAGCACCACCATGTACCAGAGGCTTTACTAAATACCTCTGGTATCTAATCTTTGCATTTAACTATTCAGTATATGCATCCATTCATACATTCATTTAATCTTTACAAAAATACCAAGGTGAAGGGACTACTCTTGCCTTTTGTGTTGGTTCAGAGATGTTAGTTATCCTTCATGAAGTCACACTATCAGCTGAGTGGTTTCACTATCCTAACTTATAAGCCCTCCTTGTTCCCTCACAACCTTCCCTAGATCACCAACCGAAGTCACAGGCAGGAACAAGCATTTTCCCATCAGTTCTGCTGATTGGGAAACGAAGGCATTGTGAGGAGAAGGCCTCACGAGAAGTAAAAAATGTTAAAATGAAGTCAACTCAGCTCATGGGAGCCTGAAAAGGCCTCCATTCACTGGCTCCTTTCTTCTTTCATTCTCTCAACACGCGTGAGCTTTGCAGTGTGCCAGGCGCTAAGCCAGGAACTGACATCATGCAGCATTACAGGAAGAACTCACAGAATAGATCTGAATTCAGCTTCATCATTTAGCTGCTGTGTGGCCTCCAGGAAGATAATTAATTCCCTGAGCCTCAATTTCCTTATCTGTAAAGTACAGTTACTTTAATCTTCCTTGCAGACTTGTCCCACAGATCAGATGTCAAGACAGCAGCCTGCCTAGGACCTGCACAGGATGGGTGCTGAACAGAAGTCAGTTGCTGACAGATTTCATCCCTCTGAGGTCCAATAGAGATCCTTAGAGAAAAAAAAAGTAAAGTCCTACTCATGACAGGGACACAGTAAAAAGGGCAGAGCAGAGGCCTGAGCTAACACAGGGAACAGTAACTTCCTCTTCTCTTCAGACCATTCAGCTGACTCTCCTCTTAGTTTTCATGCTGAAAAGGGGAAAATATTTTCCAGGCAGTTGGGAGGAGAGTTTTTCCATTAACCTTCCCTTTGCACGTTGCTTCACCAAGATCCAAAGTGACACAAAACTAACTCCAGGAGTTCACACCAAAGAGGATGGAAAAACATACGCCTGCCAGAGCTAAGCAAAGGAGCTCTCTCCAGGCAAGGAGCCTTTCATCAGGGGAAGTGTCAGCACCGCCCCCCAACCCATCACTGCACCCCAAGAGCACACATGAAAGCAACATCCCACAGGCCTCCCCAACAACGTGTCTGAACACAGTTCTGAAAGAGTGCTTTACAAATTTCTGGACACCCAAGCAGAAGCGATGTGCCTAGGAAGCATGGGGGCTGAGAAGGAGGGTAAGCCAACCATATGAACCCTGTCTTGTGCCCCAAAGCCTCTATTAGAGGCTAGACTTCAATGTTGTTTTTGTTTTTGTTTTTGTTTTGACATGGAGTCTCTCTCTGTGACCCAGGCTGGAGGACAGCGACTGATCTCAGCTCACTGCAACCTCCACCTCCCAGGTTCAAGTGATTCTCCTGCCTCAGTCTCCCAAGAAGCCGGGATTACAGGCATGCGCCACCATGCCCAGCTAATTTTTGTATTTTTAGTAGAGATGAGGTTTCACCATGTTGGCCAGGCTGGTCTTGAACTCCTGACCTCAGGTGATCCCCCTGCCTTGGCCACCCAGAGTGCTGGGATTACAGGCGTGAGCCACCACACCCAGCCAGACCTCAACTTTTTTACTCAGTTTCCTTCCAGCCATGAAGGATGACCTTTGAAGTGGACTCCTTCAGTCCAGCCTGACAGCCCATCTAGATCTGGGTACCCAGATTTCAAATGGATGCCCTCCACGTTTATAGAACCAAATAAACAGGGAGGGAAGAACCTAGCAAGAACTGCTAGCCCAGATTCCAGTTGGGATTGACCAGAATGTGCACTGAAGCCTTCCCAGTGTTTGGCAGAAAATCAGCCTCCTTGGTCAAAGGGATGGTTGTTTTGCTGCTGACAAGCTAGCTATTGATGGTGTCAGCTGGCCTTTCCTTTCACACCAAGGCGGAGCTGGGGGCTGAAGGGTAAGGCAGGCATCTGGAAGTGTACATCCTGGCTCTAGACACTCTTCCTGCTGCTTCAAGAGTGCTGGCCCAGAAAAGAAAGAGAGAAAGGAATAAGATGCTCTTAACCTGTGCATCTCTCCCTCCAAGGGCAAGTGGTTAAGGGAGCATGGGGCTGGTTCTAGTCCAGGCTCTACAACTCATGTCCCCCCCAGCCTCTCTAGTATGTCTCCAAGCCCCTCTCTCAACCCTTCCAAAGAAATTCATCTCTCCTCCTTCTTCAGTCAAAGAACAAAAGCTCTCATGCCTATTGACTCAAGAATAGACACCCCCAAAATCACAAACTACCAGTTCCACAAATAACCAGACTCCAAATCCCAGTTTGAGCTAATCTGGGATGACACCCTGTTGTCTTTTTGGAGGGGCAAGAAGAGACATCTTGTTGCTGATTTTTTTTTTTTTTTAAGACAGAGTCTAGCTGTCTCACCTAGGCTGGAGTGCAATGGCATGACTGCAACCTCTGCCTCCTGGATTCAAGCAATTCTCCTGCCTTCAGTCTCCCTAGTAGCTGGGATTACAGCTGTGCACTACCACACTCAGCTAATTTTTGTATTTCTAGTACAGACACAGTTTTACCATGTTGGCCAGGCTGGTCTCAAACTCCTGACCTCAGGTGCTCTGCCCACCTTGGCCTCCCAAAGTGCTGGGATTATAGGCAGGAGCCACCATGCCAGCCTGTTGCTGATGTCTTTGTACCCCCAGAGCCTACCCTCTGCCTAGCATGGTTAAGAGCACAACTAAATTGATCTCTTCGTATGCACCTTCCCATTTAATCTTCCCCCAACCCTAACAGCATGAGGAGGAAACAGCTGCAGGAGGAGGTTAAGTAACTCTCCAAAGCAGGGAGAGTTGGTAAGCAGGGATTTGAACACTCAGCTGGTAAGCAGGGATTTGAACCCACCACAACTGATGCTTCATCACTGTGCTCTGCTGCCCCCTACTCATTGGATGAGCAAGTGGTCCCTTCTGAGATGCACTTTTCTCATTGTGAAATAGGTTGTTCTGATGTTTGTATGAATTAATGTTTGTAAATAGCCTCCCGATGTTTGCACATAGTAGGCCTTTCCCTCCAGTCTAGTGAATACATCAGGTCTTGAAACAATATCATTTTGTTCAATGTCATTTCATTATAATGGTGATAAGGAAAAAAATAATGGATTCCCTGGCAGGGCCACTGTCTGCATGGGGTCTGCACGTTCTTTCCATGTCTTTGTTGAGTTTTCTCTGGGTACTCTGGCTCCCTCCCACATTCCAAAGGTGTGAACATTAGGTGAACTGGCATGTCTACATGGCCCCACATGAGTGAGACCGTGTGAGTGTGTGTGTGTGCACGTGTGTGTGTGTGTGTGCGCATCCTGCCATGTGATGGTGTTCTGTCCAGGACTGGTTACTGCCATATGCCCTGAACTGCCGGGAGAGGCTCTGGCCACCCACAATGCTGAACTGGAATATGTGGGTTGAAAGAAGAATGAATGAATACAAATGATTGTAAAATAAAAAATTATAATGTCTACAATAATTATACAAATGTACAACTATAAATGATGGGGGACAAAAGCACTCAGCAAGCCTGCCATATTTGTGATTGCTTGTTTTGGAACTGTGTGTTGGGAGGAGGTGCTCCTGACAATTTTATTTGTTTTGCAAACATTTATTCCTTGATTTAACCTGCCACCATCACTCACTGCCCTCACTCACTGATTCACAAAAAAATTGGATAATGACCTTACTTGCTTTTATTAATCTTTCTTAAATGCATGTATAGCTCGCATTTATTTCAATGTTTAATATTAAAACTATTTTAGTATTTATTTAGAAGTTTGATGATGTTTTTGTGACCAGAAATATGCCATAGGAACTTAATTAACTCTTGTTTTTATCAATTTGCCTATTGATTGGTTTCACTTAAAACTGAAGTTTCCAAGAACCTATCAGAAATGTTAAATGAGGACTTACTATATGTGAGAAATGGTAGGAGTTGCACGTTGAGTCAGCAAATTTTCAGGATATTAACATGTATGAAACATGTCCTCTCGTCTCCAGCCTGCCTTTTGAACACAGTTTACTAGTCCCTTTCACTGCCCACCACCCCTACTGCTCAGATGCCAGTGTTCTCTATCCCACCCTCCTGTCACATGTAAGATGTTCATCTACTAAAGTGTTGAAAAACTATGCTGTTTATCCTCTCAGGGGCATGTGCATTTATTTTTGAAAAGGCCATGGGGAAAGGAATGCTGGATCTAAAGGATGTAATTCCTTGAGGTGGCATTCCAAGCACTGAGGCATTTGAGGTTTACCATTTAGATGACCTACACATAAAGTTAGTTCCAGACCAGTTGTACATCTGGTACATCACTGACCAAGAACTAGCAACAGCACATTGGTAAGAAGTGCAAGTCCAGCCAGGCGCAGTGGCTCACGCCTGTAATCCCAGCACTTTGGGAGGCCGAGGCGGGTGGATCAAGAGGTCAGGAGATCGAGACTATCCTGGCTAACACAGTTAAACCCCGTCTCTACTAAAAAATACAAAAAATTAGCTGGGTGTGGTGGGGGGCGCCTGTAGTCCCAGCTACTCAGGAGGCTGAGGCAGGAGAATGGCGTGAACCCGGGAGGTGGAGCTTACAGTGAGCCAAGATGGTGCCACTGCACTCCAGCCTGGGCAACAGAGCGAGACTCCGTCTTAAAAAAAAAAAAAACAAAAGAAGTACAAGTCCAGATAGAAATCAGGATAGAAGAAGGGTTGATTCTGTATTCCAAAGTCACTCCACCACCAATAACAATTCCAGTAACGAGAGAGTAAAGTGACACCCATCCCAGGCCATGAAGCAGAGGACTTGATTTCAAGTTGTCCATGCTTAGTCCAGACCTGGCCTGAGCCCAGCACTTGCTCCAGCCTGCCAGACTCTCCATGCAGCATCACACCGACATCTCACTTCCAACAATGTGTCCGCAAAGGAGCGTGTCTACCCAACCTCACCTCGCCCCAAACCCGCCTCTTTTTTTTGAGATGGAGTTTCGCTCTTGTTGCCCAGGCTGGAGTGCAACGGCGCGATCTTGGCTCTCCACAACTTCCATCTCCTGGGTTCAAGTGATTCTCCTGCCTCAGCCTCTGGAGTAGCTGGGATTACGCCTGGCTAATTTTTTGTATTTTTTAGTAGAGATGGGGTTTCTCCATGTTGGTCAGGCTGGTCTTGAACTCCCAACCTCAGGTGATCCGCTCACCTCGGCCTCCCAAAGTGCTGAAGTTACAGGCATGAGCCACATGCCCCACCTCTTCTCTTGAATGGTTCCTTGTGACAGACTGATCTGGAAACCCCTTTGTCATCAGTGGGTCCTCTCTGCACTTCACTTCTCTTTCATCTATACATCTCTGTCAGAGACACCATTCAGTCATCCATTCACTCAGCAAACATTTAAGGAGACTTGGCCACAGTAGTGAGTGAGACTGATGTGACACTGCCTCATGCCACCTGCAGCCTGGCTTCTGCCCTTGGTCAAGCCCTCCCCACAACTTGCCTCAACTGTTGCCATTGACAGACCTTATCACCATCATTCTGCCTTCCCTCTACTCGTCCCCACAGCTGCCAGAGAAATCCTTCTAAAGAGCTGCTTTGATCATATTATTTCCTCCCTCTTTCTTAGTCCAAATATGTTATCTATAAAAACTCAGAAGGATAAGCAACATCACAGCATTGAGGTGAAGATAAAAGGAGATCATATGCTGTGAACACTCTTGGCTCCACAATAGGTATTCAAGAACAGTTTGTGAAATTCATCTGATTTGTTTGGCTTTTGTCAGTGAGATGCCAGTAACCAGTGGCTTACTAGAGCCCAGGTGCTGAGCCAGGCATTTTGTGTACATCATTCCTTTTAATCTTCTCATCAATCCTGCAAGGAAGGTTCTTTCATTATACCCATTTTGTGCCTAAGAAAACCGCAGCCCAGAATGCTAAAGGAATCTGTCCACCGTCCCTTGAAGAAAGAGGGCAGGGGTAAGACTCAACGCCAAGTTCTGCTTTCAAAGTCTAACTGTTATGCTATGGAGCCTCTCTCCAGAGTTTCCTTTTTTGTAAACATAATGTTGAGGGTCCTCCTCCCCTCAAGAAATGCCTGGAGAATTTAATGAGTTCTATTTTAATGAGCTTGGAGAGCATCATCTCCAACCACCTCATTTTGTAGATGAGGAAACTGAGATCCAGGGAGGAAACTTACCCAAGGCCCAGCAGCTGGTGCCAGAACCTGGAACTGCAGGCCCCAGTTCTGACAGCCCCAGGCCGTACTGTGGAAAACAGCAGGCATACAGAGAATAAAATTGCTTCACAGAGTATCAAAAAATGAACACCCTTGTAACCACCAGCCACGTCAAAAAAAGAGAACATTCCAGCATCCCAGGAACCCCCTCTCCTACTCCTTTCCCTCCTAAAGGTAACCAATATCCTGATGGTTTTTTTTTTTTTAATTTTTTTTTTTGAGATGGAGTCTCGCTCTGTCGCCCAGGCTGGAGTGCAGTGGCGCGATCTCAGCTCACTGCGAGCTCCGCCTCCTGGGTTCACGCCATTCTCCTGCCTCAGCCTCCTGAGCAGCTGGGACTACAGGCGCCCGCCACCTCGCCCGGCTAATTTTTTTTTGTATTTTTAGTAGAGATGGGGTTTCACCGTCTCCTTGCCAGGATGGTCTAGATCTCCTGACCTCATGATCCGCCTGCCTCAGCCTCCCAAAGTGCTGGGATTACAGGCGTGAGCCACTGGGCCCAGCCAATATCCTGACTTTTATGGGAATGATTTACTTGCTTTTCATTATAATATGATACATGTATCCTATATATCACCAAAGTATGCATTCCTAAGCACTACAATTTAACTTTTCCTGACTTTGAGTTTTACAGTGTAACACCACAGTACATACTGTTTTGTGGGTAACTTTTCTTCCTGGATATTGTGTCTGTGTTTCAGCCATGTTGTTGCGTGCAGCTGTAGTTCATTCATTTTCATGGCTGTAGAGTATTTGCACTGGTTGAATAGTGTCCCCCCAAAAATTCACATCCATATAGAACCTCAGAATGTGATCTCATTTGAAAACAGGACCTTTGCAGATGTAATCAGTTAAAATGATTCACACCGGATTAGGGTAGGCCCTAAATCTAATGACTGTTGTCTTTATAAGATGTTCATGTGAAGACACTGAGAGAAACGGGGTGACTATCATGTGAAGATGGGGACAGATATGGGAGTGGTGACAGCTACAGGCCAGGGAATGCCAAGGATTGCTGTCAAAGACCAGAAGTTGGGAGACAGGCATGGAGCAGATTCTCCCTCAGAGCCTCCAGAAGGAACCAACCCTTCTGACACCTTGGTTTTAGACTTGTAGCCTCCTCAATTGTGAAATGATAAATTTCTGTTATTTTAAGCCACCCGCTTTATACTAATTTGTTAAGGCAGCCCTAGGAAATGAATATAGTATTCCACTGTATAAACAGCCACAGTACACTTATAAACATACCACCATTTCTTGATCCATTCTGAAGTTCATGTCGTTTGGTTCGTTTCTCACTTGGAGCTCTTATGAGCAATGCCACTGTGAACACTGTTGTTCACGTGTCCTGGTGCAAGGACGTGCGCTTCTCTGGATGACATACCTCTCCTGCCACCCTGCTTCCTGAGCACTCAGCCCTCTATGGCTATAGCACTAGAAACTCTGGGTCCTGGTAACGAAACAACTCAGCTAAAGCAGAAAAGGACAATAGTGCAACTGGCCAGAGCCCTGCTGGTGATGCACCCTCTGATTCGCTGCAGCTCCAGCCAAGCTTCTCCTGCATGAGTTCTCCTCCATTCCTCCATCTCTGGCCTTGCTGTGGCCCTGACTCCAGCCATCACTACCTTCCACTGACAGGGGAGGATCCTCTTCCTGACTTTGGCTCTGCCCTGCCTTCATCAGAGTGTACTCTACACTCCCTTTAGTCCTGGTTTTGTTTTCTGTTTTTTTTTTTTTTTTTGGTGGTTTTGTTGTTTTGTTTTGTTTTTGCTAGCTGATTGAGTTTGGAACTGGTCTGTTCTTTGTTGCCTCCTGGACTCAGCCATAGCATCTCAGACCAAAAGTTCCTAACAATGGTCCCTCCTTGCAAGGAGAGGCTTCCTGAAGTATTTTCTCCCCCATTTACCAGGAAATCCAATGATTTTAGAGAATTTCCACCCCTAAGGACAGTGAGAGGCTGAGGGCAGAGAATGTATGGTATCATGGGGCAGGAGAGGTGAGCATCTATATTGATGCACGTGGCTGCAACAGCATCTCCCGGTGGCCAAGTCACAGGGGAAGAAAAAAATGTTTGTATCAACCACCAAAGGGCTGAGGTAAACAGTTGTCTTCACTCAGTGCCCATTCCTGAAGATGAGTCACTTCCTAAACTTCCAGAGCTGTGACGACGATTGTTTATCTGACATGAACATTGAGCTTGTTTTCATTGCTGCAATACCATCTTGAACACTGGGTTGCCCTTCCTCTAAGTAACAACATCCTCTTATTATGAATTCTGTATTTCATTTGGACCCACCTTCTTAGCATTTGTATTACTCTGTACAACTTGTTCTGGGAAATTGTAAAAATAGCAATATTGAGGTAAATAGAATTCTTTTTTTTTCTTTTATTTTAAGGAAAATCTTACTGCTTTGATTTTAAAATCTGATGACAAATCTGTGGTTAACCCCACCCATCACTGTGCTGAAGAAGGAAACTGGATATTTTTTCCATAGAGATTTCAGCAGTCAATACTCTTTCCTTACTGTTCAAAGTCCTCCCACAGAGAAGTTCTGGGGAAACAGTGAGAAGGCAAAGGGTGGTAGCTGGGAGCCAAAATGCTTAGAGTTATGGTAAATGCAAAATGTGTTAAAAAGAACCCTGAGCTTTCAATGGTACCACTGTCTTATATCCAACTCACAAAGTAATGCAGTGGGGAATGTATCAGGCAAGGTCCAATCAGGGAAGCACGACCATGATGAGTGATGTAGAAAAACACAGATTTGCAATAGAGATTGGACCTTGAGTCATGATGGGAGCTGGTTGAGATGTCTGTGCAAGGTGTTCCCTCTGCATTTGGTGGGCCAATCCTGAAGCTGCTATGGGTCAGCAGGCCAGGCAGTTTGGATGGAAGGCTGAATATGAAGTGCAGAAAAGCAAGGATAACGAAAATCTGTGAAGACAAAGAGGAATCCATGAGGACCAACTGCAAGTCTTATCTGTCTTCTACCATCTCAATCTCAACCACATGGGCGTCTCGCCAGGTGGGATCCTCCATCATGGAGCGACACACACACCTGGCCAGAACAGCTACAGGAGGAGGTCCAGAAGGAGGAGAGGAGGTGCAGGTCCAGCTGCTGCCCTGTATAGGTCCGTGATGAGTGAAGACTGAAGCAGTGCCTGGTGCCCGACACTGACCTCCAGACAGTGATGGATGATGCTCCATATTCACCTTCCAAATCTTAAGCAGATTCCTCATATGGCAAACCTAATCTAGACCATAGAGGGGAAGGAATTCTGGGAAATGTAGTTCTAGTAGCTAAGTTGACACAATACAAAACCATCACAGTGGTGGAGTCAGAAATACCAGGCAGATGGTAAGTATGGTGCTCCCTTCTAGAGGCACCACTAAGCTAACATGCATATACTGCTTACAGTGTGCCAGACACTCTTCCCAGCACTTGACACACACCAACTCATTCAATCCTCTGAACAGTCTGATGAAGTAATTACTTTCATTATTCCTATTTCATAGATGAAAAGCTAAGGCACAGCGAAGACCACAAAGATAGTAAGAGGCAGACAAATTCTGGCATGATAGTGGTCATACTGGGCAGCCCTTCATCTTCTGTATTTTTTATGGCCTGCTATTTTTAAATCCTGAATCCTGCTTTCTTCTAGTTTTCTATTTTAATACACTGTTCCCTCTCTATCAGATCTAGGGACCCTGACAGAATTTTCTTATGAGTGAATTATTCTGGTATGACTATAGCTCTCCTCTTCCCTGTAATCCATGTGAAAAAAAATGTGTCTTTTCTCGTATTCTCTTCATTCCAGGTTAAAAATCTCTGCCTGAAAATAACTCACCTAAGTATTAACTAGGTTCATTTCTCAAGGTCATATAAGAAAGTGATTAAGACATGGAATTTAGAGCCAGATTTGAATTCCATCTGCACTGGTCACTAGCTGAATGATCTTGGTCAAGTTAAAGGCAAGTTGGCTATTACTATTGTTTGTAGCAACCATTTATTGCTGGGTAATAAATCAACCCAAAACTCAGTGACTTAAACAACAACCATTAATTCTTGCTTGTGTGTTCAAAGGTTGGATGTGGTTCTGTTAATCTAGTCTAGCATCAGCTAGGTATCTCTGAATCAGGTTGAAGGTACAGATGGGCTTGGCTCCTCATTGATTTGGGGCTCATGTCTACTCCATGTGTGTTCATCATTGCTACGAGGCAGCAGCTTCCCAGGACAAGCTCTTCTCATGGTAATGGCAGAGATACAAGAGAGGCAAACAGAATCAAATACTGTCACTTAAGACATAGACCCGAAACTCTGCCATATTATCACTTTCACTCACATTCCATTGGCCAAAGCACAAGTCTAGGTCAGGGAAGTACAAATATAGATAGTAAATATAGACAGCAAAGGGTATGGACAGAGGGAGGAAATAATTAGAGTCAATAATTTACAATATTACTAAAAAGCAAATAGCTCTCCTGAGGTTCCCCTTTTAAGTACATTTCTAGATATCAGAAGTTTAACTTTGAGAAGAAATGCAAAAGTGAGTGGATATTTCGGATTGGATATTGACTAGGTGGATGGCACTCAGAGGAGAATTTGGAGCATATTTTCCTGCTCTCCTTGCAATGACTTTAGGTCAAATTCTGCCCTGCGCTATCCATCCTACATTCCTGTGGTCCACTGTCATAGGTCCAGTTATTGACGTTGTTTACATATTGAAATCCTTCCCAGCATCAGTTCTGGGCTTGGCCTAGAGAACCGAAGACCCATTTTAGGCTCTCATCATCTCCCATTCTGTTACTAAACATCTCACTCAAGGACATTTTATCCCACCAACAGAATTTGGATCACAATTCTCAAGGATTTTAGGGACAGACTGGGCCTCTAGGGAGAGACGTCTGTTCCATCCTTGTGACTGAGTTACATCGGAAGCACACAGCTTGAATTTCCTGATTCCTAAGTGTCTGCATCCAGTGTCTTACTTATTTGTAAACGTATCATTTAAAAAAAAGAAAAGGTTTTGTTTCCATGATGAGATAAGTCATCTACATTTATTCTCTTGGGTGAGCTTTATTCATTATTTTCTCCTAGAAAAAAAATTTAAACATTTTTTAGAGCAGAATTAATGTTGGTCTGCTGAGTTCCCAGTAAATGAGGCAGCCCTCCCCCAGAGTAGCATTAAATCAAAACCAAACTGTGTTACCCATTGTCCACCACACTATCAGCTCCTTGAGGAAAACAAGTCATGTTGTCTTCTTGTTTCTATATGTACAGGGCCTGGCACAGTTGGAGCTCAAAACATCTTTGTTAATTAAATGAGTAAATTCCAATCCTCTGTGACAGAGTCCATTGTAACAAGACTTCAAAAAACAAGAACACTGTCATGTTGCATGGCTGTGGATGTAGGTTCTCATAGGAGACATTTTTTAGGAAGAATTAATTCTTGGCAAAATTATGACATGGACATAAAATTGTCAGCGTCTCAACTCTGTGGTCACCTCAAAGCCCTGCTACCCCTACATCCCTCTAGTTTCTTCCCATGATGCAAAAATGTAGGTGGGGTTTCGGGGCATTCATTTGTTTTTCACTCACAATGGTTTATTGAGCATCTATTATATGCCAAGCACTAGGTTTAGGTTTTCAGAATTAAAAAATTAAATATAGGTAACTGCCCTTAGGGAGTTAATAGTTTAGTGACAGAGATATACAGGTAAGCTGATTATTATTACACAACATGACAAATTTCCAGATACTGTGGGAATTCAGATGGGATATTCCTAGTCCTTCCTGGAAGAGGTGACACCTGAAATGATTCTTGCTGGAAAAATAAGAGCTGGGAATGAGGTGCAGTTCCAGGAGAAAGAACAGCTTGTACAAAAACTTAAGCTGGAGAGCAGTGAACGTTCTTGGAACACCATAGAGCTCAGCGTGACCAGGGAAAGGGGTGTGAGTTTGGGTGTGACCAGAGATGTGGCCAGAGAGGGAATCATAGCTGGATCATGCCTGTCAACTCTTAAGGCCTACTGAGAAGTGTTGATTCATCCTGAGGACAAGGGGCAGTCACTGAAAGTTTGTAAACAGGAAAATGACCTGATCAGATTTGTGATTTTAAAAAGATATAGACTTAAATCAGGGAGACCAATTAACTGAGATCGCCACAGTTATCCAAACAAGAGGCCCTTGTCTAGAGTTTCCTGCACAGTGACAGGTCAGTTGCAGTACAGGGTTTCACCTGCCAATACCCTGCATGAGCTCTGGTCTACGTGCCTTTAACACATTACAAGCTTTGGCCACTCTACTCACACTTGACTTGAATTTCCTCCTTTGGTGATTATTTTTTCCTGCCAGGTTTGAAGTTGACAGCTTCCAATGTTTGATAGATTTTTGGTACATAAGTTTTCAAGCTTTTTATTTCCTTTAAAGTAGAAAACGGGGGATTTTTCATACTTGAAATCCAAGATTGCATGAATGACTTAGTTCAAACTTCTCCCAAAATATTGACTTTGGGTAAAGACCAAATCTGAATTTCAGGCTGGAGCACAAAAACAGGTTTGGACATTGTTGTTGTTTCTTCTCTTTGAAAAGAAGGAAAAAAGGAATCATGTAAGCAAAGGAAAGAGAAGCAGAAAGTGAAAGGAAAGGGAAGAGAGAAAGCAGGAGGTTTTCCATTTCACCATTCAAAGAATTAGCATCCAAATAATAAATTATATCCATGTGAACTTCCCTCATTCTATAGGAAACAGCAATGCCAAATTCTGAACCTTCTGAGCAAAATGTCACAGACTCAATATTCCCTATTGACACATGAATTGACTCTGGCTCCCTCCCTTCCCTGCTTTGCTATGCCTGCAGTCTCTCCCTAAATCACCACCACCACAATAGGGTCAAGTGTGGCCTCGGCTGCCTGTCACTAGGATAGAAAGGAGTTCTTTTCTATTGATTCTCCAAAGAAGCAATTATCAAGTAAAATGAAAATTTCATTTTCAATTTTCATAGGCCTACAGCCCTTGCTATCTGTATCTGATTCTGAAGTTCTATAAAGCCAAATATGATGTGTTCAGTGTAATCTATTTACTGTCCCTTACAAGGTTAACTATTACTGCATAAAATCACCCTAAATCTTATGGACTTTGAACAAAACAGTTTGCTATTTTTCACGATTCTGTGGGTTGATCCAGTTGTGTATACATCACTGGGTTTGGCTGGGGTAAGTTGTGTGTATACTAAATTAAGGTTGGCTGGGGGCATTGGGATTGTTAGAAGGCCCTAAATGGCTTCACTCACATAAATGGCAATTAGTGCTGGCTGTCAGCTGGGAGCTCAACTGGAGCTGCTGGTTGGAGGCCTCAGTTATCCAGTTTAGTTTTTCACATGGCTAATTGGGCTTCCTTGCAGCATGGTAGCTGGGTTCCATGAAGGGGTGTTCCAACAGGTGGATGCTGCAGTTCTCTTACATAAAGTACTTCTGCTCTGTTCTGTATGTTAAAGCCATCCACACAGTCAGTCCAGATAAAAGAGAAATAAAATGGCAAAGAAATACCATAAATGCACGTGGGGATGAAAGATACAATTGGTAGAAAGAAAAAGCCAATAGGAAGAGGTTACATTGAACAGCTAACTTCTAAGTGTTTAGATATGGATGGTACAGGATCAGACTCAGTGGTCCCTGGGGAAGGTTCAGTGAGTAGCTAAGAACTAAGCCCTTTGTAAAGAGCCCCATGAGGGTTCACAGCCTGCGAGGTGATCATATACATCCTTCCTCTAAGAATTCTGTCAGTCTCTTTAATTTTGGCCCAGTACACAATACACAACTTGACCCTGACGAAAGTAGTCATTACAGTTTCCTTCAAAATAAGTTGCCAAGCTCTAGGTCATGAGATCCTGGCCACAACTGATTGAACCAGGAGTCCAGGCCAGGGAAGCTGGACCTAAGGGAGACCAGCTGCCAATGAGAATGCCTAGTGTGAGACTCTGACCAATAGGATCACCTCTTATTGGATAGTATGAATCAACATACCCAGATCCTCACCCTTGGGAATTTTTAATACAAAGTGAATTAAGAGAGGGATTGAGAAGCAGAAAGATGTTCATGGTGAGGCACTGAGAGAGAGAAGCCCATCTGAAAAGTGACTGAGTCATGAGGGTGACCGAGTCATTGGAGTAGAAAAAAATTGATTTCAATTCTGTGGGGACAAGATGTTTGGGGCACCAGAGCAACCGTTGGGCCCAGTAGTGAACACATTGTGGTTTTCGCTGGGTCTGACCTCATCTTCCAGCACTCACCCTTACTCCCTATGCTTCTGCCCCACTAGCCTTCTTTGTGTTCCTAAAACTTGCCAAAGTTTTAGGAGCATTGCACCAGTACTTTCCTATGCCTGGAAAATTCTGCCCCCAGACCTACTCCCAGCTGGCTCCTTCGAAACTCTCAAGGCTTGGTTACAACGCTGCTTCCCAAGAAATCTTTCTGGACCATGCAATCTAAAGTAGCCTCACACCCTTCTCCCTATCCCTCTTTACCATGTCTCCAGATTCTTTTCTTCATAGCACTTACCACCATCTGAAACGACCTCATTCATTTATGCCCTTTGTTTCTTATCTATCAAACATGCAAGCTCCATGCAAGTAGGAACCTTATCTGCCTTGTTCACCGCTAGAGTCCTTACAGCCTAGAACACAGTCATCACACAGTTGGTGCTCAACAAATGTTTGTCCTGTGGATAACAGTGCACTTGCTGAGACAAAACAGCGCTCCTCACTTTTCTTGTGTATCCTTACAATGAATATGAATGCCCATTGTCAAAGTTCAACTGAGTATTCCCCTCCGTTCCTTACAAATGGAAAGAGTCTCACACCTACATTGGGGGTCCTAGAAACCTTCATGGCGGAAGACTTTGTGACGAGGGAACCATAGTGCCAAAGTCATAGACCCCATCAATGGGAAGCAGCCCTAAAAGGACATTTTAGGAAGGTTCCCTAAAAATAAAACAAAAACTATTCCCCCAAATAAAGGCAAACCTAAGGACATTTGCTCCCCTTTAATTAACATTATTACTTTCCATTCATTCCCAGCAAAGACAGTCAGAATGAGAAGACAGTCCGGATGAGAAGACAGTCTCGATGAGTCAAGTAATTTCTGCTTACTGGAAATTTTGAGACTCTTCCTTCTCTTAACAGCACTACTGCCCTCTCCTCACCACAAACATACATTTTAAGGTTATGCTTACATTTGGATTTGCAGGGCATATGCTAAAGGGGTATGCATACTTTATTTTTCATGCCTAGTCCTGTAAACCAGTGTTCCATGCCTGGGACATTTTATCCACTGTCTCTACAGGCACAGTAATTTTGAATGCCATAAGAAATATTTGAGACCTAAAAAAAATGATATTGTCTCTCAAATGGAATAAATATAATTCAATGTTTAAGGGCACGTTGAACATTAGATGATGTCAACTGCCACATCCATGTGCTTCCCGAGGAGGTGGAAGGACCTTTTACTGCACTTGGGATGGTGGAGACGCTGCCAAAGATAGCAGGCCCAGGGCTGCCCAGCATCCCAAAATGGCTCTCACACTATTTGATGTCCCTAAGTCATGACTGACATGGCCTCATCTATGCATGAATTTGTTTGTATGTGACACCCTTGCCACACAGACAAGGTCTAAAGAAGTGAACTGGCACGTACCTGATTTTTAGTTAGGGGATTCGTGTGTGAGCCATCACTAGGATTCCCAATTCCCTGGGACAGAACCAGTCTCGAGTACACTGCATCCTGCTTTGCCCATAAGTACACTTGCCCTTGTCGGATCCCATGTCATTGCTTGGGTTTGGAAAACATAGCCAAGTATAGAGAACAAAGGTCTAAGGGTATGGCTGGAGAAGGCACAGGGAGTAAAGGGGAGTCTCGGGTCAGTATTCCCTAACTGCCTCTCAGCTGCCTCCGTCGTCCCGCTCTCCTGCCTCCATGTGTCTCTGTTAAAGCAGCAATAGGGGAATAAAGACCCAGCAAGAGAGTCTTCTGGAAGTCTTGGGACTTAGGTTACAAAAGAGGTGAGGAAATGAGGACAGAGCCTGGCGAGAGGATGCAGAGGTTACAAACTTCCTTACACAATTAAACGGAGGTAGGAGGTTACTTAATGGGGAAAAAATCCTATCAGCCCCTCAGAGGTGAATTTTAACCTCCATTTGTGTGATAGATATAATTTTCCAAACAAAGTTGTGTCCCTGGGATTTCCTGCCAAATATTAATTTCCTTCCTCTGCATTGGAACTCTAGTATCTGGGCGTGTTGCAAAGCGTCTTCAATATGTGTTTAATATTGTAGAGGCAATCAAAGGATGTGAGGACTTGTAGCAAATCTAAAACAGCTTAAAATCAAGAGTTGTTGAAATTAAGAGCTTTGTGGTTGTCATGTTTTCTACTTTTTTTTTTTTTTTTTTACAGACTGTCATTCCAGACCATTTCAGAGTGAAGAGAAGTTATTCTATTTTTAAAGACCGCCAAAGTTGATTCTGCTGTCTTCACAACCTATTCTGGTGTCTACAAGCTCTCAGGGTTGGCAAGTTTTCCTTGGGATCTAACAAAATTCTGTCCATAGAAGCTCAGGCCAGCCAGCCAGCCATGGGAGCCAGAGGAAACTTCCAACACCCTAGATAAAAGCTACCTCAGATTTTCAAGACGGTCCATAAACCTTTGGAGCCATGATGATCCTAATTTCCACAGCCTCCTTTGGCATTTGGAGAGTTTGTTGCGGAAGCTCGGTGCTGCACTTCCCCTCATAGGGAGACCTCTTCACCCACCAGAGAGGAGGGAAGCCAACTCCAAACAGCGCCTCAGCCTTGCTGAGCTTAGAGGGTGAGGGCTGAGCGAGCCATTGTCCCGGCGCCCACGGAGGCCTGCCCGCTCACACCCTGGGCCTGCCAGCTGCTGTTGCCACCCCACCCCACTCAGCGCCCTCCCCTCCATGTCGAGGGACTGGCCCTCCCCTGCCCCAAGAATGCCTTCTGGCCTTCAAGGAATAGAGGCCAGAAGTGTCAAGGAAGCATGGCCTCACCCAAGAGGAAAAGGAAGCTCAAAAACCAGGCCAGAGGGTGAGGTGGTGCTGGGGCATAGGATGCATCTGGTCTTCACATTACTGAGGGAGGAAGGGAGAAAGGAAACCAAGTGCTGGTGGCCTGAAGGCTGCCCAGCCTCGGAGATTGATTCACACGTGCCTCTGATCGCCCTGACCGAGGTTCAAAACTGGCTTGAAAATCGCTTCCAGCTCACTTTCTGATTCCAATATAAAGGTAACACATGAAAGACAATGGAGATGATAACCAGGGAGACCCCTGAAAAACAAACATTTGTGCGTAAAAACTGTCTGTGTGGGGATAGACTGCCTGTACTGAAAGAGTAGCCTCGGCTGTATGCACAGTTTAGGCGTTCACGGATTCGCCCAAGCCTGCGGGGAGGAAGCGTTCCAGAATGAAAGTCATGCTAACTTGCACAGTTGTGGATAGAGAGCATTGATCCTAACGAGAGAGGTCTGGGTTCCACCCCAATCTCTGGGAAGGTGCCAGGAGCCTGTTTTCTAGGCTAGATCAGTGTTTCCACGGATGGATTCCTATTTTGTGCGGCACAATGTCATGTTCCCTCCGCATGTGGAGTAGCATCTTCTATGGTGAGCTGGCTTCAAAAGACAACTATAAGACAAAATGATTGCTCATGTAAACGTTTCCCTTTAAAACTTCTTAAATTACTGACATATACAGAAATACGCTCTATTATGAGAGGTGTTGGCAAGAGCTGAAACCCACTGAGGGGAAGCAGTCACATCCACCAATCTCTGCTCAGCCTAGGCATCCATCCCTTCATGGAGCCAAATCACCAACTCTATTAAAAGATTGTGGGATCCCAGCACTTTGGGAGGCCAAGGTGGGCAGATCACCTGAGATCAGGAGTTCAAGACCAGCCTGACCAACATGGTGAAACCCCGTCTCTACTACAAACACAAAATTAGCCAGGCGTGGTGGCACAAGCCTATAGTCCCAGCTACTCGGGAGGCTGAGGCAACAGAATCACTTGAACCCGGGAGGCGGAGGTTACAGTGAGTGGAGATTGCACCATTGCACTCCAGCCTGGGTGACAGAGTGAGACTCTGTCTCCAAAAAAAAAAAATTGTGGGTTTAATTTTTGTTTTGTTGTTTGTGAGAATTTCTTTTTTCTCTTTTTCTTTTCTTTTTCTTTGTTTTGCTAAACCCATAGAGTCATGTTTGCATAGGTTCGATATGCATATAATGCAACTCAGTCCTAAATATATTTTTTAAACATACGTTGATTTTTAAAATACATTATGGGTTCAGCTGCAGTGGCTCATGCCTGCAATCCCAGCACTTTGGGAGGCCAAGGTGGGAGGATTGCTTAAGACCAGGAGTAGGAGACTGGTCTGGGCCACATAGTGAGACCCCCATCTCTACAAAAAAAATTAGCTGGGCATACTGGTGCACACCGGTAGTCCCAGTTACTCAGGATCCTGAGGCAGGAGGATTGCTTGAGCCCAGGAGTTCAAGGCTTCGGTGAACTTTGGTTGTGACATTGCACTCCAGCCTGGGCTACACTGCCAGACCCCATCTCTTAAGAAAAAATAGATTATAGTAAATGTGACTGGAAACTCAGGAAAGTTTTTCTATGAATTTGTGTTTTATTTATTGTAACAACATTCATGCACATTTACAAAAGAAAGAAAAGATATACATGTGTGGTGAGATATGTGAATTATTCAGGCATAGATGATGCTAGATGCAGAGGGATTAGCTGGCCTCTGGCAGTGCAGCTGAGGTGGTCAAGTGGGAGCCAAATGAATAAAATGGTCTAAATAATGCACAGCTTGAAATCTTGATGCATCTGTGCTCTCAACAGAAGTCCATGCTCATTGCAACTCCATGTTTATACTTCAGCTTTCAACTCACATTTCAGAAAACTAATTTTGAACAAGGGAGATTGAGATTATTTTGATTTAGCCTCTGATTTTTATCATACTTTATTTGTTAGTTGTCATTTTCAGGGTGCTTGTGTGCATTATTACCTGTGGGTCTCAAAACACCCCTAGGAGGTAGAAAAAATGAGTATGTCGCCCATTTGTCAGATTCAGAAACTAAGTCTCCAAAATCCAAGAGTCTCATCTGAGATCACACAAGCTAAATGTTAGAGTTGGAACCAGAATCCAACTCTTCAGATTTAATGTCTGCCTAGATTCAAACAATTCTTTTTGACTTAAAAATTTTAAACATCACTATGGTTACCTGGAAAGGTTTGTTTAATTTTTGTCTAAAACAGAGGAACGCTTTACATGACTATTGAACTTCCCTTCCAGCCCTAGAATAAGTATTTAAATTCTCTACCCAGAGTTCTAGATGGGTGCTGTGTACTGGACCCTGTTCGTCTGCCCCCCTCTGGTGGTCATTAAACAAATAACAGATCCTAGAACAACTCCTAGGGCAATGGTTGCTTTCTCTTTCGTCAATCATTCATTCATGCAAACAGCACCTGGTATGTTCCAGGCTCTGCACGAGGACATACACAAATAAACAAGATAGAGTGCTGCCCTCAAGGTTGGCAGAGAAACAAGTGAATAGATGATTATAAAATACTAGGACAAATGTCAATGCAGGGTATGCAGACAATGCTGAGAGCGTACAAAGGATGTCTGGAATGGCCCTGTGGGGGAAGGGCAGATATTAAATAGTTAGGAAGGGCAGGCAGTACCCAGGCTGAGTTCTGAAGGAGAGATAGGAGTCAGGGATGGAAGGAAGCATTAGGAATTCAGGGAGATGCCAGGATGCTAGTTCAAGATGGTGGAATTCAGATCACAGGTTTTAAGGGGGCAGAGCAAGAAGTGGGGTCAGGGACATTGGTTGGGCCAGATTAGGAAAGGCTTTTTATGTCACGGTAGCATTTGAGCTGGTATCCACTAGTCTAGTGTCTCCAAACTTTTTTTATCTTGTTCCCCATCAATAAAAATATCTGCAGATGCATCCCTAATTTGTGGGTATTTATTCCTTTATACGTGTTATACCCAGGCTGTATAGCATAATGGTTAATTCATGGGCTCTGGAGCTAGACTGACTAGGCCCAAATTCTTCTCTAAAAAGAACTTAGGACAATGCTTGGTACATAGTAAGTGTTATATGTTAGCTAGTATTATTGCAGAATTATCCTATTTGGTGCTATTATAAAGGTAGGGTTGGGAATTACACCTTGCAGTGGCTTCACCTACTCCCAGAAAGTCTATTTAATATAAATATACTTCAAAATATCAAGAACTACTCTAGTCTTCAAAATCTCAACCAGAGGAACAGACCACTCTCAACCCTCTCACCTACCCACCCACCAAAGAGCAAAGTAGCTCTCTCATCTCCTGATTGTACTTATGGCAAAACTCATCCACGCAGAGGATTCCTCCATTTAACTCAAAGCAATAAGGTGAGGCCTGGGGTGGGGCTTGAGAATCTGCACTCCTAGTAAGCTCCCAGGTGATGCCGATGCTGCCAGCCCAAATTCCACGCTTTGGAATTTTAAAAGGAAAATATAAATATCTAATAAACTGTTGTTTTAGAATATGTTATTTTACAATAGACATTGAGAAACACAAGAGGGGGTCAGGGAGTGGTAAGGGCGGAAAACTATCCTCCTGGGTACTATGCACACTACCTGAGTGACAGGTTCAGTTGTACTCCAAACCTCAGCATCATGCAATATACCTTTGTAACAAACCTGCAAATGTGCCCCGTGAACCTATCATAAAAATGTTTTCGTGTTCATGTTAATTATTAGGGCACAGCATATTTGTGTTCTCACTTTTTAAAAAATGTGTTTTAGCAAAGGTAAATATGCTTTATATTAAAATAATCTTTAACACTGTGATGTTGCTGTCTGCAGTTCTAGGTCTAAATTCAGATTATTCCAGTACTTGGCTTTGAAATAACTGAAAAGGGGCTTCGCCAGTATGCATAGATAGCAAATGAAAGAAGTGCTTCATGGGCTATGCCTAAAAATAGTGACAATCATTTTCAGCCTCATTCACCAATTTTGCAGAGGTCTTTGTTAAAATTTAGCTAATAATTTCCATTTTTCCTGATGTCAATCAGTTGTACTTACAAAATAATTAGAAGCTTTTATCTTTTCACATTACTAAAAAACTAGTTATTTTAGAAGATTTTTTATAAGGTTAGAATATTCTGTTTCCAAGTTTTTAAAGTAAACAGATACGATAGTTTTTATAGATGGCCTGCTTACGTCATTTTCAGTCTCAAAATCACATAACTCTGGAGACACTTTCACTCTTCATTCTCATCATACTCTCCTCAAAGTATGAGTTTATTTAAAAGGCCGTTGTTTTTGCACACTTGTTACAATATACCCTTTGCCTTGAAAAGATGAGTGTATTTATTTTTTCCAAATATCTTTTAGGTACATTTTATCGACACCACTTTCATCACAGAAAAGGTCAGCAAACCTGGAACATTTTCTATTTATAAAAGAAAAATTCATGACATATTTAAGTTTGATAACTCTTTTAAGTACTTTGTCACAGGAAACCCTTTTTGCCTCACCTAGTATTGACTTTTAGATAAGCTGTATTTCTCATCCTCATTTATTCTACTTCTAACTAGGGAGCTATAATTTGCTCTTCTCCTCATTTTGCTGAAAAAATACCTACACATACACCACACATACATGCACACACATACACCACTACCACCACACCACATATATACATACACACATACAGTTGAAATACATATCACTCCTGCTAGCATAATTTTAATCCGGCAGTGTGCTGTTACGTTAAAAACCAACTCTCTGAAAAGAAGACAAGGTCTTGATTTGTAGCATTTGCCAACTTGCATGGTCCAAATATTCCCACCATGGTGAATTTTAAGCTACTAACATGATGTCACTGATCACAGAGTTGGGAAGATAAACACGGCAGCACACCATTATGTAACATGCCCATGATGCAGATACAATAGATGTAAATGACCTCAAAAGCATACACAATAGCAAAATGTAACAAAATAATTAGGAAGCGATTAGATGTTTTAAGAAAGTGTTACTTGTGTTTTTAAAATAATTTGTGAGTTTATGTAATCTGATTTTTAATAATGGCTATGTTTATCAATCAGCTCACAAAGTTCCTAAAAATGTAGTAATATATTCTCATGACCCAGTTGAGCCAGCTGCACATGCCACTTTGACATTATTTTGCTAAAATAGCAGAGCCATGTGTGTCTGCGGATGTGTCAGAGAGCATTACAAACAATGCTTACTTCTGAAGAAAACATTTTTTTAGACACACTTTTTAATGGCTTTTTTTAATATAATGAGTTTTTGAAGTAAAATATTTTTCTTAAAAGAATAAGTCAAGCTCTGACAAAAATGTTGATAATTTGTTTGGAATTTGCCAGATATTTGTAAATTTTCAGAATAATCAATATATTTTTAAAACTGACTTCCAAGCTACAAATGAGTATGTCTTTCCATGTATTCAAGTTTTCTCTTTACCTCTCAATAAAGTTTTATGCTGGTCCTTTTTAAGTATGCTGCTGGATAATACATAATTCTGCTTCCCATGGCAAATACAATGTATTTTCCAGATTGGCCGTTGATCTTTTTTTTTTTTTTTTTTGAGACAGAGTCTCTTCTGTTGCCCAGGCTGGAGTGCAGTGGCGCGATCTCGGCTCACAACAAGCTCCGCCTCCCAGGTTCAGGCCATTCTCCTGCTTCAGCCTCCTGAGTAGCTGGGACTACAGGCATCCTCTGCCACGCATGCCTAATTTTTTGAATTTTTTAATAGAAACGGGATTTCACCATGTATTAGCCAGGATGGTCTCGATCTCCTGACCTCGTGATCTGCCTGCCTCGGCCTCCTAAAGTGCAGGGATTACAGGTGTGAGCCACCGTGCCTGGCTGGCTGTTGATCTTATATATAAATAATATTGGGTTGTTTTGTTTTTTGGCGGGGGGGCTGAGCGGGGGGACTGAGTCTCACTCTGTCACGCAGGCTGGAGTGCAGTGGCACGATCTCCACTCACTGCAACCTCTGCTTCCTGGGTTTAAGTGATTCTCCTGCCTCAGCCTCCCAAGTAGCTGGGATTACAGGCACTGGCCACCACGCCCATCTAATTTTTGTATTTTTAGTAGAGATGGGGTTTCACCATGTTGGTCAGCCTGATCTCGAACTCCTGACCTTGTGATCCACCCACCTTGGCCTCCTAAAGTTCTGGGATTACAGGCGTGAGCCACTGTGCCTGGCCTATTACTTTAAAAAATATATATATTATATGTTGACAGCTTACTGGAAGATATTCTTTGACTTTTAAAGTGTGTAGCAGGGCTGGAGAAACTTAAGCAGCTCCAGAGTCAGATGGCTCAGGTTGGATCCTGGCTCCACACCTCACCAGTCACTGCCTTCTTCACCTTTCTGGAACTTAATTTCCTTTTCTATAAAATAGAAACAATAATAAATGGACATCACAGGATTCTTGTGAGGGTGAAATGAGATCATGCCTATGAAGCACTTAGCAGAGGGCCTGGCAGGCAGGAAGCACTGGTATATGCAAGTAATTTTTTATTGTTGAGCCTCTTGGGTTTGTCATATAGATTATCACATCTGTAAATGTTATAATCCTTCTTAACAACATTGACATCTCCTCTCTCTCTCTCTCTCAACTAAGATTAGTGGATTCTTTTTCTTTTCCTGTTGAACTGAGGTGGCCAAAATTTTGAAAACAGTGTTAAATAATAATCATGTTATTGACTCCCAAGCCTGTTGCCTGTGACTTTATTAGATAATGCTTTACCCTTTCTCTGTGAAATATGATGACCATCATCATTTTAAGAAAGGTATTCCTGATACTATTTGCTTTAAAAGTTTTTTATCTTCCTTATTTACTAAGATGTTATTCAAGGAATAAGTAGAAGGTAGAAAATGTTCTGCAATCTATCAAGTGTAAGTTTTTTTCTCTTTTGACTATTGATGGGATGAATTATAATATGTTTTACATGGTTCTTTATCATTTAGTTACACAAATATTATTTGAGGTTATCCTACTTGTAAAAATGTTAAACAATACAGAGCTATATACAAAAGATAAAAGTTCTAGATCTAAGATGCTCGACTAGATGCAGACAAGAAGAGCATCTCCCACTGAGAGTGCAGATCGTCAAGAAGATGGGCCCACTCTGAGTTAAATAGGTGAGGCATGGCCCACTCTTGCCACAGACCTCTGGGATCCTAGCTGCAGGAGACTCCACCGTGCCCACAGACATTTGAGCTGGCAGGGAGAGCTGCTTGGAGAGGGGGCAGGGATGGAACTCCTGCCTAGGTGGAGCCCAGAGAATTTGGCCTGGGAACAGCTGCAGTGGAGCATGGCCAGGGATGCCCAATGCTCGCCACACTCCTCTAAGCAGGCTTTGCCCTTTATTGGCTGTTGGACCTGGACAGAGCAGGGCTATCTTGCCCGTGGGACTGGGCCAGTCTGGTCTTAGCACCCCCCCAACCCCCATCTACTGGCCTCCCTTGGGATCCCTACGTGGCCTTGCCTGCTTGCAGCACAGCCTTGGGGCCCAACCTGGGTACTACCTGGCAGCCACTGCCAGAGCTCCTTCATCAGCAGACTCTGCCTAACCATTGGAGAACATCTCTTCAGACAGGCCCCCACCAGCACGCACTTGCCTACAGCCTCCCCTCACCACTTTGTTGGTATGCACTTGTCCACAGCCTCCTGCCACTGCTTTTCCAGTGTGCACACACACGTGGACCTTGCCACTGCTGCCCTCCCACCACTGACATACATGTGTGAACCCCACCACACTGCCACCACCAGTGCATGTGCACACACACGGACCCCACCACACTGTCAACCGCCACCACCAGCACACACACACGCACGGACCCCACCACACTGCCACCCCACCTCCGCCAGTACACACACATGCACAGACCCCACACTGCCACCCCACCACCGCCAGTACTTACGCACACATGCACGGACCCCACCACAGTCACCCCACCACTGCCAGTACACACACCTGCACAGACTCCAGTGCACTGCTGCCACTGCTGTGCACGTGCAAGCACAGACCCCACTGTTACTGCCCCCAACAAAGTGCTTTTTCTGGCATCCCCGATCAGTGTTGTTGCGAGCAGACCAGGAATATCTCAGTCCCTCCAGTGGAGTATATTTCTAACCTCGAGGTGCCAGAGAATAAAGCTATGGGCCTGGACCCAGTCCCCAAGGGTTACAGCATGCAGCTCAGGAGTGCTGAGCTGAGTCTTAGCCCCCTAAAATCATCCAGAAATGAAGCCAGTTGACTAAACCCAACTTATATCACAGTCAAACCTTCAAGGCATCAAATAATATAAAAGCAAAAAGCCCCATCCAAAGGATAGCAATTTCAAAGATTAAAAGAACATCAGCCCACACCGATGAGAAAGAACCAGTCCAAGAACTCTGGCAACTCAGAAAGCCAGAATGTCTTCTTACCTCCAAACAATCACCCTTGCTTCCTAGCAATGGTTTCTAAGGCTGAAATGGCTGAAATGACAGACACAGAATTCAGAATCTGGATGACAATGAAGATCATTGAGATTCAGGAGAAAGTTGAAACCCAATCCAAGGAATCTAAGGAATCCAGTAAAATGATGCAAGAGCTGAAAGATAAAATAGCCATTTTAAGAAAGAACCAAACTGATTTGAGCTGAAAAAATCACTACAAGAATTTCATAATACAATGAGAAGTATTAACAGCAGAATAGGCCAAGCTGAGAAAAGAATTGCAGAGCTCAAAATCCAGTTCTTCAAATCAACTCAGTCAGACAAAAATGAAGAATAAACAATTTTTTAAAATGACCAGGCTGGGTGCAATGACTCACGTCTGTAATCCCAACACTTTGGAAGGTCAAAGTGGGTGGATCACCTGAGGTCAGGAGTTCGAGACCAGCCTAGCCAACATGGTGAAAGCCTGTTTCTACTAAAAATACAAAAATTAGCTGGGCATGTTGGCACACACCTGTAATCCCAACTACTTGGGAGGCTGAGGCAGGAGAATCACTTGAATCCGAGAGGCAGACGCTGCAGTGAGCAGAGATCATGCCATTGCACTCCAGCCTGGGCAACAAGAGTGAAATTCCACCTCAAAATAAATAAATAAATAAATAAATAGAATGACCAAAAACCTCTGAGAAATATGGCACTATGTAAAGAGAGCAAATCTACAACTCATTGATGTCCCCGAAAGAGAAGAGAGAGCAAGTAAATTGGAAAACATATTTGAGGATATTGTCCCCCAAAATTTCCCCAACCTTGCTACAGATGTCAACGTTTAAATTTAGGAAATTCAGAGAACTCCTGTGAGATACTATACAAGATAACCACCCCCAAGACACAGTCATCAGATTCTCCAAGGTCAATGCCAAAGAAAAACTATTAAAGGTAGTTAAAGAGAAGGGGCAATTATGCACAAAGAGAACCCCATCAGGCTAACAGTAAACCTTTCAGCAGAAACTTTAAAAGCCAGAAGAGACTAAAGGTCTATATTCAGCACTCTAAAGAAAAGAAATTCCAACCAAGAATTTCATATCCACCCAAACTAAGCTTCATAAGCAAAGGAAAAATAAAATCATTTTCAGACAAGCAAATGCTAAGGGAATTTGCCACCACCAGGCCTGTCATATAAGAGGTCCTTAAATGAGTGGTAAATATGGAAACAAAAGATTGTTACTGGCCACCACAAAAACATACTTCAGTACATGAACCACTGACACTATAAAGCAATTACACAATCAAGTCTGCGTAACAAACAGCCAACAACACAATGACAGGATCAAATCCATACGTATCAGTATTAACCTTGAATGTAAATGCGCTAAACACTCCCACTGAAAAGGCACACAGTGGCAAGCTGGAGAAAGAAGCAAGACCCAACTTGATGCTATCTACAAGAGATCCATCTCACATACAATGACACTCATAGGCTCAAAGTAAAGGGATGCAGAAAAATCTATTAAGCCAATGGAAAACAGAAAAAAACAAGGGTTGCTATTCTAATTTCAGACAAAGCAGACTTTAAACCAACAATTATCAAAAAAGACAAAGAAGGGCATTGCCTGATGGTAAAGAGCTCAATTCATTAAGAAGACCTAACTATCCTAAATATATATGCACCTATGCACCCAACACAGGAGCATCTAGATTTAAAAAGGAAATTCTTAGGGACATATGAAGAGACTTAGATAACCATACAATAATAGTGGAAGACTTCAATACCTTACTGACAGTATTAGACAAATCACTGAGGCAAGAAACTAGCAGATATATTTAGGGCCTGAACTTAACATTTGACCAAATAGGTCTAACAGACATCTACAGAACTCTCCACCCCAAAACAACAGAATATACATTCTTTTCTTTTTTTTTTTTTTTTTTGAGACGGAGTCTCACTGTGTCGCCCAGGCTGCCAGGCTGGAGTGCAGTGGCGCAATCTCGGCTCACTGCAAGCTCCGCCTCCCGGGTTTACGCCATTCTTCCGCCTCAGCCTCCGAGTAGCTGGGACTACAGGCGCCCACCACCTCGCCCGGCTAGTTTTTTGTATTTTTAGTAGAGACGGGGTTTCACCATGTTAGCCAGGATGGTCTTGATCTCCTGACCTCGTGATCCACCCGCCTCGGCCTCCGGATTACAGGCTTGAGCCACTGCGCCCGGCCTATACATTCTTTTCAACCATACACAGCACATAATCTAAAACTGACCACACAATCAGACATAAAACAATCCTCATACCAAACACACTCTTGAATCACAATGCAATAAAAACAGAAACCAATCCTAAGAACATCTCTCAAAACCACACAATTACGTGGAAATTAAATAACCTGTTCCTCCATGAGTTTTGGGTAAACAATAAAATTAAGAAAGAAATAAATTCTTTGAAACTAATGAAAACAAAGTTACAACACACCAGAATCGCTTGGCAGTAGGTAAAACAGTGTTAACAAGAAAGTTTATAGCACTGAACACCCACACAGAAAGGTTAGAAAGATCTTGAATTAACAACCTAACACCACAGTCAGAGGAACTAAGAAAACATGAACAAATCAACAGCAGAGCTAACAAAAGAAAGAAAATAACCAAAATCAGAGCTGAACAAATAAAATTGACATGTGAAAAATCATACAAATGAGTAATCAAACCAAAAGTTACATTTTGAAAGAATAAATAAGATAGACCACTAGCTAGACTAATAAAGAAAAAAAAAGAAGATCCAAATAAACATATGGAAATGTAGAAATGACATATAGAAATGACATATAGAAATGACAAAGAAAACATTACCATCAATCCCACAGAAATACAAGAAAACCCTCAGACTATCATGAATACCTACCTGTATGCACACAAACTGGAAAATCTAGAATAAATAGATAAACATACAGTCTTCCCAAATTGAACCAGGAAGAACTGAAACCATGAATAGATAAATAATGAGTTCTAATATTGAATCAGTAATAAAAAGCCTACCAACCAGAAAAAGCCCTGGACCAGATGAATTCACAGCCAAATTCTACCAGATATATAAAGAAGAGCTGGTGCCAATCCTACTGAAACTATTCCCCCAAAAATCTAGGAGGATGGACTCCTCCCTAACTCATACTATGAGGCCAGCATCATTATGATATTAAAACCTGAGACACAATGAAAAAAGAAAATATAGGCCAATATTTCTGATGAACATAGATGCGGAAATCCTTAACAAAATATTAGCAAAACAAATCCAGCAGCACATCAAAAAGCTAATCCACTACAATCAAATACGCTTTATTCCTGGGATACAAGGTTGGTTTAACATATGCACATCAATAAATGTGACTCATCACATAAACTGAACTAAAAACAAAAATCACATGATATCTCAATAGATGCAGAAAAGGCTTTCAATAAAATTCAACAGCCCTTCAGGTTAAAAACCTTTAACAAAGTAGGCATCAAGGAACATACTGCAATATAATAAGAGCCATCCATGACAAATTTACCATCAACATCACACCAAATAGACAAAAGCTGGAGGCATTCCCCTTGAGAACCGGAACAAGACAAAAATGCCCTCTTTCACCTCTCCTATTTAACATAGTATTGGAAGTCCTAGTCAGAGCAATGAGGCAAGAGAAAGAAATAAAACACATCCAAATAGAAAATGAGAAAGTTAAACTATCTTTCTTCAAAGACGATACAATTTTATACCTAGAAAATCCCATTGTCTCTGCCCAAAGGCTCCTAGATCTGATAAACAACTTCAGCAAAGTTTCAGCATATAAAATCTATGTATGAAAATCAGTAGTATTTCTAAACACCAATAACATCCAGGCTGAGACCCAAATCAAGAATGCAATATCATTCACAATAGCCTCAAAAAAAAAAAAAATACTTAGGAATATAGCTAACCAGGGACGCAAAAGATCTCTACAGTGAGAATTACAAAACGCAGCTGAAAGAAATCACAGATGACACAAATAAATGGAAAGACATTCCATGCCCATGGATAGGAAGAATCAACATTGTTAAAATGGCCATACTGCCCAAAGCAGTTAACAGACTTAATGCTATTCCTATCAAACTACCAACATTTTACACAGAATTAGAAAAAAAAAAAACTATTCTAAAATTCATATGGAACAAAAAATAGCCTGAATAACCAAAGCAATTCTAACCAAAAAGAACAAAGCTGGAGGTATCACACTACCCAACTTCAGACTATACTACAAGGCTACAGTAAGCAAAACAGCATGGTACTGGTACAAAACCAGACACAGACCAAGGGAACAGAATAGAGAACCCAGAAATAAAGTTGCACACCTACAATTATCTGATCTTTGACAAAGTCAACAAAAGAAATGAGGAAAAGACTCCCTTTTCAATAAATAGTGCCAGAATAGCTGGCTATCCACAAGCAGAAGATAAAAACTGGACCCCTACCATTCACCACATACAAAAATTAACTGAAGGTGGATTAAAGACTTAAATGTAAAACATAAAACTGTAAAACTCCTAGAAGAAAACTTAGGAAATACTCTTCTACACATTGGCTTAAGAAAAAAAAATTACGATGAAGACCCCAAAAGCAAATGTAATGAAATAAAAAGTATACAAATGGAATCTAATTAAACTAAAGAGTTTCTTCACAGCAAAAGAAACTCTCAACAGAGCAAACGGACAACCTACAGAATGCGAGAAAATATTTGGAAACTATGGATCTTACAAAGGTCTAATATAAAGAATCTAGAAGAAACTTAAACAAATTGGCATGTAAAAAACAACCCCATTTAAACATGGGCAAACATGGACATGAGCAGATACCTCTCAAAAGAAGATATACATACAGCCAATGAGCGTATGAAAAAATGCTCAACATCACTAATCATTAGAGAAGTGCAAATCAAAACCACAATGAGATACCATCTCACATCAATCAGATTGGTTATTATTAAAGAGTCCAAAAATAACAGACACTGGTGAGGCTGCAGAGAAAAGGGAATGTTTATACACTACTGGTGGAAATTTAAATTAGTTTAGCCCCTGTTGAAAGCAGTTTGAAGCTTCTCAAAGAACTTAAAACAGATCTACCATTCTACCCAGTAATCTCACTACTGAGTATATAACCAAAGACATATACCCAAAGGCATATAAATCATTCTAACACAAAGACACATGCACATGTATGTTCATTGCCAACACTGTCACAATAGCAGAGACATGGAATTAACCTAGGTGTCCATCAACGGTGGACTGGATAAAGAAAATGTGGTACATACATACCTTGAAATATTACACAGCCATTTAAAAAAAAAAAAGAACGAAATCACGTCCTTTGCAGCAACATGGATGGAGCTGGAGGCCATTATCCTAAGCAAATTAATGCAGGAACAGAAAAGCAAATACTGTCTGTTCTCACCTGTAAATGGGAGCTAAACATTGAGTACACATGGACACAAAGAAGGGAACATCAGAGACTGGAGCCTACTTGAGGGTGAAAAGTGGGAGGAGGGTGAGGATCAAAAAACTACCTATCAGGTGCTATACTCATTACCTGGGTGGTGAACTCATCTGTACACCACACCCTCACAACATGCAATTTATCCATGTAACAAACCTGCACATGTACCCCTTAAACCTAAAATAAAAGTTGGAAAGAAAAAAAAGTAGCATTGTATTTTTTAAAAAAAAGTCCCATCTCTTTGGCCCCCACTACTATCTCCATTGATCCCATTCTCATCTCTCAAGTTGTCTTTTATAAACAGATCTTCTTTATATTCAGTTACCTTTACATGTGTAGATATATAAATATATAGCTCTATTTTATAACTTTAATAGGATCATTCTATGATTTAGCTCACAAATTTAGTTTGTTTTTTTTTTTTTTAAAAAAAAATAACGTAATATATCAGAGCTTTTCCTGTTTCAGTACATAGAGAGTAACAGTTTTTTTAAACTGCTACCATGTATTCTTAAATTTGGTGGTAACACTGTGATTTAATCATTCTTTTACTGATGAATATTTAGACTGTTTCTCTTTTTTTGTATTACCAAGAAAAAATGTTGCAGTAAAAACATTCTTGTAGTAACATCTTGTGCCCATAATTTTTTAGAATACAGATAACTGTAAGAGGAATTGCTAAGTCACACATTAGATGCATTTCTAAATTTGATAGATTGTGCCAAATTATCCTCCCCAAAAGCTGTATCAATTTATTTCCCCACCTACAATGTTTGAGATTTTTCTATTATTGAACTATGCCTGCATTCTTAGGAAAACCCCGATATCACATTGTTCTTTTGTTGTTCTATTGATTTTGATTTGTTAGTATTTTACTTGGGATTCTTGGAACCATATTCACATCTGCGATTTTAGTAGATTTCTGCCACAAGTTTTGATACCAATTTACGCTACTTTGGCAAAATTAAGTGAATCATGCTCCATTTTTTCCTATGCTCTGAAACAGTCTAAGCTACATAGCAATTATGTGCTCCATGAAGTTCTCATGAAATTAGCTTGTAAAATCTAGACACATTTTGGGAGAGCTTTGACAACTTTTAAATTTTCTTCTAAGATCATCAGTATGTTTATATTCTCTTCTCTAATAAATTTTGTTTATGTTTTATTAGGAAATCACTCATTTTACCCAGATTTCACAACTTTTAGCACAGAGTTCAACATAATCTACAAAATAAAACCTGTAAATCTCCCCTTTACTTGTCATTATATTCTGTCCTCATTTCAATTGTTTGTTTTTTCCTCTTGTTTATCTTGACTAGCTTTGCAGATGTTTCTCTTTTTTAAATTTTTTCCTGGTATTTTAAAGAACTATCTCTTTGGTTTATTTTTCGAATTCATTTATCTTCTCTCCTCTAACCACTCATTTCCGCTTTAGTTTTAATCAAATTCTTCTATTTTCCCAGTCATATTCTCTTGGCTCTCTTTTTAACTTCTAGTTGAAAATTTCTATTCTTTTTTCTTGTCTAATTATAAAAGCCCTTAAAACCTCTAGTTGTTCTGTGTGTACAACCTTGGCCTTCTCATTTATATAATGTTCTTGTTGTCATTGTTTCTGTATAATCTGTAATTATAGTTTTGATTTCTCTTTAAAAGTTATGTAGGAGTGTGTTGGGCTTTTATTATTTTTAAAGTTTTGGCATTAATGCTCAGTTTCTCTGCACTGTGTTCCAAGATTATGGCCTGCATGATTTCTTGTCCTTGGAACGTATTAAAATTTTTCTTGTGGCTTAATAACTGATCACTGTTATTAAACATTTCATGGACCTGAGAGAGAAGATAAATTCATTTCAGAGAACAAAGTGTGAAGTGTATCTGGAGTTGGGAAAAATATTTTGATATAAACTGATTCAAGTAAGTCAATTGCTGAATGGAATTTTTAACTCACAGCACACGTAAAGCATTTTTTATTGAAAAGGACAGACTTCGTTGAGATTTTAGCAGAAGGCAAAGGAGAAAGACAAGGGTGAAGAAGAGGAGGCAGGGAGAAAGAAGAGAGGAAGGAAGTCAGTTTGCTTAGAATTCCAGAAACTAGGATTTAAATATCATCAGCCAATCTTAAAGGACTACCCACAGAGATTTGTACTATGAACTACAGACTTCAGAGGACCCAAAAAATGATGTAAAGGCCATTTTTCATACTCAAAGAAATAGTGCATAAGGCAGGAAGAAGACTTGGAGAAAGGTAAGAAGTTTAGATGCAGGTGAGTGTTTCTGAATGGGGGCTCTGGTCCTGCTCCCTCCTAATGTTGAAACTTGGAAAGGGGAAGGAAGGACTTAGGTTTAAGGATCTGAAGAAAGCCCTGCCTCTCCCCTGGAGCCCTAGGAGGAAGAAAACCCTCCAAGTGTCCTATGCCAACATGAAGTAACAAGCATGGAGTAGAAACAGTGGCCGGGCTGACCTAGACAAAGAGAGGACCCACTGTTTCTCAGATGACAGCTGAGAGGGAGCGGAAGAGTTCACCAGGGTAAGGGGCACAGCGATCTGAACTGGAGGGCTCAAGTCACAGACAGACCTCAAGGGATCCGCCAGAACTGAGGAGAAGCCCAAAACTCCCAGAGACCCTTAGGCACAGGTCAAGCCAAGAAAATAGACCAGCTGTGACCTCTGGCCACCAAGGAAAGAGACCACTACCAGAGGCCAAGCGGGACAAGACTGTTCAGCAGAGGCCAGCCTTGTTTCGTGCAGCCCACAGACAAAATACCCATCCCTAAGGCCATGAGGTCATCCGAACCTCTTAAACCCAAAGAAACCCAGAGGAATAGGAGAACAACCCTGAAAGATGCAAATTTTCTTCACATTTTTCATACCTCTGAAATGGGGCTAAGAATCACAATCAGTGGCCTCTTACAGTAGCATTTAGTTGGCCAGTTTGTACTGGTGATATCATAGCCATTGTCTATTTAATGTGGAAGGTCAAACGTATCAGTTTCAAAACTTGCCAGATGAGCAGGTGTCAGCAAATTTGGATAAAATTCCAAAGCAATAAAGAAGCAGTCATTACCTTTAGGAATAAAATGGTTGTAGGGAGGGGTGAGAGAAGCAGTCAATCAAACATTCCCCAAACAGGAGTCAAAAGTAGGTGTTACAGATTGGGCTTCCCAGGAAGCAGACTCTGAAATGGATATAACTATGCCAGAGGTTTATTAGGGGATGCTCTTAGGTTCACCACTGGTGGAAGGAAGCAGGATTGGACAGAGGAAAAAACTGAGTTGTGACACAGTCACAGTAAAGGCCTCAGCCCAACCCATGAGGCACTCTGAAGCTGGGATGATCCTTTCCACTAGTTCCTATTTGGGACAAGGGACCAGGCCTTTATACCCATGTGTTGGCCAGTTTTGGGAAGGAAGCACAACCTTGGATGAGGTGGCCCTCTTCAAAGGGCCCTCTTCAAAGGTCCAGTCTCCAAAGGGGTCTGACAGGTAAAGGCTCCCTGCCAGCAGCAGTCCCAGCATCAGAGAGAATGCACGCTTCATTGCTGAAGGAGAATCTGGGTGGCACATGATAGCTCCCACCACAGAAGGCTGGCAGCACCTCACTGAAAATCCAGCTTAATAAGAACACAGAACCAATGGCCTTTAGGTTTTTTAATGGATTGTTTAAAGAAATGCTGAGCCACCAAACCTTCTGATGGCAAGGAGGATAACATTATGTAGAAAAGACAACATGAATGACACAGTAAAAAGGTGTTCGGAACAATGGGACTCTGAATGTGGAGGAGTCTTAGAAATCTTTAACCAATATATTTTGCTTATATTTCTCTTTGTCCATATGCGTGAGAGCTGTATATGAAAAACATTCTGTGACTAATCGTGTCTAAAAGAGTTTTTTTAATAAATATGAAAATTATAAGTGATTTTAAAAAGCACAAGAAATCTGAGATTTTCTTCCAAGCTTCTGATACCTACCCCTTTTGCAAGTTCTGAGGCTTGATGTCCACATGTGTACAGGCAACAACAACTACATCATGATGGCAACCACTTTATGACCACCACCCATCGCAATTCACATCACCATATTTAGAATATTAAAATGTGAAAAAATGTGTCTTATACATTAATGAAACACAGTACCTATACAGCAACCTATATAAAGTTCCACCTTAAAATTAATGACAACCTTAGATTTCTGTAAAGTTTTTCATGAAGTATAAACTTTGTGCATACAGAAAAGTGTACATATCATTAGCATGTGGATCAGTAAACTTTCAAAATTCAACCCGTATGTAATCAACCACTCAGACCAAGAAACAGAACATGAGAGCACCCAGAATCCCCATCATGGCCACTTTTAATCACAACGTCCCATAACCATTCTCCTGGCTCCTCACAGCACAGATTCGTTTTTCCTGGATTATAACTTTATGGTAATGGAGTTGTACAATGTGGACTCTTTTGAGTCTGGTTTAATTTGAGGGTCAACATTACATGTGAGATTCAGCCACATTTTTGCATATGTTTGTAGTTTGTTTGTTCTGGTTGTTTTAATGTATTCTGTTCTGTGAATATACCACAATTTATCCATTCTACTATTGGTAGACATTTGGATACTTTGCAGTTTTTTTTACTACAGTTGATCCTTAAAGAATACACGTTTAAACTGCAGAGATTCACTTTTTTTTTCCAATAAATGTTACGTTGAGTGTGTCTGCCTCCCATTCCACCTCCTGCACCTCTTCCACCTTTGCCTCCCCTGAGACAGCAAGACCAGTCCCTCTTCTTTCTCCTCTTCCTCAGAGAATAAAGATGAAGGCCTTTCTGATGGTGGCCTTCCATTTCATGAATAGGAACCATTTTCTCCTCCTTATGATTTTCTTTCTTTTTTTTTTTTTTGAGACAGTCTCGCTCTGTCGCCCGGGCTGGAGTGCAGTGGATCTCAGCTCACTGCAAGCTCTGCCTCCCGGGTTTACGCCATTCCTTATGATTTTCTTAATGACATTATCTTTCCTCTAGCTTATGTTATTGTAAGAATACAGTGTATGATAAACATAACATAAAAAGGCCAGGCACGGTGGCTCACGCCTGTAATCCCCGCACTTTGGAAGGCCGAGGCAGGCGGATCACAAGGTCAGGAGATCGAGATCATCCTGGCTAACACAGTGAAACCCCGTCTCTACTAAAAATAGAAAAATCAGCCGGGCGTGGTGGCGGGCGCCTGTACACCTACTTGGGATGCTGAGGCAGGAGAATGGCGTGAACCCGGGAGGCAGAGCTTGCAATGAGCTGAGATCGCGCCACTGTACTCCAGCCTGGGTGACAGAGCCAGACTCCGTCTCAAAAAAAAAAAAAAAAAAACATAAAAAATATGGGCGAATCAACCATTTATGTTGTTGATAAGGCTTCTGATCAACAGTAGGCTATTAGTAGCTATGTTCTAGAGACTCAAAGGTTATACATGGATTCTGAACTGCATGGGGGGTTGGCACTTCTAACCCCCATGTTGTTCAGGGGTCCACTGTATCACGAATAGTGCTGTGTCTTAGTTTGCTTTGGCTAATATAACAAAATACCATAGATTGGGTGGCTTGAACAACAGGAATTTATTTTTCATTGTTCTGGATGCTAGAAATTCAAGAGGAGGGTGCCAGCACAATTGGGTTCTAGTGAAGGCTCTCTTCCTTGCTTGCAGGTGGCCACCTTCTCACTGTGTCCTCACAGGGTAGAAAGAGTGAGAGCAAGCTCTCTATGTCTCTTCATAAGGGCACTAGTCCCATTATGAAGGCCCTACCCCCAAAACTTCACCTAAACCTGATTACCTCTCAAGGGCCCCATCTCCAAATACCATCACATTGAGCATATGAATTTCAAGACACAATACAGTCCATAGCATGAGCTGCTATGAGCAACTTTCTGATGGATACATACCTAGAAGTAAATGGTTGGGTCATAGGGAATTCAAATGTTCACCTTTAGTAAATACTCTCAAATACTTTTCTGAACTAGTTGTACCAATTTGCATACCTATGAGGTATAGTGCACTTGAATTCCATTTGCTCCACATCCTTGAACTACAACTTAGATTTGAAAAAGCATAGTACTTGCTTCAAAGAAATTGAGTTACCTACATTCCAAAAGTAGCTAGGTTATTGTGTAAGTTGGGTCTTTGGGAAGCAGATGCTGAGACAGTGTTTAAAAGTGTAAGGGGGCTGACTGTGGTGGCTCACGCCTGTAATCCCAGCACTTTGGGAGGTCCAGGTGGGCAGATCACGAGGTCAGGAGATCGAAACCATCCTGGCTAACACGGTGAAACCCCGTCTCTACTTAAAAAATTAGCCAGGCGTGGTGGCAGACGCCTGTAGTCCCAGCTACTCGGGAGGCTGAGGCAGGAGAATGGCGTGAACCCAGGAGGAGGAGCTTGCAGTGAGCCAATATCGCGCCACTGCACTTCAGCCTGGGTGATAGAGCCAGACTCCGTCTCAAAAAAAAAAAAAAAGTGTAAGGGATTTATTGGAGGGCAATGCCTATGAAAGATTTTTAAAAGGAAAGTAAGATTGGGAATCAAAGTCTTTAGATTGTGATGCAGACCTTAAAAGAACGAAGAGAGGAAGCAAAATTGGGCAGAAGGAGTCTCAGATCATAGTGCACATCTGTCAACATCTTAGCCAACCCAATGGAAACTAAGATTGCCTATCAGAGGAATCCTATGTTGGGCAGAAATGGCAAGACCCTAAAACCTCCTGCCCTAGTTAGTCACTGGCTAGGACCTTCCAAGAAGATTGTTGTCTAGACTTAACAGAGGCAAATCCGAAGGTATTGACAGCTGGAGGCTGTCAGCTAACTGACCTCCTGACAGCTGGATGTCAAATTCTCTCATGAAGGAAGATCTGGGCACCATGCCTCCATGACTGCCACAGTGCTCCCCTTGTGCCATGTGATTCCACTTTCATACGTGCTTACAGAGCAGCTCTTCCTGGGTTCCAAAGGGCCTCACTTCTTACTGGAAAACTTAGAAGACAGAGGTTCATGGGATGACCTACAGCCCACTCCCTGTTGGTCCTGGAGTCACGGCTCGTATTCATCAACTCCTTTGTCCACTGTCCATTCTCAATTTCTCTCATTCTCAGCTACTACTCCAGCTGGTCTGGGTGACTCACCTGGTAGCATGAACCAAATCCTCACTCTTGAGGAGTCTGAGTCCCTGGTAATCACACCCTTATGAGGCTGGACTAGCTGCACTTGTCCTTCTGTAGTCATAATTGACCAGGTGATGCTACCTTACTTCCACATATATTTCCCCATCCCCCTTGTATAACATAGCCCTACCTCCTCCTTTTTATTAAGTCAAATAGCCCTGTCAACACAATGACTCCTTTTCTTGCCTGTTGGTCCCTGATCACAAGGAATTCAAAAATGCCTATATTTTAGTGTGTAGTTCAATTCTCCTTTGACATGTCCTTTGGAGAGAGTGTTCTACCTTTGGGACCAGTACCACTCACACTGCAGACCCCAATGTTGTGGGCCAGGGAAGCACAAAGCCACACAGTAGGTCACTGGGATTGATGCTTAGGACCACTCCTGCTTCTACCCCTTGATTATCCATGCATTTTTCCTGCAGGGGGCACAGAGTCAAGTAGGGGTGTCTGATTCAGTGCTTAAATCATGTCTTAGAGGAAGTCACCCACACCCCATTCTCATAGAGTATTGCCTCAAGCTCCACCAGAACATTTCAATGCTCTATCAAGTGCCATCTTCTGGACCGTATGGTAAGTGATACAACCAATGGATACCAAGATCATGGGCCCGCTGCTGTAGCTCCTTCACTGTGAAATGGTTATCCTGATCAGATACTACGTGTTGTGGGATCCCATGTCTGTGGGCCAGTTTCTCCATAAGCCACTGGATAATACGCTGGATGAGGCTCTGCAGGCACGAAAAGCAGACCCACACCCAAAACAGGTGTCTACTGCTATGAGAACAAATTGCCACCAAGTGATCAATTGGTCTCCCCAAAATGTAGTGCCATATTTGGGGCTCAGCAGTGGTCTCTGGTACTGGCAGGTTAGACATTCAGAAGGGTCAATAGTTATGTCAGTCTTTTTAAGTGGTAGCCCATGCAGTTGTGTTCATGTGGGACCTCTATCTCTGCTACCATGAACACTCTATTCATGGGTCCATTTGACAATCTATCATGCCAGTTCTGGAGGAACCAATGATGAATGCTAACTAATGTAAACCGGCTGAGCATTTTGTCTATTTGGATATCCAATGTCATTTCTGTGATACATGGTTTATAATGGACATTAACATGTCACACAAAAATCCTTACACTTTATGCCCATTTCCACAGATCTGTCCACATGCCTCTACTCCAGATCTCCTCGTCTCTAAGTACCCAGTTTTTTTCTTTCTAGATCTCTAACCAGTCCATTAAATCATTGGCCATTTCCCATGAATATATATATGTTCTTATCTTGGCCACTTGTCTTTCCATGCAAAGTAGACGACCAGATGCATTACTTGCAGCTCCACCCATCAACAAAATTTTTCTTCTCTACTTTATTTAGAGCCTATCCTGAGTGTGGTGGTTAATATAGTAGCTGTTCATTTTCAGCCTGTATTTGTATACTGAGCCAACCCAAATATAAACCAAGCTAAGGCTTTTTTCTTTTCCTTAGCTGGTCCTATGGGATCCCACATATGGCCACAGATGTGAGCGGAGGGAGGGGTGCTGATGCAGTTGTGATGGGCGACATGAGGACTGTTGCTCCCTGCCCATGCAGCTTCTCATGCCCTCTAGTCTTGCTTAGGCTCAGTTCCAGTTGTACCTTTTCCATCTTACAATGGATTGCTACTTGGCTTACCCAGATCTATGACTTGGCAAATCTAACAGTTTTCTACGGGAAACTTAATTCCGTGTCACAATCAGAGCCCACAGGAGCTATTCAGTGGGAACCAGATTTTCTCCTTCCTTGCATTTATAATAATTATAGCATTTTAAGTACCAGGGCTCCAGGCTCCCAGAAGAAGCAGAAACAATGGGGATGGCAGAAGTTTGGCTATAAGGGATTTATGATGATGAGAACCTAGAATTTGGGGAGCAACTTCTGTGGCAAGACAGACTGGTTCCAAGCAGAAATAATACCTCTTCAGGGACAGGGTTGGAGGCAGAGAAATTCCTAAAGTTAATGCTTGACTCAAGTGGGAGTGTTTACAAACAGTGAGGTGCATATTTTGGGCACTTATATGCTCAAGGTTCCTGGAATACAACTTTTTTTACACCTTTTATTTGCATCTTTTATTAAGCAGAGAAGTGAGATAAAGCACAACTGAAAGTGGAGACTGACTGCCTGTATTTGATTATGTAATGGATTAAATACAGTCATCAATTCTTTGCCCCTCCTTTCACTGAGAGGTAGAATCCCCTCCCCTTGAATATAGGCTGGCTCTGGTCCGGTTTTGACCAATCGAATATGGTAGAAATGTTACTCTGTGCAAGTTCCATGGCTGCACCTTAAGACCACCATGCTGTGAGGGAGCTCAAGTCCCTGGAGAAAGCGAGGCCATACGGAGGAACGCAAGAACGCAGAAGCACCAGAGATGCGCATGAGGCCAAACTTAGAACTGAGCCCGGCCACCAGCTGAATGCAGCCAAATGAATGATCCCAGCTGATGTCACCTGGAGCAGAAAGACCACCCAGCCAAGCCCTGAATTTGTGACCTACAGAATTGTAAGCCGATTAAATGGATTCTAAAGTCCCGAACCATGGAATCGCAGGCAAATTAAATGGTTGTTATCTTAACCAAATAAGTTTTGGGGTAATTTATTATGCAACAGATAACTACTGAAGGTTATTATAGTGTTAGTGATAGAAGACCTTATGGAAACTAATCTCGATAATGACTTATAACCCCCTTAGATAAATTAAAAATAAAATCATCAGCAGTCTGAGTGAGAAGTAGTAGCAGAGAGGGAATTCAGAGACGATGACTCAGTTAGTCTGTCTCTTTTAAAAACAGGAGTTTTCTATTTGGTTTCCCAGGGCTCCCTGTTATAAAGGGGTCACTGGCTTTATTAATAGAGCAGCTCACATGAATAAGCCAATGTTTCTATATTCCTTCTCTTCAACTGCACCTCCCTCTCCCTGTCTCCACCACCACCACCAATTCCTTGCTTGAGAGTTATTCTGTAAGTTTTGACACATGAATATAATATCATGCAAACAAAAGGGCATTTTCAAGACAATGCATTCAACTGAAAAACCACATTTCAGAGTTTTCACGTGGCTTTCTTGACCTTGATGAAAAAGTAAACGCAGAAAATTCCAATGCTATCTATCTATTTGGCTCTGCAGTGAACTCCCTGGAACTTTCTCCCCTGAGTCCCATTGTCAATGAAAGGGAAGCAAGGATTAGGTGATGAATGTGGCTTCTAGCATAGAGGAAACTGATGTCTACTCCCAAATGCCTCAATAATGTTTGTGACTTAGAGTCAGCCTCAGATTACTTGTCTTAAATGGAATACACTTCATTAAACAAATATTTATTGAGTTCCTATTATATGCCATGCACTATTCTAGACAAAACAGGCACAAAAGAAAAAAATTTATGTCCTCTTACTGCTTGTATTTCTACTTGGGAGGGACAAAGTATAAATATGATAAATATATAAATTATATGTTATGCTAGAAGATGATGCATTCTATGGAAATAATAGAACAGGGTGAGAAGGAACAGCAATAGAGAGGAAGAAGGCAGTTTGCAGCACTGCATAGTACCATACGTGCCAGGGTGGACCTCGCTGAGAAGCTGATGTTTGCACAGACATGAAGGAGGTGAGCAAGTGAGCCACTTGGATATCTGGGGGAGAGTGTCTTTGGCAGATAGAACAATGAGGGGAAAGGCCCTGAGGTGAGAGGTGCCTGATAAGTTCACAGAACAACAAGATTATTGTGTCTGCTGAGGAGTGAGGGAGGGAGTGAATAGTAGCAAATCAGATATATAAAGGGCTGGGGGGATAGGAGCTGATTATGTAGAGCCTTTAGCCATTGGAAGGCTTTGCCTTTACCTCTGGTGGAAGGGAGAGCCACTGGAGAGTTCTGAGCAAAAGAATGGCATATTCTGATTTACCTTTTAACAGAACCCCTCTAGCCTCTGAATTAAGAACAGATTTGAGGCTGGCTGCAGTGGCTTATGCCTGTAATCCCAGCACTTTGGGAGGCCACAGCGGGCAGATCACAAGGTCAGGAGTTCAAGACCAGCCTGACCAACATGGTGAAACCCCATCTCTACTAAAACTACAAAAATTAGCCAGGCATGGTGGTGTGCACCTATAATCCCAGCTACTCGGGAGGCTGAGGCAGGAGAATCGCTTGAACCCGGGAGGCAGAAGGTTGCAGTGAGCCGAGATTGTGCCACTGCACTCCAGCCTTGGTGACAGAGTGAGGCTCAAATAAATAAATAAATAAATAAATAAATAAATAGATTTGCAGGGGGCAAGGACAAAAGCAGAGTCTAGTTCAATAGTCCAGGGAAGAGATAATGATCTAGGCTTGATTTATTTTTCTTATTTTGGGCTCTCTCAAGTCAATGGCAAATAAAAATAAAACTTGAAGGAAAGGACAAGGGAAAGGTAAATTATTTTTCCTGTTTTGTTTGACATGTCTACCCTGTGCTGGGCTGTGGCTGGAGGCTGGACAGGTCCCAGCTGACCTTTCTTGGGGGTTATGACTGATGCGACAGAGGTAGTGAAGGAGAAAAGACAACTGTTTGCTTGCTTCCAAGCTTATTTGTTGGCAACTGCTCATCTTAGAGAAGTGGCTGGCTGGCTGGCTGAGGGAAATCTGATCCTTGACTGGATGTGTATTTTGGGGAGATGGGTGATTGTGCACTTTTTGAACAGGAGACTCAGCCAGTCAGTCAATAATGACTGGGTTTTAAAGACTGAAAATACTTCCCGACTTAGAGGACTGGTATCCAGGTCCCTCCAAAAAGATGTGGGGAGGAGCCTGCAGCCAGGGCACACAGGAGGATGCATGGGCTGGAAGGAGAGTAAGTTCTCCTGGGCTTTTGATGTTCCATTGTTACTTCCCTCACATGTGATGCATGGAAAATCCATTGCCTACCACATTCAAGGAAGTATTCAATGAATGTTATAAAGGAAACAGGAAGGATTGTCCGCTGTGCATCACCCAAGACACACATCAAATACTGGGAATGATGAGATTACCAGGCGACTTAATCTTATTCCTCTAAACACATGGAACCCCCAGACAAATCTACTCCATCAAGGGCTTTTATGGGTTGTGGTTTTGGAAATCAAAGCTTGCTGTATTTTATACAGACTTTTAGGAACCCTAAGAAGATTTAAACTTTAAAAGATGATGTATAGTACTGACCATTGTGCCTTTTCTAAGTATGCCACTTCTTCCTTTTCTTTTTCTCTTCCCCACCCACTGCCTTCAAGACTCTCACTGTTTCTTTTAACCAACACCTTTTGGGTACCTCCTATGTACCAAGCATGGAACTCAGCTCCAGATGTTCAGAACTGAGTATCAAAGCCCCTGCCCTTCAGCTGTATTTGTTCTAGTAAGTAGAGGGAATTTCTCAGAACCCTAATACATTGTGAACAAGGGCTAAGACAAAGAACCCCAAAGAAGGGACAGATTCGTCCCTGAATTGGGTCTTGGAGGGTGAGATAAAGAGGAAAGTATATTTGTGGCAGAGTAAATAACAGCTAATAGTTACAACTGGCTCTCCCTCCCAAAATGTGTGCATATGCATATATATTTATGTAAATTATGCTGATGGAATGTGTACACAATTTACAAAAATAATGAAATATATAATACTCATTATTGTAAATTCCATTTCACCAATTAATTCTCACAAAATGCTTTCAATGATTTTGCTGAACTCTTGTATCCATAGCCAATCTATGGTTGCAACTGACAAATGAGTGTAGCTGTGACAGATATGTTGGTTGATGTTTTTGTTCACATTAATAAGATAAAAATGAGACAAAAATGTATGTCAGAACTTCACTCACTGGTCAATGACGTGAGTAACTACAATTAGTTTGCTGAATCAAGTAATAGTCATAAATACTGGAAGAATATTTTCTCAAATTTTTGTGTTGTTCTCAAATTTTGTTTAATTTCTCAAATTAGGTTGGTGCAAGTGATTGTGGGTTTTGCCATTACTTTTAATTATTGACATTTTCCCCATCATTTTTTAAGTCTAAACAATCAATAAAACAATAAACCAAGTTTGAATTTGTAGCATTTGCTGATTTCTGTGGTGTAAATACTCCCAACATGAACAATTTCAAGCCACCAATGTGACAGGAGATACACAGTAGCAAGTTATCATTCAGTAGCTCCAACATATAGGCACAATAGACGCGAATAACTTCAAAAGCATAAATAAGAATAAAATACTTAGAATATGATAAGTTGAATTTATTGCCTGTGTTTTTAAGTATAAGGCAATATAACTGATTTTTAATAATGGCTGTGTTTAACAGTTGTCTTGCAAAATCTCTGCAAATTGAACAATTAAGCTCTCATGAGCCTGTCCAAGCCATCTTCAGCACACTACTGGTCCTAGTGCACAGTGAGAATTCAATAAATAACACATACCTATTGGGTATTATGCTTATTACTTGGGTGATGAAATAATCTGTACACCAAACCCCCATCACATGCAGTTTACCTGTATAACAAACCTGCCCGTGTAACCCTCAACCTAAAATAAAAGTCTTTTAAAAAAGAATTCAGTAAATGACAGTTGACTTTTTTTCTTTTATTAAGGAACAAAAAATTAGAAATGAATTAGCCAAGGTGGATAAAACAATGATTGGCATGAGTGCATGAAGAAAGGGTTTTCCAGAAAGCACGGTCATGTTTGCCCCTCCTCTGCCTGAGTGCTTTCAGTGTCATTTTCCTCTGGAAGTGTCAGGCCTTCTTTTCACTGTGAAGGAGAAAAGGCACCGTGGAATGACCCACATGTGTCAGTCTCCCTCCTGAGCAGGCCGAGCATGATGGGCCTCCCCACAGAGCAGATATGTTCCCACTTTGTGTGGAGACAATGCTGTTCACCCCTGCCTGACCTCTCACACTGTGTCAAATGACACCAATAGATTGTCTCCAGTGGTGCAGCCATCTCCATGCCCAGCAAGATCTGGAAATGTTTGTGACTTTGCCATAAAGAGTGCTTCTAAGGTGTCAGTCAGGAAAACACTCCCTCCTGAAATTTATGTGACAAAACCCATGGAGAGTAAGCTGCTAATATTGAAATAACAAAATCTATATGCTCCCTGGCAGAAGCTTGGGTTCTGAAATACACCTCACCATCTCTGTGAGCTGGTGCTTAACTCCCCAACACACTTCCCCCAAGCACCAATGTGCTTGCTCTCAGGACAGCAAAGGAGCAAAGTATTTCAAGTGATAGTCCAATGGTCTTGGTAAAATGTGCCAGTATCTTTCATTTGGAAGCCTCAGCAAGCCTTTCTTTGCCTACAAGCTGGACGATGGAAAGAGAAACAGAGAGCGTTCAGGAGAAGGCATGTCCACAAGCTAGGTTGTTAAATATGAATTCTAAATTTCTTTTCAAAGAGTTAATATACCAGTATGTTCAATTCTCTGCCTTCTACTTTTAAACTTAACTTCCTCATAAAGCAACCTTTTCAATTACCTACTCCACCCTGACTCATTCCGATTACCTGCTCCACTCTGACTCATTCTCCACCCTGCATCACCATTTTTTCCTGCCAAAGCACTCACCCCTTCATGCTCTTTAAATTAGCCAATCGGAATTAGTTTAGCCTGTGGGGTCTAACCCTAGCCAATAGGGGAACAACACAGCAGCAAGGGCCACGTGCATCAGGGATAAGAACCCCTTTCCCTCCCTTGTCCAGGTGCATGCTCACCATTGCTCCATCTGTAAGGGCATACCCTTCTATAGACGTACCTTGCCTTGCTGAGAATTAAGAGAAAATTTTATATTCGAATGCTATTTCTTTAGTGGCACTGAAATCTGGGGGCTCATACAGGATTATGTTCCCCTCGGGGGCAGTCTTTGGTTCTCTCTGGTGTGCACCCTGCCCCCTGTGGCGTTCTCAGCAGGGAGAAATCAGAACCCACCCAGTGCCAGGAATAACCCGCGCTCTCAGCAATGCAAAAAAAAAAAACAAAAAACAAAAAACAAACCAAAAAAAAAACAAAACAAAAACTGGCCAGCAACCTAGCTTAAAGGATCCTCATATACTGCGGCGATGACTCTGTGCACAGACCAAGGAAGGAGAAACCGTGGGAGCCAGTAAAGTATTTCCTTGGTGGTCAGAACCAAGGTAAGAAAGTCACAGCAGGGGCAGTGAAGTACTCCTTGGTTGGGGTGGCTTAGAGGTTAAAAAGCAGCAAGACATCCCCGCTGTGGGGGACTGAACCTCACACAAACGTCCAGTAGTAAAAAAGGCAAGAAATTTCCAGTGGGGAAATTGAGCCTCACCCCAAAAGGCAAGAAATTTCCAGTGGGGAAACTGAGTGTCACCCCAAAAGGTGAGAAATTTCCAGTAAGGAAAATTGAACCTTGAACCTTGCCCCAAAACTATCAAGATGGGAAATACTCCAAGCACAACAGAGGGCAAGGGGGATAAAGATGGTAACAAAGATATCCCCCCAGATAGCCCCCTAGGTCTCATGCTAAAACACTGGAAGGATAATGAAAGGACTAAACATAGGAAAAAGCAACAAATGATAAAATACTGTTGTTTTATTTGGACTCAGGGACCCATCCTCAAACCCTCAATCTTCTGGCCAAAGTTTGGGTCGAACGAGGATGTAATGTGTCAGCTTCTAATATGATATGTTAATGATAAAAGTCCACTGTCTCAAGAAGAACTAGGTTATGCCCTTTGTTGGAGGCAAGGACCTGCCCTCCTTTCTCCCTTAAAAACAAATAGGGAAGAACCTAATCTGGCACCTCAAAATGAAAAGTCAGAGGAGCCAGCTCTCATGCCTAAAGATTCCAATGCATGGGATTCCCTAGACTATTTTCTCCTGTTGAGTGTCCCCAATCTCTCCCCTCAGACAGCCACTGCTGCCTCAGATTCCATTCCAAATTCCCCCTCTACTCACGTTATCCCTCTCCTTATAACCCTGACTCTTGGGAATTACCATCTCACCAGCCTGTTCTCTCCCAACTTAAATACCCCTCTCTAAAAGGACTCCAGTGTGAGGTAGAACAATATAAAAAAGATATTCAGAATTTCGCATTTCCCTCTGTACCTAAGAGGTCAGCCCTGACCCTCTTCCATTTGAAAGAGGTACCACGGCGGGGGGGGTGGGGGGTGGGGGGGCATTGGCTTTGTAAATGCTCCCCTAACCAGTTCAGAAGTCCAGAATTTTAAAACGGAGTTTAAACCACAACTAGATGACCCTTACAGAGTGGCAGACCAAATTGACCAATTCTTAGGACCTCAGTTATACACTTTGGTCGAGTTAATGTCCATCTTGGACATCCTCTTTTCAGGGGAAGAAAGGAATATGATTCGTAGGTCTGCTATGGTACCTTGGGAATGTGAGCACCCTCCTGGTGAAAACTTTCCTACTGCAGACCAGAAATTCCCCGCCCGAGACCCCCAGTGGGACAATAACAACGCAGATCACCAGGAAAATATGCGGGACCTAAGGGAGATGATAATAAAAGGAATTCGGAAATCAGTACCCCAAACCCGAAATCTTTCTAAAGTGCTTGATACACAACAGGAAAAGGATGAAGAGCCTATGAGATTCCTAGACAGACTGAGGAAGCAAATGAGGCAATATGTGAGCCTCAATGTGGATGATGCCCTTGGGTGAGGAATGTTGAAACTCCAACTTGTCACTAAAAGTTGGCCAGACATTTCAAAAAAGTTACAAAAGATAGACAATTGGGAAGACTGTCCTCTAAGTGAGCTTCTCGGGGAAGCTCAGAAAGTGTATGTGGAAAGGGACAAAGAAAAACAGAAACAAAAGACAAAACTTATGTTTTCCACCTTCCAACAGACGGCTCCAAACCCAGGTACTTCTAGACAGAGCTTCCAGGGAGCCAGAAACTATAAAGGGTCTGAATCCTCTTTTAAAGGACCCCAGCCTCCATCTGGAGGACCAAGGTCCTTGTCTACCAGGCCCCCTAAAGAGTATAGGGGAGCAGGGTTAAAGAATCCCAGAACTAAGAGGAAGGAAGTACAAGATAGGTGCTATAGATGTGGAAGAACAGGCCACTTCAAGAGAGGAGGTCCTGAACTAAGAAAGGAGAAAGAAGCCCTTCCACTCATGACTTTCCAGGAAGAATAGGGGGCTCAGGGGCTCTGTCTCTTTTATCTTGAGTCCCACCAGGAGCCCTTGATAAATTTGGAGGTGGGACCTAAACATGAGCTTATCGCCTTTTTTGTCAATTCAGGGGCTGCTTGCTCCTCTGTTTGTTTCCCCCCATCTAATGTTGTCTCCTCCTCAGAGGAACTTTTAGTCTCCAGGATAAAATTTAGAGCTAAAATTTTAGAAAGCACAGAAGTTAGATACCAGGATCGCTCGGCTCATATTCAGTTCTTGTTAATCCCTGAAGCAGGAACTAATTTACTGGGGAAGGATTTAATGTTAAAGTTTTGCATAGGTCTACAAATCAGTCCAAGAGGATTCCTCACCTCATTAAACCTACTCACCACTGCAGATGAAAAATATATTAATCCTAATGTCTGGTTCAAAGAAGGAAGCTGAGGGAAACTCCAAGTTCCTCCTATCCACATCAAGGTAAAAACCTCGGGAGAAGTAGTAAGAAGGAAGCAATACCCTATTCCTCTAAAAGGTAGGATAGGGTTGAAACTTATAATCAAAGGCCTTATTAAGGACGGGCTTCTCAAGTCCTGTATATCCCCTTATAACACCCCAATACTGACAGTCAAGAAATCAGACGGGTCATACTAGCTAGTACAGGACCTTAGAGCTATCAAGCAAATAGTCCAGACTACCCACCCCATTGTCCCCAATCCTTACACTATTCTTAGCAAGATTCCATATAATCATCAATGGTGTACTGTAATAGATTTGAAGGATGATTTTCGGTTATGTCCCCTGGCTGAAGATAGCCGAGATATATTTGCTTTTGAGTGGGAGGATCCCTACTCAGGGCGGAAACAACAATATCGATGGACGGTCTTGCCCCAAGGTTTCACAGATTCCCCTAATCTTTTTGGCCAAATTTTAGAACAAGTACTAGAAAAAGTTGTCATCCCAGAACAAATAGGCCTTCTTCAGTATGTGGACAACATTCTTATATCTGGTGAAGATATAGAGAAGGTAACTGACTTCTCTACACATATTCTTAACCATCTGCAGTTTGAGGGGCTACAAGTCTCAAAAAGAAAACTTCAGTATGAAGAGCCCGAAGTTAAATATTTAGGCCAGTTAATAAGTGCAGGCAAGTGACGGCCTGAATGAATTGAGGGAATCGTGTCCCTACCCTTGCCTCAAACTAAACAAGAACTCAGGAAATTTTTAAGGTTAGTTGGATACCGCCACTTATGGATTCACTCATATGCACTGCACAGTAAACTGTTGTATCAAAAGCTTGCCCAGAAGAAGCCTAACCATCGCCTGTGGACTTCTGAGGAAGCTGACCAAGTCAAGAGGCTGAAGGAAAGGCTCATAACTGCCCCCGTTTTAGCCTTACCCTCCCTAGAAAAGCCATTCCACCTTTTTGTTAATGCGGACAGTGAGTTAGATTTAGGAGTGCTAACTCAAGAACACGGAGGCCGCCGGCAGCCTGTAGCCTTCCTGTCAAAGGTCTTAGACCCAGTTACTTGTGGATGGCCTCAACGCATCCAGTCCATCACGGCTACGGTAATACTAGTAGAGGAAAGCAGAAAGTTAACCTTTGGAGGAAAATTGACAGTAAGCACACCTCACCAAATTAGAACTATCTTAATCCAAAGAGCAAGGAGATGGCTTACAGACTCAAGAATCTTAAAGAATGAGGCCATCCTGTTAGAAAAAGGTGATTTAACATTGACCACTGATAATTCACTCAACCCAGCAGGTTTCCTAACAGGGAATCCAAATATAAGGAGAGAACCTCATGTTTAGATTTAATTGATTACCATATAAAAGTTCAACCAGACCGAGGAGAAACCCCTTTCTGGAATGGACAGCACTTATCCATAGATGGTTCCTCCCAGGTGACTGAGGGAAAAAGACACAATGGGTATTCAGTGATTGATGAAGAAACTCTCGTAGAAATTGGGTCAGGAAAATTGCCCAGCACTTAGTCTGCTCAAACACGTGAGCTGTTCGCACTCAGCCAAGCCTTAAAGTACTTACAGAACCAGGAAGGAACTATCTATACAGATTCCAGGTGTGCCTTTGGAGTGGCCCATACGTTTGGGAAAATTTGGACTGAACGAGGCCTCATTAATAGTAAAGGTCAAGACTTTGTTCACAAGGAGCTGATCATCCAAGTATTGAATATTCTTCAGCTGCCGGAAGAATAGCTATTGTCCATGTTCCCAGACACCAGAAAAGCCTTTCTTTTGAAAGTCGAGGAAATAACCTAGCAGATCAGGTAGCCAAGCAGACTGCTGTGTTTTCTGAAATGCGTATTTTTCACTTAACTCTCTACCTCCCTTGGCCTACCATAATCCCCGTTTTCTCTTCCACCAAAAAAGAGAAACTAATAAAAATAGGCACTAAAGAGAATTCAGAAGGAAAGTGGATACTGCCAGACCCAGAGAGAAATGTCTAAATCCCTTATTTGGGAACTCTTGTCCCAAATACATCAGGGGACCCACTGGGGGCCCCAGACCATGTGTGACACAGTTCTCAGAGTTTATGATTGTATAGAAATTTATACCCCGGCCAAACAGGTTACAGATAGTTGCTTAGTATGTAAGAAAACTAACAGACATACTATAAAAAGATTACCTCTCAGGGGAAGGAATCCAGGCTTAAGGCCATTCCAAGGTATCCAAGTTGATTACACAGAATGCCTCCAATAGGTCATCTAAAATATTTACTAGTGATAGTAGACTATCTCACTCACTGGGTCGAAGCTATCCCTTTTTCAAATGCAACAGCCCATAATGTAGTTAAGGCCCTAATTGAAAATATAGTACCCAGGTTTGGACTAACAAAAAATATTGACTCAGACAATGGAACTCATTTCACCACACACATTATTAAAAAGCTATCCCAAACATTAGATATTAGATGGGAACACCATACTCCCTGGCACCCACTCTCATCAAGGAGAATAGAAAGAAAGAATCAGACTCTAAAGAACTTCTTAACCAAATTAGTCTTGGAGACTCGATTGCCATGGACCAAGTGTCTTCCTATCACCCTGCTGATAATTCGAACTGCACTATGGAAAGACATTGGTCTTCCTCCTTATGAGATGCACTATGGATTACCTTATTTGCACTCCCCTGCTGATATTCCTACCTTTGAAACAAAAGATCAATTCCTTACAAATTATATGCTTGGTCTATCTTCTACTTTCTCTTCTCTTAAAACTAAAGGTCTATTAGCACAAGCACAGCCCTTGGAGTTCCCGGTGCATCAACATCAGCCTGGGGATCACGTCCTCATCAAGACTGGAAAGAGGAGAAGCTTGAGCCAGCCTGGGAAGGTCCTTACTTAGTGCTTCTAACTTATGAAACCGCAGCCCGCACAGCAGAGAGAGGATGGACTCACCACATCCAAGTCAAGAAAGCGCCACCCCTTCCAGTGTCATGGGCCATAGTCCCAGGGGAAAACCCTACCAAACTAAATCTAAGAAGAATTTACTCTCTTTCATCTATTCTATTACTCTTTCTTCTGTCCTCACTCTATCGCTGACCATCTAGTTATTAACATAATCAAGTTAATTTTGCCTCAAACTATTGCATTGGATGCTTGCCTTGTTATACCCTGTGGGGATTTGTCAAGTCAAAGACAGCTCTCTACCTCAGAAAAGTATCTCTGTCCCTCCTGGCTCTCCTCAGATTGGGCATTAGTGAATTGGGATCTCTTAATCTGGGGAGATTTCGATAAAGACCAGGGTCAACCAGGAGTCTTGCCCCCAATGTAGTTTTTATGCCATACTTGGTCCAATGTTCTGTGGACCACTAAAGAGTGAAGATGGACTGCCCCAACTAGTGTTTGTAATTTCCTAAAACCATATATTCATTTTACTAAAAGGATAGCCCCCCCCCAACTGTCAGCTAAACCAGTGCAACCCTATACAGGTTATTATTTTGAGCACCCAAAGTTCTTCCTCTTTTCTAAGCCAGTTACCTTCTTTAAGCTGGTTTTATGGTATGGGGGCTGAGGTTTCAGGGACAGACCCTATTGGATTATTTGAAATGTGTTCCTTTGATCCCCTGCCACCTACACCTGCCTCTAAGCCTTTTTCCAAAACCTCTCACAATGGAACCATTGTTCCTCCTCCATCTAACGACAAGGCCAATATAATGATGGTAGAAGTTAAAGACTTAAACTTTGGCAATTGAGACAGGATACCAACATGTAAATGCCTGGTTGGAATAGATCAAATATTCTGTCTGCACGTTAAACAAAAGCAATTGTTTTGCTTGTGCACACGGCAGGCCTGAGGCCCAGACTGTCCCTTTTCCACTAGGGTGGTCCTCTGGTCGACCGAGGACTGGCAGCATGGTAGCTCTTTTCCAGGATTCTACAGCCTGGGGTAACAAGTCGTGCCAAGCTCTCTCTCTCTGCTATATCCTGAAGTCCGGCACCCTGCAGGTCAGCCCCTGAGGGCCATCCAGCTTCTGTTTCCCAACACTAAGTTCCCTTTGTGTCTCCCACAACAGGGAGGAAACTTAGCACATTGTGTCTCTCATGACAGGGAGGAAACTTAGCATTACTTGGAGACCTGAGGGATGCAGTGAGCTTAAGAACTTTCAAGAGCTTACCAATCAGCCCTTGTTCATCCCCAAGTGGATGTGTGGTGGTATTGTGGTGGACCTTTAATGGACACTCTGCTGAATAACTGGAGTGGCACTTGTGCTTTAGTCCATTTGGCTATCCCTTTCACCCTGGCAATTCATCAACCAGAAGAAGGAAAAACAAGACATCATAAAGCGAGAGAAGCCCCTTATGGATCTTTCGACTCTCACATCTATTTAGACACAATTGGAGTTCCATGGGGAATACCAGATCAATTTAAAGCCTGAAATCAAATAGCTGCAGGATTTGAGTCAATATTTTTGTGGGTGACAATTAATAAAAATGTAGATTGGATAAACTATATCTATTACAACAGTGATTTACTAACTACACTAGAGATGCTGTTAAAACAATAGCTGAGCAATTACAGGCTACTGCTAGCCAGATGGCTTGGGAAAATAGGATAGCCTTAGACACGATATTAGCAGAAAGAGGAGGAGTTTGCATCATGATTAAAACTCAATGTTGCACCTTCATCCCAAACACCACCACCCCTAATGGAAGTATAACAAAGGCATTTCAAGGTCTGACTGCTGTATCCAATGAGTTAGCCAGCAACTCAAGGGTAAATGACCCCTTTACAGGATAACTAGAGAAGTGGTTCGGTAAATGGAAAGGAATAATAGCCTCAATTCTTACCTCCCTTGTAGCCATAATAGGTGTACTTATTCTTGTCAGGTGCTGTGTCATACCATGCATCTGTAAGTAGATGCAGAGGCTCATAAAAATGGCACTTATAAAACTTCCCTTAACTATCCTCCACCTTATCCAGAGAAGCTTCTTTTAGAAAATCAAGCAGAACTAACTCAAGACATGTTAAATAAGTTTGAAGAGAAAGCTGTAAGAAAAATGCAAGACAAGGAAGTCATTAAATATGAATTCTAAATTTCTCTTCAAAGAATTAGTATGTCAGTATGTTCAATTCTTTGCCTTCTACTTTTAAACTTCCTCATAAAGCAACCTTTTTCAATTACCTACTCCACCCTGACTCATTCGAATCACCTGCTCCACCCTAACTCATTCCAATCACCTGCTACCTGCTCTGCCCTGACTCATTCTCCACCCTGCATAAAAAGCACTCACCCCGCCATTCTCTTTAAATTAGCCAATTGGAATTAGTTTAACCTGTGCGGTCTAACCCTAGCCAATAGGGGAACGACACAGTAGCAAGGGCCACGTGCATCAGGGTTAAGAACCCCTTTCCCTCCCTTGTCCAGGTGCGTGCTCACCATTGCTCCATCTGTAAGGGCGCACCCTTCTATAGAAGTACCTGGCCTTGCTGAGAATTGAAAGAAAATTTTATATTCGAGTGCTATTTCTTTTGAGGTGCGGAAACTTTATATATAACATAGGTGAAGTACTGGTCAAGCTAGTAATCAATTCCCACTTCCCTGAATGAGTTTTCAGAGAAGGCTGCTCCATCTCCTTTCTCGAGGGCCACAAGAAGATGGCAGGGAGGCTGGATGTGGTGGCTCACACCTGTAAATCACAGCACTTTGAGAGGCTGAGGCAGGTGGATCACTTGAGCTCAGGAGTTTGAGACCAACCTGGGCAACATGGCAAAACTCTGTCTCTACTAAAATACAAAAATTAGCCGGGCATGGTGGTGTGTGCCTGTAGTTCCAGCTATTCAAGAGGCTGAGGTGGGAGAATCGCTTGACCCAGGAGGCGGAGGTTGCAGTGAGCTGATATTGCGCCACTGCACTCCAGCCTGGGCGATAGAGCAAGGCCCTGTCTCAAAAAACAAAAAAGAAGAAGATGACGACGGCAGGGAGAACCAGCCACAGTGTACAGTGGACATCTATACACTGTCTGTCCTACCACTGTCCCTGCTTCTCTGGATCTTGCCTTCCCATTTCCTCAAGCCACATGGTTTCCATGAGAGCGGTTTGTGTAACATTATCCTGTTCCCCTAGCTCCAGGTTACCAATTCAGAGGTAGGCACCATCACAATTTAGCCTAATTAATCTTATCCCCTGGGAAAATGTGACTTTGGGCTTTGGAAAAGGGATGGGTCTCTCTCCAGGCTACTGAACCTGCTACACATAAAACTTTGGTCCAGTCGGCGGCCATACTGCTTGTGTAGATTAAGTAGAAGGCAAAACCAGTCATTATAAGAGAGCAAGAGAGCAAGGCCACAGACAGATGCAGAGGCAAGCAATGGCAAGAAGTCCCGACCATTTTCAAGTCTGTGGTTCCACTGGGATCCTAAGCCCCAGTACATTGCTGCTCAAGGTCCATATCTTTTTTTAAGAGGCTTTTAAAGCTCTGAAGAAAGGAGGAAATAAAGAGCTGGCTTCTCCAGAAAATTCTGTGGTCGCCAGCAGCTTTCTCTTGTCAGTTAAATAGTCCACTATATTGCTTGTTGTGTGCCACTATGAAAAATGGTTATTTTTGAACTGCCACTAATGATGATAATAATAATAATATTTATGGAACATTTAAAAGAAGCCAGATACTGCCCCAAGCACTATACACGAATTAGTTTCTTTAATCCTCCCAACAATCTTATAAAGAACGTATTGTTATTATCCAGTTTTACAGATGAGTAGCATTAAGTGTTGGGATTTACCTGGTTAAGTTTCTGTATCTCATGTGTCCATAGAGTATCTAGGCAGTTTCATCACTTGTGAACTCACATTTGTTATACTTAACTTTCTGACTTTTGTTTCATAAATATGGTTGTTTTACTTATTTATGTTTTATCTTATTCCAGAAAAAATTGAGGAGCACCTCATTAAAAACATATATGATGCTTACATAAATATAGTCAACTGATCTTTGTCAAAGGAGCAAAGGCAATACAATGGAGAAAAGAGTCAAAGAGTCTGCTCAACAAATGGTACTGGAACAACTGGACACCCATATGCACACACACACAAAAATGAATCTACACACAGACCTTATACCCTTTCACAGAAATTAACTCAAAATGAATCACAGACCTAAGATGTAAAACACAATACTATCAAACTCCTAGAAAATAACAGGAAAAACCTAGATAACCTGGGACCTTGGGTTTGGCAATGACTTTCTAGATATAACACAAAGGCATGACTCATGAAAAAAAGAACTGAACTATTGTATATGATACTGCAATTATGGATACATCATTATACATTTGTTAAAACCCATAGAACTTGCAACAGCAAAAGTGAACTCTAATGTAAATGATGGACTCTAGGTGATAACGATGTGTCAATTATAGGTTCAGGAACTGTAATAATTGTACCACTCTGGTGTGGGATGTTGATGATGGGAGAGGCTATGCATGTGTGGGAGCAAGAAGTAAACAGGAAATCTCTGAACCTTCTGCTCAGTATTGGTGTGAACCTAAACCTGCTCTTACAAATAAAATCTTTTAAAATATATATATAATACAGTACAAACAATAAATGTAACTGAATTCTCTACTGGGGGACAAAGATAAAATGAGAATAAGATATGATGAGTGCAGAAGTGATGATGATACAGTAAAAGCATGACAGGGAGTTTAATGTGAAGGACATGTATCACAGCAGCACGGTTTATAATAAAAATTAGAAGCCTAATCTATATCCCACATGAATAGCCAAAATAAATTATGACACATGCATTTGATGAAATATACCACAAAATCAGATTAAAGACTTTGGAAAATACCCACAAAGTATTTTTATGAATAAAATGCAATTGTTGTAACACTAATTTTATACAAATTTAAGGAATGTAGGAACAAATTTCAGGCTACAAATTCAAGTCTGTGAAAAAGTACTTCTTTATTTTTTAAAATAACTTTCAAGTGGTAGAAACTTGATTACCCAGAGTTCCAGAATCATCATCTGCTGCCAAAGAGGCCAAGGCACAGGGGTTGAGAGAGGTGCAGGGAAGGATCCCTCTCTAGATCTCATCTTCTCTCCACACTGGCATTGATTCAGACAGCCTCAGTTCCACGCAACCTTTAATTATTGATCCAGGCAGGACACTGCTGGGCCATCCTTGTCCAGGCAACAAGAACGCTCCAAGACCACCAAATTTCTGAACCATATCCACACCACTCCTACCTGTGCCAGAATATTCTGCTCCTCCTCCCCAACTCTGAAGCACAGAAGCCTTACTGGCAACATATAACATTCATCTACTCAGATATTTCCTCTGATCTGTGAAAGAAAATCCCCAAGCCCTTGCTGAATGTCCAGACTCTCCCCAGGACATGGCACACAGACTCCCCTGTGTTTCGGTGGCTCCATCATTGTCTTCCCCAGGGCCTCAATATAATGAAGGAGAACCCAGAAGGCAAGACTACATCTCAGGCATCCTGCCAAGGCCTAAGCGCTCTTTGTTTCCTCATGTGACTGCTGATTTTTAACTTTATTGATTAGTTTTCCATGGTTTTGAACTTACTATAAACGATATATACAATAAATACTCTCAGGAATCTTGTTTCTTTCATTCAACATTGTGTTTGTAACGTCCATATATGTTGTTCCACATACAGTAATTTATCCTTTGTCATTACTAATAGCATTCCTTTGTACCTCCATGACATTTTATTTCTATAATAACATATCAGACTGATGAGGAAGGCTAGAGTCACAGGCATGCATCTCCATCTACCAATTCAACTGCATTAAAAAAAAAAAAAACCATGACTTAATTTTTCAAAAACTGTACCTAATTTCTACTTCAAGCATCTATTCTATGAAACGATAAAACAATTTTTGCCTATTCAGTTTCTTTCCCCTGCCTCTTTCTTTGCCTGCCTTCCTTCCCTCCTTCCCTCCCTCCTTCCTTCCTTCCTTCCTTCCTTCCTTCCTTCCTTCCTTCCTTCCTTCCCTTCTTTTTTCCTTCCTTTCTTCCTTCTTTCATTTCATCTTTCCTTCTTTCTTCTTTTTTTTCTTTCAGAGATGGGATCTCGTTATGTTGCCCAGGCTGGTCTGAAACTACTGGCCTCAAGCAATCCTCCTGTCTCAACCTCCAGTGTAGTTGGGATTACAGATACAAGCCACCATGCCCAGCCCTCTCCCCTTTTCTAAGAAACATCTAATTTCTGGAGAAGGAGTTTACGAAGGTATGAAAAGGGACAAGCCAATTACACTTAAAAATTTCCAAAATTTTCCATAAAGGACACTATATATGATTTTGAAATCCAATCCTATACAGGAAGAAGCATGAGTAAATATGTAATGTATGCCATTATATATTATAAAATAGATGTTCCAAAAATACCTAGAATCATACTTAGTGTAGCAAATGACTTAACCTTTGGAGTGATGACTTGGAATTGAGGCTGAGTCAACAGCAGATTCATGCCTTTCATACCACCTCCCCATACGGCCCCCAACACACACACACAAACACAAATACACAGGAATGATTGAATTAGCATAACATGTCTAGAACTCAACTGCACTCTATTTGAATAGCATCTCATTGTCCCTCCTACACCATGAATGCCTGTATTAGATGACCAGCACCTCTTTCCTTCCCTAGGAATTGTCCCTTACTCATTCACATGGTGATAGTGATGACAGAATTGACTATGTTTTCCTGTGACTACATTAGCACATTTTATTGGCTTACTGCCACGAAACTGTAGCAGGCTAACTGAGGTAGGTTTGTTTGAACAGATAGGATCTTGCTCTATCATCCAGGCTAGAGTGCAGTTGGGCAATCTTAGCTCACTGCAGCCTCAAACTCCTGGCCTCAAGTAATCCTCCCACCTCACTCTTTCTAGTAGCCAGGACTTCAGGCATACACCACCAGGCCTAGCTAATATTTTTTCTATTTATTTATTCATTTCTCCATTTTTATCATTTAACTTTTGTTTTAGAATCGGGGGTACGGGGGCAGATTTGTTACAAGGGCATATTTCGTGGGGCTGAGGTTTGGGATATGAATGATCCTCTCCCCCAAGTAGCAAGCATAGTACCAAACAGTTTTCCAGCATTCCCCTCCCCAACCTTCTAGTAGTTTCCAGTATCTATTGTTGCCATTTTTATGTCCATGAGTACCCAATGTTTAGCTTCCACTTATAAGTGGGAATCTGTGGTATCTGATTTTCTTTTCCTGCATTAACTTGCTTAGGATAATGGCCTCTAGCTGTATCCATGTTGCTGCAAATGACATGATTACATTGTTTTTATGGCTGCATAGTTTTCTATGGTGTATACATTTTCTTTACCCAATCCACCATTGATGGGCACCTAGGCTGATTCCATGTTTTTGCTATTGCGAATAGTGCTGCAATGAACGTACAAGTGCATGTGTCTTTTGGTAAAATGATCATATACCCAGTAATGGAATTCCTAGGTCAAATGGTAGTCCTGTCTTAAGTTATTTGAGAAATCTTCAAACGGCTTTCCACAGTGGCTGAACTAATTTGCATTCCCACCAGCAGAGTATAAGCAATTTCTCTTCTCTGCAGCCTCGCCAGCATCTGTTTTTTTACTTTTTAGTAATGGCCATTTTGACTGGTGTGAGATGGTATCTCACTGTGGTTTTAATTTGCATCTGTCTGATGATTACTGATGTTGAGCATTTTTTCATGTTTTTTGGCCAATTGCATAATTTTCTGGAGAAGTGTCCATGTCTTTTGCCCACTTTTTAATGGAATTACTTGTTTTTTTGCTTATTGAATTGGTTAAGTTCCTTATAGAGTCTGGGTATTAGACCTCTGTCAGATGCATAGTTTGCCGATATCTTCTCCCATTCTGTAGGCTGTCCACTTACTCTGTTGATAGTTACTTTTGCTGTGCAGAAGCTCTTTAGTTTAATTAGGTCCCACTTGTCAATTTTTGTTTTTGTTGCAATTGCTTTTGAGGACTTAGTCATAAGTTCTTTCCCAAGCCTGATGTCCACAATGGTGTTTCCTAGGCTTCCTTCTAGGATTCTTATAGTTTGAAGTCTTACATCTAAATATTTAATCCATCTTGAGTTAATTTTTATGTATGGTGAATAGTAGGGTCCAGTTTCATTCTTTTGCATATTGACCAGTTTCCCCAGCACCACTTATTGAATAGGGAGCCCTCTCTCCATTGCTTATTTCTGTCAACTTTGTCAAAGATCAGATGGCCATAGGTGTGTGTCTTTATTTCTGGGTTCTATGTTCTGTTCCATTGGTCTATGTGTCTGTTTTTGTACCACTACCATGCTGTTTTGGTTACTATAGCCTTATGGTATAGTTTGAAGTCAGATAATGTGATGTCTCTGGCTTTGTTCTTTTTGCTTAGGATCGCTTTGGCTATTCAGGCTCTTTTTTGGTTCCATATTAATTTTAGAATAGCTTTGTCTAATTCTATGAAAAATGACATTGGTAGTTTGATAAGAGTAGCATTAAATTTTATTGATTGCTTTGGGCAATATAGCCATTTTAACAATATTGATTCTTCCAATCAATGAGCATGGAATTCTTTTCTACTTGTTTGTGTCATCTATGTTTTTTTCAGTGATGTTTTATAGTTCTTCTTGTAGAAATCTTTCACCTCCTTGGTTAGATGTATTCTAGGTATTTTGCGTGTGTGTGGCTCTTGTATTGTGGCACTGTGTTCTTATTTTAAATAGGATTTGGCTGGCCTGGCTCTCAGCTTGAATATTGCTGGTGTATAGATATGCTACTGATTTTTTTACATTAATATATATATATTTTTTTGGTAGAGATGAGTTTTCACTATGTTGCCTAGGCTGGTCTCAAATTTCTGGCCTCAACTGATTCTAGTTGGCCTCCCAAAGTGCTGGGATTACAGATATGAGCCACCATGCCCAATTAGGCTAACTTGTTTGTTTTTGGTTTTGATTTTTGAGATGAAGTCTTGCTCTGTTGTCCAGGCTAGAGTGCAGCGGCGCAATCTCAGTTCACTGAAACCTCCACTTCCCGAGTTCAAGTGATTCTCCTGCCTCAGCCTCCCAAGTAGCTGGTATTACAGGTGTGTGCCACCATGCCTGGCTAATTTTTTTTCTTGTATTTTTTAGTAGAGACAGGGTTTCTCCCTGTTGGCCAGGCTGGTCTTGAACTCCTGACCTCAGGCAATCCACCCACCTCAGCCTCCCAAAGTTCTGGGATTACAGGCATGTGCCACCACGCCTGGCTGCTAACTTGTTAATTTACATTTAGGGATGAGCCAATCAGAGGTCTTTACCAGAACCAGAAACTACTCGTGACTGTCATTCTTGGGTGATGGAAGACACAAAATGGAAAACCGAGTTGCCATCAGGGGTCATTGCATCAGTAGATACTGCTGCATAACAAACAACCACAAGAACTTTGTACCAGAAGCATTCATTTGGTTCATGCTTCCTTGACTCATTTGAGAATCAGTTGCTTCTGGCTAGGCTCATGTGGGAAGTTCTGTTCCACATGTCTTTTATCCTCCTGCTGGGATAAATGTGCTAGCCATGGAATGTTTTTCCCATAGAGGCAGGTGGAAGAGAAAGAAAGCAAGTAGAAGCATGTGAGGCATCTCAAGATCTAAGCTTAGGCACTTGAATTTGTTGTTAGACAATTCTCCATGGGTCTCTTACATTTCTGTCCATCCTGCTAGCAAGGTATTGATTTTACCTTGTTTCAAACTTTGTATAGCAAATGGCCCTGGAAGAGAGGGATATTGTCACCCTCCAGATCAAGGAAATTTGATAGTGTCTCCCCCTAAAGCAAAAGGCAGACAAGTTTATTGTTAGTATAATAAAGATAGTATCTCCCCCTGGGACAAAGGTTAGACAGCCTTACTGTCCATTATAAAAGATTTGGGTTCCCTAAGCTCAGGGTTCTTCAGTTTGACACACATACTGCAAATGCATCATCCACCTGGGTCCCTCCACATCATCCTAATGCAATTTGGTGGAAGGCAAGGAGAACTGATGCAAACATGAAGCTCATGCTGCTTGCTGTGTCATGAGTAATAAAGTCCTTTGTTTCTGTCACAGGAATCTCATGTCTTCTGCCTACATCCATAAAATGGTGGCATGCTAACTGAATATTTATAAGTAGGATAAAATCTCATAACATTTACAGTTCTTAATAGAACTCTGTCACTTATACCTAATTCAACTGGCTAAACCAAGTCACATGACTATTCCCAAAGTCAAGGATGGAGAATACATTCTACCCCTTCAGTGAGAGGAACTGCAAAATCACATGGCAAAGGATGTGGATCCTTGGAAGGATGAAGAATTGGGATCAATGATGAAATCTGCCACTGCCATCATTCCTGTCAGATGAAGGAGACTGTCCCACGATGCCAGGGAATGAGCTTCAGAGAGAGAATAGAGATGAGAGGAAGACAGAGAGTACTGGAGGTTTGTAAGCCCTGGTTCCAGTATATGAGGCTCCATCTCAAAGCCTTATTGCCATACTTCCCAAAGACTGCTCGTCCAATCTTGGCTTTGATTACATAAGGCACCCCAAAATTCTTCCTATAAAGGTCTTTCTTTTGCTTACACAAGTTCAAGCTAGGTTTATGTTTGCTCCTACAGAGAGAATCTTAAATAATACAGTTTTACTCATTTTTGTTATTCTCTATGGTACAGTGCTTATCTCATCATAGCAGCTACTCAAGAAATGATTATTTCATTGACTTTGGCTTTTGTTGTACAACTAAGTATAAACACTCAAGTGGTTTCTGACATCATATACACCCTGTATCAACATATTTATCTATTACATGTAACACTGACAATATAACTTGGAATTGTAGGTGCCCTATAGTCCTAGTCTCCTACTCCCATCTATCACATGGATCTCTTTAAAAATAACATAAAAGTAGCACTTCCAGGATGATGGATAAGGACCTCCAAAAATCTACTCTTCCATAAAGCAATCAGAACACCGGCAAAAACTGGCAAAATCAACTTTTTCAGAGCTCTGGAAATCAACCAAAAGCTTGTAAAAATTCAGGAAAATTTCAAGAAAAAATGGCTGAATCTTAGTAAGAATTAGAAGCTTTGTGGCTTGATCTCATCCCATTCCCTTCTCCCTGGCTCCACAATTAGTGTGAAAACCAATAGCCTCACAACCGTAATAGCTGTGAAAACCAAAAGCCTAATAGACACTGGAAGGTACAGAACAGGTGTGGAGTTCCTCCAGAAGCTCTGTCCCCAGGTAATTGTCGCTATTTGACCTATCTGGAAGCTCCCTGTAGAAGTTCCATTCTTAGAGTGGGAGGACTCACATTTCCCAATTTCAAAACTGTAAAATTATAGTAATCAAAATGGTGTGGTACTGGTGTAAGAATAAACATATAGATCATTGAAATGGAATTGAGATTCTACAAATAAACCTTCATATTTATGATTAATTGATTTTTGACACAGGTGCCAACACAATTTGATGGGGAAACAACAGTCTTTTCAACAAATTGTGCTGAGACACTGGATATCAATATGCAAAAGAATAAAGACAGACCCCTACTGATAGGGTTTGGCTCTGTGTCCCCACCCAAATCTTCATCTTGTAGCTCCCATAATTCCCACGTGTTGTGGGAGGAGCCCAGTGGAAGATAATTGAATCATCAGGGAGGGTCTTTCCCATGCTGTTCCCATGATAGTAAATAAGTCTCACAAGATCTGATAGTTTTAAAAACGGGAGTTTCCCTTCACATGCTCTCTCTTTTTTTTCTTTTTTTTTGAGACAGAGTTTCAACGTTATCACCCAGGCTGGAGTGCAGTGGTGCAATCTCAGCTCATTGCAAGTTCTGCTTCTCGGTTCAAGTGATTCTCCTGCCTCAGCCTCCCAAGCAGCTGGGATTACAGGCACCCGCCACCACACCCGGCTAATTTTTTGTAAGTTTAGTAGAGACAGGGTTTTGTCATGTTGGTCAGACTGGTCTCGAACTCCTGACCTCAGGTGATCTGCCCACCTAGGCCTCCCAAAGTGCTGGGATTACAGGCGTGAGCCACTATGCCCAGCCCACATGCTCTCTCTCTCTTTGCCTGCTATCTATCATCCATGTAAGATATAATTTGCTCTCCTTGCCTTCGCCATGATTATGAGGCCTCCCCAGTCACATGGAACTGTCAGTCCATTAAAATGACTTTTTCCTTCCAGTCTCAGGTATGTCTCTATCAACAGCATGAAAACGGACTAATACACCTACCTCACACCATTTATAACAAATTAACTGAAAATGGATTTTTAAGTGGGTAGATGATTTCAATAGGCCCTTTTTCATATAATATATTCGAATTATAAAGACATGAAAACATATTTGCCATAATTAGTCATCAGGGAAATGCAAAGCAAAATCACAATGAAATACTATTTCACATTTTAGAGATTTCTAAACTTGAAAGGACAGGCAATAACAAGTGTTGACAAGAATATGTAGAAACTGGAACCTTCACACATTTCTGGTGGAATGTAAAATAGTGCAGCCACTTTAGAAAAACATTTGGGAGTTTTTTTTTTAATGTTAAAGTTATCACATGATCTAGCAATTTCACTCTTGGAAACATATCCAAAAGAACTGGAAAAATATGTTCACACAAAAACTTATACATGCATGTTCATAGCATATACCCAAATATTCATCTACTGATAAATCAATAACCAAAATGTGGTATATCCATACAACTGAATGCAATTTAACAATAAAAAAGAATGAGGTACTGATACATGTTACAATATGGATGAAACTCAAAAACATAATGCTATATGAAAGAAGTCAGCCACAAAAGGCCATGTATTATATGAGTCCATTTATATGATGTGTTCAGAATAGGTAAAAGCATAGAGACAGAAAATAGATGAGTGATGGCCAAAGGCTATATGGTTTGGCCAGAGATAGGATGGGTGAGGCAGAATGGGGAGTGACTCCTAATGGATATGGGGTTTCCTTTTGGAGTTATGATGTTCTAAAATTAGATAGTGATGATGATTGCACAACTCTGAATATACTAAAAAAAGAACACTGAATGGCATACTTCAAAAGGGTAAATGTTATGGTTATGTGAATTATATATCAGTAAAACTATTATAGAAAACAACTCAGCTTTGTATTAAGATTAATAAAAAAGGGTATGACACTATTTTAAAAACAAAGAAACTATGTCCTAAAAGATTCGAGATGCAAATCATCACCCCAAAATAAGACTACATATGCTTGCACAGTGCTTTGAAGGTGAAAATCATTAAATATTTACGGTTAAGGCTTTGTTCTAAAGTGTGTAATTTATCTTGGCTTGAGACAATAAATGAGGAAGATTGTATAGCGGGGGGTCTCAAGACTATGCTGCTGCTCATGTGAACTACACAATCAGAGTGGTTGGTAGGACAAACACAAGCAGAGTCTGAATGCAGATGGGATGCTGGCAGAAGAAAAGTATCCCAGAGCACTGAGCCACATGAAGTTGCTATATTTAAAACAAAAACAAAAATTAAAAACCCAAGCATTCTTTTAGTAGTTGTCTCTGACACTCTCAGGGTCTCTGACACTCTGAGGTTTTCTTTTTTCCCAATGATAGGGACTATCTGTAAGTTTTTTTTGAATAGTGATAATTTTATCAATTGGGGGCTACCGAAGAATAAGTCAAAATTGCCAACAAATATTGGCACAACCATTAATTTCTTCTCCTATCCCATTTTGTTAATTACCCAAAAGACTGAGCAGCTGTAAGTGAAATTTCTAGTTGATATTTTTGCAACATCTTAGCTAATGATAACTACTTTTTCCTTAAAAACACTGCTTAGGCAAACAAAATGAAAAAAAAAAATTCTGTGTACCTCATACTTCTTTTATACACTTTTAGCATTTGTCTGTCTTTTCAGAAGTTAATGAGTGAACTCTAAAGCAGTTTTACAACTTTTATGTCCTTCTTTGCATTTCCTTATCCAACACATAAATACATACAGCAACACAGCTACACAGAGTTGTAGATACCTAGTATCCTGAGGATGTAAAGCTGCTATTCTAACTCTTCACTTACCATACCTTCTCCCCACTTCCTCTGTTTCCAATGACATAGACATTTATTTTGGCTACTTTGGATACCCAAATATAAATAAATTTTATTTGAAGATACATGACCAAATATATCATTCTCCTGTAGTGGAATCATCCACCATCTTGCTATATAGCTTCATGGAGGGTGGATACCTACCTCTTGACTTTGGGCTGGACCATGTGAAATGAACAGAGGCTTGAAATATATTTGTATTTCTGGGCTGCTCTTTTGCACTCTAGTTATTTATGATGAGAACGATTACTCCAGAGAGCTACTGCCTCTTTGGCCTGGGCCCCAGATTAAAACATGTAGAGCTTGCCTGAATCCAACCTGCAACCTGGGAGACTGGAATAGAATGCCCTCCCAGCTAAGTTGTAGTTGACCTTCCAAGTCACAAATATTTTTTAAAAGATTGTTTTAAGCCATTAACTATTGGAATGGTTTGTTACACAGCATTATTGTGGTAATATCTCACCAATATACGTATGCCACCCCCTCTTCCACAGCATTCCTGCTACAGTAAAACCACTGAATCCAACCATCTTAAGAAGAATGCACAACAAGGGATTTATTCAATAAAGTTATTTGGTGTGAACAAATGTCCTTGTTGTCTTTCTAACTTGATCACCTTCCCCATCTTGCAGGATCTATCCAAAGTGTGTCCAGAGAAGAAACAAATGGAGATGGCCCAGCATGACCTCACTAAACAAAGTTACATGCCAACTTCAGAAGTTCTGGTGAACATCAAAACTTGTTAAAAGACTCCAAACCCAGAGTATCTTCCCATTTGTACAGTGATAGACTCCTTTCTAGAGCACACTGCCCAGTATCTTTGAGGACTAAACATAAGTATGGTTGTAAAGCTATATCTAACTGGTCCCCACAGTAAGAATCCCAGATAGTTCTTATTTAAAGCAGGAACAGGAAGGGGGGTGATCACTGGGCATGGGGCCAGGCTTGCAGCTGAGGGAAAGGACAGTTAAGTCAAAGAACTATGCCCAAAATGGGTCATCAAAGGAAATGGCGATGAAGGTCCCTTTATAAGAAACTGAGAGAGACAAATGAAGGCCCAAGAGCTACGAATGCAGAGGCAAGGAGCAGTGGGTCATCATGGGTGAATGGAAGGTGGTCTGCAAAAATTCTAAAAAACAGGGGAAATTCCAGGAGACCGTGCTTTCCATTCTCCTCATGAAGATGTGAATGGCTTTCCCTAGAGGCAGGAAACCCAGGCTCTGAGAGACAGGGGAGGGGATAGCCAATTAAGACAGTGGCAAAACTGGTTTTAAAAAAAAAAGAAAAAAAAAAAAACCACCAAGCCAAGTGTTCTTGAGTTTGTTTTTGTTTTGTTTTGTTTTGTTTTTGTTTTGCTTTGTTTTGTTTCTTTGAGACAGGGTCCCACTCTTTCCTCCAGGCTGAAGTGCAGTGGCATGATCTCCATTCACTGCAACCTCCACCTCTGAAGCTGAAATGATCCTCCCACCTCAGACTCCCAAGTAGCTGGGAGTACAGGTGTGCACCACCATACTCAGCTAATTTTTGTATTTTTTGTAGAGATGATGACTCTTCATGTTGCCCAAGCTAGTCTCAAACTCCTGAGCTCAAGCAATCAGCCCGCCTTGGCCTCTCAAAGTGCTGGGACTACAGGCATTAGTCACTGTATGTTGCCAAGTGTTCTGCTTAGAGTAGAGAGTTAATAAATGTTTCCTTTTTTTCCCCCTAAATCTCTACCCCTCTACAATTTTTCTGAGTGCCTAAGAATCTCCCTCTTGACTCCTAATATTCAGGAACTTTGTGTCTCTCTGACCCTCTAAGTCTACTGATCATCAATTTTGCCCAAGTCTTTAGACAGACAGTTTATCAATTCAGCAAATATTGGGTACTTCTGTGTGTCATAGAGTAAAAGACTGTCTATGAAAAACAGTGTTCACCTGCGTTAATAAAGGTACTATGAAATAATGAAAATTTATAATCTCTTTGAGGTTAAAGTTGACCAAAGAAGAGCACTAAAATTTGAGAACCGGTTTCTCTTTTCAAGCAGGATGTACTAGGGAAAGTTCAAAAGGTTAGGGAGTGGAGTATGTTTTTTTGATTTATAAAGACCATCTCTCCTATATGGGCCTGCACTGCTTTCCCCCAGCAGGCCCACACATTAAGTGAGGAACATCAATGTTATCAATTGACTCTAAAAATGGAAAAGTTTTGGTAACCACAAGAAGATCAAGGGGGAGAAACACTGCTATTTCCAAGTTTTACTGACAATGAAAAGACAGCTCTGACCCAAAGAGCTTCCCTGATAGACTCTGCCAGAGATGAAAGTGCAAAGCGCTGGGGGGGCAACGGGCTATGAATAGTAATAAGAATTGTTTTTTATTCTCACTTACTCTGCATTTACAATCATAACTGAATTTAATTCTCTCAACAATTCTCTGAGGTAGCTATTATCATCTCCATTGTATAGATGAGGGAACTAAAATTCAGAAAGATTAAATACGTTGCTCAAAATCATTGAGCAAGTAAGCAGTACACTTAAAATTTCAACCAAGTCAGTTTCATCTCCAAGTTCTACTTCTTAACCATTATACTGTACTCCCTGCCTGGGTCACTGTTATGCACTGAATTGTGTCCCCCAAAAAATCATATTTTGAGGTCTTAACCTCCAGTATCTCGAATGTGACCTTATTTAGAAATAGGGTCATTGTAGACATAATTAGTTAAGTTATGACAAGGTCATATTGGAGTAGGTTAGGCTCCTAATCCATTATGACTGGTGTCCTTATACAAAGGGGAAATTTGGACACACACTGGGAAAGTATCACGGGAACATAAAGGCAGAGATCTGGGTCATGCATCTATAAATCAAGGAACACCAAAGATTGCCAACAAATTTCCAGAAGCTAGGAGAGAGACATGGAAGAGAGCTTCCCTCACAGCCATCAGAAGGAACCAACCTCGTTAATGCCTTACTCCTGAACTAGGAGACAATAAATTTCTGTCATTTAAGGCACCCAGTTTGTGGTACTTTGTTATGGCAACTCTTGCAAACCAATAGAGTCACCATCTTCAAGTGTACACCAAGGAAAGAGAACAAATATAAATGGGTCAAGTCACAGTGTTTAGGGGTGATGAGCTAAAAGCTTAAACAAATGTTTGTGCTTCCACTAGGACACGTCTCTCTTGACTTTGTCTCTTTAGAATGTTGTCATCTTATTCCCCTTGAGGTTAGGAGGCCAAGAAAGACCTGTGGTTGCTTCCTGCTTTGAAGAGGTCTCAACTTTTCTTTTTCAGAGTCAATTAATAACATTGACGTTCCTTGCTTGAAATGTGAGCCTGCTCAGAGGAAATCAGTGCAGAGGAGCAGGGGAAAGTGAAACAGGGAAGGGGTATCTCTTCAATCAAGGGTGTATTAGTAAACCAGCAATCATCATGGGCTACTATAGCTTAATGCTAGGAAGACACTCTGGGAAAAGTGGAGAATACAAGCCTTAGCATTCTCCCACTAGAGGAGCCATCAAATCCCATCAGTCTTTGGTAAAGGACACAAAGAGGCCATGTGATCTGTGTATACTGTAGACATGGTCCAGGGATATCGCATGGTATAAACTAGTTTACCAGGCCTAGAGGTCTCCAGAAAGAGCTTGGAATCAACATGCTATGTTCCTTTTTCTGATTTTGTCCCTTGTGCATGTTTCTCCTTTGGGTCCATTAGAAGAGCCAATCAAATGTCCTTTCTTCATGACTAACATACTGGGGCTCGCTTTAGGTTATATTGCCTCTGAAACACTTGGATGTTCATCACAGAAGAGATAGTTGTAGTAAAAACAACAACAACAACAAAAACAGTCTGCAAGAAGAAAAAATCTGAGCCATCTTCATGAATTAACTTGGGTCCCTAAGAAGCAGACTCCGAGACAAGGATTTGAGTGAAAGTTGTTATTAGGGTGGCAAAGGAGTAGAATTATTAATACTTATTATAATACCATTCATAGCTTGTTACCCATCAGCCCTTTGCACTTCTCCCTCTGGCAGACTCTGGATGGAACCTTCCCTCCATCATTGATAAAACTTGGAAATAGCCATGTTTCTTTCTTTTGGTCTTCTTGGGGTTGCCAGGGCTTTTTCTTTTTCAGAGTCAATTAATAACATTGACGTTCCTTGCTTGAAATGTGAGCCTGCTCAGAGGAAATCAGTGCAGAGGAGCAGGGGAAAGTGAAACAGGGAAGGGGTATCTCTTCAATCAAGGGTGTACTAGTAAACCAGCAATCATCATGGGCTACTGTAGCTTAATGCTAGGAAAACACCCTGGGAAAAGTGGAGAATACAAGCCTTAGCATTCTCCCACTAGAGGAGGCATCAAGTCCCATCAATCTTTGGTTGAGAGCTATTCCAGAGGAAGGGTGACACTAATCTTCTGACACTTCCAGCCTGCAGAGTGGGCAGACAGAGTCCTCCCATAATTTCAAAGAAAGCCCTCAGGCAAGAGATGCATATATTGGCAGTTGGAATTTGACCTGAGGCACAATGAGGGTCCGAGGGATATGGGAGAGGCAGTTCTGTAGAATTCTATCCTTGTTTAAACCAGCATCCCAACGGATTGGTGAACCATGCTATTGAGAAAATTAAAGCTGAGTTTGAACAGCACATGATCCAGAGATCAATGTCACAAAAGCCACCACATTAAAATAAAAACTTATAGAAAATACTCATTCCTCATTAGAAGGAGCACTGCTGCCATAAGGCAAATTCATTATCTAAACAGTCTAGGGAACTCCATATGGGAATGGGATCATTAATGTCATTAAATCTGGTGCCAAAAAAGCAAGTGCCAGTAACTCCAGGGTGCTGGCCCCTTACTCTGAAGGCAATTTTAGAGCTTGGTATTATGTCTGGGTGACTTACGAGGCCCAGGCTAATTACAGGCAAGTGGTTGGCTTTACTGTCTCCAGCATCCAGAGAAACATTCTACTCACAAAATAAACTTCTAGACTTGTGTTCGGAATCTTTCCTCAATTCCTACAGTGCCCTTTTATCCACCTGGGATGAGGCGAAGTTCACCACTCCCTGCCCATCAACCCTGCAGAAGGCACTTCATTTGGACGTTTTCTTAGAACACTCTTCTGCTCTGGCAGGTGACATCAGCACGACACCATGCAGCAAGCAAGAAGCTGTCTGCAGGTCCAACTAAAACACAGAATCCCTTCACGTCAGCCCTCCTTAAAATGGAGATAGGCTGTATGTGAATGCTAAAGTGTCCATCTCCTCTAAAATGTCTGCTCTGTCACTTACGTTATTATTACCTTATATTTTTTCTTAACTCTCATACTGTTATTCAAATATCCATGCACATGTTTTGCTCTACAAGCCATAATTAGATCCTTGAGGGCAGAGACTATGAGGTCTATGCATTATGCCACTCCCATAACTTTCCCTCCTTTTTCCTTGCCAGTAGAATCCTAATTTTCAGGTTGTAACATGCCCAAATTTGGACAGTGAGATCTTGGGTAAGCCGGTTTTGAGGGCTTCTGGGAAAATCTGTCTTCTGATAAAAGAGGCAGACATAGTTAATGTTACTGTTCTCCTTTCCTACTGTTTTTATTTCGTTTGTTTTGCCTTGAATAAAGCAGGTCCAACAATGGTTTTGTAACCATGAAGGAAAATTTGAAAAAACTGTACAGATACTGATCCTGATTGATCCCGATATTGGTAAATTCATGAACAAATCCAAGTATTTGCCTACATCCAAACTTCTTGCTATCTGAGAAAAATAGGCTTCCATTTGCTTATACCACTGTAGGTGGGTTTCCTAGTACTTTCAATTTCACAAACATGCTTGCCAGAAGAAACAGTAGTAATAGTGAAAACACAACCTCCACTTCACTATATTCATTGCTATTTCCCAAATTTCACACAAGTATATCTGCTTGGCAAAATCTGTCTCCTGTAAAACCTGAACTAAAAATGGGTATCTGGGGAAATAAGGAAATATCTTTGCCTTTCTACAGTTTACCTTGCATACTACAAAAGGTTTGGAATGGAGGCAAGTGAGCCAGTCTGCAATACCTGCCTTAACATCCATGATGAGTAGAGAAATGGAGATCCCCAGGGAGCATCCCTAAGCAATGCCTGTTGTGTTAGTTTACATAACACACTAGCTGCTGTAACAGACAAACCCTAAAATCTCAATGGTTTAGCACAATGATAGCTTATTACTTAATCCTGTAAAAGCCAAAATGGATCTTGGTAATACCGGAAGGGGGATGGGAATGATGTATTCTCTGTAGTCACTCTGAGATCCAGGCTGACTTCTTTAAAATTCAACTGGTAGATAGGAGAAGAAAAAGAGTGAAAAAGGGATGTCCACTTCTTAAAAGTCTTGACCTGAAGGTTCATGAGTATGTAAATGGCTATGATTCCTATTAAAAGTCATAATCAACAATTATTCCTGTAAAAAGCTTAGAAGTCATCACTCCATTCTAACAAGTAAAAAGCTAAATAAACTAAAAAATCAACAACTCTTCTTAGAGAAGCATGGTCACAGGGCAAACTGCTGCCCCTAAAATGGAAGCGACAGAAAGGAGAACATAAGAAGCATAACTTGCTGTAGTAGAAATCCACAAGCAGGAGTCTCAGGAACTAGTGCCAGGATAGGAACACCTGAACTGTACTTGATGAACTGCTGAAGGCTCAGTGTGGACACTAAGAGTTAAAAGCTCCAAGGGGACCCAGTCATAGGGGAAGCCCCACACTCTTGCGAGTTTTACTACTAAGAGCTCAACCAGATTCACACAATAATTTTTTTTAATCCCCTCATGTTTTCAACAAGGAGAGGGGAAAAGGAACCATTCTGAAATACACTCTGTTCTTAACAAGGCCTGCCCTGAAGAGAAACTATTTTACTAGAGCCTAAACGACTGGAGTTTTTTCAGAGTCTAAATAACCCAGGGGAATGGAAATGCCCAACCTCAGCCCGTTCTAGCCATCCTGTCCCAAGTAAGGGGAGGGGGCATCTAAGAAGCACTTGTGAAGTTTACAGTCCAGAGGCACAGGCTCACTACAAGACTGAGACCAAATTATAGGTCTACAGAACACTTCCCCTCCACCCACACTTCACCACCACATTACTAGAGGCCTGTTTACAGTAGTTCTTTTTACCTAGTACATCATGTCTGGCTATCAAGAAAAAATCACAAGGCATACTAAAAGTCAAAAAATACAGTCTGAAGAGGCAAAGAAAGAATCAGAACCAGATTCAGACACGGCAGAGATGTTAGAATTATCAGGCCAGGAATTTAAAAGAATTATGATTAATATGCTAAGTGTTCTAATAGACAAAGAAGACAGCATGCAATAAAGGTTGGACAATGTAAGCAGACAGACAAAATTATAAGAAAAAATCAAAAACACAATAACAGAAATGAATAATGTCTTTGATGGGCATATTAGTAGACTAGACATGGCAAAAATCCATGACTAGACAGCAACAAAAGATATAAAATATGTGTAACAGGAATACCAGAGGAGAAGAAAGAGAGAAAGGAACCAAAGAAATATTTGAAGCAATAATGCTGAGAATTATCCCCAAATTAATGTCAGACACCAAAAATCCAGGAAGAGAACTCCAAGCAGGATAAATACCAAAAATAACAACAAACAAACAAAAACCTCCTACATGTAGATATATCATATTCAAACTGCAGAAAATAAAAAATTTAAAAAATTTAAAGAGGACAAAGGGGAAAGAAATCTTCCCTATACAGAAGCAAAGATGAGAATTATATATCTGGCTTCTCCCTAGAAACCACACAAACAACAAAAAAAGAGTGAAGTGGAATATTTAAAGTGTTGAGAGAAAAAATACCACTAACCTAAAATTCTGCACCCTGCAAAACTATCCTTCAAACGTGAAGGAGAAATAAGGACTTTCTCAGACCAAAAAATACTGAGAGAATCTGTTGCCATTAGATCTGCTTTGCAAGAAATGTTAAAAGAAGTTCTTCAGAGAGAAGTAAATTACATAGGTAGGAAACTTGGAACTTCTTAGAGAAAGGAAGAATATCTAAGAAGGAACAAGCGAAGGTAAAATAAAACCTTTTCAAAAAAATTATTTATTGATCTAACAGACAACAGTTTGTTGAGAATAATAGCAACTATGTATTTGATTGTATGCTGTATATGTGTGTGCATGTGTGTGTGCTTATGTATGTTTATGTATAAATAAAATAAATGACATCAATGATATAAGAAACAAAAACAGGAATTGGAATTGTTTTATTATTATAAGGTACTCCCACTATCCATGAAATGGTATTGTATTTTATAAAAGTAGAGTTGGATTAGTTGTAAATGTACATTATAAACTCTAGAGCAACCACTAAAACAAGAAGTATAACAGATATGCTAAGAAAGGAGAGAAAGTAGACTCCTATAAAATGAAAAAAGGGACAAAAAGAGTAGAAGACAAAAACAGGAACAAAGGACAATGGCAACAAGTAGAAAACAGTAATTAATATGGTAGATATGAATCCAACTGTAACAATAATCACTTTAAACCTCAATTGTCTAAGTACACTAATTAAAATATAAAAATTGCAACAGTGGATCAAAAACAAGAAATCCAACTATACATTGTCTACAAGAAATCTATTTTAAATATAAAGACACATGTAGATGAAAAGTGAAGGGATGGGAAAAGCTATACTATGCTAACACTAATCCAAAAAAAGTAGGCATACTTATATTAATTTCATACAGAATACTCTTCAGAATAAGAGAAGCTATCAGAGATAAAAAGAAGCATCACATAGGCCAGGCATGGTGACTCATGCCTGTAATCCCAGCACTTTGGGAGGCCGAGGCAGGTGGATCACAAGATCAGGAGATCGAGAGCATCCTGGCTAACATGGTGAAAACCCGTCTCTACTAAAAATACAAAAAATTAGCCAGTTGTAGTGGCGAGCACCTGTAGTCCCAGCTACTGGGAAGGCTGAGGCAGGAGAATGGCATGAACCAGGGAGGGAGAGCTTGCAGTGAGCTGAGATCGCACCACTGCACTCCAGCCTGGGTGACAGAGCGAGACTCCATCTCAAAAAGAAAAAGAAGAAGCATCACATAATGATAAATGGGTCAATTCTTAAAGAAGACATAACAATCCTTAATGTGTACATACCTAATAACACAGCATCAATATATCTGATGCAAATATATATATATATACACACACATATATAAATACAAGGAAAAATAAATGAATCCACTCTCATAATTGGAGACTACAACACCCCTCTATCATAAATAAACAGATCTAGCAGGCAGAATATCATTAAGAACATAATTAAACTTAACAACACCATCAATCAATTGGATATAATGAACATCTATAAGCTATTTTATCCAACAGCAGCAGAATACATAGTGTTCTCAAACTTGCATGGAGCTTTCATCAAAGTAGACTGCATCCTAGGCCATCAAACACAATTTAACAAATTTAAAAGAATAAAAATCATATGATGTCTACTCTTGGACCACAATGGAATTAAACTAGAAATCAATAACAAAGATAGCTGAAAAATGCCAAAATATTTGGAGATTGAACAACACACTTCTGAATAACACATGGGTCAAGAAGAAATCTGAGGAGATATTTTTTAAAATTTTGGCTAATACAACATAAGAAAATCTGTTTCCCACTCAGAAAACTAGAAAAAGAAGAGCAAATGAATTCCAAAGTAAACAAAGGAAAAGACACGACAAAAATTAGAAGAGAAGTCAATGACATTGAAAACAGGAAATCGATAGAGAATTAAAAAGAAAAAAAAGCTGGTTCTTAGAAACCATCAATAAAATCAATAATTCTCTAGGTAGGCTAAGAAAAGAGGACACAAATTACTAATATCAGAAATGAAAGAGGGAATATTACTACAGACCCTACAGACATTAAAAGAATAATACAAGGGCAGGCATAGTGGCTCTCACCTGTAATACCAACACTGAGAGAACAAGGCAAGAGGATTGCTTGAGCCCAGCAGTTGGAGACCAGCCTGGGCAACCTAGTGAGACTCCATCTCTACAAAAAAATTAAAAATTAGCCAGACATAGCAGCACACGCATGTAGTCCCAGCTACTCGGGAGGGTGAAGTAGAAAGCTTGCTTGAGCTTTGATCACACCACTGCACTCCAGCCTCGATGACAGAGCCAGACCCCTGCCTCAAAAAAAAAAAAAAAAACAAGAATATTATGATCAATGATATGTCCACAAAATTGATAACCTCAATGAAATGGACCAATTCCTTGAAAGACACAATGCGCCAAAACTCACACATGAAATCAACAATCTGAATAGGCCTACAGCTATTAAAGAAATGGAACCAATAATTAACAACATTCTAAAACAGAAAGAACCAGGTGAGCTCAGGTGGGTCCACTGGTAAATTCTGCCAAACATTCAAAGAAGAAATCATACCAATCATCTTCCAGAAAATAGAAGCAGAGGAACTTTGTAACTCATTCCATGAGGCCACCACTACCCTAATACCAAAACCAAACAAATGTGTTTGAAGAAAAGAAAACTATAGACCAATATCCTTCATGAACATAGATGCATAAATCCTCAACAAAATACTGGCAAATTGAACCAACAATGTATAAAAAGAATTATATACCACAACCAAGTGGGATCTGTCCCAGGTATGCAAGGCTGGTTCAATAATCACATATCAAATTATGTAAACCACCATATCAACAGGCTAAAGAAGAAAAATTACATGATCATAATAGCTGCAGAAAAAGCACTTGGCAAAATGTAACACCCATTGATGATTTAAAAAACAAAACTCTCAGCAAACGAAGAATAGAGGGAAATTTCCTCAAATTGATAAAGAACATCTACAGAAAACAGTTAACATTATACTTAATGGTAAGAAACTCCAAGCTTTCCTGCTAAGATCAGAAACAAGTCAAGGATGTTCCCTCTTACAACCTCTTTTCAACATTGTACTGGAAATAGTAGTTAATGCAATAAGGAAAGGTATACTTATTAGGAAGAAGAAATTAAAACTATCTTTGTTCAGAGATGACATAATCATCTATGTAGAAAATCTGAAAGAATCTTAAAAAACTCCTGGAACTATAAAGTGATTATAGCAAGGTTTGCAAGAGACAAAGTTAATACACCAAAGTCACTCATTTTCCTGTACACCAGCAATGAACAAGCAAAATTTAAAACTAAAACACAATACCATTTACATTAGCACTCTAAAAACTGAAGCACTTAGTTATAAATCTTCCAAAGTACAGATGCTTCTTGACTTAGAATGAGGTTATGTTCCAACAACTCCAACCTAAGTTGAAAATATCATAAGTTGAAAGTGCATTTAATCTAATCTACCAAACATCATAGCTTAGCCAAGCCTACCCTAAATGTGCTCAGAATACTTACCCTGGCCTACAGTTGGGCAAAATTATCTAATACAAACCCTATTTTATAATGAAGTGTTCTGTATCTCATGTAATTTATTGACTACCATACTGAAAGTGAAAAGTAGAAAGACTGTATCAGTTGTTTGCACTGGCCAGCACTGAAACAGAATATCACATCACTAATCCAGGGAAAGATCAAAATTCAAAATTTGAAGTACGGCTTCTGCTGCGTACCATTTTCTCACCATTGTAAAGTTGAAAAATTGTAAGTCAAACCATCATAAGTTGGGGACATCGGTATGTAGAAGCTACAAATGAGAAAAACTACATAACTCTGATAAAAGAAATCGAAGAAAAACTAAATAAATGGAGAGATATTCCACGATCATGGATGGGAAGACTTGATATTGTCAAGATGTCAGTTCTTCCCAAATTGATCGATAGATTCAATCCAAGCCCTATCAAAACCCCAGTGAGTTATTTTATAGATGTAGACAAACTGATTCGAAAGTTTCTGTGGAGAAGCAAAAGACCCAGCATAGTCAATACAATAATGAAGGAGAAGAACAACATCAGAGGACTGACAATATCCAACTTTAAGACTTACTATAAAGCTACAGTAGTCAAGACAGTGTAGAATTGGTGAAAGAATAGACATATAAATCAATGGAACAGAATAGAGAGCCCAAAAAGACTCTACTGATATAGTCAACTGATAAAGATATAGTCAACTGATCTTTGACAGAGGAGCAAAGGAAATATAATTGAGCAAAAATAGTATTTTCAACAAATGGTGCTAGAAAAAGTGGACAGATGATATAGAACACTTAGATGACCTTGGGTATGGCAATGACTATTTAGATACAACATCAAAGGCGTGACCCACAAAAGAAAGAACAAACTAGTATTCAGTAAAATTAAACGTTTCTGCTCTGTGAAAGACATTGTCAAGAGAAACAGAAATCAAGCCACAGGCTTGAGAAGAAAGATATATTTTCTCCCACAGACTGGAAAAAAATATTTGCAAAAGATATATCTGATAAAGGACTGTCATCTAAACTATTCAAAGAATTAGAAAATTCAATGATTTTTTTAAGAAAATCAGCCAGGCATAGTGGCTCAAGCCTGTAATAACAGCACTTTAGGAGGCTAAGGCAGGCAGATTGCTTGAGTTCAGGAGTTCAAGACCAGCCTGGGCAACATGACAAAACATGACAAAACCCTTTGTCTCTACAAAAAATACAAAAATTAGTGGGGCATGGTGGTGCACACCTATAGTCCCAGTTACTCTGGAGGCTGAGGTGGGAGGATCACTTAAGCCCTGGAGACACAGGTTGCAGTGTGCCAAGATAATACCACTGCACTCCAGATGGGGTGACAAAGTGAGGCTCTGCCTAAAAAATAAAAACAAAAAATGAACCAAAGACCTCAGCAGACACTTCACCAAAGAAGATATACAAATGACAAATAAGCATATGAAAAGGTGCTCCATATTATATGTCATCAGAGAAACACAAATTAAAAGAAAAATGAAATACTACTACATACTGAATTGAGCAAAATCCAGAACACTGACAACAACAACTACTGGTGAAGATGTGAAACAACAGGAACTCTCATTGATTGTGGTAGGAATGCAAAATACTACAGCTACTTTGGAAGGCAAAACTAAACATACTCTTACAGTAAAATTCAGCAATTGTACTCCTTGGTATTTACCCAAAAGAGTTGAAACTTACATTCCCACAAAAACCTGCACATGGATGTTTATAGAGTTTTATTCATAATTGCTAAACCTTGGAAGCAACAAAGATGTCTTTCAGCAGGTGATATGGTTTGGCTCTGTGTCCTCATCCAAATCTCATCTTGAATTGTAACTGCCACAATTCCCACGTGTCATGGGGGGAACCTGGTGGGAGGTGACTGAAATACGGGAGTGGGTCTTTCCTACACTGTTCTTGTGATAGTGAATGAGTCTCATGAGAAGTGATGGTTTTAAAAATGGGAGTTTCCCTGCAAAAGATCTCTCTTTGCCTGCCTGCCATCCATGTAAGATGTGACTTGCTCCTTCTTGCCTTCTGTCATGATTGTGAGGCCTCCCCAGCCATGTGGAACTGTAAGTTCATTAAACCTCTTTTTCTTTCCAGTCTTGGGTATGTCTTTATCAGCAGCATGCAAACAGACTAATACAGTAAATTGGTGCCAGTAGAGTGGGGTGCTGCTGTAGATACCTGAAAATGTGGAAGCAACTTTGGAACTGGGTAATAGGCAGGGGTTGGAACAGTTTGGAGGGCTCAGAAGAAGACAGGAAAATGTGGGAAAGTGTGGAACCTCCTAGAGACTTGTTGAATGGCATTCACAAAAATGCTGATAGCAATATGGACAACAAAGTATTGGCTGAGGTGGTCTAAGATGGAAATGAGGAACTTGTTGGGAACTGGAGCAATGGTGACTCTTGTTGTTTTAGCAAAAAGACTGACAGCATTATTCCTCTGCCCTAGAGATTTGTGGAACTTTGAACTTGAGACAGATGATTTAGGGTACCTGGTGGAAGAAACTGTTAAGCAGCAAAGCATTCAAGAGGTGACTTGGGTGCTGTTAAAGACATTCAGTTTTATAAGGGAAGCACAGCATAAAAGTTCAGAAAATGTGCAGCCTGATAATATGATAGAAAAGAAAATCCATTTTCTGAGGAGAAATTCAAGCCAGCTGCAGAAATTTGCATAAGTAACGAAGAGCTAAATGTTAATCCCCAAGACAATGGGTAAAATGTCTGTAGGGCACGTCAGAGGTCTTCACAGCAGCCCCTCCCATCATAGGCCCAGAAGCCTATGAGGAAAAAGTGGTTCTGTGGACCAGGCCCAGTGTCCACGTGCTTTGTGCAGCCTAGGGACTTGGTTCACTGCATCCCAGCCACTCCAGCTATGGTTGAAAGGGGCCAATGTAGGGCTCAGGGCTGTGACTTCAGAGGGTGCAAGCCTCAAGTCTTGGCAACTTCCATGTGGTGTTGAGCCTATGAGTGCACAAAAGTCAAGAATTGAGGTTTGGGAACCACTGCCTAGATTTCAGAGGATGTAGGGAAACACCTGGATGTCCAGGCAGAAGTTTGCTGCAGGGGTAGGGCTCTCATGGAGAACCTCTGCTAAAGCCGTGTGGAAGGGAAATGTGGGGTTGGAGCCCCCGCACAGAGTCCCTACTGGGGCACTACCTAGTGGAGCTGTGAGAGGAGGGCCACTGTCCTCCAGGCCCCAGACAGTACATCCACTGACAGCTTGCACCATGCACCTGGAAAAGCCACAGACACTCAATGCCAGCCCATGAAAGCAGCCAGGAGGGAGGCTGTATCCTGCAAAGCCACAGGGGTGGAGCTGCCCAAGACCATGGGAACCTACCTCTTCCATCAGTGTGATCTGGATATGAGACATGGAGTCAAAGGAGATTATTTTGGAGCTTTAAGATTTGACTCTTTAAGATTTGACTGCCCCACTGGATTTTGGACTTTCGTGGGGCCTGTAGCCCCTTTGTTTTGGTCAATTTCTTCCATTTGGAATGACTGTATTTACCCAATGCCTCTACCCCCATTATATCTAGGAAGTAACTAACTTGCTTTTGATTTTACAGTCTTATAGGTGGAAGGGACTTGCCTTGTCTCAGATGAGATGATGGACTGTGGACTTTTGAATTAATGCTGAAGTGACTTAAAGCTTTGGGGGGCTGTTAGGAAATTGGTTTTGAAATGTAAGGATATGAGATTTGGGAGGAGCCAAGGGTAGAATGATATAGTTGGCTGTGTCCCCACCTAAATCTCATCTTGAATTGTAACTCCCACAATTCCTGCGTGTTGTGGGAGGAACCCAGTGGGAGGTGACTGAATTATGCAAGCGGGTCTTTCCTGCACTGTTCTCAGGAGAGTGAATGAGTCTCACAAGATCTGATGGATTTGAAAACAAGAGTTTCCCTGCACAAGCTCTCTCTTTACCTGCTTGCCATCCATGTAAGATGTGACTTGCTCCTCCTTGCCTTCCACCACGATGGGGAGGCCTCCCCAGAGAAACTGTAAGTCTATTAAACCTCTTTTTCTTCCCAGTCTCAGGTATGTCTTTATCAGCAGCATGAAAATGTACTAATACAGTAAATGAATGGATAAATAAATGGTGATACATCCAGACAATAGACTATTACTCAGAACAAAAAAGAAATGAGCTATCAAGCTATGAAGAAACATGGAGGAAACGTAAAAGCATAGTTAAGTGAAAGAAACCCAATTTGAAAAGGTTACATACCATATGATTCCAAATACATAACATTCTGGAAAAGTCAAAACTATGAAGACAGTAAATGGATCAGTGGTTCCTAGGGTTTAGAGGGAGGGAAGGATGAATAGGTGATGTACGGAGGATTTTTAGGGTTGTTAAACTACTCTGTATGATATGATAATGATAGATAATGTCATTACATGTTTGTCAAAACCCATAGAATGTACAACACCAATAGTGAATCCTAATGTAAACTATGGACTTTGGGTGATAACAATTGTTATTGTGGGTTCATCAATTGTAACGAATTTACCATTCTGGTGGTGGATGTTGATAGCGGAGGAGGCTGTGTATGGAGGAGCATGGTGTATACGGGAAATCTCTGTACCTCCCTCTCAATTTTGCCTGACTCTAAAACTGCTCTAAAACACTTTTTTAAAAAAAAAATCTTGGCTGGGACACTTCACTTCTACTCACATTGTATTGATAAGGACTCATAACATCACACCCCACTTTACAAGATACAAGGAGGAAGCACATGTAGTCCCTGACTTGGCAGCAACCTACCAGAAACCACCCTACTATACGGAAAGAGAAAACAAATCCTTGGTGGACAACTATCTGCCATCAGCAAACTACAGAATCATTACAGATGGTTTCACCCCTAACATGGTTCTTCTGTGCTCAGTAAATTCATAATAGATAAATGGATGAATGAATTAATCTTGGCATCTCAATTCAATTTTTTTTTTTGAGACAGAGTTTCACTCTTCTCACCCAGATTGGAGTGCAATGGCATGATCTGGGCTCACTGCAGCCTCCACCTAGTGGGTTCAAGTGATTTTCCGCCTCAGCCTCCCAAGTAGCTAGGATTACAGGCACCTGCCACCATGCCCAGCTAGTTTTTGTAGTTTTAGTGGAGACAGAGTTTTACTGGCTAGATTAACAAAGAAAAAAAGAGAGAAGATCCAAATAAATACAATCAGAAATAATAAAGATGACATCACAACCAATCCCACAGAAATACAAAAGATCTTCAGAGACTATTATGAACATCTCTATGCACACAGATTAGAAAATCCATAGGAAATGGATCAATTCCTGGAAACACAACCTCCCAAGATCAAATCAGGAAGAAACAGAAATTCTAAATAAACCAATGATGAGTAACAAAATTGAATCCATTATAAAATGCCTACCAACCTGCAGCAGATGGATTAATAGCCAAATTTTACCAGACATACAATGAAGACTTGGTACCAATCCTACTGAATCTATTCTCAAAAAAGTGAGGAGGAGGGACTCCTCCCTAAATTATTCTATGAAACCAGTATCACCCTGATACCAAAATCTGACAAAGACACAACAACAACAACAACAAAACTACAGTCCAATATTCCTGATGAACATAGACACAAAAATCCTTAACAAAATACTAGCAAACTAAATACAGCAGCACATCAAAAAGTTAACTTACCACGATCAAGTGGGCTTTATTCCTGGGATGCAAGGTTGGTTCAACATATGCAAATCAATGTGATTAACCACATAAACAGAGTTAAAAATAAAAACCGTATGATTGTATCAACAGATTCTGAAAAAGCATTTGATAAAATCCAACATCCCTTCACATTAAAAAAAAAAACCCTCAACAAACTAGACATCAAAGGAACATACCTCAAAATAATAAGAACTATCTATGACAACCTCACAGCCAACATTATACTGAATGGGCAAAAGCTGGAAGCAATCCCTTTAAGAACTGGAACAAGACAAGAATGCCCACTTTTAACTACTTCTATTAAACATATTATAGTACTAGAAGTCCTAGCCAGAGCAATCAGGCAAGAAAAAGAAACAAAAGGCATCCAAATAGAAAAAGAGAAAATCATTTCTCTTCACTGACAGCATGATTCTATACCTAGAAAACCCCATAGTCTGCCAAAAGGCTCCTAGATCTGATAAGTGACTTCAGCAAAGTCTCAGGATACCAAATCAATGTACAAAAATCAGTAGCATTTCTATACATTAATAGCCCTCAAGCTTAGGACCAAAGCAAGAATGCAATTCCATTTACAATAGCCACACACAAAAATAAAATAAAATACCTAGGAATACATCTAACTAAGGAGGTGAAAGATCTCTATGAGGACTACAAAACACTGCTAAAAGAAATTATAGATTGCACAAATGGAAACAAATGGAAAAGCATCCCATGGTCATGGGTTGGAAGAATCAATATTATTAAACTGCCAATATTGCCCAAAGCAAGCTACAAGATTTAATGCTATTCCTATCAAACTACCAATGTCATTTTTCACAGAATTAGAAAAAAAATTCTAAAATTCATATGCAGCCAAAAAAAAAAAAAGTCCAAAGCAATCCTAAGAAAAAAAAAAAAACAAAACAAAGCCAGAGGCACTACATTACCCAACCTCAAATGATACTACAAGGCCACAGTAAGCAAAACAGCATGGTACTGCTACAAAAATAGACACACAGACCAATGGAAGAGAACAGAGACCCCTGAAATAAAGCTGCACGCTTACAACCGACTCATCTTCAACAAAGTCAACAAAAATAAACAATGAGGAAGAACACCCTATTCAAAAAATGGTGCTGGGAAAACTGGCTAACTATATGCAGAAGAATGAAACTGGACCATTTACCATATACAACAATTAATTCAAAATGGATTAAAGACTTAAATGTAAAACCTCAAACTACAAAAATTCTAGGAGAAAACCTAGGAAATATTCTTCTAGACACTGACTTAGGCAAAAAAATTATGATGACCTCAAAAGCAAATGAGACAAAAACAAAAACTGACAAGCAAGACCTGATCAAACTAAAGAGCTTCCACACAGCAAAAGAAACTATCAGCAGAGTAAACAGACACCAACAGAATGGGAGAAAATATTTGTAAACTATGCATCTAACAAAGGACTAATACCCAGAATATATAAGGAATTTAAACAAACCAGCAAGAAAAAAAAAAGAAACATTAAAAAGTAGGCAAAAGACATGAACTGACACTTCTCAAAAGAGGACATACAAGTGGCCAACAATCATTAAAAAATGCTCAACATAAGTAATCATCAGAGAGACTGCAAATCAAAATGACAATGAGATACCATCTCACACCAGTTAGAATGGCTACTATTAAAAAGGAAAAAAATAACAGATAACGGCAAACAATTTTTCACCACTTTTTTAAAGTAATAGTTGGTTTTCTCCTCCCTTCCCCCACCACCCTCGCCTCAGCCCTTGACCCGTACTTCCAGTTTTCTGGGGGGTATTGGGTTGTCCTGTTCTCTTTTCAGGGGCTGGTGGGAGAACATGTTGTTGTACATTCAGAACTCATTAGGGCCTGGACCAAGCAGTGCCCCAAGGAAAGGGGAAGCAGGGAAACTCATTCTCATCTGATTCCTCATCTCACATCAAATTACTCCTCAAGCCTGAACTGTGTGGACACTTTTCCAGATGACCTGAGGGCACCAAAGCAGCCTTTCAGTTTCAACTTCATTCTTCCCTCCCAGCAAGCACAGGGTTTTTCGCCTGACCAGACGTGTTTTGCAATGAGGCACACGAGTGTTGCTTTCCTCTCTGGCAAACACAGCTTCTCCTTACACAGTTCAAGATGTTAATAAGTGCTATTAATTGGGAGCTAATTTGCATACTTCATGGATTATTTGTGGTTTGTAGCTAAGGAGATCAGAGCTTGCACACACAACCCCACCCCACCCACTCCTGTAGGGGCCTGGAGTACCCCAATCTGCTCTTCCACGCTGAAGGAGGGGAAGGGAATAACAGATTTATCATGCTAGGGCCTAGCGCACCCTGGAAATGGAGCTGACACACCCCTGAAATCCTGCATGACACAAAGGAAGCCCTTCTGTAGCACATGACTGGGAGGCTGGCTGCATGACATAGGCACTGTATGATTTAATACGGAGATTTTTGCCAGCACCCCTGCCCTGAGCCACGCAACCACAAACATGCTGGCATTAGAATTCTGAAGAGGTTTTTCAGCTTTTTGTTTTGGCTTTTTTTTTTTTTTCATTATTAATCTCGGCCCTTAAGTGCTTTGTGTTTATAATTAGTCATAAGCCTTGGGATGGCTCCATTCGCATCATCGTGCAGGCGTCCGCCCCCTTGCTTGCCCAAGTGCTGTTAATTAGCCCTGCAAAGATAGGCAAGCCTGATTGGCAGCAGCTTTTGCAAAAGACTCCCATCGCTCTAGGCAACAAAGAAAACCATCTTAGCATCTCAGGATTATGGTTGTCGTCTGGATTCTTTGCTTTTTCAATCTGCCGCTGGTGAGGATTGCATGGATGCATTTATTTATTCTGAAATGTGAGCACCAATGTTTTGGCAGAAATTCATAAACCTTCTATGTGAAAGTAATGTCCTGTTTGAGATTTGTCACAACTCTTAGGAAGGGACAGAACAGGGGCAGGAACGTTCACTTTTACATTAAGAATGAAGCTTACAGTTTGGAAAACTGCTTGACAGTATCACTAAAGCTAAACACGGACACCCCATTATGACCCAGCAATCTCACTCCTAATTCCCACAGAAGTGTGGCATGTGTTTCCCTGACAAAAGTATTAAGATGTACCTAGCTGCACTATTTGTAATAGCCCCAAACTGGAAATTGCCCTAATACTCATCAATAATATAATGAATTTAAATTGTAGTAAATTCATGCAATGGAACACTATACAACAATAAGAATACAAACGACAATACGTATGAGCCTCATAAATGTAAAGTTGAACAAAAGAAGTTAGACACAAAAGAGAATATATTATGGCATTGTGTTTATATAAAGAAAAAAACTGGTTAAAAGTAATCTATGCTATTAGTCCAAATAGTGGTTAATTTGTAGGAGATGGGGTAGCAGTGACACAGAGGGTTTCCTGGGTACTGTTAATATTCTATTCCTTGATTTGAAGGTTGGTTATAAGAGAGTACTAATGTATTAAAATGTATTGAGTTGTAAGCTTTTTTTCTTTTTTTGCACTTCTCTGCACATATATTATGCTTCAGTAATAAAGAAAAAATGAACTAGGAAGTTTTCTTCAGTAGGAAGCTTTACGATTGATTTTAGTAATTTAGTAATTGCAGCAATAAGGTTATATGGGTCTGGGATGTGGCATCCTAGAGAGAAACCTGGGTCTGCATTGAGGGCGGGGCTCCCCTTTCCATGGGCTGTGGTTCTAAAAGCCTAGAGAGCCATCTTAGCAGCATCTCAGAGAAGAACTCATGTAAAAACCAGATAGATGATCTGAAGAACTGTAACCACGGAAGAGAAAGTCAGGAATTAGAGACAAAAGGGATGTGACTATGTGCAAAATTTACGAAATTCATCTCCTGGGCATTCTAGACATAGTGTCTAGGGCCTGAGAGCGTCTCAAAATCCTATAAAATTTTTTGAGGGCTTGAAAAATGTATAATGACTCCAAAATGCAAAACAGAAAATTACATAATTAAAATCAATAAATGTTTGTTTACAAAACAAGGATGATATCAAGTAATTCAGCATTTCTTAAACATTAATAAGCATACAAAACACCTGGGGATCTTGTCGGACTACACAGTATGATTTAGTAGATCTAGGGTGAGGCCTGAGAGTCTACATTTCTAACAAGCTCCCAGGTAATGCCAATGCTTCTAGTCCCTGGACTTTGAATAGCAAAGAAATAGTAAATTGCAGCTCAACTGAACTCGTACATAGTTATAAATATCATAAAAAGAAAAACACAAGAAAATAAAATGAATGGCCAGGCTCGGTGGCTCATGCCTGGAATCCCAGCACTTTGGGAGGCCGAGGCAGGTGGATCATTTGAAGTCAGGAGTTCGAGACTAGCCTGGCCAATGTGGCAAAACGCTGTCTCTACTAAAAATACAAAAATTAGACAGCCGTGGTGGCGGGTGCCTGTAGTCCCAGCTACTCAGAAGGCTGAGACAGGAGAATGGCATGAACCCAGGAGGCGAAGGTTGCAGTGAGCCGAGATCGCACCACTGCACTCCAGCCTGGGTGACAGAGACTCCATCTCAAAATAAATAAAATAAAATGAACATTTTATTTTTATAAAATTCAAAATAAAAATATTATGGTGATAAAAATATACATAAAATTTACCATTTTACCCAGTTTTGAGCATTATAGTTCAGTGGCATTAAACGCATTCACACTGTTGTGCAACCATCATCACTATTCATCTTCAGAACTTTTCCATCTCTTCAAAATGAAACTCTGTACCCATTAAACAATAATTCCCTATTTTCTTCTCTCCACAGCCCCTAGCAACCACTATTCCACTCTCTGTCTCTAGATGCCTCATATAAGTAGAATCATGCAATATTTGTCCTTTTGTGTGTGGCTTATTTTACTTAACACAATGTCTTCAAGGGTGACTCATGTTGTAGCATGTGTCCAAATTGGATTCCTTTTAGACTGACCAATATTCCATTGTATGTATGTGCCTGCTATGGTCTGAATGCTTGCCTCCCTCACAAATCCCTATGTTGAAATCCTAACCCCTAAGGTGATGGTATTAGAAGGTGGGGCCTTTGGGCAGTTATTGGATCGTAAGGGCCATGAATGGGATTAGGGTCCTCATATTAATATAAGAGACACCAGAGAGATTGCTTACCCCTTCGACCATGTGAGGACACAGAGAAAGATGGCTCTCTATAAAGAGGGATCTCACCAGACACTGAATCTGCTGGTGCCTTGATATTGGACTTCCCAGCCTCTGGACTGTGGGAAACAAATGTCTGTTATTTATAAACCACTCAGTCTACGGTATTCTGTTACAGCAGCCTGAATGGACTAAGACAATACCACATTTTCTTTATCCATTCATCCGGCAATGGACACTTGGGTTGTTTCCACCTTTTGGCTATTGTGAAAATGCTGCTATGAACATGGGTCTACAGGTATCTGTTCACATCCCTGCTTTCAGTTCTTTTGGGTATGCACCCAGAAGTAGAACTGTTGGGGCACATGGTAATTCTGTTTTTTTTTTTAAGTACCAAAATAATAAAAACTTGCCATAGACTGTTATTTTGATGATCCAGATGAACACGTTCCCCAGTATTCATGCCCTTGTATAGTTCCCTCCCATGTTGACTGTGGGCTGGGCTTGCCACTGCCTTGACTAATATAGAGGAAGCGGTACCATGCCAATTCCAGGACTAGCCCTTAATTGACCTGGCAGCTTCTGCTTCCTCCCTCTTAGAATGCTTGCTCTTGGAACAGTTCTTGTTGGACATCAGCCACCATGCTGTGAGGTTGCCCAGGCAGCCACATGGGGAGGCCCATATGGAGAAGAATGAAGGCCCGCAGCTGAAATCCCAGTCAAGCTCCATCTGACTCCTGAAGCCCAGGTATTTCAGACATTTCCACCTCAGCTGAGCTGTTGATCAAAAGTTGGGATGACTGCAGTCACCCACTGTTCCCGGCTAACACCACTTGAAGCCGAAGAAACCCACGCCATGAAATATAATACATTGTTGCTTTAAGCCACTATGTTTTTGAAGTGACTTGTTACACAGCATTAGCTAACTGAAACAAAACTCTTTCAAATGTTTTAGAGCAAGAGCAAAATATACTATACCTAATGTGGAATGTGAGCAGAATTTTAGATATTTGATATAAAATAGGCCCAGAGTCTTCAATGACCTTAAATATCTCAGGTCCTAACAAAAGAGGAGATGCAAAGCAGCTGGTAGGAGATGGGCCCTTGAATAACCCATCCCTTAAACCAGCAGCTGCAGCAGATTTTTGTAGTTGTTGTGATTGTTGTTTTGTTTGAGTTAAAGGCCCAGCTGGCCCAGAGCAGCATGCCAGTTAGCTGTTATCGTCCCTATACCAGAGAAGGCAGCCAGGGATTTCATCACATATGTGGCTTGGCATATGGCTTCTGGGGGATTTGAACTCTTAATTAGAAGCTTCCTTTTGCCCAGAAATTATTGTGCAGCTGAGTGATAAGAGTGAATTCAACCAAGTCTGTTCTCAGATTCCCATAAGCACAGAAAATAAACAGCCCAAACATGAAGCCTTGAAACGGGTGGCTGAGGCATGATGCTCACTCACCCAGTCCCTGAGGCCCTGAACCCTCTCTCACTGCCAGACTCTGCAAGGAAATCAGCTTTTGCCTCTCTCTCTTCTCCCCAGCCCTGTGATCCACACTGGCAGGAACTGCCCTGACTTTAGACAAGAAGAATGGTGGGCAGAGGATCACTCACTATTCAATAACATATATGGAGCACGTACATTTCTGGAGCCCCATGAAACCATGCCTGCTATGTAACAGGTATTCAATAAATTTGAGTAAGTAAACAAATAATGACATAAAGTTGGCATCTCACCTTTGCACCACCAAAGAAAACATTTATTTGTTATGTGCAACCTAGTGGTGATTTTACTTACTCTTCCCCATTCCCCCCCAAAAATTGCATTTAAGTGATCATTTGGACTTTTTTTTAAAGGACTAGTATATACTAGCAGCCAATTACATCTACTGTTCTTCATGAAAAAAAAAAAAAACAACAAAACAAAACTGGGGTCATCAGAGAGCGTTAATAGAATTCCAGTCAGAAATAATGCAAGAGGGCATTTTTATCAAGAAAGTTTCTTACCCCAGGTAAGTGTGTGATATCCAATGGGCATTTGAAAATCTTGAAAATAGTGCACAGGCCCATGTTACTATTGTCACAAACCTCAGATGGGTTTGATTAGGTTGAGGTCCTCCAGCCAACATGTTAGAATTTATTATCAAGGATTTCAAAGTCATTGTACCCCAGCTATCCACTGAGCACCCACCTGCCTGATGTGAACCAGGCATTACACTGGATTTAGGTGCCCCAGGATGAACAAGACACAGCCTCTGACCTCAAGGTATTCAGACACCACAAAGGAGACGGAGACCAAAACCAACAAGTAGTTATACTGTGGTTCACACGATGATGGAGCTTGGCAGAGGTTGCTATGTGTTCTCATAGCAACCTCTATGGAGGACACATTGGAATGACACATTACTCAACTTGGAAGGGCCAGGATGGGGGATTGCCTGGACGAGACATTTTCCATGTTGAATGTTAAAGGTTAGGAAGTAGTAAGCTAAATGAAATAGGAATAGCTGAACAGATGGGGCAGCAATGGGTCAGGTGCGGTGGCTCACGCCTGTAATCCCAATACTTTGGGAGGCCAAGCCAGGCAGATCACTTGAGGTCAGGAGTTTGAGACCAGCCTGGCCAACATGGTGAAACCCCATCTCCACTAAAAATACAAAAATTAGCTGGGCATGGTGGAGATCGAGACCATTCTGGCCAACATGGTGAAACCCCATCTCCACTAAAAATACAAAAATTAGCTGAGCACGGTGGCATGCATCTGTAGTCCCAGCTACTTAGGAGGCTGAGGCAGGAGAATCGCTTCAACCTGGGAGGTGGAGGTTGCAGTGAACAGAGATCATGCCACTGCACTCCAGTCTGGGCAACAGAGTGAGACTCAAAAAAAAAAAAAAAAAATGGTGGGAGGGCAGCAAGGGTATGAGCACACAGCGGGGAAACAGCTAGCTTCAGTACTCAGAGGGCAATGAACAGCTCAGGTTGTTGGAGCAGAGGGAAAAGGAGGGAGAAATGGAGGATGAGGTTAGCCTGGCAGTAGGAACCATTTGGTACAACATTGAACCACTAATAATTAGATCCTGCCTTTCTCCTTTTATCCTCCCTGTCCTGGCATTACATCTGGGATCTGGTAAGTCGCAGTATGAGAACCAGGGTCCAAATTTATGAAGAACAGCATGGGCATTTTTGTCATTGGTATTCATTTCTTTTGAAAGAATTTTCTGCCTACATTGGAGAGTCTGAATGTAAGCATTTTTTCTCTTGTAATTCTTTTCACTCCTAGTAACAGCTAGTTTTTTAAAAGTCAGCATATGCCCATTAACTTTGAGAAACTACAGCAAAGAATGCAAGAAATTTCCGTTATTTGGACAATTGGCAAAGAAAATAGCCTTCTCCCAGTAGTGGGCAATAGTTTCACCCACATGCAATTAGATAGAAAGATAGAGAGAAAAGTAGATGAAGAGATTAGCATTTAATGGAACCCTTTTTTTTTTTCTGGTTTACTAGAAATCTTGGAGTCACAAATTTTGTTTTCTCCTTCCACAATGAAAATGTGAATATTCCGTGTAGCTTTATCTGCTTTACTAGCCCCAAAACTTGACCACTAAAATAGGATCCATGATACTATAAAATCTGAAAGACCAACTTCAGGAGAAGCCCGTACCCATTCACGATAATCAGGGGTAGATTTCCAACTACCCTCCCACACTGATCACCAAGGAGCAAACTAAATCCCATTTAATACAAACTGCTCAGCAATAAAAATTTTGCCCATGGGTAAATCCATACCCAGAGTCCCCCTTTAGTCTCAAAATCTGTCTATCATACTAGATTTACACACACATTGTGGTGCTTCGAGACTTGGAGGCACAACATTCCAGAAGGTGAGGGTGGGGCCAAGTGCTATTGAACATGTGAGGGAGACAGGGTCAGGCAGGCCTCAAATGAGTATGCAGAATCTTCTCCCGCATCATGCTGCCCTGTGTCTGATGGCATAGGGGCTTTGAGGCCTGAGAGCCCAGAGGCAGGAGGCAGAGACCAGCCGGGGAGGGCAGGATGAATGTCAGACCCATGGCTATCCAAAAGGGCATGAAGTCCCTTTGGCCCCACAGCAACATGACCCTCAGAGATAATGACAAAACAAGTTCCAGGATAAAAGTGAGAAGTCAACCTTGTAGTAAGGTTGCCAGCTTTAGCACATAAAAATACAGGACTCTATATTAAATTTGCACCGCAGATATACAACAATAATGTTCAGAATAAGTATGTCCCAAGTATTGTATCGGATATATTCATGCTAAAATATTTTTCACTGTGTTATTTGCTAAATCTGGTCATTCAAATTTAACTGGATAGCCTGTATTTTATCTGGCAACCCTACCTTGTAGGTCTCTAGTTCACAGTTCCCCAATTTGTCCCACCCCATCTCTGCCCCTGGTGATTTCCTTTCCCGTTTCCCCATCTTCTGGCCCTCATTCTTCCTCATCACTACAAGAAAGGATCTAACAACAGTTTCCAAAGAATTGGAGCTCATTAAATACTATTATGTTCTCTTGCCTCGATTTGCATATTTATTTATTTATTTATTTTTTTTAGACGGAGTCTCTGTGGCCAGGCTGGAGTGCAGTGGCACGATCTCGGCTCACTGCAACCTCCGCCTCCTGGATTCAAGCAATTCTCGTGACTCAGCCTCCCGATTAGCTGGGATTACAGGCATGCGTCACCACACCCAAGCTAATTTTTGTATTTTTAGTAGAGACGGGGTTTCCGTATGTTGGACAGGATGGTCTCGATCTCCTGATGCCGTGATCCACCTGCCTCAGCCTCCTGAAGTGCTGGAATTACAGGTGTGAGCCACCGCACCCAGCCAACTTTTTTGTTGTTGTTTAAAGTTGAAAGACTTTATTCCCTACTAAAATTACCCCCAAGCAATCTGCAACTTGTGAGGCGAGATCTATGGGCTGCCTGCTTTAATAATTCAAGTATACCACTCTGAAATGAGAGTAGTTTAAACTGTTCTTACCAGGCCCTTTAATATATCAGCACCTTTCTTAAGAAATCCAGGTCACAGCGTGTCCAGAATTGGTGGGTTCTTGGTCTCGCTGACTTCAAGAATGAAGCTGCAGACCGTCACGGTGAGTGTTTCAGCTCTTAAAGATGGTGTGTCCGGAGTTTGCTCCTTCAGATGTGTCTGGAGCTTCTTCCTTCTGGTGGGTCCATGGTCTCGCTGACAGGAGTGAAGCTACAGACCTTCACGGTGAGTGTTACAGCTCTTACAAGTGGTACATCTGGAGTTGTTTATTCTTCCCGGTGGTCGTGGTCTCGCTGGCTTTAGGAATGAAGCTGCAGACCTTCCCCGTGTTACAGCTCATAAAGGCAGCATGGATCCAAAGAGTGAACAGCAGCAAGACTTATTATGAAGAGCGAAAGAACCAAGCTTCCCCAGTGTGGAATGGGACCAGAGCAGGTTGCAAGTGACTGGCTCCCGCAGCCTGCTTTTATTCCCTTATCTGACCCCATCCACATCCTGCTGATTGGTCCATTTTACAGAGTGCCGATTGGTCCATTTTGACAGAGTGCTGATTGGTGCATTTACAATCCTTTAGCTAGACACAGAGTGCTAGACAGAAAAGTTCTCCAAGTCCCCCTAGGTTAGCTAGATATAGAGTACTGATTGGTGTATTTACAAACCTTGAGCTAGACACAGGGTGCTGATTGCTGTATTTACAATCCCTTAGCGAGACGTAAAGGTTCTCCAAGTCCCAACCAGCCTCAAGAGCCCAGCTGGCTTCACCTAGTGGATCCCACACTGGGGCTGCAGGCGGAGCTGCCTGCCAGTCCTGCACCATGCGCCCACACTCCTCAGCCCTTGGGCAGTCGATGGGACCCCGTGCAGTGGCACAGGGGGTGGCACTTGTGGGGGAGGCTCGGGCTGTGCAGGAGCCCACGGTGGTGGAGGAGGCTCAGACATGGCGGGCTGCAGGTCCCAAGTCCTGCCCCGCGGGGGAGGCAGCTGAGGCCCTGCTGGCCAGCACTGCTGGGGGACCCAGCGCACCCTCTGCAGCTGCTGGCCCGGGTGCTAAGCCCCTCACTGCCTGGAGCCAGCTATGATGGTGGGGCAGCCGGCCGCTCAGGGTGCAGGGCCTGCCCAGCCCACACCCACCCAGAACTTGCACTGGCCCACGAGCTCTTCGTGCAGCCCCAGTTCCCACCAGCGCCTCTCCCTCCACATCTCCCTGCAAGCAGAGGGAGCCAGCTCTGGCCTCGGCCAGTCCAGAGAGGGGCTCCCACAGTGCCCTGGCAGGCTGAAGGGCTCCTCAAGTGCTGCCAGAGTGGACACCAAGGCCAAGGAGGCGCCAAGAGAGAGGGCTGCTAGCATGTTGTCACCTCTCAACAGCCTCCTGATCCAATTTCCAGGAGGAAAACTGAGCCTCCTCCTGCTCAGTTTTCATTTGGGGAATAGGGAGAAATGGAAAACACTGGAAAGAAGGAGGCAGAGGCAGAGCACCCAGTGATTGCATGATACTAGTTAGGATCTTTGTAATTTAGTTTATGTGAGTGTCAGAGTTTGCATGTGGGGTGATAATTAAATGGTAGGTGGTACTGGAGAAAACTATCAACGTGGAGGCTGTTGATACTGGCGACCCAAACAAATGGGACTATAAAAAGTTAAATGGGTTTGGCTGCATAGAAGTAATACTAATTACAGTCATTTCTGTGAGCTTTCTGCCACACGATGCCTAATTACCATATGGTGCCATAATGCTTATGTGTATCATTATATGTGCCTTAAATTAACTTTGTTATAAAGTGTAATTTAGTTAGAACAGGAGACTCAACATGAATTGAGCCTTCATAGTTTGTTATTCATGCAGAATGGCTATCTACTACTCTTAAAAAAGTCAAGGCAACTATCGCCAGGGTCATAGTGAGAAAGGCAACTGTGATAGGCAGCCTCTAAAATGGCTCCCAATCTGCCCCTAATCCTTGTATTCATGTCTCTGTGCAATCCCCTACACTTCAGTGTAGGGAGAGCTCCAAACCTATCCTGTGTTCAGCTTTGTTCCACTGGGGCTGGGAATCTGCAAACCAAATTCCTGCTTTGTCTGTGACTCCTTGCTAGGCTCTGCTGATAGGGGGCGTTAGAGGGAGACCGCGGGACTGGAGGGGGAAGCAGGGACTTCCTCCTTGTTGGTCTCCATTTCTTCCCATTTCTATGAGTGTTACCCCAGCAACATTGACCCCAGATGCAGCAGCTCCCGTAGCAGCTGCTGAGTCTAGCTTGCAATTTCAACACTTGTAGAACCAGCCTCATGGTGCTCGAGACACCAGCACCAGAAGAGTAGCACCTGCTCCTCAGAGGTTTGGGTCTCAGCCCTCAGGACCCTCTCCGTTTTAATATTTCCCACCTCCTCCTTTTGCTCCCCTAGCCCAAGGAGTGGTGGCTACTTCTTGCAGTTACTACTTCCATGATACCTTAGAGTTCTATCAAGTTTGCCTTTTCAGTTACCTAATTAACAATTAATTCTATTAAATCCTGTTAAACAAAACAAACAACAACAACAAAAAAACATGGTGTGACGTGTCTCCTGATTGTACCCTGACATACAAGGGTTACCCTCTACCTCTGCTTCTGGCCAGGCAGCCTCAGGCTCAGTCCCAGCTTCTTTTTTTTTTTTTTTTTTTTGAGACAGATACAGGGTCTCACTCCGGAATGCAGTGGTGCAATCATAGCTCACTGCAACCTCAAACTCCTGAGCTCAAGCAGTCCTCCTGACTCAGCCTCCTGTGTAACAGCTTCCCATCTTAACCCTCCAAAGAGAAGAACTGCCTGACCTGCACTTGCACGACCTAAGAAGTGAATGTGTCCTTAACTTGTGTGCCCTTGGCTCCTGTCTTGCCTCAGCCTACTCTCAGCTCTGCCCTCAGGAGAAATCCAGGGAAGTGATGCCAGAGCCAGACACAAAGATAATGGAAGGAGGAGGAGGAAGGTCAGTGCAAAATAGCCAGAGGCCAGCTTGGGGATTGCTGGTGCCAAACATGTCCAACATGAGCTGGGGTCACAGGGATAGCTGAGAGCAAGTGGTGAGGAGCAGTGCTGGCTGAGGACCTGCCTGAGGATCATATGGGTTATGGATCATCTGCTGCTTGCTGGGCTTACTTACTGTAAGGTACATAGATGTGCTTTGGTCAAGGATTAGGCCGAGGCAGACATCCAGGCCTGCATGACTCGGTGAGTTCTGGGTACAGGTGCATACTCTACTTGTTATATAAGCTGTTTGTGTAAGCTCATACTTGGCTCGAAGCCACTGTTGTTTGGAAAAGGTATAACTGCCCTGCTGACACTGTACAGGCACTCTGGGGCATGGCTAAACATGGCTCAACACGGCGTGCATACTGGTGCCCAGAGAGTAACACTTCTGACCTCTGTAAGGGAGAGCCAGTCGCCTTGAAAACAGGCAGACGGGAGCCAGAAACCGATTTGTGCCCAGAGGGAAAGAGTTAAGCTGCTGACCCTGAAGGCAAGGGAAAGCTGGCCATACATGTGTGTGTGGAAGCAGCCAGAGCTGCAGAGCCGACAGCTGAGAGGAGCTGCAGAGTCAGAGCAGACAGCCGAGATAAAGGCAGACAGGGTGAGAGAGCTGCTGATGGGAGAGCTGCTGAATAAACCTATATTTCACCTGCTTACGGCCCTCCAAATGTTCTTACAGCTATGTGCCCATCCACCTAATCCCCTTGGACCTCAGCATGGGCTTCAACCTGACCCCAAGTATGACATTTGGCATAGTCATGGCAAAACACTTATGTATGCTGCATCTCCACTGTTGGAGCAAATATATAGTCATCCCTTGGTGTCCACAGGGGATTGGTTCCAGGACCCCCTTACGTATCCAGATTTCCACATACTTAAGTCCTGCAGTTGGCCCTGAGGAACCTGCAGATATGAGAAGTCGGCCCTTGATATACATGGGTTTCACATTCCAAGAATACTATATTTTCTATCTGTGTTTGGTTGCAGATGAGGAATATATACACACAAACATATATATATATATATATAAATATATATTTGTGAGTTGAGGGCCCCCTTATAAAATACTAGATTAGCAAGGGAAATGAGAATATAAACTGAAGTTTAGATGTAAAACTCAGTATATCAGGCAGTGTCTAACCAGAAAAACAGAACCTACTTTATTTATTTTCCATTTCAATAGGTTTTTGGGGAACAGATGGTGTTTGGTTACATGAATAAGTCCTTTAGTGGTGACTTCTGGGATTCTGGTGCACCCCTCACACGAGCAGTGTACACTGTACCCAGTGTGTAGTCTTTTATAACTCACCCCCTTCTCACCCTGTTCCCCACATTCCGAAAGTCCATTGTATCATTCTTACACCTTTGTGTCCTCATAGCTTACCTCCCACTTATGAGTGAGATCATACAATGTTTGGTTTTCCATTCCTGAGTTACTTCATTTGGAATAATGGGTTTCAACTCCATCCAGATTGCTGCAAATGCCATTATTTCATTCCTTTTTATGGCTAAGTAGTATTCCATAGTATATACAGACCACATTTTCTTTATCCACTCATTGATTGATGGGCATTTGGGCTGGTTCCATATTTTTGCAACTGAATTGTGTTGCTATAAACATCCATGTGCCAGTATCTTTTTCGTATAATAACTTCTTTTCCTCCAGGTAGATACCTAGTAATGGGATCACTGGATCAAATGGTGCATCTATTTTTAGTTCTTTAAGGAATCTCCACACTGTTTTCCACAGTGGTTGTACTACTTTACATTCCCACCAGCAGTGTAAAAGTGTTCCCTTTTCTTCACATCCATGCCAACATCTATTATTTTTGATCTTTTGATTATAGCCATTCTTGCAGGAGTAAGGTAGCATCTCATTGTGGTTTTGATTTGCATTTCCCTGATAATTAGTGATGTTGAATATTTTTTCATATGTTTATTGGCCCTTTGTACATCTTTTGAGAATTGTTTATTCATGTCCTTAGCCCACTTTTTGATGGGATTCTTTGTTTTTTTTCTTGCTGATTTGAGTTCTTTTTTTTTTTTTTGGAGACGGAGTCTAGCTCTGTCGCCCAGGCTGGAGTGCAGTGGCGCGATCTCGGCTCACTGCAAGCTCCGCCTCCTGGGTTTACGCCATTCTCCTGCCTCAGCCTCCCGAGTAGCTGGGACTACAGGTGCCCGCCATCTCGCCCGGCTAGTTTTTTTGTATTTTTTTTTTTTTTTAGTAGAGACGGGGTTTCACCGTGCAGCTCAGGATGGTCTCGATCTCCTGACCTCGTGACCCACCCGTCTCGGCCTCCCAAAGTGCTGGGATTACAGGCTTGAGCCACCGCGCCCGGCCGATTTGAGTTCTTTGTAGAGTCTGGATATTAATCCTTTGTCAGATGTATAGATTGCAAAGATTTTCTCCTACTCTGTGGGTTGTCTCTACTGATTATTTCTTTTGCTGTGCAGAATAAATTTAGTTTAATTAAGTCTTACCTATCTATCTTTGTTTTTGTTGCATTTGCTTTTGGATTGTTGGTCATGAAGTCTTTGCCTATGCCAATGTCTAGAAGGGTTTTTCCAATGTTATCTTCTAGAATTTTTATGGTTTCAGGTCTTAGACTTAAGTCTTTGATCCATCTTGAGTTGATTTTTGTATAAAATGAGAGATGAGGATCCAGTTTCATTTTTTTCTACATGTGGCTTGACAATTATCCCAGCACTGTTTGTTGAATGGGGTGTCCTTTCCCCACTTTGTTTTATTTGCTTTGTTGAGGACTAGTTAGCTGTAAGTATCTGCCTTTATTTCTGGGTTCTCTATTCTGTTCCACTGGTTTATGCACCTATTTTATATCAGTACCATGCTGTTTTGGTGGCTATGGCCTTATAGTATAGTTTGAAGTCAGGTAATGTGATGCCTCCAGATTTGTTCTTTTTGCTTAGTCTTGCTTTGGCTATGCGGGCTATTTTTTGGTTCCATATGAATCTTAGGATTGCTTTTTCCACCTTTGTGAAGAATGTTGGTGATATTTTGATGGGAATTGCACTGAATTTGTAGATTGCTTTTGGCAGTATGGTTATTTTCACAATATTGATTCTACCCATCCATGAGCATGGGATGTGTTTCCATTTGTTTGTGTCACCTATGATTTCTTTCAGCAGTGTTTTGTAGTTTTCATTGTAGAGGTCTTTCACCTCCTTGGTAACAGGTATATTCCTAAGTATTTTATTTTATTTTTTGCAGCTATTGTAAAAAAGGCTGAGTTCTTGATTTGATTCTCAGCTTGGTTACTGTTGGTGTGTAGCAGTGCTACTGACTTGTGTACATTAATTCCATATCCCGAAACTTTACTGAATTCATTTATCAGTTCTAGGAGCTTTTTGGATGAGTTCTTAGGGTTTTCTAGGTTTACAATCATATCTCGGCAAACAGTGACAGTCTGACTTCCTCTTATTTGGATGTCCTTTATTTCCTTCTCTTGTCTGATTGCTCTGGCTAGGACTTCCAGTACTATGTTGAATAGAAGTGGTGAAAGTGAGCATCCTTGTCTTGTTCCAGTTCTCAGGGGGAACACTTTCAACTTTTCCCCATTCAGTGTAATGTTGGCTGTGTCAGAACCTTATTTAGAGAGATGGGGATTTAATGCAGTTAATTGATTACATGGATGATGCAAGAGCAGAGTGCCCAAATGGGACATGGTGAGGCCACCTAGAGATTAGCACCAGCAGGAAGCCATTCCCATCTCTAGGCTGGAGGCAGAGGGGAGAAGTGGTGTTGCATGTTGGGCTCTCAGAAGCACTCAGAAATACACTGGAGTGCAAGGTGTTCATGAGGGGTCAACACCTGGGAAGGGGAAGGAGAAGCAACAGAATGGGCAGAGGCAGAAGCCACACAGTTGTGCAGAACCAATGAAACCTCAGCCCACCTGTGTCCTCCAACAAGCCAGAATGGCAGGACATTCAACACCCCAACCCCTCCAGTCCCCGGATGCCAGCTGCTTCAGGAAGGGCATGACCTCGAACAAGGTGGTTCTCTGCAAGTAAGGCTGACCCTGTAGGAGCTGACAGCTGGATGCTGGCTGCACCATCTGCCATTGGGCAGCAAGGCCTTCCTCACAGAGGACCTGAGTACCTCACATCTACCACAGTAGTGTGGCCAGAGCCAGGGACTGAGATAATCCTTTATGGGAGCTGGAACCACAGTGAGCCTGCATAGGAGAGTTAGAACAAGGAAGAAGACAAGCTGCTAATGGAGTTCCAGCCCAAGGCAAAAAGGAAGGATGGAAATACTCTGGTTTCTCTGGTTTCCTCCTGCTTATGTCTGATTAGTGGTGTCTCCCGGTCAAACCTGCCAGAAACCAACTGATGGGGAGCTTGAGAGATGCAGCCTGAAGGTGTCAGCACCATTGAGCAAGCTAAGAAAAGGAAAGGACTCTGAGAGCAAATAGGCTCAGGAAACCATCTCAGCAACTCTTTCTTATTTTCTCTTCAATGCAGCAAGGTTTAGACCTGTGTCTATTGACTAAGCACCCCCACTCACCCCAGCATGTTGTGCTCCCCATCACCATGTGCCACCTTGTCTCACAGTGATGAACACTGAGCCAGCCCACCCAGATCCCCTTCAGGAAGGAAGGACTCCCTCCCTCCACTGCTGAGGAACCATCACTCCTGGTGCTGGGGGAACAAAAGGAAGAAGTTGAAATCATTAAAGTAACCCTCAGCTGCCAAGGACTACTGTGGCAGAGGGGAGCCACATCACCCAAGATCATACTCCTTCCTGGGGTGGCCAACATCTAATGATGGACTAAGGCGAGGCATAAAGATCCAGCCCCCAACTTGGGACCACTCCGAAGGGCCAGCCCAGCTTCAGAACTCCTGATGACCAATGGAAACCTCCACTGAGACTGCACCATAGCCCAACTCTGTCCTCTGCCCAATCTTGCTGCCTTTCTTCCCCAACAGGTGTTGCTCCAACAAGCATTCCTAATAAGCTTCCTAAACACTGGTCTTCATCTGGGAGTCTTCTTCCTGGGAAACCCAAGGTGTGGCATTCATGTTAAGCTCCTTAATCAAGTTAACCTTATCTCGGATCCTTTTGGTTCTGGGGGAGTCTTTGTTACATCTCCTCTCATATCAGGGAGTAGAGATGCTCCATTCAGGCATTCATTCTTGCCTAGAAAGTTCTTCCCCAAGCAGCCATCTCCATCCTTCACTTTATTTAGATCCATGCTCAAATATAAGCCACCTGTGAACAGCAGCATTCTCTAAGGCTGTACTGTGCCTTATTTTTCTTTATATAGCACTTTCAATCTAACCATGTTTTTATGATTGTTTGCTGATTGTGTGCCTCTGCCCACTCAAGCAGGGAATTTGGTTTTGTCCATAGCTCTATGTACACAGTGCTAGTATTTAGCACACAGTGCTAGTATTTAGCACACAGTGTGAGTTCAATAAAATTTGCTAATGAATTTGGTCTGAGTGCCAAGCCCTGTGCCAGACACTGATGATGCCTTTGGAAAGTTCCAATCTAGTGGAGAAATTAGACAAGCAGAAAAACAATTATAACACAATGTGGCAAGTGCTGTAATTGAGCATAGCTGTCAACTGATGTGAGCAAGCTAGGCTGCCTGGACAAAGCTTCAGAGAGCATGTGATAAGTGACTGACTCTCTGAGGAGCCCTGGAACAAGTGAACCACAGACTGATCTGGGCAGGCAGGCAGGTAACAACAGAGGTCTCTAGGATATCAGGGTCAAAAGGATAATGAGACAGAGAAGGCTAGGCATGCCTTAAGATCCAGCACTGCCCTTCTGAAAACATGTTCCTCAGAACATTAGCTGTCATGAATGTACAAAGATTTAGGTACATGGAGTGGGTGGGGAGGCAGTCACAGCCACATTGTTTATAATAGCAAAAAAAAAGTAAGGAGCAACAGGCACATTGATCTGGAGGAAAATAGCTGAATAAATAAAGGAACTTCCATACTTTAGCGTAATGACACCTTTTTTTTTTTTTTTTTTTTGACACTCACTCTGTTGCCCAGGCTGGAGTACAGTGGCACAATCATAGCTCACTGCAGCTTCAAACTCCTGGGCTCAAGCAATCCTCCTGCTTCAGCCTCCTGAGTAACTGGGACTACAGGCATGTGCCACCATGCCCAGCTAATTTTTTAGTTATGGTTTTGTAGAAGGCAGTCTCACTATGTTTCCCAGGCTGGTGTTGTACTCCTGGATTCAAGCAATCTTCCCTCCGCAGCCTCCCAAACTGTTGGGATTACAGATGTGAGTCCACCCACTGACACTATTAAAAAGAGATCAATCTATATGTACTGACATGTAACAATATGTATGATATATTAAATGAAAAAGATTACAGAACTATTGAACACATTGATACCCATTTTGTTCAAATATATATGCACATGTGTTTACATAAACATGGAAAATCATCTAGAAAGAAACTGAACTGCTCAACTGTTAACGGTGGGACTGGGATATTGAAACAGACAAGGCAAGGTTTTCGCTTTTTGGTATTATTTGAGTTTGCATTAACTTTCAAAGGAAAGAATCCAAGGAACTTATGGTCATCAAGCATCAGGGACAAGCTGATAACTGATCAAAGCAGGTCAAGGGGGTTAAAGCAAACAAGAGATAGGAATTAAGTAGGTGAACTAATTCAAGACAAGGTCACTGGCAGGACGGTGAAGAGAGGCAGAAACATAAGTGACCTGACTCTGGGAGAAGCACTGTTGACCCTTTGGCCTTGTGGCTACTCCCTACAGGTTTTAGGAGTATTCAGAGGCCTTGGCAGTTGGAGCTACCTGCAGTTATACCGGCACTCTGATGGGTACAGGAATAAGAGTTAAGATGATGATGAGGTTCTCATAAGGCAAGCCAAAGCCTTCTCGCTTTATCTAACCCAGCCCTTCCTTTATACATCCCTGGAAAAAAGATGTAGCATCTCTGCCTTTTGTCTTTCTTTGCTCCATGAGAGACCTCTCAGAGACTTTAGCAAGCTTTCTGTTTTGTTTGGAAGATGCCATATGTCATATTTCCTGAAAATATTGGATCACAGAGCACACCTTTGTTAATATATTTTAATTGCCATCAAGTTTTAGTTATACAAATATTATATGGATGCTTTCTCCTTATAAAGAACTCCAGGCTAACCTCTTGGAGGGAAAAGAACATGGAACAAAAGATGAAACTCTACATGAAGAAAGAAGCCACATGAAGGAAGTCTGAGGAACTCCAGTCAATACACAGCACCAAGGCCCCAGCCTTGAGGGTGAGGCCATCTTGGAACCACCAACACAGTTGAATGCAGACACATGAGTGAACCAGAGACAAGCCATCCCCGCCAAGCCTTGCCTGAAGTCTTGACCCAGAGAATCATGAACAATAACGGGTTGTTTTAAGCCACTATTTTTGAGTGGGTCTTTACATAGCCATAGATAACTGATACAATTCCCATCCTATCCCCAGTGTCAGTCTCCCTTTCCATGAAGTAAATATTATCTTGAAGATTGTTTTTATTGTGATTTTGCTTGTTTTAAGCAGTTTTGTCAGGTATGTATATATCCATACACAATCCATTTTATACTTTTAAGCTGTTTTTGAGCTTCCTAAATATGGACTCATGCTACATGTAGGGAGAAAAAATTGTGCAATATTCCTCCACTGAATAATTACTGTAGTGACAATGATGTTGCTACATGCGATACCATGGATGGATCAAGCACAGAGGCATAGTGTTATATTGAAAATGGCAGTTGGGGCTGAGTGCGGTGGCTCACGCCTCTAATCCCAGCACTTTGTGAGGCCCAGGCGGGTGGATCACAGGGTCAGGAGATCGAGACTATCCTGGCCACCATGGTGAAACCCCATCACTACTAAAAATACAAAAAATTAGCCGGGCATGGTGGCGTGCACCTGTAGTCCTAGCTACTCAGGAAGCTGTGGCAGAAGAATCCCTCTAACCCAAGAGGCGGAGGTTTCAGAGAGCCAAGATCACGCCACAGCACTCTAGCCTGGTGACAGAGTGAGACTCCGTCTCAGAAAAAAAAAAGAAAAGAAAAGAAAAGAAAAATGGCAGTTGGTCCCGGCGCAGTGGCTCACAAGTGTAATCCCAGCACTTTGGGAGGCCAAGGTGAGCGGATCACTTGAGGTCGGGCGTTTGAGACAAGCCTGGCCAACATGGCAAAACCTTGTCAAAAGTCTCCCATTCTGACTCATCTTTTCCACTCTCCCTTTCACTCCTTCAGTCAAGCTGTGGCAGTTGCACATGAACGATTTCATTTCATCTAAAATGGGCCCCCAGCCTCCAGAGCCATGCACTCTGAAACCAGATTCACCTTCTTAAATTAGCTGACATGGTGGTGCGGGCCGGTGGTCCCAGCTACTCAGGAGGCTGAGGCACAAGAATCACTTGAACCCCGGAGGCGGAGATTGCAGTAAGCCTAGATCATGCCACTGCACTTCAGCCTGGGCGACAGAGCCATGAGACTGTCAAAAAAAAAAAAAAA
>NW_012114141.1:2944071-2948516 GCF_000951035.1 Colobus angolensis palliatus | reverse complement strand
AAAGAAAAAGAGAAGGAAGGAAGGAAGGAAGGAAGGAAGGAAGGAAGGAAGGAAGGAAGGAAGACAGGCAAGTTGCAGGAGACCACCATACACATCATTCACCTTTTCATAGGATTATTGGACATTTCCTCTTGAATTTGTGATTGATTCATGTGTCCATTTTTATTCTGGGTTGTCTTTTTCTTACTAATTTGAATTCTTTATGTATTTTAAGAAATGTTCCCAAGTGTACAGTTCTAGGAACTGCTTGAATCTTGAGAAACTTTTTCAAGAATGGAGTTTAAAATTACCAAACAAAAAGACCACACCCTGAAAGGTATTGAAAAAAAATTAACAAAATAATAACTTACAGGTTATTTCATTTCTTTGCCAAAAATTCCAAGCATTAGAATCTTGACAGAGCTTTAGGTCATATTACCTGGTAAAATGCCATTTACATAAATCCACAGTGCACAGAGGTACCTATTTCATATTTTCTTTACTACCAATAGAAAATGCATCATTTAACTTGAGATACAGCTCCCTTTAAACATTTCCTAGGGTAGACTAATGAATTACTGTTCTTTCTAGCCATGAATTTGTATTGCACTAAGGAAAAATAGACTCCTTTAACCTCTGAAGAGTCACATTTCTTTCACTTAGGTCACTTGATAGGGCCATTATAGTCTCAGATAAGACATGTGGGACTCTGTTTAATATCTGGCAATTTTCTTGTGCCTCTTCATTTATTAAAAGAATGTATCCATTAGCGGTCATTAGTACGTCCTGTCAAGATGGGGGTTAAATTATCCTCAAAGACTTAAGGAAAAAAAAAAATGCTTTTTCAAGAAAAATAGTGGCATTAATTGCCCAGTGGAATAGAAACAGCTTTCTTTGCCATAACCTCTCCCTCCCCTGCCTGGGAGGAATTGGACACTGCTTACCTCTGTCAACGATCCAGGCCATTTTCTCCTTACCCTATGAGTCAGCTCCATCACTGCGGCCTGTGGCCTCTCCGGTGGCAGGCCACTATCCACAGGGAGTAAATAAAGCTCCTCAGTCTGTCACAGTGAGGAGCCTCAGACTGACTCCTCTTGCTTGCTAATTCATCCAAGGAAGAAAGAGGAAGGAGATGCCTCACTTAGCAAACAATCTCATTTGAAGGGGCTGTGTTTTAGCAACAGGAAGCAGCTCACATTAGAGGAATAATCATCCTCTCTTAGCTCCAAACTGAAACCGATCTCCTTTTTGACCTTTCATTTGAAACATATGCTCTCTGGAAAATGCACCCGGAGTGGTTCGAGGAGAAAGGTTGTCCGGTGTGCATGTTGGGGGAGGAGGAGTATTATGTTTTCAAAACTAAAACAAGTTTTCCATATAGCTTTTAAAATTAAAAACCTTACGGATGGCCGGGCGCGGTGGCTCAAGCCTGTAATCCCCAGGACTTCGGGAGGCCGAGACGGGCGGATCACGGGGTCAGGAGATCAAGACCATCCTGGCTAACACGGTGAAACCCCGTCTCTACTAAAAATACAAAAAACTAGCCGGGCGAGGTGGCGGGCGCCTGTAGTCCCAGCTACTCCAGAGGCTGAGGCAGGAGAATGGCGTAAACCCGGGAGGCGGAGCTTGCAGTGAGCTGAGATCCGGCCACTGCACTCCAGCTAGGGCTACAGAGTGAGACTCCGTCTCAAAAAAAAAAAAACAAAAAACCTTACGGATTAATTAGCAAAAGGTTTCCATCTCCTAAAAAAAGTTTTCAGGCTTTGTCTTTCTCTCCCCTCCTCTCAGGTCTCATCCATTCTCACAAGCATTAGCAATTCTATCGATATCAGTTAAGATAACCAGCTGAAAATCATAAAATACCAACCAATAGTGACTTAAGTAATAAAGACATTTAATAAATGTTACAAAGGTCAGGACCTAAAGACTTGGTCCAGCAGATTCACAAGGCCACTAGGAACGAGAGGCTCTTACTATCTTTCCGTTTTGTCATCATCTGTGTGTCAGCCCCGCTCCAAAGGGTTCAAGCCCCTCCAGCGTCCCGCCCCCTCCCAAGCTCACTAGCAGGAAGGAGGAAGACGGAAGCTTAGGCCTCCGCCTTATGGCGGATGGCGGTCTCTTTTGCAAGAAGAAAAAAAAAAAAAAAAAAAAGAAATCCCCCCTAGAGCCCTTTAGCCCCATTGGCCAGAACTGAATCACACTCTCACCCCTTAACCAAAGGGAAACACGTTACCATATATGGGGTTTGGCCAATCATGGCTTATCCTTTCCATCTGGGCACATGGCAACCCAAACACAGGTGGGATTCTATTAGGAAGGAAAGAAGAGGGTTCTGAGGCAACAGCTCCCAGATCCTTATTTCCAGCCCTGACTGGTTTTCTCAACTTCAGTTACTTCTTTCCCACTGCCTTCTGAGCAGCACCACCTCATTATCTTACTGGCACCTCAAACTCAGCCTATTAGGGAACAAATTCCTTTTCTTACCTCCTGATCCTGGCTCCCTTTTCTTTCCTGATTTTTCCAAGGGTAGTTTCTTCCACCATGATGGAGGCTGCAAACTTTGGAATTATCTTGGACACCCTCTCCATCTGGACTTCCTTTTCCAGTTGGTCCCCAAGAACTGCTGATTCTTTTTCTTCCTAACATCTCCCCCTCTGACTCATCATTTCCACTCTCCCCTTCACTCCTTCAGTCAAGCTGTTGCAGTTGCACATGGACAACTTCATTTTATCTAAAATGGGCCCCCAGCCTCCAGAGCCATGCACTCTGCAATCAGGTTCACCTTCTTAAAGCTCTCATCCCTCCGTCCTAGCCTCCAGTGCTAGGTTCCCATGTATTCACAGAAGGAAAAAATGTAAACTATCTTGCTTGGGTTTTAAGATTTTCTACGACATTATCCTCTGCCCCAGCCAGACTACTAAAATGACCGTTCCCTGAAGCATGCTTTATGCATTCTTACCACTGCACATTTGTCCACACTATTCACCTAGACAAGAGTACCTTTCTGCTTCCTCTCTCCTAGCTGAATCCTACTTGGCCAACTCTTATTTCGCTGCTGAAACCTCAATTATTCTAGGCTACAGTGATTGTTTTCTCCTCTGAAATCTTATGTGCTTACTGTCTTTGTGGATCATGAGCGAATTTTTTAAAAGAAACCTTAGGTTTAAATGATTAGGCAAGTATAACTCTGCGATGGCCATACTACCAATGCTTTGCAATGTGCCACAATAACACTTGCATGGTAAATAATGACATAATACCCATTATTGAAGTTTTAAAAATATCCTTCTAGTTATTAAGCTTCAGAAAGTTCAGAGCCCCTTTAAAAGGTAAAGGTACTAATACTTTAGGGCTGCAATAGATTCTCCAAGAATGAATCTATACAATATGATGTCATCTGTCAGTAGAAAGACCATTCATTTATAGCCAGGAAATTACAATTTTATTGCCTGACAACTGCCACCAGAATTATTGGCAGGAAAACTCTGTATTTAGGAAAATAACTTGACAAATTGCTTGGTGGTAGACAATGAAGTCCAGATAAGAATTTGACTACATTATTCATATCAGGGTGCCATGCTCATATTTAGTCTAATGGAGGACTTATCTTCTTTACCATTTCTTCATTTAAAAAAAAAAAAAAAAACAAGCTTCTGGGATAATTGGCAAGCCACATGTAGAAGAACGAAGCTGGATCCTCATCTCTCACCTTATACAAAAATAAACTCAAGATGGATCAAAGACTTAAATCTAAGACCTGAAACCATAAAGATTCTAGACAATAACATTGGGAAAACCCTTGTAGACATTGGCTTAGGCAAAGATTTCGTGACCAAGAACCCAAAAGCAAATGCAACAAAAACAAAGATAAGTAGATGGGACTTAAGTAAACTGAAAAACTGTACAGCAAAATAAATAATCAGCAGAATTAACAGACAACCCACAGAGTGGGAGAAAATCTTTGCAATCTATGCATCTGACAAAGGACTAATATCCAGAATCTACAAAGAACTCAAACAAATCAGCAAGAAAAAAAAACCAAAGAATCTCACCAAAAAGTGAGATAAGTACATGAATAGACAATTCTCAGAAGATATACAAGTGGAATGCAATACCATCTCACTTCTGCAAGAATGGCCATAATCAAAAAAATTAAAAAAAAATAGATGATAGTGTGGATGTGGTGAAAAGGGAACACTTCACACTGCTGGTAGGAATGAAAACTAGTATAACCATTATGGAAAACAGTGTGAAAATTCCTTAAAGAACTAAAAGTGGATCATCTGATCCAGCAATCCCACTACTAGGTATCTACCCAGAGGAAAACAGGTCATTATATGAAAAAGACATTTGCACATGCAGGTTTATAGCAGCACAGTTTGCAATTGCAAAAATATGGAACCAACCCAAATGCCCATCAACCAATGAGTGGGTAAAGAAAATGTGATATGTGTGTGTGTGTGTGT
>NW_012114141.1:2845840-2943531 GCF_000951035.1 Colobus angolensis palliatus | reverse complement strand
ACACACACACACACACACACACACACCTTGGAATACTACTCTGCTGTAAAAAGGAACAAAATAATGGCATTTGCAGCAACCTGGATGGAATTGGAGACTATTATTGTAAGTGAAGTAACTCAGGAATGGAAAACCTAACATCATATGTTCTTACTCATAAGTGGGAGCTAAGCTATAAGGACGCAAAGGTGTAAGAATGATACCTTGGACTATGGGGACTCAGGGTAAAGGGTAGAGGGGGGTGACAAAGGATAACAGACTACACATTGGGTATAGTATATACTGCTTGGGTGAGGGATGCACCAAAATCTCAGAAATCACCACTAAAGAACTCATTCTTTATCTGATCACCACTGTAATCAAACACCATCTGTTCCCCAAAAACCTATTGAAATAAAAAAAAAAAATTTTTAAACAAAATAGAAAGAATTTTTTTAAAAACTCAAAAACATCTTCTAATTCTCCAATTCTGGAAGGCATTAGAAAATAGAGAAAGAGAGACTTTTAAAAATTCTGTAATTGTTTAGGGAAATTACTTTTAAATACCTGAATCATCTTAAGAAAATACTGAGATGTTCTAACATTAAAAATTGAATTGTCGGCCGGGCACAGCGGCTGAGGCCTGTAATCCCAGCACTTTGGGTGGCCGAGGCGGGTGGATCACGAGGTCAGGAGATCGAGACCATCCTGGTTAACACAGTGAAACCCCATCTCTACTAAAAATACAAAAAATTAGCTGGGCGTGGTGGTGGGCACCTGTAGTCCCAGCTACTCAGGAGGCTGAGGCAGGAGAATGGGGTGAACCTGGGAGGCGGAGCTTGCAGTGAGCCGAGATTGTGCCACTGCACTCCAGCCTGGGAAACAGAGCGAGACTCTGTCTACAAAAAAAAAAAAAAAAAAAAATTGAATTGTTTAACCAAAAAGTCTGAGATAAAGGGACAAATAGATTATTGGAAGTTATCATTATGAAATCAGTAAGAGGTAGTCTTATTATGACAGACAGAAGAAAGGCTAGATCTTTAGTGGTGAAAAAAAAGAATGAGAAGCATAGGAAAATAAGAGCATGGCATTTAGAAGAGAGGAAGTATGACAGGGTAGATAGAGATAGAAATAGATGGTGGGGGGAAGAGAGAGAGAGAATAAAATCATTTCCGCCAGCTGGAGAGGAGAGTGGAATGAGGATACTAAGAACCTGGCATACCAGGCCAGAGATTTTTAAATTTGCTCTGAGAGAGGTGTAGGTCTCAGGGCCTGGAAGAGGCATGATGGGAATGTTCATCAACCAGGCATCTGCTGGGTGGTCCACCAGTGCCAGATGGTCACTACTGAGCCCACTTAGGGAATGACTGGAGATTGCTGAACCGCCTACCAAAGATGGATGACATATGACCATGATACCTGACCACAAGCCTGGGATGTCAAGATGAGATTATGATGTTTATTTACACACTCAATTTGTGCTGTAATCAGTTTCTATTTATCTTCTTTTCATTAACCCCTTTGATCAGCTCTATGCATTACAAATAAAGCAATCAGAACATAACTTGTTAAAAAAAAAAAAAAAAGCAGCCAAGCCACTTAAAGAAAAATGGTGAGGTTGTTGAGACAGAACCTTGTGTAGAAAAATAAGAAGATATACAGAACTATTTTCTGTTCAAATATTTCATAAGAACTATAGCAAGAGTAGCAAGCCTTTGGCTTAGCTGTTTGTTTAGGTCAAGGGAGGGTCTGGTACCAGACTGCCCACTGGGTTTCTCTGAAGGAATTTGTCAAAGTATAGCTCTGTGTGTGTACACATATGTATATATATAGGTGTGTATGTACATATGTATATATATACGTGTGTGTGTGTGTGTGTGTGTATGACTTATAAGCCTAGCAGGAATTCTGGATCTGTAACTTGCAAGCTTCGTCAGAAGTCTCTGAACTTGTTTCTTCATTTGGAAGACAGAAGAAAGGAGGACTGTATTATATCCAGGCCTGCTCTGTATTTTCTTTTCTGTATTCACTCACACATTTATGTTTTATTTCCTAGGACTGAGTTCTTATTTTATGATTCACAATTCTTTGGTGAAATTGTCTATATTGGCAAGGATGCATTTGGCTGTGAGTAATAGAAAACTCCATTCCAACTGGCTCATACCCTAAAGGGGATTTATTGGTTCATTTAACTGAAAGAGTCCAGATGCTGGGTAGCTGTCAGGTGTGGCTCCATCAGCCTCCAAATCTGCCTCTTTGTGATTTGCTTGGCCCCTTCCTCTTCTGTGGGTTGGCAATGTACTCAGGCCACCGGCGAAGTGACAGTAGCATTTCCTGCCATAACAACGTCCACAGGAAGAGGGACCATCTCATCCAGTAACCCCACTCTTTAGGAATCCTCCTATCCTGAAACTCTTACAAAACCTTCCATCTTGTTAGTCACAATTTGGTCACATGCCCATTCCTGAACCAATCCCCTTGACTTGAGAATGCCACCCATAGATTATCTAAGGTCTGGATTCCGCTGTGGCAAAGGAGTAGAATTACCCGTAGACCAGTGAGGCCCACACTGCAGCTGGAGGCAGGGTCAGCTTCCCTAAACCTCTGTTCTGCATGTGGGTAGAGGTATTCCTGAACAAAAATCAAGAGTGCTATTAGAAACAGGCAAGAGCAAATGGATGCTGGGTAGGCTTTTCAAAGTTCATTCTGTGGAATGAAAATTGTAGAACACACTATTTTATCCCAGAGGCCACTGAACAGGATATAGCCATGTCTGATAACCAAAGGCTGTAATCTTCAAAATTAGAGTCTGCCAGATCTTTATCTAACAAAGTCTAAGAATTTCCATAAGGAAATGAGAAACATGTAAACAATTGCAGCTCCTTGGGTAACTGTATGCTAGCATATCTGAAAACAATTGTTTCCACTCCATATGGAATACTAATCAGCTTAATTAAATGGAAAGAAAAAAAGAAACCTCAGGAACCAAAACTGCTCCAATATTTCATCAAAGGAATACACAGGGAGCTTTAAAATACAGTTTCTTCAAACAAAAAAATAGGTAAAATATTGGAAAGGATTAATCAGAGTGAAGCAGTCTTTAACTGCTATTTTTTTTCATCAGGGGAATACAAAAGAAGTTGAAAAATATACATATTCTGTTCAGATAGAAAAATAGATGTAGGCCGGGCGTGGTGGCTCAAGCCTGTAATCCCAGCACTTTGGGAGGCCGAGACGGGCGGATCACGAGGTCAGGAGATCGAGACCATCCTGGCTAACACGGTGAAACCCCGTCTCTACTAAAAAATACAAAAAACTAGCCGGGCGAGGTGGCGGGCGCCTGTAGTCCCAGCTACTTGGGAGGCTGAGGCAGGAGAATGGCGTAAACCCGGGAGGCGGAGCTTACAGTGAGCTGAGATCCGGCCACTGCACTCCAGCCTGGGCGACAGAGCAAGACTCCGTCTCAAAAAAAAAAAAAAAAAAAGAAAAAGAAAAATAGATGTAATGTTGAAAAAGATCAGTTAGAGACTGGGCAGTTTTTAATTGCTATCTTAATTGTCAATCAATAATATCCAATTGTATTCTGCCACTAGGTTTACATTCAGAATTTACCTACTGTTATAAAAATGCTATGTTTATCAATTTTGTGAGGATGGAGGACAGTGTGTCAATCCCTCCTTGCTTTGAGCTCAAATCAACGTAGAAGTACACACAATCTATTCTTCCAACAAACATCTATTGAGGGCCTGTAATGTGCCAGGCTGCCCCGGGTTCATGGCATAGCCATGTGGCAGCCAGCTGCCTTCCTTCCTTCCAGAGGAAGCAGGCACTTGGAGGCCATCATCTAACATCCCTAGGGACATTAGATCCTTCTGTGGAGCAGCCTTGGTCCTTTCTCTGATGTCAGCTCAGATGGGTCACTGACTTACTGAGCTCCTACTCCCAAAAAAGAACTGTACAAAATGCTGTATATCTGAGTGTACAAAGTACAAGAATAAGCATACAGAGTAGGAGAATAAGACAGAAATCATTGACATAGCTCTTGCTCCTGAGAACCACCAAGAAAGAAAGAAGAGCACATACATATCAAAGTGTTGATGAACGGTGGCCCAAAGGGAGGTAGTATAGGAGTGAAACATGTCTTCCAGTTCCCAGGTTAGCATGATATATTTTGGGAAAGGAGACTGGAATGGATGAATAGGATAAAGGCTAAATTGTGGAAGGCCCCTGAAGTCAAAGAATTGGACCCAGCAGACTAAGGGAAAGACGAATAGTTTACATTTCAAAAGGAGAAGTGTGACACAAGTGCTTTTCCCCATCTCATCAAAAGCCTGCTGATGCAGTCAATGTGGTATAATGCAAAGAGCAAAGCCTTCCATGTCAAATCAACCTGGAGCTGAATTCTGGCCCAGCCACAGAACAGCCATGTGACCTTGGGAAAGCTACTTATCCTCTCTAAGCCTCAATTTTCTCACATAAATAAAGAAATGAAGTCTATATTATCAGGTTGTGCCATCCAGTGTGGTAGCCACTAGCCGCATGGGTCCACTGCATTTAAAACGTTCCAAGTCCAAATCCAGGTATGCTGTAAGTATGAAATACACACTAGGTTTGAGAGGCTCATATAAAAAGAAAGAAAAAGACCTCCTAAGTCTTTATATTGATTACATACTGAAATAATAACATTGAATTACATAAATACATTGCATTACATAAAATACATTATAAAATTAGTTCTATCTGTTTTATTTCCTTTTTTATTGTTATAGAAAATTCAAAATTACATAGCCATAATGTTAGGCAAAGCCGAAAACAGTTCTTTTTCTCTAATGGAAATTGGAAATAGGATTTTGTTCCCTAATGTCTTTAAAATCAATGAGCGTGATAATTTGCGATCCTGATCACAATTTCTATCCATGCTCTTTTTGTGTCCTCCCACTCTGACTCTGGGCTGGATGCGTTACTTTTCCAATGGGAATTTAGCAAACATAATGCAGGCAGAGGATGTCACACTACTTGCACACTTACACATCAGGGCTTGCTCTCTGGCTGCTCTTGGGAGCCTTGAGACCATTACCATGTAAATAAGCCCACACTAGCCTGGTGGATGATGAAAACTACCTGGCCAAGTATCCCCACTGCCCCCGCCAACCACCAGATAATGTAAGTGAGGCCATTCTAGACCACCTAGCCCCAAATGAGCTGGTCCAGCTGACCCACAAATTTATGAGAAATAATAAATGTTTGTTGTTTTAACATACATTTTAAGGTGTCTTACTCTGCAGTAAAAGCTAACTGGTAGATTGTGGATGGATCTATGACAACCATAATATTAGCAGAATCTTCATCAGAGTCTGAGGAAGAACAGAGACCAGTAAAATCCAGTTACCCTGATCTCTATTAGGGGGTGAGCTTTGCAATCTCATTCTGTCTCGATAGATAGATAAATAGATCTCTCTTTCTCTCTCTCTCTCTCTCTCTCTCTCTGTCACACACACACACAAGCAGACAAACACTTCGGAGGAGAATTGGAAATATTAGTCCACACAGACTCAAAAGTCTCAACCCAGGGTTTTCCAAGCCTCTTGGACATAAAGACCTCTTTTGCTGACAGCAAAAACACTTGTACTCTGGTGGTGGTTTGTTAATACCGGTCGATTAAGAACATACATAATTCCTACAGAGTCCTTGCCACTATTTGCATGGCTTTATGAAATGAAGTAAAAGAGAATCAATTATGTGGATCCATTAGAAAATGGTACCACTTCCTCTCAGGGGTGACTCAGCACCAAAGTAGGACAAATGGCTCATGGAGGAGAGTTGTGACTAGCTTCCAGCCCTTGTATGAGGCCCCTCAGCTGGGTGCTATTGGCTAGAGCTCAGCCTTAGCCCTGGTAACAGAAAGACACTACGGATTCAGTAGGGCTTTGAAGTGAAATTGTGTTTGATTCATAACAACAGTGTCTAGATGCATTTAAAAAACAATCATTCTTTATTCTACAGACAAAGCTTTTGGGATTGAAATGAATTCAGACTTCTTATTATTGCATCATAACTTTGTGACCCACCCCCACCCCCACACCATGAGTTTATAGTCCACAGCTGGGTTCAGACCACTCAAGGTTATGTCTAATGGCCACAAGTGGGCAGAAATAGAGATTAGATATTGTCCCTCTCTGGCCCAAGCTTACAGTTCACAACTGCAGATCAAGTGTGAGAATTGAGGAAGGAGGTAAGGTGGCACTCTACCCGTTTGCTTCAACAAATAAATCACAGCATTAGGTGCTAAATGAATCCCTTTACATTTTGTTCACACATTTTTTGTGTGTGGAGAAAAAAATGCGTACAAATGAATAATTTTAACATGAAATTCTGAGTTGTTAATAATCCATTTTACTAATGCGTTTTTTATTTTTTATTTTCTAGCTTTGTGCCTTCATATCTATTAACCATTCTCTTGCGACTGTGTGATCTTTTGCAGCAATGCCTTGTGTTTATATAAGATTGCTATGGGTTGAATGTGTCCTCCAAAGTTCATGTGTTGGAAACTTAATCACCAGAGCAACAGTGTTGAGAGGTAGGACCTTTAAGGGGTGATTAGGTCATTAGGGCTCTGCCTTCATGAATGGATTTATGCCATTATCATGGGAGCAGCATTGTTATAATAAGTGAGTTTGACTCTCTTTCTTCTCTCACATGCACTCTCTTGCCATACGATGCCTTCTGCCATGTTACGATGGTGCAAGAAGCCCCTCACAAGATGTGGCCCCTTGATCTTGGCCTTCACAGCCTTCAGAAAAATGAGCCAAATAAATTTCTATTGTTGGGCAGGCACAGTGGCTCATGCCTGTAATCCGAGCACTTTGGGAGGTCTAGGTGAGAGATCATTTGAGCCTGGGAGTTTGAGACCAGCCTCGGCAACCTAGCAAGACCTCGTATCTACAAATAATTAAAAAATTAGTTGGGTGTGGTGGCGCACACCTGTGATCCCAGCTGTTCGGGATGCCGGGGTGGGGGAATCACTGGGGCCCAGGAGGTTGGGGCTGCAGTGAGTCATCATCATTTCACTGCACTCCAGCCTAGGTGACAGAGCAACATTCCATCACACACACACACAAAATCGATTGTTTATAAATTACTCTGGCTGTAATACTGTATTATAGCAGCACAAAAAGGACAAAGACAAAGGTATTCACTTTTTTGAAGCTGTTTTATTAAACTACAAATCATAAACTACATAATTGTTTTTAAGAGTTAAACAATAAAGTTTTGTTTAAAAAATGATGATTTGTTAGCCTAATAATCTTATGAGATAACAAGGGAAAATATTATACTTTTGCCTGCTCCAGAGAGGGGGGAAGTTGAAGGACAGAGATGGTATTCTCAAATTATTAGCAGAACCAGTCCATGCAGAGTTCTCTCCACTACATGAAGCTGCTTTATATAGAGAGGGCAAGGATAAATCACAAGTAATGTATTTTTCAACTTTTTAGTTAACCCAAGCAAGTGAAAATCCCTGGCAAAGTCCTAGGAAAGCATTTGTCAATTTCCATGGTGTAAACGCTCCCAGTGTGTCTAATTTCCAGCTACCATATGATGTGACTAAATATAGAGTTGAGAAGAGTTGTGCAGTAGCACATGGTTATTAAGTATTTCTACTGTACATATATAATAGATGTAAGTAACCTCAAGAACATAATAGTTAAATGTAGTAAAACAATTAGGAAGTAAAGAAATTTTACTATTTATTACCTTCGTTCTTAATATAATTTATTTAATTGTAAGTTTATCTAATTTTTAATGATGTTGTGTTTAACAAGCAGCTCGCTAAATTCTTGAAATTTTAACAGTCCCTCTCACCAACTAGTAAGAGTGGATTCTGTATGCCACTGACTCAGGCCTTCCTTTCAAGATACGTGAAGTTTAAAATAAAATAAATATCACCCCTAGGGGGCACAGCTAGTTGCACACCTTAACACTACCCTCCCTCACCAACACACACATTTGAGAATTTTTGGATTGCACAAGTGAATGTATTATCACAGGGCAAGCGATGGCATGGCAATTTGTGGATGGCCTGGGCTACATGTCAGAAAAAAGCAATGGAGCCAGTGAGCTAGGACTGTTGATATAATTAAGATAGAGGGTAACTTAGGACTGTTCCTACAACCTTCTTAAACTGCAGAGCAAAGAAAATCCACCCTCCTATTGCAGAAAAAGAGGGTACTTTTGCCCTGAATTATTTAGCTGGACAATTGACCAAGTTCAACTGGATAATTACACATGTCTTACTTTGACTGATTCTATGTTGGCCTAAGCTTTAGGTTTGGGACATAAAATGTTAGCCCTGGCAAAGATTACAGAGATAACAAAGCCGGGCTGCTCATTTTACAGATGAAACTGAGCAAACCTAGGGCTAGAGAAAGACAAATGAGAAACTAAAGCACAGAATTTAAGCAGGCACTCATTTTCAGGATAAAGTAAGTGCAGTCAGTCCTGAGAGTATATCCTTAAATTCTCCAGCCTAGGTATCCCTCTCACTTTACCCTTGTCCTATCCAAAACCAATACCCAAAGAGGCCAAGTTAACATAACTAGTTGTGATCAGAGATAGAACTACTACATGCCTTTTTTTTTTTTTTTTTTTTTTTTGAGATGGAGTCTTGCTCTTTCACCCAGGCTGGAGTGCGGTGGTGCTATCTCGGCTCACTGCAAACGCCGCCTCCCAGGTTCACGTCATTCTCCTGCCTCAGCCTCCCAACTAGCTGGCTCTACAGGTGCCCGCCACCACACCCGGCTAATTTTTTGTATTTTTAGTAGAGACGGGGTTTCACTGTGTTAGCCAGGATGTTCTCGATCTCCTGACCTCGTGATCCACCTGCCTCGGCCTTCCAAAGTGCTGGGATTACAGGCGTGAGCCACTGCGCCCGCCAAACTACTATATGTCTTCTAACTTCAGGCCTGGGATCTTCTTCCTACAGTAGGCTGCCTCCAGCTTTGCCCACCCTTCCAAGGAAAGACCTCTCAAAACTTTTTTTTCAATGATGTTGTGTTTAACAAGCAGATAGCTAAATTATTTTTAAATTTTTTTTGCTGATTTCTTTTTTAAAAGCTTGCTATTAAAAAAATTTTTTTTGATAATTTAAAAAAAAATTAAAATGAGCAGAGAGCACCTTAGTCTGGATTAAGTCCCTAGGCCCAATTTGGTTATGGAATAGTAACCAGGAAGAGCATGGCAAGACCTCACGCACTACAAGGTAATCACAGTGTTTAAGCAGGCTGGACTTTTGCACTCTCAGTAGAAACTGCACTCAGTAGATTTGCTTATAAGGCAAATCAATATGTGTAAATAAAGGAAATGTTTATCTTTCTTAAGAAGGAAGGCCAACAAACTATTTTTAAGTACTTATAAAATTATTTTGAATAGAGCCATTTGCAAATGACGACTTTGCTAATTTACACATCACTCCTCCTACTGATTGAAACACTTAGAAGATCCTCCAAGGCACAGAATGATTTTACCCTTTACATCAGTGTTTGTCATATGTATTAGTCAGGGTTCTCCAGAGCAACAGAACGCAGATGATATATATAGAGAGAGGAGTTTGCGAGGAGAGAGTTAGTGTAAGAATTGGCTCATGCAGTTATGGAGGCCAAGAGATCTGCTATCTGCAAGCTGGAGAACCATGAGCACTGATGTTCACAGGCAAGAGAAGATGGATGTCCCAGCTCAAAAAGAGAGCAACAATTCACTGCCCTTCCTCTGCCTTTTTGTTGTATCCAAGTCCTGAAAGGATTGGATGATGGTCACCCATGTTGAGGAGGATCATGTGCTTTATCAGTTCGTCGATTCAAACGCTAACCTCTTCCAGAAACACCCTCCCAGACACACCCAGACATAATGTTTTACCAACTATCTGGCATCCCTTAGCCCAGTAGAGTTGATTTGTAAAATCAACCATTACATCATCAACCTGAAATAATCAAAAGGACCAGAATTCAGTTTAAAAGAGTCTATTGGGTGGGCGTGGTTGCTCACACCCGTAAACACAGAAGTTTGAGAGGCTGAGGCGGGTGGATCATTTGAGGTCAGGAGTTCAAGACTAGCCCAGCCAGCATGGCGAAACCCCGCCTCCACTAAAAACACAAAAATTAGCCCGGGTAGTAGTGGCACATGCCTGTAATCACAAGCACTCGGGAGGTTGAGGCAGGAGAATCACTTCAACCTGGGAGGTGGAGGTTGCAGTGAGCCAAGATCGTGCCACTGCACTCTAGTCTGGGTGACAGAGTGAGACCCTGTCTCAAAAAAAAAAAAAAAAGAGTTTATTCAAGCACAAAGCTGAGAATGGCCATTTGGATTTGGATAACACGGGCTTTAAAGGAATGGGGTCAGTACTCCAAAGTTAAAAATTAAGGTCTTGCTTATATAGGCAGAAAACAAAAACAATTTAGTAGGATTATAACATTTTCTATACAAGGCTGGTTTATGAGTTAAAACAATTTAATTAGTTACAGTTTTTCTTTTATATCCAGCTTTTTTTCTCTTTTCCAATTTAAAATAATATATTTAACATTTCATCTTAGACAACATGATAGTCAAGAAGTCTGTATGATGGAAGAAAGAGGGAAGTTAACCAACGACAAAGATGAATAATTAAGAGGGAAGGGGGTCTTACCTTGGTGCCCGTTAGTAATTTCCAACGTATTACAAAATAATGTAGGTAAGGAAAAAAGACTAATCTATAATCAGAGACACAAAAGGTTATATAGCTGCCTGTTTTTGTGACTCAGGTCCCATAATCACATTCCCTTAAGGCTGAAAATATTTTATAGTTCCAACAGCTTAGATTTTGAATTACCTATTTTCACATCATGAATCTGAGAGTAATAGTTCTACGTTTATTCAAGAATAATCTAAAATGTAAGTTTTCCCACAACACAGGTAGACCCAGCAATCCCAATTTTACTCAAGAGAAATGTAAACTTTATCAAGTTGTGATAAAGTACCTGTGACACTGTTACCTGACTGTATGTATTTGTCAAAGCTCATGGAACTGTACACTAAAAAGGATAAATTGGCCAGGTGTAGTGGCTCATACCTGTAATCCCAGCACTTTGAGAGGCTGAGGTGGGGGGATCCTTTGAGCTCAGGAGTTCAGGACCAGCCTGGGCAACATAGTGAAACTCCATCTTTACAAAAAATACAAAAATTAGCTGGGCGTGGTGATGTGCACCTACAGTCCCAGCTATTTAAGAGACTGAAATGGGAGGATAGCTTGAACCTGGAAGGCAGAGGTGACTTGAGCCTGAGTGACAGCGCAAGACCTATCTCAAAAAAAAAAAAAAAAGCATGATTTTTACTGCATGTTAATTATACTTAATTTGCCAAATTGGAAATTTTTTGCTTTCTAAACTAAATTATCTCCATTATTAAAATAGAACTTCTGAGGGCATCATTTGTATTGCAGCTCAACATCTCCTCTGCTCTGAAACTGAAGATCTACTATCTTCATGATTGTGGGTGCTATGTTCAAAGCACAAGCCATTTGTCTGCGAGAACTAACAAAATCAGATATTAAAAATCACACAGTATAGGCCGGGGGCTGTGGCTCACGCTTGTGATCCCAGCACTTTGGGAGGCGTGGTGGCGGGTGCCTGAGTCCCAACTACTCAGCAGGCTGAGGCAGGAGAATGGCATGAACCCGGGAGGCGGAGTTTGCAGTGAGCCGAGATCGCACCACTGCACTCCAGCCTGGGCGACAGAGTGAGACTCCGTCTCAGAAAGCAAACAAACGAAAAAAAAATCGCATAGTATAATGAATAACCTCAATTGAAATGCAACAATAATAGCTAACAAAAATTGAATGTTTGTCATGTGCCAGACATTGCAATACCCATAACAATCCTATGAGGTTAATGAAATGATCTAACTTATTTTTCAACAGGACCGCTCAGGCTGCTAGGTTGAGAATTGAGTATAGGTGTGTATTGTGGGTGGGGCAGCAGTGGACAAGAGTGGAGGCAGGAAGATGTATTTGGAGGTAATACAATAATTCAGGTGAGCGATGGTGGCATGACCCATGGTGAAGATGGTGGGGGGGTGAGACACGGTTGCCTCTTGGATGTTTGGAAGACAGTCCACAATCTTTGCCAATGGATTAAATTTGGGGCATCAGAGAAAGAATGACTCATAGGTTTTGAGCCCCTGAACAACTAGAGGGGTACAGTGGCCATTTCCTGGGGTGGAGAAGATGGAGGAGGAGCAAGTTTCAGAGGACAGAGGTCAGGGGTTCAACTTTGAGCATGTTAAGTTGGAGACATTTATTAGCCATATGGGGGTTTTCAAACAGGCAGTTGGACAGATGAGTCTGGTGTTCAGGGTTGTGGGAGGATCTACAGCTGGGGGCCATGGATGATCTACAATCTTGACACTGGATAAATTACCATTGGGTGAGGGAGGTAGAAAAGAGAAGATGTCCAAGGACTGGAATCTGAGACACTGCAACATTTAGAGGTCACAGAGCTAAGGCGGAAGCAACAAAGGAGACTGAGAAGGAGCCGCTAACAAGACAGGAGAAAAACCAGGAGAGAATGGTGTCCTGGAAGCCAAGGAAAGAGAGTGTATCAAGCTGGGGAAAAGGATCTACTGTCAAACTCTCCAATGAAGCAGCTGGAGGACTGAATGACCAGTCCTAGAGGCCTCTCTTCCTCCCAGTCACCATGCCCATTCCTAACTCTGTCATATATTTATTACATTCCCCTGTAGTCATCAGCTCTCTTGTCTATCTCGAGATCCTCTTGTCCATTTCAGTATTTCCAGTGCCCAGCAGGTGCTCAATAAATGTTTGTTGAATAAGTAAAAGATGAATGACTGAGTGAGTGTGTGAGTGAGCAGTGGCCTCACAGGTTAGGGATGGTGGAAACACTACAGAATGGTGAGCTTCTGCTCATCTCTCCCAATACCACACTCAGTGATGTTGTGTTGGTAGCTTGAAATTGACTATGGTGAGAACATATACACCACAAAAATGAGCACTTCCTACCAACTCAGGCTCCCTTCACCTACTAGTGTCTATGTTAAACATTTGCCATCACACTACTGGTTATACTATATTTCCCATAAAAACCTCCAGGAAGCAACCTTTCTTCTATGAGGAAAAAAAATCACTCCATTCTATGGAAGACAGTATTTTCTTCTCTGTTTCTTTTACTTGTATGAATACCAGGTAGACAAAACCAATAGATTAACTAAATTTTTCTTTCTCTCCTACTGGTGGTTTTGATGTGCAGACACTTGTCTTTAGCACCATCAATCAAGCAATGGGTTTTGACATCACCAGTGATGACTTCCCCCACAGCCACCACTCTGCAGCCTCTTCCACTGGGTTCTTCTGAGAGAAAAAGTTGAGATTTATGAGAATCCACTCATTATTATTTAACTGGGTCAGCAGTTGAGCTGGTTATGAAACATGTGTCTGGATCAGAAATGTGGATACAAAATGCCACACTTCAAAGATTTTGAAAAAATATATAAGGAAAATGTGGAGAAGAGTGGGATTATTCCCTTTGAAAGCTGCTACCCCAGCCTGATTCCTCTCCAGGTCCCTTTCCAGCTCCCTGATGATGCAATTCGTGTCCCCCACTAGAATGCATTATGCTCTCTTGAAATATTCACAGCTAATGGAACGCTGAGAAAATCAATCCCTTCTTATTATGCAGGGCTGCTATTTGGTAAATGGAAAACAAATTCTTTTTCCTCCTAAGTAGGCAGATATAAGCCATGGGAGACACCTTGATTACAGCCTCATGTCTGAATGAGAGTCTACACATGATTACTGTGCTTAACATGCATTTTGTTCAAAGAGGACAGGTGCATATCTACTCACAACTCAATAAGAAGACAGAACCTCTTTTTTCTGCTTCCCCTGCCACCCCTGAAGAGGGCACATATCATAATGAAATGTCTTTTGGAGAGACATATTCAACTGACGTCTAACATCTATAATAATATCTAGTACTTATTAAGTATTTACAGCATGCCAGGTATCATGCTTTAAATATATTCTTTTCTTTTTTAGATGGAGTCTCACTCTGTCATCTAGGCTAGAGTGCAGTGGCACAATCTCAGCTCACTGCAACCTCTGTCTCCCAAGTTCAAGCAATTCTCCTTCCTCAGCCTCCCAAGTAGCTGGGATTACAGGTGTGTGCCACCACGCCCAGCTAATTTTCGTATTTTTAGTAGAGACAGAGTTTCATCATGTTGGCCAGGCTGGTCTCGAACTCCTGACCTCGTGACCCACCCACCTCAGCCTCCAAAAGTGTTGGGATTACAGGCATGAGCCATCGTGCCGGGCCAACATATTTTTTTAACGGTAACCTTATGAGGTAGATTATATTTTTGTCCCCATTTTACAGTTGAGCAAACTAGTTGACATAAAAGGACTAAGGTCACTTTAAGTAGCAGAATCCGGATTTGAACCAATGTCTGTTTGACTCCAAAACTAGGACCTCTAAACACGTTCCATTCTGATGATATGTCTCAACTAGAACCAAGTGAAAGCTATGAGCAGTTTCAGGCTTATTATAAGGCTTTCAGCTGAGAATGAGCGTATTAGTTCATTCTCACACTGCTATAGAGAGCTGCCTGAGACTGGATAATTTACAAATGAAAGAGGTTTAATTGACTCACAGTTCTCCTAGGCTGGGGAGGCCTCAGGAAACTTACAGTCATGGCAGAAGGGGAAGCAAACACGTCCTTCACATGATAGCAGGAAGAAATGCCGAACAAAGAGGGAAAAGCCCCTTATAAAACCATCAGATCTTGTGAGCACTCACTCACTATCATGAGAACAGCAGCATGGGGGTAACCACCTGCATGATTCAATTACCTCCCACCTGGTCCCTTCCATGACACATGGGGATTATGGCAATTACAATTCAAGATGACATTTGGGTAGGGACACAGCCAAACCATATCAATGAGAATACACAGCCTTGTAAGATAATGAGCTGTCTGACACTGGAGATATTCAAGGAGAAATGGAAAGAAGAACAATTCCCAGTATGGTAGGTTCCTTGCTCTGAGAAGAATGGTTGATCAAACCTGCTGCTTGTTGAAGCTGACTGTTCGCCAGGGAAACAGAGAAGATATTTTTGGTAAGAAAGTAGACAAAAAAGAAAACCCACAAAGCTGGATTAGAAATGAGGGACAAAATGAACAGATTTGGGCCATAATAAAGGACTTCTTTTTTAAATTATTTTTTAATTGACAAGTAAAAACTTTATATATTTATTTTGTACAACGTGATGTTTTGAAATATGTATAAATTGTGGACTGGCTAAATTGAGCTAATTAACAAATGTACTACCTCCCAGATTTATCATTTTTTTGTGGCAAGAACACTTAAAATCTACTGTCAGGGGTTTTCAAGAATACAGGTATACCATAGAAATAGTGCAGGTTCAAGTCCAGATCACTCTATTAAAGCAAATACCACAATAAAGTGAGTCATACAAATTTGTTATTTTCCCAGTGCATACAAAAGTTATGTTTACACTGTACATGTGTGTGTATATATATATATATAATACCATAGTCTATTAAATGTGCAATAGCATTATGTCTTAAAAAAGTATATAACTTAACTTAAAAATACTTTATTGCTAGGCCAGGTGCGGTGGCTCACACCTGTAATCCCAGCACTTTGGGAGGCCGAGGTGGGCAGATCACGAGGTCAGGAGATTGAGACCATCCTGGCTAACACAGTGAAACCCCCGTCTCTGCCGAAAATACAAAAAATTAGTCGGGCATGGTGGGCGCCTGTAGTCCCAGCTACTTGGGAGGCTGAGGCAGGAGAATGGTGTGAACCTGGGAGGTGGAGCTTGCAGTGAGTGGAGATCACACCACTGAACTCCAGCCTGGGCAACAGAGCGAGACTGTGTCTCAAAATAAAAAAAAACACTTTATTGCTAAAAACACGCTAACAATCATCTGAGCCTTTATTAACTTGTAATCTTTTTGCTGGTGTAGGGACTTGCCTCTATGTTAATGGCTGTTGACTGGATCAGGGTGGCGGTTGCTGAAGGTTGGGGTGGCTGTGATAATTTCTTAAAGGAAGACAACAATGAAGTTTGCCACATAAATGGACTCTTCCTTTTATGAAAGATTTGTCTGTAGCATGTGATGCTGTTTGATAGCTTTTATAAACATAACTTTTGTATGCACTGGGAAAATAACAAATTTGTAATGACTCACTTTATTGTGATATTTGCTTTAATAGAGTGATTTAATAGATTTCACTCACAGTAGATCTTCCTTCTTTTTTTTATTTTTATTTTTTTGACAGAATCTTGCTCTGTCGCCCGTGCTGGAGTGCAGTGGTGCAATCACTGCAACCTTTGCCTCTTGGGTTCAAGCGATTCTCCTGCCTCAGCCTCCCAAGTAGCTGGGACTCCAGGCACATGCCACCACACCTAATTTTTTGTATTTTTAGTAGAAACGGGGTTTCATCATGTTAGCCAGGATGGTCTCAATCTCCTGACCTCATGATCTGCCCACCTCAGCCTCCCAAAGTGCTGGGATTGCAGGCGTGAGCCACGCGCCAGGCTAGAACTTCTTTCAAAATTGGAGTTAGTGCTCTCAAATCCTTTGCTGTTGTATCAAGTATGTTTATGTAATGTTTTAAATCCTTTGTTGCCATTTCAACAATGTTCACAGCATATTCACCAGGAGCAGACTCCGTCTCAAGAAATCACTTTCTTTGCTCATCCATAAGAAGTAACTCCTCATCCATTAAAGTTTTATCATGAGATTACAGGAATTTAGTCACATATTCAGGCTACACTTTTAATTCTCTTAGTATTTCTACCACATCTGCAGTTACTTCCTCCACTGAAATCTTAAACACCTTAGAATCATTTGTGAGGGGAATCAACTTCTTCCAAACTCTTGTTAATGCTGATATTTTGACTTCCTCCAATGAATCACAACTGTTCTTAATGGCATCTAGTATGGTGGATTTTTTCCAGAAGGTTTTTAATTTATTTTGCCCAGATCTATCAGAGGATTCACTATCTCTGGTACCTATAGCCTTACTAAAAGCATTTCTTTTTCTTTCTTTCTTTTTTTTTTTTGAGATGGAATCTCGCTCTATCACCCAGGCTGGAGTGCAGTTGTGCAATATCGGCTTGCCTCCCAGATTCACGCCATTCTCCTGCCTCAGCCTCCCAAGTAGCTGGGACTACAGGTGCCTGCCATCACACCCGGCTAATTTTTTTTTCTTTTTTTGTATTTTTAGTAGAGATGGGGTTTCACCACATTAGCCAGGATTGTCTCAATCTCCTGACCTTGTGATCCACCCGCCTCAGCCTCCCAAAGTGCTGGGATTACAGGCATGAACCACTGCACCTGGCCTAAAAGTATTTCTTAAATAATAAGACTTGAAAGCCTAAATTACTTCTTGATCCTTGGGCTAGAGAATAAATGTTGTGTTAGCAGGCCTGAAAACAATGTTAATCACCTTGTGCATTTCCATAAGAGTTCTTGGGTGACCATGTACATTGTCAATGAACATTAGTATTTTGAAATGAATCTTTTTTTCTACACAGTAGGTCTCAACAGTGGACTTAAAATATTTAGTAAACCACGCTGTAAACAGATGTGCCATCATCCAGGCTTTGCTGTTTCATTTATAGAGCACAGGCAGAGTAGATTTAGCATGATGCTTAAGGATCCTAGGATTTTTGGAATGGGACATGAGCACTGGTGTCAATGGTAAAGTCATCAGTTACATTAGTCCCTAACAAGAGAGTCAGCCTATCTTTTGAAACCTTGAAGGCAGGCATTGAGTTCTCTCTAGTTATGTAAGTTCTAGATGGCATCTTTTTCCAATAGAAGCCTGTTTGTCTACATTAAAAATGTGTTATTTATCAATTATCTTAGCTTGATCTTCTGGATAACTTGCTGCAGCTTTTACATCAGCACTTGCTGCTTCACCTTGCACTTTTATGTTATGGAGATGGCTTCTCTCCTTAAACTTCATAAACCAACCACTGCCAGCTTTCAACTTTTCTTCTGCACCTTTCTCACCTCTCTCAGCCTTCATAAAATTGAAGAAACTTAGGATTTGCTCTGGATTAGGCTTTGGCTTAAGGGAATGTTGATTTTCTATCCAGACCACTCAAACTTTCTCCACATCAACAGTAAGGCTGTTTCACTTTCTTATTATTCATGTGTTTAGTGAAGTAGTACTTGCAATTTCCTTCAAGAACTTTTCTTTTGCATTTACAAATTGACTAACTGGTGTAAGAGGCTTAGCTTTTGGCCCATCTCAGTTTTCAACATGCCTTCCTCATAAATATATCACATTTTCTAAATCCATTCATCCATTGATGGACCCTTAGGTTATTTCCATATCTGACTATTGTGAACAGTGCTGCAGTTAACATGGGAGTGCAGATATCTTTTCAACACACCGATATCATGTCCTTTGAACATATACCCAGTAGTGGGATGGCTGAATCATATAATAGTCCTATTTTTATTTTTTTGAGGAACCTCTATACTGTTTTCCACAATAGCTGTATGAGTTTAAATTTTCACCAACAGCGTACAATTGCTTCTTTTTCTCCACATCCTCACCAACATCTTTTGTCTTTGATAATAGCCATTCTAACAGGTATAAGGAGATATCTCATAGTGGTTTTAACTGGCATTTCTCTGATGGTTAGCGATGTGGGCATTTTTTCATATATCTGTTGGCCACTTGTATGTCTTCTTTTGAGAAATGTCTATTCAGGTCCTTCGCCCATTTTTAAAATCAGGTTGTTTTCTTGCTATTGAGTTGTTTGGGCTCCTAATATATTTTGGATATTAACCTTTTATCGGATGGGTTTGCAATTTTCTTCCACTCCATAGGTTGTCTCTTCACCCTGTTGATTCTTTCTTTTGTTATGCGGAAGTCTTTTAGTTTGATGTAATCTAATTTGTCTATTTTCCCTTGTGTTGCCTAACATGCTATGGACTAGGCTCCAAGAGGCTATTCACAGGAAAACTGACGACCATGCATAGAGTTGCTTTTGCCTCTACCTTTGCCCAGAATTTCATCATCTCTCACCTGGAATCTTGCTCCAGTTTCCTAACTGATCTCTCCTACAGTCTCTCCCCAGCCTAGCACATCCTCACACTGATCTGAGTTATCACCACCCAAACCAATCTTATCTTTCCTTCTCTTACTTAAAGACCATTTAACCCCCATTGGCAGGGTGAGTTCCCAGGGAGGCCGAATGAGACAGAGACTAGCAGGCAGAGTGTTTATTAGGGACGGCTCTTGGGATTAATACCTGTAGAAGGGAGAGAAGGAGGCAGGATTGGACACACAGGGAAGTTGAGCTCCAAAGTCACCATAACAAAGCTTTAGCTAACCTCCTGGGAAGCTCTGAAGTTGGGATGGCCCTTCAGAGTTCTGAATTGGAGTGAAATGACAGAGTATACTTCTGTGTAGTCCACTGATTGGTTGCCCCAGGAAGCTGGTATGAGCTTGGGATAGACAGTTGCATGCATGAAAAAGAGATCCCAGAAGAGAGTTGCAAGTAAGGGCTATCTGCCAGCAGCACTCCCTGCAGCCGGGAAAATATGCTATTCAAGACTGAAGGTCATTCATTACATTTCCCTATACCAATAGAATACCACCCAACTCTTCTACATGACATGCAAGGCCCTTCACAATCTAGCCCCTGCCACGTCTCCAACACCATCTTTCTCCACTCCCTACTGCTTAACCCAAGTACAGTAAGTTTCCCGGGGTATCTTGAAAGTGCTATCACTTTCACAATTTGTACATACTATTCCCTCTTAATAGGATGCCCTCACCTGCTGTATTAGTTTTTAATGGCTGCTGTAACAAATTACCACAAACTTGGTGGCTTAAAACAATACACATTTATTCTCTTGTAATTCCTGGAGGTCAAAGTCTAAAATCAGTTTTACTGAGCTGAAATCAAGGTGTCAGCAGGGCTGTGCTCCCTCCATAAGCTGGAGGAGAGAATCTGTTTTCTTGCCCTTTCCATCTTCTAGAGCCACATTATTTGCATTCCTTGACTCATGATTCCTTCCTCCATCTTTAAAGCCAGCAGCACAGCATCTTGCTCCACTGTCACATCAACTTCTGCTTATGCTGCTGCTGTTGCTAAACCTAGCTTTGCCTCTCCCTTATAAGAATACTTGTGATGGCATTTATGGTCCCGCTGAATAATACAGAATAATATTTCCATCTCAAGATACTTAGCTTAGTCACATCTGTTAAGTCTCTTTTGCCATATTATATGGTTTGGCTGTGTCCCTGAGAGGTGAAGCCAGCTGGGCCTCTGGGTCGGGTGGGTACTTGGAGAACTTTTCTGTCTAGCTAGAGGATTGTAAATGTACCAATCAGCACTCTGTGTCTAGCTAAAGGATTGTAAATGCACCGATCAGCACTCTGTAAAAACGCACCAATCAACACTCTGTGTCTAGCTAAAGGATTGTAAATGCACCAATCAGAACTCTGTAAAAACGCACCAATCAACACTCTGTGTCTAGCTAAAGGATTGTAAATGCACCAGTCAGAACTCTGTAAAACCGCACCAATCAGTGCTCTGTGTCTAGCTAAAGGATTGTAAATGCACTAATCAGCACTCTGTAAAATGGACCAATCAGCAGGATGTGGGCAGGGTCAAATTAGGAAATAAAAGCTGGCTACCTGAGCCAGCAGTGGCAACCTGCTCAGGTCCCCTTCCTTGCTGTGGAAGCTTTGTTCTTTCGCTCTTCACAATAAATCTTGCTGCTGCTCACTCTTTGGGTCGACACTACCTTTATGAGCTGTAACACTCGCCACGAGGGTCTGCAGCTTCATTCCTGAAGTCAGCAAGACCAGGAACCCACCGGGAGGAACAAACAACTCTGGACGTGCCACCTTTAAGAGCTGTAACACTCATTGTGAAGGTCTGCAGCTTCATTCCTGAAGTCAACAAGACCACAAACCCACCAGAAGGAAGAAACTCCAGACACATCTGAACATCTGAAGGAACAAACTCCAGACATACCATCTTTAAGAGCTGTAACACTCACTGCGAGGGTCCACAGCTTCATTCTTGAAGTCAGCAAGACCAAGAACCCACTCTAATGAATAAGTTCCAGACATATCCCCACCCAAAATCGCGTCTTTTTTTTTTTTTTGAGACGGAGTCTCGCTCTGTCTCCCGGGCAGGAGTGCAGTGGCCGGATCTCAGCTCACTGCAAGCTCCGCCTCCCGGGTTTAGGCCATTCTCCTGCCTCAGCCTCCCGAGTAGCTGGGACTACAGGCGCCCCCCACCTCGCCCGGCTAGTTTTTTGCATTTTTTAGTAGAGACGGGGTTTCACCGGGTTAGCCAGGATGGTCTCGATCTCCTGACCTCGTGATCCGCCCGTCTCGGCCTCCCAAAGTGCTAGGATTACAGGCTTGAGCCACCGCGCCTGGCCTCCAAAATCGCGTCTTGAATTGTAATAATCCCCACTTGTCAAGGGCGGGACCAGGTGGACATGATTGAATCATGGGAGCAGTTTCCCCCATACTGTTCTCATGATAGTGAGTGAGTTCTCATGAGATCTGATGGTTTTACAAGTGGCTTCCCCCTTCACTCAACTCTCATTTCAGTCTCTTGCCAGCATGTGAAGAAAGATGTATTTGCTTCCCCTTCCACCATGATTGTAAGGTTTTCTGAGGTCTCCCCAGCCTTGCAGAATTATGAGTCAATTAAACCTCTTTTCTTTATAAGTTACCCAGTCTTGTGTATGTCCTTATAGCAGCATGAGAATGGACTAATACATCATATAACCCCAGGCTCCAGGAATTAGGACTTGATCTCTTTGGGGACCACAATTCACCTACCCCATCTGCCTTGGCCCACTTATCTTTAAGTTTCAGCTCAATTGGACCCCTTGTGTGAAACTTTTCCTGACACTCCCAGGTGGGTAGAACTGACAGCCATTTTTGTTCCCCAGAACTTTATCCATGTCTTTATTTATTAGTTTCCATGTTATGCTGTACTTCATTTATAAAACATAGATTCATTCATTCATTGAGAAATTTCTATGCACCCAGGCATTGTTAATTCTTAGGGTTAGAGAAGTGAACAAATTGGACAAAAGCCCTGCCCTTTCTGACTTCTATTCTAATGAAGGGAGATACACAATTTTTAAGAGAAAAGAAAAACAAATAGTGTGTTAAAAAGAAACAAGTGCTGAGGGAAAAATAGTAGATCAGGGTATAAGAGATTAGGCATGCCGCAGGGGAAGACGGAGGTAGGTGCAACTTAAAATAGGTCATCAAGGAAGGTCTGGTTGAGATGGTGACATTGAGTAAAGTCTTAAAAGAGATTAAGATGGATATCTGGCAGAAAAGCCTTCTGGGTAGAGAGAACTGCCAGTGCAAAGGTTCTGAGGCCAGAACATGGCTTAGGTATTCAAGGAACAGATAGGAGAGCTCCTAAAGTTTTGAGCAAAGGAGTGACACGACCTTTTAACAGGATTCTTTTACCAGTGCTGTCCCAAGACTTGGGCCTGGACAAGATTGGTAAAGATGACAGGTGTTAAATGTAGGTGGGAAAATGATGACTCTATCAGCAGGTGAGGGAATCCAGGAGGAAATTGTTTCGTGCGGGGGAGGAGACAAAGTAATGAATCTAGTTTTGAAAATGTAGAACTGGAGATGAAGGTGGAACATCCTAGTGGAGAGGCTCAGATGAGGGTTGATAGAATTTTAGATTTGAAAGATCATCTGGTTTACCCCTTCATTCAAGAAATATGAGCCTGCAGTGGTGGCCTCTCATTCTTACCCCATTCTACACCTGCTACTAAGTTTCTGCATCTTGCCATCCCTCCCCACTCCTTGGTTGCTTGCATGTCTTTTCTCCACCTCCAGGACTTACCTCCAAGTCCAACTCCTTTGGTAATGTTCTCTCTATGATTTTATCCTCTTCAGAATTCCTCTGTCCTTTATGATCTGGTATTTGGCAATATCTAGGGAAAAGGTGTTGTTCAGAAAAAAGAATGCAAGTTTTGGAAGCAAACAGGATTAAAATCCCAACTCAGCCACTTCCTAGTGTGAATTCATTCATCCTCCCCGGGCCTTAGTTTCTTCATATTAAAATGTTTTTAGGCCGGGAGCAGTGGCTCAAGCCTGTAATCCCAGCACTTTGGGAGGCCGAGACGGGCGGATCACGAGGTCAGGAGATCGAGACCATCCTGGCTAACACGGTGAAACCCCGTCTCTACTAAAAATACAAAAACTAGCCGGGCGAGGTGGCGGGCGCCTGTAGTCCCAGCTACTCCGGAGGCTGAGGCAGGAGAATGGCCATAAACCCGGGAGGCGGAGCTTGCAGTGAGCTGAGATCCGGCCACTGCACTCCAGTCTGGGCGACAGAGCAAGACTCCACCTCAAAAAAAAAAAAAAAAAAAAATGTTTTTAAAGGACTGAAAATGATAAGTCTACTTCATAGACCTATGTGAGTATCCAAAGACAATGTTTACAAAGCACCTGGTATGTATTAGGCACTCAATGAATGCTGATTCCTCCTTCTCTGCTTGCCCCTTGCCCACAGTTCCGCTGTTTGCAGTAGGCATTTTTATCCTTTTCCCTTATTATATTTAGTGAATGTTTTATTTATAAATATATATTTGTAACACATTTTATTCCAGGCCACAGCAGCCCAGGTTAGAATACAAGATTATAGGAAACCTTTTCTTGGTAATTATCTACTTGAATATACATAAAAATCACCTGTACATTTGTCCTTGTCAATTTTTTAAAACTTATTTGAATATTTTCAAACAAAGTCCATAGTAGAAGAGAATAGTACAATGTACCTCCAAGTACTTGTTACCCGGCTCCAATAACTGTCAACCTTAACCAGTCTTGTTTTATCTATCTGCTATCCTCAATTTTTATTTCTGGAGTATTTTAAAGCAAAACTTGAGACGTCATATTATTCCACTCATAAATAATTCTAGTATATAAGGATTCACCTTTGTTTGCTAGTGCTTCCGTAACAAATACCAGAGCCCAGGTGGCTAAGACAATAGAAAATGTTTTTCCTCTCACTTTTAGGGGCTAGAAGTCCAGAAGAAGGTGCTGGCAGGGTTGGTTTCTCCTGAGGCCTCTCTCCTTGCCTTGCAGATGGCCACCTTTTCACTGTGTCCCCACATAGCCTTTTCTTTATGCTAGTGCCCTACCCCATGGCTCTTGTTCCTATAAGGATACCAGTCCTTACAGGTAGGTTAGGACTCCATCCCACTCCCACTAGATTAGGTCCTCATTTAGCCCCAGTAACTTCCTGAAACCTCCCCAGTAACCTCCCTCCATTTAGCCCCAGTAACCTCCTGAAACCTCCCCAGTAACCTCCCTCCATTTAGCCCCAGTAACCTCCTGAAAGGCCCTCCTTCTTCTAATACAGTCACGATGGGGTTTCAGGCTTCAATATATGAATCTTGGGGGAATATAATTCAGTCCACAACAGGACTATAAAAATATATGACCACAACACCATCATCATGCCTATAATAATAATAATGGCTTAATATTCGTTAGTATCCTGTCCGTGTTCAAATTTTTCTGGTTGTTCCCCAAACATTTTGTTAATAGTTGGTTCATTTACATTATAGCTCAAAAGATGGAGGTTTTCTGTTTTTGTTTTTGTTTGTTTAAAGAAATACAGATTCCTAAGCTCCACTCTGTGGGTGGTGATCTAGCTTTCACCTTGCTGCCTGTTCATCAGGCAGCTCCTGTGGGGTCATGATATTTTTCACTGTTATTGTTACCTCAGTGGAAATTTGACTATAAATATTTTCATCAGAAATATGCCAACATTGACAGACTTCCATCAAGAAAGTGAGTCTCTAGAACAAATGTCATTAGTAATGAAATTCACTGATCAATTTTTCATACAGTACAGTTTCCAGTTTTTACCATTTTATATATATTTTATTGATGTTATCCTAATTGGCTTCTTTTTTTTTTTTTGAGATGGAGTCTTGCTCTGTCACCTGGGCTGGAGTGCAGTGGCATGATCTTGGCTCACTGCAACTTCCGCCCCCTGGGTTTAAGCAATTCTCCCACCTCAGCCTCCCAAGTAGCTTGGATTACAGGCACCGCCACCACGCCTTGCTAATTTTTGTATTTTTTTAGTAGAGATGGGGTTTCACCATATTGGCCAGGCTGGTCTTGAACTCCTGACCTCAAGTGATCCATCTGCCTCGGCTTCCCAAAGTGGTGGGATTATAGGTGTAAGTCACTGCGCCCGGCCTCTTTTTTTTTCAATAGAGATGGAGTCTCATTATGTTGCCAAGGCTGGTTTTGAACTCCTGGCCTCAAGCAATCCTCCTGCCTCTGTTTAAATTTTATGACAAAATTGGATTCATTATCACGTTTTCGTCCATGTCAAATTTTACCAGTTATAACATCTGTCTTCATGGACATTTCTACCAAATCCAATTTTTCTGGATCATATTTGGATGTCTAAATTTTGTCAAGAAGATTTGATTCTTCAGGCAATTTTCCATCAATAACCATTTTTTCCTATGTGTAGTTTTAGCTGTTAATTTGTGTTGGTCATTTCTACCAGTAATATTCATTATTAGTTTGATAAATGGCTGAGAGCTTGGATTTATTTCTTTATGTATTCACGAAAAAATGTTATGTATCCAAGAGATAGCAAGGGAGATAAAGTGTGGGAGTTAGAAAGTGACAAAAAGACACACGCGCAGAAGGAGATGGAGATGGATTGAGAAAGAAGCTGCAGCTGTCTTAGGATAATGTTTGCTAAGCTCCCTCAGGGGCCCCCCAAGTACCTTGGAGGTCAAATGGCAAGATTAAAACAATATGGTGGCTCCAATATGGTTGGTGAGAATGGACTGGACAGATAGTTCAGGACTTTTAAGTCCTGGGAAGTTAAACACACAGCTGTCATCCTGCCACCCCTAACCCTTTTCCCTTTTATGGATTTTTATTTCATTCCTATTCTATTCCCCTCTCTTCCCGTCTCCTTCCATTGCCCACAAAATACCTTTAGCAGAGGTGACTTTCCATTTGGGTTTTATCAGTGCCTAGCACAGTGCCCTGCATGCAATGAATGTTCAATAACTATTCATTGACTAGTTTATTCTAAAGCATCACCCTTATGAGTTAAATTCCCATAAGCTAGGCCACTGTTAACAAATCAAAACACATCGAACTCGACCTACCACTTCCTGGGGGAGTAAGTGGGTGGATGGAGCCAGATTCAGCAATTCTGAACTGTTGGGAGGCCTCTCAATCTGTCTGCAGAATTGAAGCTTGAAAAGTTTTATTTTTTGCCGACGTTCCCTAGCAAATGCCTGCTGCACACCCACACACTTAGCCAGCAAGAAAAAAAGCAGAGCTGCTGGAAGAATTACTCCTCTGGGACCAATAATCATAGGAGCAGCTTCCCCAAAGCTTTCCATCCAGCCTGAGCTCCCAGTTCCTCTAGTCCAGCCTCACAGTCATCTGGGGATGAAGCCAAGGAGGTGGGAGGCTTTGAGAGAAGGGCTACAAATGGTAGCCCCTCCTGGGAGAGTGAGGCCTCAGTGGGGGCTGAGGGGAGCAGTGGTAAAGGAAGGAAAGACCCAGCCAAGCTGAGTGAGAGAGGAGTAGATGAGAAGGGGACCACAAAGCTAAATTTTTGGCTAATGTCTTAAATAGCTTGGAATGGCAGCAGCCTGAACTTAACCATGTGATTGCAGTGCTAAAACCTGAGGATTAGGCCGGGCGCAGTGGCTCATGCCAATAATCCCAGCACTTTGGGAGGCCAAGGCGGGCAGATCACAAGGTCAGGAGTTCGAGACCAGCCTGACCAATATGGTGAAACCCTGTCTCTACTAAAAATACAAAAATATTAGCCAGGCATGGTGGCACACACCTGTAGTCCCAGCTACTCGCAAGGCTGAGACAGAAGAATCACTTGAACCTGGGAGGCGGAGGTTGCGGTGAGCTGAGATTGTGCCATTGCACTCCAGCCTGGGCACCAAGAGTGAAACTCCCTCTCCAAAACAAAACGAAACAAAACAAAAATAACCTGAGGATTAGCAAAAAGGTAACGGAGGGAGCAAGGGAAGGATGCTGGCCTTCAAGAGAGTAGGAGAAACAAGAGGAATGGGCTAGACCCAGTGTTTCTCAGATTTAGCTACAGGTTGGAACCACCTAGGGGGCTTTAAAACACTGAGGCCTGAGCCCCACCACCAGACTGATTTAATTGACCTAGGGTGGGTTTTGAGCATCAGAATTTTTAAAAAACTCCCCAGAGGGTCTAATATGCAGTCAGAGTGGAAAGCAATTGGGCTTGATCATTGAAGATGGAAAAGGAAAGGAAATATGATCTCCCTGTGTCTTCTGAGACCCAGAGTGCAGGAGAGAGGGATCTTGGGCCTGCCTACTCTCTGGTGTCCCTGTGACAAGTTGTGGTGGCTCCATGGAAAGAACTGGGTGTATGAATCTCAAGGCCTGAGTTCTAGTTTCAGATTGGCCACTAGCCACTATGCGACCTTGAGGGCATGGGACATAGAAGACCTGAGCTCGCTAATTCACTGAGTTGTGGGCTGGTCATTTCCTCTCCCTGCCTTCAGTTCTCTCATGAAAACTGAGGGTGTTGATCTCCAGCTCTAAAACATTCCAAATCTCTACTTTCATTAAAATAGCCCAGTCACTTCTAGTTCAACAGATTTTTTTTTCATGAATTATTCAAACTTAGGAGTTGAATGTTGAAAATAACATGTTCGCAGTGTCCTCATTAGAAAGCTTTTAGCTGTGAATCTTTCTTCCAGTATATTTACAAAGCCTGACTTCTGCAAAGTTTTGGGGGTGAACACAGTAGGTCACTTACAAAGTCTCTAGATGACACGTGGAAATCAAGTAAGTAACAAACACCTGATAAACAGAGATGGTGTAATAAAGTGAGCAGGAGGGAGTAGCTGTGGATGCTCAGAAGAGCTCCCCAGCCTTCCACGAGCCACTCAGCCTTGCTGGTTTCGGTGTCAGTCCTGTTCATGAACATCTACTGTATGCCTATTTTGTAGAAGGGGAATGAGACAGATGACTCTTGCCCCGATTAGCCCCAATCTGGGAGACTGAGGCAGACACATAAACAACCAATGATGACAGAGAACATGAATAAGAGGCAGAATGTGGTACAAGCTTTTAACTTCTGGCCTTCTCCTTGACTTTTAACCATCAAACAGGAAATTCAAAATAAGCAGAAGTTGGGCCTGAGTGATGACATCCTTCGAAGGGGCCCAGAGAGTCTGTTATCACACCTCCAGACAACACAGGGCTTTGGTGTAACTGCTTCTAGAGATAGGATTGTGAAGGTGTAGAAATAAAAACATAGTGATTTGTATATAATTTGTTATAAGGTTATAAATATATTGTAACTCTAGAGGAAAGGTAATTTTGGGGTTTTTTTGTTAGAGATGGGGTCTCACTACATTGCCCAGGCTGGTCTCAAACTTCTGGTTTCAAGTTATCCTCTTGCCTTAGCCTCCTAGAGTGCTAGGACTACAGGCATGAGCCACTGCATCCAGCCTAGGAAAGGTATTTTTAAAGAACAGAAGTGACAGCAGACTCATTTGCTTAATTTTCAGAATCCTTCTTTTACATTACTGCTTCATAATTAAACAACAGCCACCCAGAGCAACTGAGGAAGTTCTACCTGGTGACTGTGCTCATGCATATCTCTCCAAGAATCAGAAGACAAAAATATCTGGGAATTTTCACAGTATATGTCAAGGAGGTAAGGAATTTAAAATGCTAGGACATTTATGATTCCACTTTGCTTTGCATTGGAAAAGATGGTTGTAAGCTGTTAAAATGTAAACCAGTTATTCCCAAACTCTAGCGTTCATCTGAATCACATGCAAAGCTTGCTTAAAACACTGATTGCTGGCCTCACTCCCAGGGTTTCTGATTCAGCAGATCTGGGGTGAGGCCAGATAATTTGCATTTCTAATAAGTTCCCAGGTGATGCTGATGCTGCTGATCAGGGACCATGTTTTGTGAACCACTGATATTAATGCATAATTTTGCTATTCAAAGTGCTGCTCAAAGCAGCAAATAAAGTGCATTCAAGGACTCAGTATTGCGCTCCTTCTGCTCTACGTATTATCTCTCTGCCTATTCATGTTCTGCCTTCCTAGTTCTATAATTCATAGCACTGATCTGTGGCTAATCAGCTGGAGAGAAATGGGTCCCTTCCTGGACACCATCATCTTAAATTATCATTAGTGCACAGGCACTACTGTAAAATCTGAAACTTAGCTCATCAGTGTAGGTTCATTTTTTCCCTCTAGTTTCTTCTACAGCAAAAGTCATGATTTTAAAGAATATTCCCAGCCTAAGAGCCTATGATTTTATGAAGCATTGATTTTAAGAAGCACTGTCCATTTGTTTGAAAGGAGGAGGAAAATCACTTTTTTAGAGCATCCACTTATCTACACGTGTGCTCAGTCTCATTTAATTTTCCCATAGTCATTTGAGTTGATGACCATTTTAGAGATAGAGACACAGAAGTCCAGGGAGTTTAGGTAACCAGGCAGAATTTGAACACTGAGCGTCCTCGCTCTTTCCAGGATACTGCAGGATTTCCTGTTGGGGGCGCAAAACGAGAATAATGTAGGGGAATGCTTCCTCCCACGGACTGCTCCTCTGCTTCCAAACACCACTGACACTTGGGTATTTGCACCCAAGAAGGAGGCTTTGGCACCCAGCCCCCTTGTTTACAGATCTGGAATCCCACATATACAAAAAGTGAATGCAGAGCCAAGAGGGAGGGCCGAGGGCTAGGTCAAGCCTGGATGGCACAACTGTCAACACAGCAAAAATACAGGGAAAGGCAAAGACATTTCAAAAAATACAATCAGCCATTTTCTTCTTGCTAGAACCAGCAGCTTTTGATGCTCTGTTTGAATAGGCTTTTATTTTCCTTAAAAAAAATTCTTCTATTTATAGCCCTCCTAATGACAAGGTCACAATGTTCACTGGGATGATAGGAGGAAACCTCTCCACGACACACACAGGTCTTGCCAATCTTAACATCCAGTAATTCAAAATCACAGGCTCAAGTGACACTCATGGAGGAAAAAGGATCTCTTACCCAAATCTGGCGATTAGTGAGAGGAAAATGATAACTATCAGCTACCACTTACTGAGGGTTCCTTAGGGACCGTGATAAGCAGTGTTTAAATTATTTGCAGAGTCAGAAAGCCCAGCCCAGTAGGCCTCACAGACTGCTGGAAACTAAAACAAGTGACTTCTTGGAGAACCAAAGCCAAAATTATGAGCAGAGGATGCTCAAGAGGTATGTAAATGACTGCCTACACTGGGAAGGAACCTGCATAACAGCCAATGTGTGCACTACAAGGTTTTGAGGGGAAGGAAGTGGCAGCAATCTGGACTTTAATGTGCTAGTGAATCGCCCTGGGATTTTGCAGATTTAGCTTCAGGAGGTCTAGGCTGGGGCTGAGATTCTGCATTTCTAAGAGCTGCCCGGTATGCCAATGTTGCTGGCCCACAGACCACGCTAAAAGTAGCAACAATTTGGAAAACTTTACATGTGGAATCTTGAGTAGTTCTAAGGAAATCAATTTCAAGATCCTCAAAGCCTATTTGTACTCTTTCCTAAAATCTAAGAGACAGTGAGGTCAAGCTGTAAGCTGCCCTTTTACAATGGATTTGTTCCCACTTTACAGAAGAAAGACTTTTCTCTCTTCCATCCCAAATCTTACAGTGGTGCGTTGTTGCCTCAGGGTGAAAACACCTCCAGGTTCCCAAGCAAAGGAACAATTTGAAATATTGGAATGACAAAAAAAAAAAAAAAAAAAAGCTTTTTATCTGAGGTATGTATGTGGGCCCCTTTAAATTATCAGGCCCAGAGAGGCATTGAAGATGTAAGAGTAGTCATGTCTCACTCCTCCTTGAGCTAGATAATTAATTACCTTTTAAAGCCATTTGCTATGCAGGCTCTAGACTAATGCCAAGTAGCCATAAAGTGCTATACATCCTACAGTTCAACAAGGTATAGCCAATCACTAACAAATGTTATTTCTGTAAACCAATGAGAATTCCTGAAGAATTACCCACTTTCTTGATTTGTTCCTTTTATCTTTAAAAACTCGAGCCTCTCCTATGTTCCCCAGAGCACTCTCCAAGGCAACCTGGAAGTGTGTCCTGGGGTGCAGTCTTCAACCTTGGCCCAAATAAACTCTCTATAGTAATTTTGTCTTAGCTTCTTCCTTTTAGGTCTCCTGGTGTTATTGTTGAGAAAGTTACTAACTCTAATAACTGGTTACAAATACTTTCACAAGTCAACTGTTATTGAGTTATTGCTGTCAACAAAGTTGCAAGAGATATTATATAATAACAGCTGTTTAAAAAATAATTTTAAGAGAAAAATAGCTAAATAATTTTTGCTTTTTAACTCAAAAAGAATTCAATAATTAAATGACTTTTTTTTTTGAGACGGAGTCTTGCTCTTTCACCCAGGCTGGAGTGCAGCAACACCATCTCGGCTCACTGCAACCTCCGCCCCTGAGTTTGAGAGATTCGCCTGTCTCAGCCTCCCAAGTAGCTGGGATTACAGGCGCTTGCCACCATGCGTGGCTAATTTTTGTATTTTTAGTAGAGACGGGGTTTTGCCAAGTTGGCTAGGCTGGTCTCGAACTCCTGCCCTCAGGTGATCCATCTGCCTTGGCCTCCCAAAGTCCTAGGATTACAGGTATGAGCCATAGTGCCCAGCCTTAATGATATTTCTAAACAAAACTTCCAATTCCACTGCTTAAATATGAACAAAATTTCTCAGCATTTATATCTAATTAAAAAAAGAAAAAAATAAGGCGAATATTGATGCTGAATACTATTTCATTCTAGCAGTAATAGTCAACAATAAATATAATTGCCAAAAAAGAGAAAAGAAAAAACTACCTAATTAAGAGATCAATTTCCAATAAAAATTTTCTTTCATAATCATCAAAACATATATTTATGTTGTTTTGACCAGTTGTATACCAATAATCATCATAATGACTCAATGCAGAAGAGATGTTTTAACACTTAGAGCTTTGTAGACTGTATACCCTTGTTCATTGTTACAGAGAAATATGACAAAAGGTATGTTTCATAGGATAAAGTTCTGCAAGGTAAAGAAATAGAAATACAAATCCAAGGAGAAGAAAGAATGATGTAAAATTTAAGAAGAGCTTGTTCTGCTACTTCTAAAAAGATGATGATATCACCTGGTATATAGATTCCATTAGAAACATTTCTTAAATGATATATAAAATGGGAATACGTTAAGAAGAGTTTGTTCTTGTATTTTTTTAAAAAAGGGTGAATATATATCAAATTAGCATGTAGATTCCACTGGAAACATTTTTAAAATATCAGGGGCTTGTTTTGAAATGTCAATACTTGTTATAACAGAGAATTTCTTTACAATTACTTAAACTTACGATACAAAATTTTAGATGTCAGCATAAAAACTATGAGCAGTGCATAGCTTTTTCAGATTTCCTTTAGAAGTCCACCAGCAAAACATAAACGTTTGAAGACCTCAGGTCTGAAAGCTTTTCCTCTGTCTTTCAAGACACATCAGGGCACAGAGTCATCTGGCCGGTGAGGAAGCCCTCTGTTACCTCTCAGCAGGCAGAGCTAACGACCTGTGACCCCATGCCCCCAACTCTGCTGGAGACCTGACTCCAGTCTTACACCATCATCCTGCAGGGTGATTAGCTCCACCTTTTCTTTTTGTCATCTCTAGCACCTCCTTATCCCTGGCATAAAGGGCAAACTCAATGAGTGCTGGAGGAAAGATAAAGGATGGATAAATGGATGAATGCATAGGTATCTGCATGCTGCACAGAGAGACTCCAGACTTTGTAGCCAGCTATTCCAAGTTATTCTGAGCAAAAACACTTACTCTGAGGGTTAAACAACAAGCTCTTCAAGACTCTGACTCCAAGGTTTCTCTCTGTATAACTACATTTCACCAGATTATCACCACCTGATGTTCATATCCTACAGTACAGGGTATACCTGTGATATAGTTTGGATATTTGTCCCCACCCAAATCTCATGTTGGCTTGTAATCCCAGTGCTGAAGGTGGGACCTGGTGGGAGGTGTCTGGGTCATCGGGGCAAATCTCTCATGGCTTGGTGCTGTCCCAGGATAATGAGTGAGTTCTCATGAGATCTGGTGGTTGCAAAGTGTGGCATCTCCCCTCCCTACCACTCTCTCTCTTGCTCACTGCAACCTCTGCCTCCCAGGTTCAAGCGATTCTTCTGCCTCAGCATCCCAAGTAGCTGGGATTAGAGGCATGTGCCACCATGCCTGGCTAATTTTTGTATTTTTAATAGAGGCGGGGGTTTCACCATGTTGGCCAGGCTGGTCTCGAACTCCTGGCCTCAAGTGATCTGCATGCCTCAGCCTCCCAAAGTGCTGGGATTACAGGCATGAGCCACTGCACCCAGCCATAAACCTTGTTTCTTTATAAATTACCTAGCCCCAAGTATTTATTTATAGCAACACAAGAATGACCTAATACAGCCTGGCTATAAAGAGTCAATGTCATTGTAGAACATTTCCCTCAGCCTTCAGAAGGGCATCTTCTATTTGGTTATTTTGATTTTACAGATCAGTATTTTATTTGCTTTTTAAATGACTGATTCTACCCTTATTATAGGTTATTTATTTGATTTCCTTTTTTGTTTTTGTTTTTGGTAGAGGAAAGCAGAAGGAATGAGAAAGGGTTATAGAGAAGATAAAAGTGAATATTGGGCTGGTATCTTCAAAGGATATTGCTTCTTTGGGTTATTACATATACAGCCATTCATTCTAATCATCTTCTTATCTCTTATCTCCATTTTTCTTCCTCATTTCATAGTTACAACAATGTATAAAATGTATAAAGTATTAACAATAACAATGTGAACCCCCCAGATATATGCAAGAAAGATAATGATATCCGTTCTTTTGAAATCTCCTCTACGCCCCTCCTCTGTGCCATTCTCCTGCCTTCTCTTCTCCCAAAAGTAATTTTGTGTTCTCATCCCATTACTTTTGCCACACACCTTAAACAACAAATGGTTACATTTTACCTGTTTTTACACTTTATATCAATGTTACATCGTGTATATTTTCTGTAAGGATTTTTTCACCTGGCATTTTGTTTGAAAGACTCATTCATATTGATACACATAGCTGAAGTTTATTCACTTTCAGTGAAGCAAGGTATTCATTGAATAATTATAGCAAAAATTATCCATTCTCCTATCAATAGCCATTTAAATTGTTTCTTATTAGTTTTGTTACTACAAAAAAAAAGTTATTATGAACACTTTTGCACATGGCTCATGTTGCATATGTACAAGAATTGGTCTAAGGGGTCTGTGTGTGTGCATGCATGCATTTGTGCATGTACACACACATCCCTAGGAATTGCTCATGGAACATTTTATGAGCATGGAACATTTTATGCCTATACTCAATTTGATTACACAATGCCAAAGTACTTTCAAAAGTGGTTGAAATAATTTATACTCCCACCAACAGTGTATAAGAGAGAGTTTCTGTTATTCCACAGCTTCACCAACATTTTTTTTTTTTTTAATATCTTATTGGCTTGGGGTGGTGGCTCATGATTGTAATCCCAACACTTTGGGAGGTCAAGGCCAATGAATCACCTGAAGTCAGGGACTCGAGACCAGCCTGGCCAACACAGTGAAACCCTGTCTCTACTAAAAATACAAAAATTAGCCGGGTGTGGTGGCACACACCTGTAATCTCAGCTACTCGGGAGGCTGAAACAGGCGAATTGCTTGAACCTAGGAGATGGAGGTTGCAGTGAGCTGAGATCGCACCACTGCACTCCAGCCTGGGTGACAGAGTGAGACTCCATCTCAAGAAAGGAAAAAAAAAATTATCAATTTTGGGGATATAAAGTAGTCTCTCATTCTGGTTTAATATGCATTGTCCTAATTATAAATGAGCTTCAGCATGTTTGCCTATTGTTTATTGGACATCCTTGGTTCTCTTCCGTGCAATGCCCTTTGTGTATTTTTTCTACTGACTTTTTCTTATTGATTTTTAATATATTTGTTTGCATGATACATGCATGTGTTATAAAATGCATCTATGTGTCATGTATAAAAATATATATTATAAGCTGGGCGCGGTGGCTCATGCCTGTAATTCCAGCACTTTGGGAGGCTGAGGTGGGTGGAGCACCTGAGGTCAGGAGTTCGAGACCAGCCTGGGCAACACAGTGAAACCCCATTTCTACTAAAAATACAAAAAAAACTTTAGCTGCTCAAGGTGGTGTGTGCCTGTAATCCCAGCTACTTGGGAGGCTGAGACAGGAGAATTGCTTGAACCCAGGAGGTGGAGGATGCAGTGAGCTGAGATCACGCCCCTGCACTCCAGCCCGGGTGACAGAATGAGACTTTATCTAAAATATATATATATAAAAAATTAAATATACATTTTTTTCTGGGTAAAATTCCTTTGTTATATGTTTTGCATATTTCTTCTCCCAGGTCATAGCCTGACTTTCACATTCTTTCTGCCAGCTTTCCATAAACACAAGTTCTTGATTTTAATAGAGCTAAGTTTGACAATACTTTCTTTCATGGTTTGCACTTTTCATTCTTTGTTTAGGAAATTATTTCCTACACTGATGTCAGACAAATATTCTCTTATATTTTCTTCTAAAAGTTTTGAAGTTTTGCTTTTCACACTCAGATTATTTGATTTACCTAGAATCGATTATTGGTAAGGTGTGAGGTAAGACCAATTTTTTTCATATGGACATCTGATTTTCTTTACATCAATTATTTAATGGGCCCTCTTTTTCCACCAATCTACAATGCCAGATCTATTGCATATAAAGTTCCCATCCATGCATGGGGCTGCTTCTGGGAATCCATTCTGCTCCACTGGTTTATTTTTTTTTTCATCCCTCTTTCCTACAGTTTCTTTCCAGTTATGCTTCAATCAATGTATGGAAATCATACCTTTATTCCTATGTTGGCTTAGAGATTTTAGGGATATCTGGTAACTGTTTATATACCTCATACAATTGAAGTAAAGTAATCAAACAGGATATATAAAGTGCTTAGTAAAGTGCCTGGCACAGAATAGCCTCAATAAACTGTAATTATCATTATCATGACACCTTACAGTATTCATAATTTACTTGCTTTAACATTACAGAGACCAGATTCCTCAAAATAAATTATTTGAGCATCTTCAGGAAGGAGCCAGCCATGTAGCATAAATTGCTTGCTTTATTCAGCAAAAACTAATTAAAAGAAAAGAGGAGTTAGGTCATAAAATATGTGTGTGCATTATCAGGAAGAATATGAAATGGCCAGGAAGAGTAGAGGTTTCCAGGTTCAAATGGTATTTGCTTGAAAGGAGAAGTATTCTCTCACTTGTTTATCTTGCTTATTTTTATGAGAGAGGAGGAGCAATGACTTAGAATTGACAGGAGACTGATTTTTATAAAATCCTCCTAGACTCCATGGCAAATAGGAAGAGGGAAAATGAGCTAATTGTACTCCCAAGTGCTACAAGTGTACTGAAAGGGAGACCTGCCTGAATTTCAATTAAGGTGAAGAGCGTTTTACGTGTACCAGGCACATTTTAAAGCATTTTAGGTGCATCATGTCATTTCATCTTTGTCAACAAATATCTTTAATTTACAGATGAAGAAAATAAAACACAGAGTTACACGACCAGTAAGTGAGAGTCTGCTGAACTCCAAGCCCACACTCTTAAGTTTATATTACACTGGAAGCTTATATGATAGCACAGATAATTGGTCTTATCATAGAATAACTAATTTCTACTATCTAATTTCAAGAACACTTACTGAATGGCCACAATGTAAGCACCTCACTACTCATTGTGACCCCAAATTAAATCTGAGTCAGTTCCTGCCCTTGAGTTGTAGACAATCTTAAAATGTACCTGAGAGTTATCCACTTCTCCACTTCTGCTGGTCATTCTAGTCCGAGGCACCATCATTCCTCACTCACAACTCTACAAATAGCCACTTGTGACAGGTTGCCTTGCTGTATTCCTGCCCTGCTCCATCCATTTTCTACACAACAAACAACGTGATCTTGTTAAAATACCATTTTGATCATGCCACGCACCTGTTAAAATTCACCAGTGAATTTTCATGGCGCTCAGAGTAAAATCCTATCCTCTCACCAAGGCCTGCAAAGCCCCACAAGATCTTGTCCCTGTCTGTCTCCAACTTTCCTTTCTGCTCCATTACCCTCCTCCTCCTGCCACACAGACCACTTCTCCAGTCCTCAGGCCTCCAGGCTCCCTTCTTCCTGGGAAGCTTATCCCACGCTTCTCATCCTTTGGATACCAGCTTAAATGTTACCTCTTCAGGGGAGGCTTTTCCAACCACTTATTTCAGTTGGGTCCACCTACCCAACCCACTTTCCCATCTCAGCACATCCTGGGTTTCCTTACAGCACTGTCAAAATTTTATATATTAATACTTTTTTTTAATTTTCTGTCTTCCTTACTGGAATGTAAACTCCTTGAGGACAAAAACATGTTTACCTAATCACACTAATTTATGTCCCACTTACCTCTGTGCCTGCATACAGTGGGTGGTGAATAAATATTTGTTGAATGAATGAATCAATCAACCAAATGAGGGAAAAAGTCAACAAACAATTACAACACAGGTGTCAACCATAATGGTTACCATTTCTCAAATGCCCTCAATGAGCCATGCAATGTATCTTAAATTTTCATTTATTTATTTATTTAAGACAGTCTCACTCCATCACTCAGGCTGGAGGGCAGTGGCATGACCTTGGCTCACTGCAACCTCTGCCTCTCGGGTTCAAGCAATTATTGTGCCTCAGCCTCCCCAGTAGGTGGAATTACAGGCACATACCACCATACCCCGCTAATTTTTGTATTTTTAGTAGAGATGGGGTTTTGCCATGTTGGCCAGGCTGGTCTTGAACTCCTGACCTCAAGTGATCCACCCACCCCAGCCTCCCAAAGTGTTGGGATTACAGGTGTGAGCCACTGTGCCTGGCCGAAATTTTCATTTATTGAGTTCCTATAATGTTCCAAAAGCTTCACTAGGCCTTAGAAGTATCATCTCTTGTTTCCACAAGAACTCTGCAAAGCAAATACCATCATCTTCATTATTACAGATGAGGGCTCTGAGGCCCAGAGAAGTAACACGATTTATAAAGGCTACTTCACCAGAAAGTGGCAAAGCCAAGATGCAAATGGAGCAGTCTTACTACGAAGACCCCATTTTTGCCCTATATCACATTGTGTCTCTAAAATTTGGTCACTTACAAAATACACTGGCTAAAATCAAATCCTTGCATCTCCATCATGCTATTCTAACCAACAAATAAAGAACCAGCTGTAACCAAGGGATATTCAAAGTGTTCTAGAACACTCTACATGCACTTAATGAAATGTAATCACATATGTTAGTATGTTAATGTATATGAAGCATTTAGCATTGTGCCGAATACAAGACAAGTGGTTACTACACTCAACAGGTGGTTACTGTAACTGAGAGATATATGCTCAAGGTGGTCAATGGCAAGGACTTTGGAGTCGGGCTAAATCTGAATTTGAATCCTGTTCTCTCTAACTTACTAGTTATATGACCTTGGGTAAATTGCCTCACATCTTCGAGCCTCAATTTCTTTATAAGTTTGCTGTAAAAATTAAATGCTTTTTTTTTTTTTTTTTGAGATGGAGTCTCGCTCTGTCGCCCAGGCTGGAGTGCAGTGGCGTGATCTCCGCTCACTGCAAGCTCTGCCGCCTCCCGGGTTCATGCCATTCTCCTGCCTCAGCCTCCCTAAAAGCTGGGACTACAGGCGCCTACCACCACGCTTGGCTAATTTTTTTGTATTTTTAGTAGAGACGGGGTTTCACCGTATTCACCAGGATGGTCTCGATCTCCAGACCTTGTGATCTGCCTGCCTCGGCCTCCCAAAGTGCTGGGATTACAGGCGTGAGCCACCGCGCCCGGCCAAAATTAAATGCATGTTAAATGCATTCAATTAATTAAACTTATACATGATAAACACCAATAATCAATAATTTTCATTGCTGTTAGCTATTGAAGTATCATAGAAGGCTGCATAACTCCCCTTGGTGCAGCTGTCTACTGTGCTACCTGATGTTAGTACCTGTGTATTTCAGGGTTCACACAAAGCATTGTGGCCAATGATATCAATGGCATGATGTCATTGAACTCAAACAACCAAACCCTCCCCTAGAGAAAGCTCCAAGGGACAGTTATTCAAGTCAGCACTGGAGAACACCACCAACTGTTTATTCTCTTGAAGCCTTGTCTCTTACTTGTCTAAGATCCATGCAGATGTAGTTCAGTACAAGTCCTCTTGTCTAACAAAATTGAGAAATGTAGTTTGTCAGAAGAAATTTATTTTTTTTGAGACGGAGTCTCACTCTGTTGCCCAGGCTGGAGTGCAGTGGTGTGATCTTGGCTCACTGCAACCTCCGCCTCCTGGGTTTAAGCAATTCTCCTGCCTCAGCCTTCTGATAGGTGGGCTTACAGGTGCATGCCACCACACCCGGCTAATTTTTGTGTTTTTAGTAAAGATGGAGTTTCACCACGTTGGTCAGGCTGGTCTGGAACACCTGACCTCGTGATCTGCCCCCTTGGCCTCCCAAAGTGCTGGGATTACAGGCATGAGTCACCGCATCTAGCCATCAACAGAATTTTTAAAACTAAATTCAAAAAAAGTTAATTGGAAAAAATGAGGGAATAAAAAAGAATATGTTTAACATTTTAGTCTGCAGCATTTAACTGTACCTTAATTGCCTTTTTTTTTTTTTTTTTTTTTTGAGACAGAGTTTTGCTCTTGTTGCCCATGCTGAAGTGCAATGGTGTGATCTCGGCTCACTGCAGCCTCCACCTCTGGGGTTCAAGCGATTATCCTGCCTCAGCGTCCCAAGTAGCTGGGATTACAGGCATGCACCACCACGCCCGGCTAATTTTGTATTTTTAGTAGATACAGGGTTTCTCCATGTTGGTCAGGCTGGTCTCTACCTCCCAATCTCAGGTGATCTGCCTGCCTCAGCCTCCCAAAGTGCTGGGATTATAGGCGTAAGCCACCGTGCCCGGCCTTAGTTGACAGTTTTTAAATATAGGGATAAGGCCTTTTCTTTAAAATTGACCTCATTTCTCTTATATAAAGCCGATCAATAAGGTATCATCTATAATTTCCAGTTATTGAAATTCTTTAAAGTGGATCAAGAATACAAAGACCCTTGTGAAACAACTTGAGAGCAGAATTCTTACAGATTTTTACAGTTCTTGCCATAATCACCATTGTCTCACTTACACATTATTCAATAGCAACTTCATTTTATATATATATTTATTTTTTGAGGCAGGGTCTCACTCTGTCACCAAGGCTGGAGTGCAGTACCACAGTCTCGGCTAACTGCAACCTCCACCTCCTGAGCTCAAGCAATCCTCCCACCTCAGCCTCCCAAGTAGCTGGGACCACAGGCGCAAGCCACCACGCCCAGCTAATTTTCGTATTTTTTTAATAGAGACAGAGTTTCGCCATGTTGCCCAGGCTTGTCTCAAAATCCTGAGCTCAAGTGATCTGCCCGCCTCAACCTCTCAAAGTGCTAGGATGACAGGCATGAGCCACTGCACCCACCGTGCAACTTCATTTTAATCAAAACACTTTTGTAAAGTTTTTTCATAGCATCCAACTTAATTTTCATAAAAGCAAGAACTCATTTTTTGCACTTATTAATTGGCTGGCCTAGTATTTTATTTAGCTGTATAATTATAAAATAGTACAACTGGCACAAGCAGGTTTGCGAACGAACTCAACTGACTCTAGGAAGAAAGCACATAACATAATTGGTCAGAGCAGAAGTGCTGAGCATAGGAGAGACTGGACTATCAGAAGATTATAGAGATGTGGATATTCATCAGTATATTTTACAGAGAAAACAGCACATCTGCTAAACTGGCTAGTCTTCTTTCAGGATGTCTTCTTCTTCATTATCAATTCTAGAGCATGGGTTGCAAATTGGTGGTTTCATTTGGACAATGTGGAGTATTAAAACTTTCTGAGTCTGTTGTCACCACTCGAAAATTGGCAGATAGTAACTAACACTGTTAGATGCCTTCCACCCTGTTTGATGTACGTTTTCACTAGAAGCATTGGAAGACGCAGTAAATATTGTCTCCTATAAATTAAACACTATTGTAATAATTCCCTGAGTGGGGGTCAGTTAAAAGGACACATTTCATAAACATTCTTTTTGTCTGCCTTCAAATCATGTCTCGTACAACTGATTGGATTAAACTCTCTTAGTCACAATCCTCTCTTGCCTTCCTGAGACTACACTAACCTCTTTAGCCACCCAATGAACAATCATAAGTCAGGAAGAGCTCCTTTTAGATTATTACAAAGTCACTCTATAGATCCAAGTTTGGGACTCACCTTGCTGTAGCCACCATGTGCTGCTCCCAGGAACTGCTCTAAGGATCAAATGAAACTGTATGTGAAAACACTGTGTAAACTCGAGAAGCCCTGATCTAAGGGTGAAGTCAATTATTTTGTGTGGATTTATCACACCATTCCACAAGATTTTGGGTTCCTTGAGGATATGAATAAAATCACAACTATATATGTATGCTGGTACAAAGTCAGCCTCAGTATTGACCACATAGTGAGGATCCAGGTTACATGGGGATTGATGCTGTATGGATATATACAGATATTCTTTGTTGTCCTTATCTGCCAGGTACAAGCACGCACAGGGCAGAGGATCCCATCAATTCTGAGTGTCCCATAAGTCTGGGAGCATTGTGAGTACCCAAGAAAATAATGAATTTTATAAGATTCTCCACTCCAGAAACAAACATTCTGGTGGCAGCTTCTGGGAATCATCAGGGATGACAATGGAGATTGACAAGGAGAATGAGCATGCGGTTTTGTCTGGGAGAAGTAACAGTTTCACATAAAACCAAAGTGCTTTTTTTTTTTTTTTTTTTACATTTTTATTTGCTCTCTTCCTATTCTATAAAAAGTCTGTTTTTAAAATCATTGAATATATTTTTTACAGGCAAAGTGTCTGTTTTTTTCAGGAAGGAAAGCAACTTGCCATTACTTACTTATTTTCCCTGGTCACTGGCAATGTCTTTATGGTTTTTTTTTTTTGTTTTTTCCTTCTATCATTTTTCTTTTGTCAAGGACAAGAGATAAAAGAAAAAAATAAGGATGTGTCTGTTAAAAGATAAAAAGAAGCTTAGTTCTTGAAGTCCCAAAGGCAGCCAGAGCAAGTTTTAGTCTAGGCTCAAGTATCCTAAAACAATGATTCTTAAACTTTAACCTGCATCAGAATCTCCTGGAGGGCTTGTTAAAACACAGGTTGCTGGACTCTGTCTCCATAATTTCTAATTCAGTAGGTCTGGGATGAGGCCCCATGAATTTGCATTTCCACCAAGTTCCCAGCTCATGCTATAGGTCCAAGGATCATCCTTTCAGAATCACTGCCTTAAGCTCTAGAATGCTATTTCAGCTACCAAATACGAACACTTACAATATACCAGGCTCTATGCTGAGTGTACTGAGATGGGTGAGACTCAGCTCAGGCCCTCGAGGAGCTCATAGTATAGAGGGTGAAACAAACAGACATACACATGAATGTCTTTATTTGTTGAGAACAGATAAGTAAACACAGCATCAGTGTTCCTTCTCTGGACCTGTTTCCCTCCTCATATCCCAGGCCTCTACTACTGCCATTCTTTCTACTGACTGTTTCAACAGGAGAGCTGTTTCTAGATTATAATAGATATGGAACCTTGAGGGATATGTGGATGGAGAAGCCTAGAGCCATTTTTATTAAAATATCAATGCAGCTAGCTGCCTTTGGGGCCAGGAAAACACTAAGGAAAGATCCAAGAGGGCATGGGTAAAAGTCAGCAGTACCTTGATGGGGAAGGCAGAGTGGGTTGGCCAGGGATTACTTCCTTACTCAGTCTCAAAACCCCCATCTTTATCTCTTCATGTGTAAATGTCGCTCTTTATTTAAGGCTTGGCTTAGATGCCCACCATTTCTGTGAAGCTGCTTTTCACAACCCTCTACCCTCTACTGTCCCCAGTGACACCCCAACTCTGAACAGTTGTAGCATTTGATTCTTGCCTTGTCTGTGGCACTGCTTCTTCCAGTTTTACCTCTGACTGTGAGTTCCACTTTTTCGCAGAATTCTTCACCGCACGTAGCACTGCATCTGACGTAGCATTCAATACACGTCAAAGAGTTAAAGAATAAGTAAACAGAGAGTTGATGCTACAAAAACTATTTCAACTCTCAAATTCACAACGTGAAAGTGGGAAAAAACAAGCAAAAGGGAAGTTGCGATAGAAAGAGATCAGAAATGGCCAGTTCCAGAATTTGTCTGGAGGCTAGGTAGGTGTGATTCCAGGTTTGCCAGGGGTTATGATTAGCCAGTGGAAGGTTATAGGAATTCCAGGATGCATTTATCCATCCATTCATTATTTAGCTTTTCCTTTGTTTGCTAGTATGCTAAATGTGGCTCCCTTGGGCAGTATCTGTTCTCATCCCAAACCTTCCTGAAAACAGAACTCAGCATTTGATGGATCCCTCAAAACAGATCCGCAATGTGTTAACAAAACAAGTAATTTACTGAAGATTTTCGTGAAGGGAAGGGAAAGGGGATTGACTTTATACACCACACAGCAAAGACTTCTCAAATTCCTTGTTAGTCATCTTGGTTCCCTTCAGAATCCTCTTCAGTCAGCCCTCTCAGCTCTTACCATGTCTTCCCCGATAGTGTCTGAAATCCTGTCTGCTGTCCCAGGTACTTTAGCTGTTTTCAAATTGCAACAATCCACTCTGCAAAATGGAAGGCTAAGAGTTGGCCCAACTGTTATAGGTAGTTAGGCATGAGCCGGGCAGGAGCGGGCTCTCCCCCGACCCACTAGAAATGTCAGGTGATGGTTCGGCCATTATCACGTTGACTCTCTAAAAGTGATAAATTGGCAGCCAGTGCCAGGGAGGGGCCAGTTCTTGATGGTCCACACCTGTTAACATTAAAGGGTTAATTAAAGGCAGACCCCAGGGAGACGACATTTCCTGTGTATGCACATTAAGAGGCAAAAATGGCAAGTATGATTGTCCGGGGACACTCCACAGGAAAAAGGAAGAAAGCCTCAGATGGGCGCATGCACAACTTCCTAAACTCACTGCACATGCTCACTTCCCAAGGGTAAGGAGGGCTTTGCACGTGTGAGCAGCCCACTCTGAGGGAAGAATCATGGGAAAGAGGCAAGCCTATAACTAGGACCATGGTTAAACGGGGCACTTGACCTTCTCTCTCTCTTTAAGCTTCACATGCTCTCTTGGATCTCTTCCAAGTGAACTTTCTTTCCTGTTCTAAGGCCTTTTAAATAAACTTCCACTTTTGCTCTGGAACTTGTCTCAGTCTCTTTTTCCATCTTATGTCCCTCAGTTGAATTCTTTCTTCTGAGGAGGCAGGAATTGAAGTTGCTGCAGACCCATACGGATTCGCCGCCGAGGTAAATCAGATCTCTCCTACAGGTAATACAGCCGCAATCATCTATGTTTCTCTGAGCACGTCCCTTTGGGAGCCTCACATTCAGTGTATGCAAATGTAGAAACTCTTGTTAGCCAGCCGCCAAGCTGCTCGCCACTCAATGATCATGCCCTGAGGTGGTCCCCTTCTATAAAGAATTAGAGCTGGCCCATGTGACAAATAGAATCAGGTAGAAGTAGACTGTGTAACTCTAGAGCTAGATCCAAATGTCCTTGAAACATCCACTGTGTTCTGTGGGAGCACCTGCTTTTGCAGCTCTGAATTGTGACATGAGACGTCCAACTCGCCTGAGGCCACTGCACTGGAAAGACTACACAAGAAACCTCACAGAGTGGCCCTGAGACTACACAAAGAGAGTGAGAGGCCCAGCTGAACCTCAGCTGTGCCAGCCTCAGCCATTTCCATCATCCCAGCTGAGGCCCCAGATGTGGCATGAGGCAGGGACAAATCATCCCTTCAGGTCCAAATTGCAGATTCCTGAGAAATGTCTATGGCATTAAGCCACTAAATTTTGGGATGGTCTGTTTCACAACAACAAAGTACAAAAACATCCTTGCACTTAACCAGCTGCTGGGGCACTGGGCAAGCCAGGAAGACCCCATCTCTTGAGGCTGCTGACACAGGGTGACCTTGGAAGATCCCACTGCTGTCTCATGAGTCCTCGAGGGAGCTCCAGAGCCTTAATGGGCCTCTTCCCCTGCTCCTTCAAGCTCTCTCTTCCAGGCCAACCTTCCTCAAACTTCCTTTCTACTCCTGTGGCAAATCAAGCTCCTTTCTTAGAATCCCCAATGGATTCCATAGGTCCTAGGATACAATCCAGGCTCCTCACTGTGGCCTAAAAGGTGATGCATGATTTAATCCCTACCTAGGTCTCTCACCTCATCTCAGATATTTTACTTCATGTTTCCTCAGGTCATCGACCTCAGCTGTACTGGCTTTCTTCAGTTACTCCAACAAACCAAACTCTCAATCAGTTTGTCCAGTTTCCTCACTTGAATGTTCTTTCTACACCGTCCCCAGGACTGGCTCTTCTATCTCATCTTGGTGTCTCTCCACTTAAATGACACGCCTGTGGAAAGGTTTTTTTCTCAGCCCCCATCTAAATGAGCCTATCTCAGTCCTTATCAGTGGTATAACATTTATGATAACTCAAAAATATTTTTTAAAATCTATCAGCTTTCTTGCTTTTAGTCAATCAGCTCTGCTAGACTTTAGGCCCTGAGAGGTCAAGGACTGTGTCCCTCTTGTTGGTAGCACCCAGGAATATACCTCACTGTAGTAGATGCTTAATAAACATTTATTGAATGCTAATGTCAAGAACTCTTTTTGCACGTGCTTTCATGGAAGCTTTTATATATCGAGCAAACCTTCTTAGCAAGGCCTCCCTTGCTTGTAAAATCCTTTTATTGTCAATAAATCATAAATAAGTGGTATTTCTAGATATTTCTGAGTTTGAGAGAAAATAATTTTTCTAGTTCTTATAAAAATATTTTTAAACTTTATTATGGATAATTTAAACATGTACCAAAGTAGAGAAAATAGTATAATGAACCCACATGAACCCATTACCGGCTTCAACAACTATCAACTCACAGCCTATCTTGTTTCATTTATTCTATCAACTGCTACATGATGTTTTTAAATATTTTATTATTTTTAACTGACACATAATAATTGTATGTATTTATGAGGTACAGTGTGATATTTCAATACACGGGTGGAATCTGTAATGGGCAAATCAGGGTAATTAGCAAATCTATCACCTCAAACATTTATATCTTTGTGTTGGGAACATTCAAAATGCTTTCTTCTAGCTATTTGAAAGTGCACAAAAAATTGTTAACTATAATCACCCTGCAATGCTATAAAACACTAGAACTTACTTCTATCTAGTTGTGTGAATCTTTTAGACAACCTCTCCCTATCTCTTCTCTTCCCTACCCTTCCCCACCTCTAGTAACCACTATTTTATTCTCTATTCTATGAGATCAACTTTTTAAACTTCCACATTCCCTTATATTTTAAAAGCCAGTTCCAGACATCATATTATCTGTAAAACTTTCAGTGTGTACCTGAATAAACTTGATTATGCTTAAAAGAAATAAAAAATTCCTTCTTAATATTATAACATATCCAGTGTTCAAATTTACTATTGTCTCACAAATGTCATAGTGTATTTCTCTCTTTTTCTTCCTTCCAGTTTGTTTGCATCAGTAGCCAAATAAGGCCCACACATTGCTACTGGTGGCTGTATCTTTTAAGTGTCTTCAATCAGTAAGGTCCCCCTTAATCTAGCACGTACTCTCTCTCTCTCTCTCACATACACACACACACACACACACATGCACACGCACGCACGCACTTTCTTGTTGCAACTTACTTTTTTATTTTTGAGAGGGAGTCTCGCCCTGTCGCCCAGACTGGAGTGCAGTGGCACGATCTCGGCTCACTGCAAGCTCCGCCTCCCGGGTTCATGCCATTCTCCTGCCTCAGCCTCCCGAGTAGCTGGGACTACAGGTGACCGCCACCACTCCTGGCTAATTTTTTGTATTTTTAGTAGAGATGGGGTTTCACTGTGGTAGCCAGGATGGTCTCGACTTCCTGACCTCGTGATCTGCCGGCCACAGCCTCCCAAAGCATTGGGATTACAGGCGTGAGCCATGGCGTCCGGCACAACTTAATTGTTAAAGAAGCTAGTCCTGTAAAGTCTCCTACTATATTAGTTTGCTTGGGCAGCCATAACAAAACACAGTAATCCACAATACAAAAATCTGCAGATGCTTAAGTCTGTTATGTAAAATAATGTAGTATTTTCTTGTAAGCTACACACATCCACCTGCATGTTTTAAATCATCTCTAGATTACTTGGAGTAATCTAGTCTAGTAATCTCTATAGTACACAATACAATTTAAATGTTATAAATAGTTGTTATACTATATTGTTTACCATACGACAAGAAAAAAAGTCTGTGCATGCCCAGTACAGATGCAATTTTTTTTTTTTTCTTTTTAGGGTCAGATCTTGCTTTGTCACCCAGGCTGGAGTACTATGGCACAATCATAGCTCACTGTAGCCTTCATCCCCTGGGCTCAAGCAATCCTCCCTTCTCAGCCTCCTAACTGGAATTACAGGTGTGTGCCACCACCCCCAGCTAATTAAAAAAAAATTTTTTTTTTTGAGATGGAGTTTTGCTCCATCACCCAGGCTGGAGTATGGTGGCATGATCTTGGCTCAGTGCAACCTCTGCCTCTCAGGTTCAAGTGATTCTCCTGCCTCAGCCTCCCCAGTAGCTGGGATTATAGACATGCACTACTGCACCTGGCTAATTTTTGTGTTTTTAGTAGAGATGGGGTTTTACCATGTTGGCCAGGCTGGTCTCGAACTCCTGACCTCAGGTGATCCACCTGCCTAAGCCTCCCAAAGTGCTAGGATTACACGCACAAGCCTCCACACCCAGTCTAAAAAATTTTTTTTACAGAGACTGGGGTCTCACTGTCACCCAGGCTGGTCTCGAACTCCTGGCCTCAAGCAATCCTCCTACCTTGGCCTCCCAACGTGCTGGGATTATAGGCATCACCCACCATGCTTGATCTTCAGATGCAATTTTCTTTTGCAAATATTTTTCAATCTTTTATTGGTTGAATCCACAGAAACAGAACCCATGGATATGGAGGGCCCACCGTACCAAAGAATGGGTAGTCTAAACTGCAGAAATGTATTTTCCCACAGTTCTGGAGGCTGAAAGTCCAAGATCAAGGTGCCAGCAGGGTTGCTTTCTGGTAAGGCCTCTCCTCCTGACTTATCGACAGCCCCTGCTTACTGTGTTCTCACATGGCCTTCTCTTTGTGGGTGCATGGTAGAAGGGGGATTGGTGAGGCAAGGGGGAGGTGGCCGGTGCAAGCTCTGATATCTCTTTCTCTTCTTATAAAGACAATAGTCCTGTTGGATTTAGGGCTCCATCCTTACGATGCCATTTAACCTTAATTACCTTCTTAAGAGCAGATATGGTTTGGCTCTGTGTCTCCATCCAGATCTCATCTCAAATTGTAATGCCCACATGTTGGGGCAGGGGCCCAGTGGGAAGTAACTGAATCATGGGGACGGACTTCCCCCTTGCTGTTCTCCTGATAGTGAGTGAGTTCTCACGAAATCTGGTTGTTTGAAGGTGTGTAGCACATCCCCCTTCACACTCTCACTCTCGCTCGCTCTCTCCTGCTCCACCATGGTAAGACGTGCCTGCTTCCCCTTTGCCTTCTACCACGATTGTAAGTTTCTTGGGGCTTCCCAGTCATGCTTCTTGTTAAGCCTACAGAACTGTGAGTCAATCAAACCTCTTTCTTCATAAATTACCCAGTCTTGGTAGTTCTTTATATAATACCCATATGAAAACAGACTAATACAAAAGCCCTATCATCAAACACAGTCACATTTGAGGTTAGGGCTTTAATATATGAATTTTGAGGGACATAATTCAGTTAATAAAATCTACAGTCTGGATTTGTTGATTGCATCCCCATGGTGTTGTTTAACATGTTCTTATCTCCTCTATACTTTCTTTATCTTGGTAGTTGGAGCTAGTGACCTGATAAAATTAAGACAATGTTTTGATAAAATGATTTCATAGTAATACTGTATACTTCCATCTGTAATACTGATTTATATACATAAACCCCAGGCCAGGTGAGGTGGCTCATGCCTGTAATCCCAGCACTTTGGGAAACTGTGGCAGGCAGATCACCTGAATCAGGAGTTCCAGACCAGCCTGGGCAACATAGCAAAACCCCATATCTACTAAAAATACAAAATTAGCTGCACATGTGGCACATGCCTGTAATCCAAGCTACTCAAGAGGACAAGGCACAAGAATCACTCGAACCCAGGAGGTGGAGGTTGCAGCGAGCCAAGATTGTGCCACTGCACTCCAGCCTGGGGGACAGAGCAAGACTCTGTTTCAAAACTAAATAAATAAATAAACCTCATATGTATTAACAGACTTATGGTTTAATTATCCAAAACTAGAACCCAATTTCTCCAAGCAGCCAAAATGCTAAATATATTTTTATATAACCCTGTTAAATTTTTCAAAGGTAAAATCATAGGTAACAATAATGATAGCCAATATTTATTGAGCACCATGTGCCAGACACTTTGGATTTGTTTTTTAGAATAATCTTGTCATTCAGGAATATTATTTCCTAATTTTTCTAGTGGAGAAAATAATATTTTAGGAAATTTTCTTAAACTGGTTTTTTAAAAAAATCTCAATATTTAGTTACTAATATTTAGTCAAACACCAAGTGAATTGAATTCTCTTTTGGAAAAGCTTTAGATGTGAATTTCATGGGGCATTAAATCATTAGAGATTCTCCCTGAGAGAGCTAGATCAGGTGGTCAATAAATCTTCACCAATTTAAAGATATCAAATTTAACCACAGCTGACTGATTCTTGGTGAAACTGAAATGCAAGGTGCAGATAGATATACCAGATAGATTTACCAATCTGATTCATTATATTTCCTGTTATTTGAGTTTCCACCACATGCCTATATTTTCTTCCATTTTAATACATTTTTTACCAATTTTTGGTAAAAATCTTCATCTGGTTGGACATTATCCATGCAAAGTTTTTAAATTTTGTTTTTATGTGGTGATTACTTATACCAGATTGGGCTCTAAAATCCAGTTTATAAATTAACTCACTTTGTTCTCACAACAAGGTGCTTATGAGGTAGATACTATTATTATTCCCATATTACAGATGAGGAAAATAAGGCTTGGAGAAGTTAAATAATTTGCCCAAGGTCACCCAGCCAGTGAGTGCCTAGATTTGAATCCAATCAATTTGGCTCCAGAGTCTATTCTCATAATGCCAGAACTCCTTTGACATTCAGATGCCCAACATGTGGGCCTCACCGACTAATGTTCTTCGGGGGGCCATGATGCCACTGGCACCACAGGCATGCTGGTACAACTTCTGCCTCTCTCCTGCCTCTCTGCCTCACCACTTCTGCTTCACCACTGCCTCTCTCAGTCTGTAACTTCTGGTCCTCCATCACTCAGGCATGGCACACATTCAGCTTCCTACTGGAGCAATGCAAATCTTGAAAACTGGCTTACACATCCAGAAAGTTGACATGCAAGCAAACCAGGACCCTCCTGTTGACCAGTCTTCCATTTTCCTTATAGCAAGGAAGTCTCATTAGAAAAAGAACCTTAGGTCAGAAAACCCAGAGCTAAGGGAATGAATTAGGCAAGTTACATTGGATCAGGAATTGTGTCCCCACACAGGAAATTACAGTGGTCTGGAGAGAAGGGTCTGCCTAGTACCGCTGGAATGGAAGGAAAGAACCAACAAGATCCTGTGCTGTACTCTCTGCGTGCCCTGTGCCCTCTTCCATGCCCTCTCTACATGTCTCTACACGTCTCTGCCCTTTTCTGTGTTCAGGGGGCTGACCTCAGTAGACTGCATTACCCAGCCTTGCTAATCAGTTTGGCTTCTGATTGAACTTAGCAATGAGAGGTCCTGGCAGGCAAACGGAAGGTAGGAAGAGAGAGAATTCGGGGTATTTCTTCCCCTCTCTCTCCCTCTTAGGACCACATCTCTGGCCTTGTCTGTGTCTTTCCTGGGGTTACTTGAGCCCAGGAAGTCAAGCTACAGCTCCTCCATGGCTCTAGTTCACAAAAGCTCTAGTGACACTCTCCCTTCCCCTTGCACTTTCCAAGCTGCTGGTCTCTGGATGGCTCAACATCCCACTTGTTCCTTTAACCTGGATTATATCTCTATATAACCAGTTCCTTCATTAAAGACTTTTCATTTGTACCATCTAGGGTGAACCTGGTTTCATGCTGCAATTGTAGGCACCCAAATGATGCACATGTACTTGGAGAGGCTGGGCAAGGGTGTGTCAGAAGACCTAGTACAAGGAAGACTGGGGTAGGATTATTTGGGAGCTGGCTCTGCACCAAAATGTAAGTGTCAGATATTTTCCAATTGTGGTGCTGGTTGAGCCCAACAGATGATTTTAGGAGGTCTTATTTATCATCCACCTATTTTAGTAGCCTCTTCCTCCCATATAAGAATAACAAAACCCTCCTTTTATATGAGAATGTAAAGTCCAACCCTCTTAATGTCCTTACTGTGGCCAGTGAGGGCACCATTATTCTGGAACAGGACTAGAAAAATTCTCACAAGTGTTTTTGCTTTTGCTATGGCCCCAAACATTGCTGCATGCCCTTTCTAGTGTAGTAGTTAGAAGTATCAGTGCTAGAACTAGAGTGCCTTGGTTCAGACCATGGCTCCATGCCTGGCTAGCCCTGTGACTTTGAATAAGTAGGTAGTTCCTCTAGGCCTCAGTGTTCTCATCTATAAAATGGGGATAATAATGGAATTGGGGCAAGAACTAAATGTCCTGTTACATATAAAGCTCTTAGCACAGTGTATGACACCAGCAAATAGTTTTAAGATGTTATCTCCACTACGTACATAGCCACATGACCCTGGGCAATTTACTCAACTTTCTATGCCTCCATTTCCTTCTCTATAAACTGGAATAACACTGACCTCCTGGGTTGTATGAAAATCAAAAGGAAGAAAATGTCAATGAAAGTATTCTAGAAACAATAAAGCATCTTATGAATGCAATGTCTTTTTAAAAAAATACACAATCATAATTATCTTAATTTAAAAACTAGCTAGGGCCTCAAAGCAGTGTCTCAATAAGCCTTAGCACAATATCCATAATAAGATAGAGGAGAAAGTTTAATAAGAAGGTCACAAGAAGGTCTTAAAGAACACACTATCAAAAAAAAAAAAAAAGCTCAAGAGAACTACTAGGAAATGGTTTTGGTTTCATTCTAAGGCTAAGTAGTTGCTGGAATGTTATTTCCACCACAATATATTATCCAAATTAACTGATCATTAAGCTAAGTATGAATGATGACTATAAAATACACTGGATCAGATGCATTGAAATAGGTATAGTCACCCCAGAAGAACTCTTTCCAGAGGTCCCCACTCCTACTTTCCAAGCATCCAGAGGGGGCCACTCCACCCTTCAGAGCAGCACACCTCCCTGCCCACACCTGCCTTCATTCATGAGTGCAGACAGTCACAGTCCAGGGCCTATTGCCATGACTTTTTTTGGAAGACTAGTCTCTCAAACTAGACTACTTTTGTCTTCTTGCCCTTCATTCTCTCCCTTTTCCTTCCTAATGAAAGCATTGACATCATGATCAGGGTTTTAACCCCTTACTACTCCAAGTACGATTTGTGGACCAGCAGTATCAGTATCACCTGGGAGCCTGTCAGAAATGTACAATCTTGGGCCCCACCCTAGACCTGTTGCATCAGAATCTGCATTTTAACATGATCCACGGCTGATTCATATGCTCATTAAAGTTTGAGAAGCACTGTTTTATGTTTTAGTCTTTCTGAAACTCATACTTATCTTGCAAGGTTATTGTGAGGATTAAATGTATTCAAAGTGCCTGGCAAGTAGTATGTGCCAAATATGTTATCATCTTCCTTCAGCCAGCACCTGGCACTGCCCATGCCTCTGCCTAAGCCCTTCTTCCTGGCCTAGGCTCTGAATGCTGACCTTAACTTGCTTTCTCAGACTTGGCCAGTGCCCCAGATTCTGACCTCAGCTTTTCCCTTACAGTCCCTGGCAGGCTGGCTGTGCCCTGTTGCTATACTTTCCAGTACTCTCCACTGACCTACAGCTTCCCCAAGCCCCACCTTTTTTGGCCTGTCCCTTCTTGTGGATACCTAAGACCCCACAGCAGCACTTATTTTAGTTATGTTGCCATTGCTCAAAATGGCCTTGGAACTGCTCCTTGGAGTTTGGTTTCACAGCCTCACACAGTGCCTAGCCCAGCGTAGGCACTCAACTAAACATTCCTTAGTGGAATGAATGAAGAACAAGGATTTGCTTCATAGGGGGTCATGCTGTTAGGGCTTAGTATCTCCCTTTGTGGATTCTCTTTGCTTTTCCTTATTTTCACTTTCCTTTGGCATCCAAAAAGTGTGATACAGAAGGCTGAGATTTAATGTTTACCTAGGAAAAAAGAGCCAAGGAGAATGCCTGACCTGTTTAGATTCTAGGCCTGAAGCCTCTATGCTAGGGAGCCTTGTGGTCCCACAGGGTCCAGCCCTGCTCACTATGATTCCACACTCAGGCTTGAGAGCATATTGCCAGGAAGTAATAAAATGTTCTGGTCCTGGCCTGGTCCTCTATGTTTAGGTCACTGTAGGCTGTTGATGTCCTGCCAAAATCTCCTCACTAGCCAATACACACTGTGCTACAAATACAAGCTTCTACCTGTGACCTTCTTTGGACAACTGCTCTGGATGAGCTGTCTTACCTAGAAAAGCTTGGTATGCAGCCAACAACCAATGGATATAGGGGCACAAAAGCCTTGTCCCCTTGCCTCAAGGTGGGTCAATTCCGTAGTACAATTTGCATTTGTATCTAGAGTCCCCATGGATCAGGTCAAGGCTAGAATTTACCTAAGAACATATCCCTGCTAGGCTCCTTCCCCTGTCTCGCCTGCTTCTCTCACTCCCTTAGAGCTTCTTTCCAGAGCATCCCTCAATAAATTTAGTGTGCCTGAAATTTGTCTCAGGCTCTATTTCTAATCTGAGACAGTTCTCTTGGGATATACAAATGAGCGGCAGGACGAAGTTCCTATTTTCAGGATCCCAAGCACCATGTCAACACCAGCTCAACATGACTCACACTGGGGTCTCCTCTCCACTTTTATCAGCCTACAGGGCACCAGAGCCAAGTCCAAAGGTGAGGGATGAGAATTACAGCTACACTTTCTAAAATGGTACCCACCAGCCTAAGCAACATAGTGAGACCCTGTCTCTACAAAAAAATGTTTAAAAATTAGCCAGGCGCCAGGTGCGGTGGCTCACGCCTGTAATCCCAGCACGTTGGGAGGCCAAGGCAGGTGGATCAGTTGAGGTCAGGAGTTCATGACCAGCCTGGCCAACATGGCAAAACCCCATCGCTACTAAAAATACGAAAATTAGCTGGACATGGTAGTGTACACCAGTATCCCTGACTACTTGGGAGGCTGAGGCAGGAGAATGGTTTGAACCTGGGAGGCGGAGGTTGCAGTATGCCAACATCATGCCACTGCACTCCACCTTGGGCAACAGAGCGAGACACTGTCTCAAAAAAAAAAAAATTAGTCTTGCATGGTGGCAAGCACCTGTGCACCTATAGTCCTATCTACTTAGGAGGCTAAGGCTGGAGGATCACCTGAGCCCAGGAAATCAAGGTTACAATGATCTATGATCGCACCACTGTACTCCAGCCTGGGTGACAGAGCAAGACCCCGCCTCTCTTAAATAAATAAATAAAATTGTACCCACTAGTTACAGGTGGCTGCTGAGCACCTGAAACATGGCTAGAGCAAATGATTTCATTTAATTATACTTTTTTTAAACTGATACTCAAGTTATTGGAAAACTTTTTTTTTTTTTGAGATGGAGTCTTGCTCTGTTGCCCCAGCTGTAGTGCAGTTGCACAATCTTGGCTCACTGCAACCTCAGCCTCCTGGGTTCGAGTGATTCTCCTGCCTCAGCCTCCTGAGTAGCTGGGATTATAGGTGTGCATCACCGTGGCTGGCTAATTTTTGTAGTTTTTAGTGGAGACGGGGTTTCACCATGTTGGCCAGGCTGGTCTCAAACTCCTGACCTCAGGTGATTGTCTGCCTCAGCCTTCCGAAGTGCTGGGATTACAGGCATGAGCCACCATGCCTGGCTTGGAAAACTTTTAAAACATGTTTGGAACTATGTGGGTGTGTAATCTACTTTTTCAATTGTAAATTTTATAAGACCTAATACAGATCAAATATTTCTGGTGAAAATTTAGTGTCTACATTGATACATGCTGTGAGTATATAAAACATACACTGAAATCCAAAGATATACTATTTAAAAATAATGTAGGCTGGGTACCGTGGCTCATGCCTATAATCCTAGCATTTTGGGAGGCCAAGGCAAGCAGATCACTTGAGCCCAGGAGTTCCAGACTAGCCTGGGCAACACAGTGAAACCCTGTCTCCACACACAAAAAAATAGTAATACAAAAATCAGCTGGGTGTGGTGGCGTGTGCCTTCAGTCCCAGCTACTCGGGAGACTAAGGTGAAAAGATTACCTCAGCCTGGGGGACTGCAGTGAGCCAAGATCATGCCACAGCCCTCCTGGGCAACAGAGCAAGACCCTGCCTCAAAAAAATAAATAAATAAATAAATACTGACCAGGCACTGTGGTTCACGCCTATAATCCCAGCACTTTGGGAGGCCAAGACAGGTGAATCACTTGAGGCCAGGAATTCAAGACCAACCTGGCCAACATGGCAAAAACCTATCTCCACTAAAAATACAAAAATTAGCCAGGCATGGTGGCACGTGCCTGTAGTCCCAGCTACTTAGGATGCTGAGGCAGGAGAATTTCTTTAACCTGGGAGGCAGAGGTTTCAGTGAGCCCAGATTGTGCCACTGTACTCCAGCCTGGGCAACACAGCAAGACTCTGTCTCATAAATAAATACATAAATGATGTAAAAGATATCATTGACATTTTCAATATTAGTTTCTTATGAAATTATTTTGTTAAATAAAATGTTATCAAAATTAACTTGGCCGGGCGCAGTGGCTCACAGCTGTAATTTCAGCACTTTGGGAGGCCAAGGTGGGAGGATCATACAAGCCCAGGAGTTCAAGACCAGCCTGGGCAACACAGTGAGACTGCGTCTCTACAAAAAATTAACAAATTAGCTGAGTGTGGTGGCATGCATCTGTGCTCCCAGCTACTTTAGAGGGTGAGGTGGGAGGATTGCTTGAGCCCAGGAGGTTAAGGGTGTGGTGACCTGTGATCGCACCACTGCACTCCAGCTTGAGAAACAGAGCAAGATTCTATCTCAGAAAAAGCTAAAATTAAAATAAAAAATTAATTTAATAACTTTAAAAAATTATTTTCAAAAATATGGCTACCAGAAAATTTTAAATTATATATGTGGCTCACATTTCTTTTTTTTTTTTTTTTTTGAGACAAAGTCTCCCTCTGTCACCCAGTCTGGAGTGCAATGGCATGCTCTTGGCTAACTGCAACTTCTGCCTCCCAGGCTCAAGTGATTCTCCTGCTGCAGCCTCCTGAGTAGCTGGGACTATAGGTACGCACCACCACGCCTGGCTAACTTTTTGTATTTTTAGTAGAGATGGGGTTTCACCATGTTGGCCAGGCTGGTCTTGATCTCCTGGCCTTAGGTGATCCACCTGCCTCAGTCTCCCAAAGTGTTGGGATTACAGGCATGAGCCACTGCACCCAGGCAATATTTCTATTAACAACACTTGTCAAAAACTTCAGCCTGGGATGGGCGCAGTGGCTCACGTCTATCATCCCAGCACTTTGGAAGGCCAAGAGAGGTGGATCACTTGAGCCCAGGAGTTTGAGAACAGCCTGGGCAATGTGGTGAAACCCCATCTCTACAAAAAATACAAAAAAAAAGTTGAGGGCCTTAAGATTCCCTAGCCACTAAGTCATTAAGGCCTAATACTTTATCTAAATTTAGATGAGTCTTTATCTGCATTTAACTTTTTAGCTATTTCTCTTCAGTTAGTGGTTAGACTGAATAAACAAAATCAATGTCTTTGCAGCATTGTCAAATGTGATAGACTATTATGTTGGTAGCCCCCAACTCATGCCTCCCTACATATTCACACCCTTGTAACCTATTCACCATGAAGCTGAGCTGGTCATGTGACCTACTTCAACCAATTGAAGTGATGCTGAGTCAGATGATTAAGAAGCCCTGGCAGCTTCTGCTTTTGTGTTAAGCCAATCACCATGTAAGAATCTGGAATTAACGTTCCTGGCCATCAGCTCCCACTGAGTTCTCACTCAATAGCCAGCACCAAACTGCCAGGCATATGATTGAGGCCATCTTAGAAGTGAATCGTCCAGTCTCAGTCAAGCTACAGCATCTGACACTGCATGGAGCAAAGATGAACCTCCCCCACTGAGTCCTGCCTAAGTTACAGAATCACAAATGGGAAATACAATAGCTGTTACCTTGGGCCACTAAGTTTTGCTGTAGTTGGTTACATGGCAATAGATTAGCTGAAACATTAAGGGTTCTGAGGGCAAATTTCTATATACATTTCTGAAGACTTTTGCCCATCCTTTTAAAACCTAATGGACTGCTGGGCACAGTGGCTCATGCCTATAATCCCAGCAGTTTGGGAGGCTGAAGTGGGCAGATCACTTGAGGCCGGAGTTCGAGACCCACTTGGCCAACATGACGAAACCTCGTCTCTACTAAAAATACAAAAATTAGCCAGGTGTAGTGGTGCACACCTGTAATTCCAGCTACCTGGGAGGCTGAGGCAGAAGAATCGCTTGAACCTGGGAGGCAAGGTTGCAGTGAACTGAGATTGCACCACTGCACTCCAACCTGGGTGGCAGAACAAGACTTCGTCTCAAAAAAAAAAGAAAAAAAAACACCTAAAAACCTAATGGACTAATTGACGCATGCTCTTGAATTTACATCATCTTTGATAAGCTTCTTTTTTTTTTTTTTTTTTTTTGAGGCGGAGTCTCGCTCCGTCCCCCAGACCGGCGTGCAGTGGCCGGATCTCAGCTCACTGCAAGCTCCGCCTCCCTGGTTTGCGCCATTCTCCTGCCTCAGCCTCCCGAGTAGCTGGGACTACAGACGCCCAGCAGTTTTTTGTATTTTTTAGTAGAGACGGGGTTTCACCATGTTAGCCAGGATGGTCTCGATCTCCTGACCTCGTGATCCGCCCGTCTCGGCCTCCCATGATAAGCTTCTTTTCAGCATGTTAGCTAGCCCATTTATTTTCATACAATATTTGAAATTATTTCCATGTCCTCAGAACAGATCCAGTTTTATACCAACCACTTCTATTTACCATATCCTCAATCTTGCAGGAACAAGGTTGAGACTTGTTGCACTGTGTCCTCGCCTTGTTCACTCTTTCTCTGCTTCCACAAGCCACCCTGAATGATAACTGACTGTCACACCTCTTTGGATTTATAAAAGCTGTGTGCCCCGAAGAGGACTCTCCAGGGAGTCGATAAGAAAGTATCTGCCTCACCCGCCACTCTCTTCTGAGGAAAATGTCCCCAAGGTGTTCTTTCGGCAAAACATTCCTGTGGCTCCTGCCATGTGATTTGAATGACCCCACATGGATATCCTGACTCCACTTTGATAGGAATGGGGGTCAGTGGCTGAGCTAAAGACAATTAAGTAGAAATGGGTCAACTGCCTTTGAGGTGGCCTGCAGTAAAGCTCTACCCGTTAGAGGATTTTTGTGGCGCATGGTGGCATCAGGCCAATCAGATTATCCTTTGGAAAGGATAAATGTCAGAACCACAAGGGCAGGCAGGGCACAGGAGCCCAAGCTGAATGTAACCAATGAGAGACTTGGAAACACTGGGCACCAGAAATGCTGAGATGTCTCAGGTGTCCATGTATCTTCCCAGGAAATCTCTATGCTTCAGGTTGGGTTCTTTGAAACAGGCACTGAAATAAGGAATAACATGCAAAGCAATTAAAGAAGTGTTCCCAGAAGCTGGGTTGGAAGTGGGGGAAAGAAGACAGGGAAGGGAGAATACCAAGTATGGTGTGATTTCAGGCAGTCCTACAGAGAGAGACTGGGGTAGCTTCCATCTGATATGGTTAGAAGGGAGTATAAGTTACACACCAGAGGTAGTCCCAACTCAAGGTGAGGGAGGTCGTAGAACAGTTACTGTAACTATAGTAGTTACCTATAGTAGGTAAAACAGTTCCAGTAATCCAAGGAGAGTTCTCAGAAGAAGAGTTACAGGTACAGACCTGTAACTCTTGAAGGCAAAAAAGCACACTGCAACTGGGGAGGAGTAACCAGAAACTGTAAAGAGATTTGAGAATTCTCAAAATGCATCAACTTTATCTACTGGGCTCCATCATGGAAGGACACCTGAGTGTGTCTCTCCCCTGCAGCCTGAAGTGTGTGTCTGGGTCAGCATGTTCTAGTCCTTCTTCAATTTATTTAATAGTTTTCAGACTGTTCACAGAGTTTCCTCTTGGGGCCCTATAAGTTCAGGAGAACCCAGGTGGGAAGGGATCCATTCCTTTTACCCAGCTGTAAATAGAGACATTCTACCTTTCTTTGTTTTACATATTGGGCTTCCATGTGTGCTTTTGCTTAAAAACAGGTCTCCATAACTAAAGAAAGGCTTGAAAACTACTGCCATTGACCATGGTAAATGGACATATTACTTTTTTATTGCTGCATAACAAATTACCAAAAACTTAGAAGCTCAAAACAATACTCATTATCTCACAGTTTCTGTAGGTCAAAAGTCCAGATTCAGCTTAGCTGTGCCCTCTGCTCTGGGTCTCAAAAGGCTGCAATCCAGATGTTGGTCAAGGCTGTGGGCTCATCAGAGGCTAGACTGGGGAAAGAACTTCCAAGCTTCTTCATGTCATTGGCAGAATTCATCTCCTTGTGGTTGTAGGACTGAAGTCCTGTTTTGTTGCTGGATGTCAGCTGGGGGCTTCTCTCAGCAAATATAGGCTACCTGCAGTTCCTTGCCATTGGCCCCTTCCATAGGCCCACTCATGACGTGGCAACTTACTTCTTCAAGGCAGCAATGGAAAGAGTCTTTCTAATGCATGCTAGCAACACAGAGCTATATATCAATGACAAAAGTGACTTTCCATCACTTTCCTACCACATTTTATATTGGTTAGAGGCAAGTTCTTTGTCCCACCCACACTCAAAAGAAGGGATTATAGAGTCATGAAAATGAAACCACACTCAGTCTGTCTACCACTATGATTATGGAGGGAGGACTTTTAACAGGAGACACTGTGGTCTCCTAATTCTTTCATTCATACCATGCTGGTCTTAAGCAAGCAAGGTCTTTCCTGTGCCTACACTGAACACTTTTGATCTATTGCCTTGCTTTCTGACTTGTCATATCGTGTGAATTTTGACACCTTCTCAGTTGTCTCCTAACCACTGGTTCAGGCTGGGCTCTCTCTGGCTAATGATGTAATCTTGCCCTACCTCAGCATTCTTATAGCTGTTGCCTCTGGTCCCAAACTGATAACCTTTGTTTCAGTTAATTTCCTGCCTCAGTTTTCCTATATCTGTCTTTGATCATAATTTTCATTTATTTGAAATTAATTTAAATAGCCATATGTTGCAAATAACTTTCACAGCAGACAGTAAAAATCAAGGCCTTTCCAGTTTAAAAATAAGAAAACAGAGCTCCTAGACTGCATAGCTAGTTAATAACACAACCGCAACTAAAAGCTTTGTCTCCTCTCTCTTTTTCATTTTCCATTCTATTAATTCAAATTGAAGAAATCTGCATAAGTGATTTTCCCAGATATCAAATTTGCCACTTTATTTATTTATTTTTATGTTTATGTTTTGAGACAGAGTCTAGCTCTGTTGCCCAGGCTGGAGTGCAGTGGCATGATCTCAGCTCACTGCAACTTCCGCCTCCTGGGTTCAAGCAATTCTCTTGCCTCAGCCTCCTGAGCAGTTGGGATTACAGGCACCTGCCATCACACCTAGCTAATTTTTTTTTAAAAAATTTTCAGTAGAGATGGGGTTTCATTGTGTTGGCCAGGCTGGTCTCAAACTCCTGACCTCGTGATCTGCCCACCTCGGCCTCTCAAAGTGATGAGATTACAAGCATAAGCCATCGTGCCTGGCCAAATTTGCCACTTTAAATGTCCCTACCTGGCTAGATACAGTGGCGCATGGCTGTAATCCCAACACTTTAGGAGACAAAGGCAGGAAGACCACTTGAGGTCAGCAGTTTGAGACCAGCCTGGGCAACATAGTGAGACCCCATCTATAAACAATTTTTTAAAATAGTCAGGCTCAGTGGTGCACACCTGTAATCCCAACTACTTAGGAGGCTGAGGTGGGAGGATTGCTTGAGCCCAGGAAGTAGAGGCTGCAGTGAGCTATGATCATGCCACTGCACTCCAGCCTGGGTGACAGAGCACGACCGCATCTCTAAAATAAAAATAAAATAAGTAAATAAATAAATAATAAATGTCCATACTTAATCATTAAAGAATGTAAAGTTTTCTAAAAGATATCATACACTTCTCCTCCTTAAAAAAAAGCCACGTGGGCATCATTGTAGACTTCTCTTAATGGCACAAGGTTGCAATTGTGAACCTCATTTGTCATTCTGGGTTACAATAATGATGCCCTTAAAACAGGACCTGGTGGGGCTCATGGGGCGATCTTACCCATACTGGCATCTCTACAGCTGGTGTGTGATTTGGCTGCTGCTTCTCTCTCACATCTTGATGTGGTAGCTTCTGACAGCATCCCTGCTCCCTTCACTACCTCAGCAATGAAACAAGTACAGGAATTTGACCCATTATTGACCTTCGCTTCACCCACTATTTCAAACCATTAGGCCTAAGTGATTGGATGTTCACAATGAGTCAGGTACAGAGTTTTGTGCAAATTTTTCCATAATGCACAGGCTTTTTTCTTACAGGTTTATAATGATGCAAGTCTCATAAAAGCTGATTGCTGGATACATGGTATGGTACCTTATGTTATTTTGTGCCACGCTAGTTATGTTAATATTGTGATGTCCAGGGTACCAGGGCAGGGTAGGATTGTGCGCAAAATATTTTCAGAAATGAGACCGAAATTAGGTATGAATTATCTTAAATTACTTTTCTGAGCTGTTTCTCCTTAGTATAGTCACAGGTCATGAAATATGAACAGTCTCATGAGTCTTTCAAAAATATTCAAAAACCAAAGTGAATTTTAAGAGTACTAAAAAATAAGACAAAATAAAATACATTCACTTCAGTAACTCTCCTAAACACAGGTCAGACTTACAGTGACTATATCTATCCAAAAATATATCTGAGTGCAGGGGAGCCAGAAAAGGGCTCAAAACAAGGGGAAATAGTTGTCACAAAGCCCATGCATTAGAGCCCATCACTTGTAACCAAGCAAAACGAGACATTGATGGCTTTAAGCCTATGTCTCACACTCCATGCCTGGAGCTGAAACTGAGGGTGTGGGAAAAGGGTGGTGAAGAAGGAAATCTAGGTTTTGCTACCAAATCCTGAACCACCAAAAGCCAGTAAATGAAATGTACTCTGTTCGCCACCTCTGGAGAAAATATAACCCATTTTAGAAAAATTTCCCTTACACAACTAAAATGTTCAGGGTTTTGGCATTTACAAGGTAGCTTTCGGTTATCTGGAAAAATTATTTATATAAAGTCACCACTGCCAGACAGGTGTTCCTGTATTTTTATTCACCCTTCTGGAACAGCTTGAGGATTTGCTCCAGGAAAACACTCATTTTGCTTGTACGCTGCTTTAGAAAATAACTTCACTAAACACGTTCGTTTTTCCATTAGTTATTTATAGTTAAGTTTTGATTATCCACTAGGCAGGTTCCTGGCTCAGTTTTCAGCCCTCTGTTTGCCTTTCTCACCTCCCACTGACACACACTTGCTGCAGCTTGTAGCAACTTAGAATTTCCCCTGAGTCACAGCTCCCCTTCCCCCAGTTCCAGCACAGCTGCTCCCCCATCCCCAACAAAAGATGTCTACAAACCAAAACAACATTTACCTACTGCTTCCCCAACCTTTCCTAAGAATGGTACAAGGTTGCCAGAGAAAACTCAGCAGTGGAATAAATAAGGCCACCACTGGGTATCAGGCAGAGAGCCCCAGAGCTCAGGTGTCCCTGCAGCCTGAATGCTGGGGAGGGGTCACTAGCCAGGGCAGGACAGGGATATTCAATAGCTTCCCATCTCTTTCCACAGCGTGGCATCATTTTGTTGTTTGAAGTGTTATGTATTCCTAGACATGTGACACACCTTCCAGATGAGCACAAAAACACATTCCTGGCCAAGTGCGGTGGCTCACGCCTGTAATCCCAGCACTTTGGGAGGCCAAGGCTGGCAGATTACCCAAGGTCAGGAGCTTGAGACCAGCCTGGCCAACATGGTGAAACCCCATCTCTATTAAAAATACAAAAATTAGCCAGGTGTGGTGGTGCATGCCTCTAATCCCAGCTACTCAGGAGGCTGAGTCAGAAGAATTGGTTGAACCCGGGGAGCAGAGGCTGCAGTGAGCCAAGATTGCTCCACTGCACTCCAGCCTGGGTGACAGAGCAAGACTCCATCTCAAAAAAATGAAATAAAATACAATAAATAAATAAAACATATTTTCAACTCCCATCAGAATTTTTTTCCCCAACTTATCTGCACTTTGAACATCAGTGAAAGTGGCACTAGCACTTTTTCGTGCTGCAGGATTTCTTCTAGGTCTCCTAATTCCACAAATAGGGCAGTTGCCATGCTAGCTTAGACTAGTGGTACTCAGCCTTGTAATTCTGATGCCTGGGACACTGCTCAGAGATAGTTTTCCTAGTCTGAGATGAAGCCTGAGCACTGGAATTTTGAAATGTCCCCCAAGTCATTTTAATATGTAGCCAATGTTGAGAACCACTGGCTTAGAGTCTCACTTGGTTAATAGTGATTGTAAATGTGACTCTTAACTTGGACAGCTGTGGCTCCACTAATTTAGAATAAATGTTTAAATAGGAAGGGGAGGAAATGTACATACACATAGACCAATTCAGAAGTTATTGTGCATTGCCAAGGTCAACATTTCATTCACTCGTTCACTTAACAAATATTTATTTGAAGGTTGCTGCTAGGATGACAGAATGCAAAAATGCATGATGAAGTTACTGCCCTCAAGGACATACATTCTCCGGAAGAGCATTCAGACATGTTCTCTAGACTCCTACAGTCCCCCACAGGCATGGTCAACTCTAGCCCTTCCTTCTTCCTCATTCATCCCTAGTTAGTATCTCATAATTCCCCTGCATTTGCATATAATTTGACTGAACATATGTAATCCTGATGCCTGCAGTCTCTAGTTGCTCTATAGAGTGCAACTGCTTGAATTATGACAGTTATGTCTGCTAATAAAGTTCACATTTTTCCTGCAGTTATAAATATATATGCAGCTTGCATATTCAAGAAAGCATGTGGGAGGAAATGCTGAGCTGTGGGGCCCTTCTAGAACAGAAGCCACTCCCTGGCACCTGCACATACATAACTATCCTGATATCCTCCAAAAAGGCTTGTCCTTGTGGCTTTCTTGTATAAAGGATTTCGTCTATTCAGTCCTGGTGAGAAAATCAGAAATTAGCACCTTTGACATTTGCATTCTTTTTCTGGGCCCCCAAATGGACTCACAGTCATTAGCTTTCCTTTTCCCAGGGAAAAACTGGTTCTGCAGTCTCTGAGGAAACTGAAATGGAATTAACTGGGATGTAAAGTGGCAGCCAAATGAGATCAGGAAGATCAGCAGCAGAGAGAAGGGATGGCTGATCTTGTAAACTCGAGTCATGCAAATAAATTCATTAAATCTGGGATCTGCTGGGGTGCTGGCAAAGCATACATAAAAGCAGCAGACCAATAAACCTGTCCTGTTATCCGAAGAAGAGCTAATGGAGGAATTTTCTAAAAGAAGCCTTTTTACAGCATACAATAATACTATAAATTATCAATCAGCTGACTTTAGTTTTACAGTTTAGCCTGAAACCTGAACAACCGTAGGAGTTTGTACCTTGTGGGTAATAACAGGCACGCATGGTCAATGTTATACAGCATATTTCCTTGTTTTTTGGTGGGAGGGATGGAGTCTTGTTCTGTTGCCAGGCGGAGTACAATAGCATGATCTTGGTTCACTACAATCTCTACATCCCGAGTTCAAGCAATTCTCCTGCCTCAGCCTCCCCTAGTAGCTGAGATTACAGGCACATGCCACCACACCCAGCTAATTTTTGTAATTTTAGTAGAGACGGGGTTTCACCATATTGGCCAGGATGGTCTCGATCTATTGACCTTGTGATCCACCCGCCTTGGCCTCCCAAAGTGCTGGGATTACAGGCATGAGCCACCACGCCCAGCCATATACAGCATGTTTCTTTAAACTATATAGCTAGCTACCTAGCTACTTTGGTAACATATATATTTATTTGCAAATAAAATCATGATTATATTGTTATCTAGTATGTAGTAGGCACCGCTGCTTGTTTAACCAACAGCTTTTTCTTTGTTTTCCTTACTAGTCAAACCCTGAATTGGGTGGGTTTCAACCTTCCCCGTGTGACACAGGTGAGAGTGCCACACTTTGCCTTCAGGATCAAAGGTAAATCGCGACAGGCCTAAGGTAATCCCAGTGGCCTGTTCCCCTTGCTGGGGCTGGTTAGGAGGTGAGTATGCTGAATTCTGCTGCTGCCAGCAAAGTACTACCACGATGTGTCCTAGAATCACCATCTCTGTCTCGTTCCAGGTTATTACTCCTGAGAACAGAGGCAAGATTTGGAAAGAGGAGGACATTATTCCTCTGGATATGATTATAGCTATATAGCAGGGCAAATGAGAAATTCCTAGTAGCTTCCTGGTACAAACTTCAGGAAATATTAATATGCACCGAGGTGTTCCAGGCTAAGATCTTTGAGGGTCAGCTCCTCTGTCTTTCAAGAATAGAGCTTTTGAACCTTATCCCCATATTCCCACTCTCTGAGCAGTAGTATATGCCATTAATTCTATATAGAGAATTAGGGGCCCTTTTACATCTAGAATGCATAGAGTGGTTTTAGTTTTTTATCCTGCACTCTGACTGCTACAGGGGCCATGTGTGGAGTGGTAATTGGCTACAGGGCTTTGTCTCAGTCCATTTTGCATTGATACAAAGGAATACCTAAGCCCAACTAAGAAAAAAAGGTTTATTTGGCTCATGATTCTGACACCTGAAAAGTTCAAGATTGGGCATCTGCATCTGTTGAGGACTTCAAGCTGCTTCCACTCACAGCAGAAGGCAAAGGGGAATCAGTGTGTGCAGAGACCACAAGGCAAGACAGTAAGCAAAATTGGCATGTGTTGAGGGGGGTGCTGGCTCTTTGTTTTAGAGATGGGATCTCACTGTGTTGACCAGGATGGAGTGCTATTCACAGGTGCGATCATAGTGCACTATAGCCTCCAACTCCTCGGCTCAAGTGATCTTCTTGCTTCAGCCTTCTGAGTAGTTCGGACTACAGGTACACCACAACATCCAGCTAACAACCAGCTCTCATGGGAACTAAGAGAGTGAGAACTCACTCACCCCTAAAGGACAGCATGAATCTATTCATGAGAGATCTGCTCCCATGACTCAAGCACCTCCCATTAGGCCCCACCTCCAACACTGGGGGTCAATTTTCAACATGAGGTTTGAAGTGGACAAATATCAAAACCACAGCAGGCTTCTCCTTACTCCTGAAGAGACTCTGGAAAAAAGACAGTCCCTAACAGCATTGGGATGTAATACCTGGTACAGCTGTCATGATGAGCTGCCAGCCAGAAATTGAGCCAATATGCAAGTAGATGGTAGGGCCAAGAGAAATGAACAGCAAGAGGAGCTTGAGTCCTAAGGTACCTGCACCCAATGGCCTTCTAATTGGTACAGACACATGACTCAAGGGAGCAAATGTTTAAGAGAGGTTGAAATTAGCTTCTATGTTTTCCAAGGATGAGACATAATATGGTCATTCACACCTGTCCTCTCTCTCCAGACAAATGAATACCCAGATAATCTCTGTCTCAAATGTGTCATATACCACTGAGCAGCTATGTGGGTTACTGGTATGCACTGGCAGGTGTATCTACAATATTATTGTACCTTTTATAATTTTCCAAACTCCCATTATACTTTAAATACACTTACATCACTAAACCATAAGTTCCATCATTTTGAATTTCTTGTTTTATCCATAACCAGGCAGTCTTCACTTTGCATGATACTGCAGAGTCATACAGATGACCATGCAAACAGACACTGTGCAAAGCGATTTTAATAATCATAGGAAAAATTATAACTAGTCCAAAAAATTCTTGGCCCAAACATTAAAAATTCTCTTACTTTCAGCTGTAATTGTATAGGGATATTTCTAAAATAGCAAAACTAACATTTATTTAATAGATTCTGATGTAAAACATTAGAAACATTGATAATTAAAGTGCTTTGTTTATAAAAATCTTGTCAAGAGTAGTTTGAATAGTGCCTAACTTCAGAGCATCTTTTCTATGCCTTGGCGAATTGTCATATCCTTTCTAAATTTGTACTAGCTTCCAACATTTTATCCTTTGCACTTTCAATAACATGAAGTATCCTTGAGAGTTCCTTTAATGTGATGCTTTTGCCAGTGTTACTTCCTCTTGGACATCATCTTTTTTGTCACAACCACTCATTTATGTTGATAAATTTGCCTTCTAACTGCACACTTAAAAGTTTCTTGAACGGCAACAGTGTCAACAGCATGTCCACTATAGAAACACATATACCACACATACACACACACACACACAGCAGAGAGAGTGTGAGAAAGTGAAAGAGCAAGAGAGAGAATGAAAGAGAGAGCAAGAGAGAAGAGAGAAAGAAGAGAGCATGTGTATGTACACAGGTTTGGAGTCAGATCTGGGATAAAATATTGGCATTTAGAATTTCATATCCAATCAACATTCATTGTGTTCCTACTATAAATGGTTACTGGTCTTAAAAAGTAAAACAGTAGGCCGGGCGCGGTGGCTCAAGCCTGTAATCCCAGCACTTTGGGAGGCCGAGACGGGTGGATCACGAGGTCAGGAGATCGAGACCATCCTGACTAACACGGTGAAACCCCGTCTCTATTAAAAAAAAAAATACAAAAAAACTAGCCGGGCAAGGTGGCGGGTGCCTGTGGTCCCAGCTACTTGGGAGGCTGAGGCAAGAGAATGGCGTAAACCCAGAAGGCGGAGCTTGCAGTGAGCTGAGATCCGGCCACTGAACTCCAGTCCGGGCGACAGAGCGATACTCTGCCTCAAAAAAAAAAAAAAAAAAAAAAAAAGTAAAACAGTAACACAGTCATTGTTCTCTAACAGTAAATAATCTAGTGAGCTCACTACTTAATTCCCTCTAAATGTCTTTTTTAGAGACATTTTCCATACAATGGTGGGACAGGCACAGTCATTAGTAAAAAAAAGAAAACATCTATCCACCTAGGGTGATGAAGAATAAATAATAGAATGTATATGCAAAATGCTTAGCAAAGTACTGGGGTCATATTAAGTGTTCCCTAAGCAATAACTGGTGGAAGTTTCTAGTTGTCCACTGACCATCAATTATTCCCTTCCTTCTCACTAACTTACTGTCATATTGGAGTTGTCAATATGCCGAGGTAAATATTATACTTTCTAGGTTCTTTTGCAGCCATTTGTGGTCATTTGACTTAATTCTAGCCAATGAGATAAATTCTAGTCAATTCTCAATGGGAATTATTGAGAGGGACTTCTGGAAAGAATCCTGTATTCGTTTCTTATTGCTGCTGTAATGAATTGCCAAATTTATTGGCTTACTAAAACACAAATTTATTATTTTACGGTTCTGGAGGTCACAAGTTGTCTTAGCCCATTTGGGCTACTATAACAAAATACTTTAGGCTGGGAAATTTATAAACAACAGAAATTCATTGCTGATAGTTCTGGAGGCTAAGAAGTCCAAGATCAACGCCCCAGGTGATTCAGTATTTGGTGAGGTTCCATTCTTCATTGATAGTACCTTTTAACTGTGTTCTCATATGGTAGAGGGGGTGAGCAAGCCCCCTTGACTTCTAAGGGCACTAATCCCATTCATGAGGGCTAAGCCCTCATGACCTAATCACCTCCAAAAGTCCCCACCTCTTATTACTATCACATTGGGGATTAAGTTTCAACATACGCATTTTAGGGAAACACAAACATTCAGACTATAGCATTCCACCCCTGCCTTCCCACCCGATTCATGTTCTCTCAAACACAAAATACATTTTTTCATTCCAATAGCCCCAAAAGTTGTAAGTCATTCCAGCATCAACTCAAAAGTCTAGTCCGAGTCTCATCTAACTATGTAAATCAGAAATGAGTGAGCTGCAAGGTACAATTTATCCTGAGGCAGATTTCCCTCCAGCTGTGAGTCTGTGAAACCAAACAAGTTACGTGCTTCCAAAATACAATGGTGGGACAGGCACAGGATAGACATTCCCATTCTGATAGGGAGGAGGAAAGGGATAACTGGTCCCAAGTTAGTCCAAAATCCAACTCGGCAAATAATAAATCTTAAGGCTTGAAAAATAGTCGTCTTTGACTTGATGTCTTGCCTTTTAGAGACATGGGAGTGGGAGTAGGGTCCCCAAGGCTCCAAGTGGCCCTGTTCTCATGTCTTTGCTGTTCAAGTGACAGACAGCTCTCATGGGTTGGAGTCTGATGTATGCGGCTCTTCCAGGCTGGACATGCATATTGGTGGCTCTACAATTCTAGGGTCTTGGGGGCAGTCCTGCTCTCACAGCTCTGCTAGGCAGTCCCCAGAGAAGGCTCTTTTCAGTGTCACCACCCCTGTGGCAATTTTCTACCTGGGCTCTGAAGCTCTCTGGAACCCTGTGACATATAGGTGGAAGCAACCAAGGCCCCACAGCTCTTGCACTGTGTGCCTGCAGAGTTAGCACTACCTGGACACATGTCAAGGTTTACCACATGTGCCTTCGGGAGAGGCAGCCCAAGCCACATCTAGGACCACTTGAGACACAGCTGGGCTGGCCAAGGAGCACTGCACTAGAATGTAAGAAGCATAGCCTTGAAATTGTTCTGCCCTCAAGGACCCGGTATTCTGGACTTATGATGGGTAGGGCAGCCCCAAAGATCTCTGAAGTGTTTTCAGGATCAGTCATCATTGTCTTGATGAATATCATCTGTCTTCCTTCTAGCCATACCAATCTCCTTATCAAATGTTTGTTTGGCTACACCCTTGGTGTTTTCTCCTGAATACATTTTCTCATTTTTTTACAGAATGAGAATTTTCCAAATCTTTAATTTTTGCTTCCTTTCTTGATAGCAAATTTCATCTTAATATTGTTTCTGTCTTCTTGCATTTACTATAAGCAATCAAGAGAACCCATGCTGCACCCTCAGTACTTTGCTTAGATATTTCCTCTACTAAATACCTTATCTCATCATTCAGAAGTTCTACTTTCTACAAAACACTAGGACACATACAATTCAGCCAAGTTATTTATCACTTCATAATAAGGATTGCCTTCCCTGAAGTTTCCAATTATGTATTCGTCATTTCTGTCTGAGCCCTCACCAGAATGGCCTTTATCAGCCATATTTCTACCAACAGTCTGATCATGAGCACTTAGGTAGCCTCTGAGAAAACTGAGGCTTTCTCTACAGCTCTCCTCATCTTCTGAGCCCCCACAAGAATCACCTTTTCAGCTTATTCATGGCTATATAGGCTTTCTCTAGCATGCTCTTCAAAACTCTTCCAGCCTCTACCTATTGCCCATTTCCAAAGTCACTCCACATTTGCAGGTATTTGCTATAGCAACACCTCACTCCTGGCACCAAAATCAGTATTAGTCAGGGTTCTGCAGAGAAACAAAGCCAACAGGATGATGGATGGATGGATGGATGGATGGATGGATGGATGGATGGATGGATGGATGGATGGATAGATAGAGAGGAGATTTATTATGGGAACTGGCTCTTGTTATCATGGAGATTGAGATAGATAGATAGATAGGTAGATAGATAGATGAGATTTATTATGGGAATTGGCTCATGTGATTATGGAGGTTGAGATGTCCCATAATACGTCATCTGCAAGCTGGATACCCAGGGAAACTGGTGGTGTAGTTCAATCCAAGTCAGAAGGCCTGAGAACCGGGGAAGCCAATGGTATAACTCCCAGTTTGAGGCAGAACACTTGAGAAACTGAGGTACCACTGGTACAATTCCTGGAGTCTGAAGGCCAGGGAATCTGGAGTTCTGATATCCAAGGGCAGGAGAAGATGAGTGTACCAGCTCCAGAAAAGAGAGTGAATTCACCCTTCTTCTGCCTTTTTGTTCTATTGGAGTTCTCAACAGATTGGATAGTGTCCACTCAATTTGGGTACGGGCAGATCTTCCTTAATTAGTCTATTGATTCCAATGCTAATCTTTTCCAGAACTACCCTCACAGACATATGTAGAAATAATGCTTTGCCAACTAACTGGGTATCCCTTAACCCAGTCAAGTTGACAAAGTTGACACCTACAGTTAACCATCAGAGAAGTCAAACATATCAGGGCTATATTCCTTCTGTACGCTTTAGGGACAATCTGTTTTCTTGTCTTTTCAGCTTCCAAAGGCTGCCTGCATTCCTCAGCTGTGGCCCCACATCACTCCAACTTCTGCTTCTGTCTTTACATCTTCTCTGACTCTTTCATGCCCCTCTCTGATAAGGACCTTTATGATTATATTGGACCCACCTAAATAATGCAAGATAATCTCCCCATCTCAGGATCTCTAACTTAATCAAACCTGCAAAGTCCCTTTTGTCACTGATATGGTTTGGCTCTGTGTCCCCACCCAAATATCATCTTAAATTATACTCCCATAATTCTCCACCATGGGAGATAATTGAATCATGGGGATGGTTTCCTCCATGCTGTTCTTGTGGTAGTGAATAAGTCTTATGAGAACCGATGGTTTTATAAGGGGTTTCCCTTTGCATCTTTCTCATTCTCTCTTGCTGCCACCATGTAAGAAGTGCCTTTCACCTTCTACAATGATTGTGAGGCCTCCCCAACCACACGGAACTATGAGTCCATTAAACCTCTTTTTCTTCCCAGCCTTGGGTATGTCTTTTTTTTTTTTTGAGACGGAGTCTCGCTCTGTCGCCCGGGCTGGAGTGCAGTGGCCGGATCTCAGCTCACTGCAAGTTCCGCCTCCCAGGTTCACGCCATTCTCCTGCCTCAGCCTCCCGAGTAGCTGGGACTACAGGCGCCCACCACCTCGCCTGGCTAGTTTTTTGTATTTTTTTAGTAGAGACGGGGTTTCACCATGTTAGCCAGGATGGTCTCGATCTCCTGACCTCGTGATCCGCCCGTCTCGGCCTCCCAAAGTGCTGGGATTACAGGCTTGAGCCACCGCGCCTGGCCGCCTTGGGTATGTCTTTATCGGCAGTGTGAAAAAGGACTAATAAGTTATATAAGGTAACATACTTAAAGGTTCTGGGAATTAGAGTGGACATATTTGGGGTAGCCATTATTCAGCCTACCACAGCTTCTTAAACAGAGGACAGAACTGGATAAATCCTCTTGTCCTTCCTCCTTCTTCCTTCCCAGAGCAAATGTACTTCAGCAGCCACATTTGCCCATGAAGTGATGTACAAATGGAAGGCTGGCCATTCTACATACTTTAAAATGACAAAATGATAGAAGGGATCTGTGTTCTCAATGGTCTGAGAGTCACCATACAAGTCTGGGTTTACCTTCCTCTGGAGTTACTTACATGTAACAAAAATAAACTATCTTGTTTAAGCTACTGTTTGGGGGGCAATTTCTATTATTTGCAGCCAAAATAATCCTAACTGATACAGGATTATTACTATTATTGTGGTAAATTCCATACTTCTGGTGAGTTCTAAATCACAGATCGTAATAGAATTTAAAGAGACCTGTACAGAAACCTTTTTGGAGCTTGCTTCTGGAACACCCAAAAAACATGTTATAGGAATTTTCCCATCCTATTGAGTCTAGACTTCCTAAAATGCCATTTTTCTTCCTCAGGTTTCCAAACCTTCCTCAGGTACACAAACCTTCTGGATTGGTCTTAGAACTTATCTATCCTTCTGGGAAGTAGCAAGAGGGGAATAAGGACAGAGGAAAGCCAGCTTGATGCTGAGAAAAGCAGTTTGTTAGGTCACTATCATCCACACCAGCAAATCAATAGGGTCTCACAGGTCAACTGGCAGTAGCTTTCCAGAGCACTGTGTTAAAAAGTATTTTAAGGGTATGTCTAGGCTCAACACAAAAGAGCAATAGAAATTGATTTTCAATGTCTACTGTAGTTAAGGGAGAAGAGAGTGAGCATGTGTGCTCTGTACAGGCTATTCCTGGACTAGAGTCCTGCTTTCAGTTGTTAGGGTCAGATATTCAAGTTTGCCAGCATATCAAAAGGCATTTGATCTCTCAGGGATAAAATCTGTCAACCAAATTAAGAAGATACTGGCTTATAAATCAGAAGATCAGTTTATTTATCTGAATTACAGATAAAACTATAAACGTGCACCTCTTATCAAGTGGAAATCTGCATGGTGTAGGGAAGAAATGCAGTCTTTGGAGTGAAACAGACCTAGTTTTGTATGATGACTGCATACCTCAATAGCTACATAGCTTCTTAGAGCGGAGATGATAAGCACATTGATGCTATGTCTGAGATCAGTAGGAAAAAAGGCTTGATTATGGATACCCCATTTACCATGTGATTATTACACACTGCATGCCAGTATCAAAGCATCTCATATACTTCATAAATATATACACCTTCTATATACTCACAAAATTAAAAAATAGAAATAAAATATGTCCTGATTAATTAACTATGTCTGAACTAGTGAAGGTAGAAGAAGTGAGAATGGCTATTGTTGGTATGTATTAGTATATGTTCTAGTTTTTACCAATCAATTCATGCTCCCCTGATGGAAAGTTTAATTTCTAGGATTGAAAAACTGCTTTGTGAACTTGGATATAAAAGATGTTTGCTGTATAATTTTTATGGCTCACATTACTGAGTTATCTTCGCAATATAAATACAAATAACACAGGAATAAGAAATGATGGTCTGTGGTTCTGAACACCCACTGCTCAGACCTGGAGGAAAAACGTTTAGTTTTTTTATATGTGCCCTCCATTTTATATGTGCCTTATGGACCAGTGTGAAAAGAAATATAATACAGATCATAAATGTGAGCTACATAGGTTGTATTTTCTAGTAGCCACATTAAAAAAAAGTGAAAAGAAATAGACACAAGTTTTCGCAAATATTGTATCATACAGATTTTTTTTTTTTTTTTTGAGATGAAGTCTGGCTCTGTCTCCCAGGCTGGAGTGCAGTAGGGTGATCTCGGCTCACTGCAACCTCAGCCTCCCCAGTTCAAGGGACTCTCCTGTTTCAGCATCCTGAGTAGCTGGGACTATAGGCACGCACCACCATGCCTGGCTAATTTCTGTATTTTGAGTAGGGACGGTTTCACCATGTTAGCCCGGCTGGTCTTAAACTCCAGACCTCAGGTTATCTGCCCACCTTGGCCTCCCAAAGTGCTAGGATTACAGGCATGAGCCACTGTGCCCGCCACCACACCTGGCCTCATACGTCTTTATTATCCATTATCCCTAATCTAGGTATCCTCACTCTCAGAGAATAACTTTTATACTTAGCTATTGGCCTTGGGTTTCTTGGGTTAAGGATTGGTATCTCAGAGAAGGATACTGGCAGCCTGGTCTCCATAAGTCTCTAGTCTGCACTTACTCCTGAGTGGCAGACAGCTGCTTTCCAGTTTAGTGTTTGTGGTTATCTATGTGGAGCACTGGTTTCTCCACAACTACTGTTCTGCAAGGCCTCCAGCCAAGCTAAACTGTTTTTTATTTTTTTTAACCTTAGATGCTCTCAAAATGTCCCCTGTAAATACCCTTTTATTTTTTTTTTTAACTTGGCTAAAGGACAGGCTTCTTTCTCCTTCTTTAAACTAAATTTATGGAACAATTACTAGTTTTCTCTAAACCAGTGATTTTCTAACATGAACAAACATTAACATCACCTGGAAAGCTTATTAAAACATAGGTCACTGGTCCAGCTCCAGAGTCGCAGACTCATAGGTCTGGAGTGGAGCTCAAGCAGTTGCATTAGCCAGTTTCCTGGGAATGGTGATGCTGCTGATCCAGGGATCACACTTTGAGAACCACTGATATAGGTCATTCATTTTGGTTCAGAGAAGAGATAACAGGTATTTGAAAATGAAAGATGTTTGTAACCTAAAAAGCATCAGATTACATCTTCCCTCCAAAATAAGCTATACCCAGTCTGCTGGTATTCTTTCCCCAGAACCAGCATCTTAACAGGCCCTAACATCCCCTTTCAAGATTTCTCCTCTCATCTCCTGCTACGGGAAGAGCAACAGGCCCTTTCTATGTTCTTTCAAAGACCTCAATTATGGCCCTGTTATTCCATGGTACTGTAAGCATCTGGGCATGCATGTTGACAGTTGTGTGCTGCAGGGCTGGCGACGACTCCTGTTAGCTTGCAGCACTATTTCCCTAATACCAGCAGCTCTAAAAGTAGTCACCCAAAAAATAAGTCTTAAGGCTGGGCATGGTGTCTCACGCCTATAATTCTAGCACTTTGGAGGCCAAAACAGGAGGATGGTCTGAGCCTAGGAGTTTGAGACCAGCCTGGGTAACACAGTGAGACCCTGTCTCTACAAAAATATAATAAAATTAGCTGTACATGGTGGCACACATCCATAGTTCTAGCTACTTGGAAGGCTGAGGTGCGAGGACTGCTTGAGCTCAGAATCTGGAAGGTCAAGGCTGCAGTGAGCTGTGACTGTACCACTGCACTCCAACCTGGGTGACAGAATGAGACCCTGTCTCAAATAAATAAATAAATAAAGAAGAAGAAGAATATGTTAATTGAATGAATGAATGATGATACATGTTTGGAAGAGGAGAAAAAGACTATTCATGTTAATTAAAACTTTCACTAAGAGACAAAAGTGACACTGGAATTTTTTTAAAAAAAACCCAAAACAAAGCAAAATAACAAACACTTAGTCTTCTGAGAACTCATAACTTCAAAATCACTGACATGATGTCAATCACAGACAGTTCTAAATACTCATCATGGTTTTACAGATATAACTTCCATTTTGTATAGATGGGGTTTACTTGGAGTAATAGACCTAAGGTGTGATATTATGAAGAAAATGAATTCAGTGCCCTTAAAATGCTGGGTCTCAGAGGCTTTCCTTTTACTTTAACTTTTCATTTTGAAAAATTTCAAATACAGTCGGCTCTCTGTATCCATGGGTTCTGCCCTTGTGTAGATTCAACCAACCATGAACAGAAAATATCTGATCCTAATACAAAGAAATAACAAATGTTTGAGGTGATGGATATGCTAATTATCCTGAATTGATCATTATATATTCTATACATGTATCAAAATATCACACTGTATCCCATAAATATGTATGATTCTTATGGGTCAATTAAAATAATAAAAACAAAAAAGAAATGGAAACTTTTTAAAATATTCAAAAAACAATAAAAATAATACAACAAAAAAATACAAATTAAAAAACAATGCAGTATAACAACTACTTATATAGCATTTACATTGTTTTAGGTATTATAAGTAATCTAGAGATAATTGAGTATACCAGACGATGTGCATAGGTTAAATAATACTATTTTATACAAGGGACTTGAGCATCCACAAATTATGGTATTAGCAGGGGGTCCTGAAACCACTCCCCCATGGATACCAGGGGACGACTCTATATATAAAAGTAAAGAAGACAATAGAATGACCTTTTATGAACCAATCATCCAGATTCATTAATTACCAACTCATGGCCAATCCTGTTTTATCCATAACTGCCCCACACAGCAGCTGCTTGGGGGAATCTTTGGAGGCCAGAAAGTAGTTTCAGTTCTTCTTCAGGTCCTGGTGTAATATCATTTCATCCATAAAAACTTCAGTGTGTATCTAATATATAAAGCTTCTTTTAAAAATATAACCATACTATCATTATCATACCTAAATAATAATTCCTTAGTAGCACTGTATATCCAACCAGTGTTTAAATTTCCCCACCATCTCATAAACTTTTTCAGTTTATTTATTCAAATTGGAATACAAATTGGTTCATAAATTGCAATTGGTTGGAATGCCCCTTAAGTTCCTCTTTTTAATCACAAGGTTCCCATTCCATCCCTTTTTGTTTTCTTTAAATTTTACTTGTAGAAGAAACTAGGTTATTTGTGCTATAGTTTCCCACAGTCTAGAGTTTTTGTTTTTGTTTTTGTTTTGTTTTTGGTGGAGGTGTTGAGACCTGCTTGATTTATTCCGATTATTTAATACACAATGACGCAAGTGTGATCCCAAAGTGTGCAAAGTTAAAGCCTTCAACTGCAGCTGAGGAGAAGGCAGAAATGGTACACCCGGGGATGGTGGTGAGTCAGGAACGACAGGCAGGCGGCCATGACCAGGGCAGCCTCCTCCCCAGGGCCACGGACAGGGGAACCACCTGAAGAGCAGGATGCAAGGGTAGCCCAGGGCCGGGGAAGGGGGCAGAGACCTCCCCTTGGCCTAGGTCAAGCTCAGAAGTGCCACATGGCTGAGGGAGCAGCGGCCCGGGAAGGGCCAGAGGTAGGGCCAGGAGAGCACCATTTTCTGGGGGGATAGTGGCCAGGAGGTGCTCTACAGAAAAAGCCAGGAGGGGCTGCCTGCCCCTGGGGTGGGGGCCGGGCTGGAGCAGGCTGAAAGACCTGAGGTAGGCACAGGGCCTAACACCCTGGCTGACTGGGCTCAGGGGGCTCCCAGGGCAGCCTGGCCCAGGGAAAAGTCCTGACTCTGTAGGGGATACTGAGCAAGGGGCCGCAGACCCCTCAGGACTTCCCCTCCTCTATCCCTAGAAAGCAGCTGGGGAACCTGTAGGCAAACCTGTGGACCGCTCAGTTATGGAGGGAGGTTGTGCCTGAAGGTGGACACCGGGTTGCGACCCCTCCACCACCTCGGCCTCCACCGCTGTCCTCAGTACAGCCGCTTCTCGTAAGACTGCAGGCCGTGGATGCCACCCTCGATCTGGGCCCACGTGGTCCACTTCTCAAACTTGAGCTCTCCTGAGTACATCATGGACCGAAGAGCAGACAGGCTGTGGGCTCCGCTATCCTGGCAGCCAAGCTGGATGTCCGCTATGAGGTAGGGCACAAACTGCTGAATGGACCCTTTGTCCTGGATGGAGTCTGAGACACCCTGCGCGATCTTCACCTTATCCCCTTCACTGAAGTATCGCTTCTGGCTGCTGCTGCTCTTCCCCATGGCATCCAGTGAGCCCATGCCACAGTACTTCTTGAGCAGCACCCCATCTGAGAAGTAGCACACGCCAGGGGCCTCTGTGGTGGTGGCCAGCAGGGAGGCCATCATCACTATGGAGGCTCCAAGGGCCAGGGCCCTGACCGCAGGCCCCATGGTCTGGGTGCCATCAATGGCTATGATGGGCACACCAAAGTGCTGGGCATACTCAGCCACCCTGTTCACAGCAGTACCCTGGGGCCGACCACAGGCCATCACTTCCTGGGTGATATAGATGGAGCCGCAGCCCATGCCCACATGCAGCCCGTCCACACCAGCGTCAGGTTCTCGGCCTGGGCTGCTGTCATCACGTTCCCCCCAATCACCTGGAGGTGGGGATACCTGGGTGAGCAGGTCCAGGTGGTGTTTGTCATCACCACGGGTGCCCACAGCTGCCCCGAACAGCAGCTGCTTGGGGGAATCTTTGGAGGCCAGAAAGTAGTCTCGGTTCTTCTTCAGGTCGGTGCAGGCGATGATGGCCACCAGCTCATCTCAATCGTTGACAATAGGCAGCTTCTCTTTCTTGCTACACTTCAGTATCTCTTTTGCCTCTTTCAATGTCACGCCTGCTGGAGCCACCACCAGCTCAATCCTTGGTGTCATCACCTCACTGAGAAGGGTGGTGTGGTCCTTCTCAGCAAAAAAGTCAGTGTCTGGGGAAGTGATGATGCCCACCAGCTTGCTGCCCATGGTGCCCGTCTCAGCGATGATGCCAGAGAAGCCAGGTGACACCTTGGCCTCCAGCACATCACCCACAGTGTGCGAGGGGCTCAGCACCACGGCCTCTGCCTGTTCAAACTTCTTGATCCTCTGCACCTCCTTGGCCTGAAACTCTGGGCTGCACTTGTGGTGAATGAAACCAATACCTCCCATCAGAGCCATCGTGATGGCCATGTCAGCCTCTGTCACAATGTCCACGGGGGAGGAGATCAGTTGCGTCTTCAGCGTGACGTTCCGGGTCAGGGCTGAGGTCAGGTCCACCTCATCGGCTATAAAGTCTATGAATCCTGGGAAAACCAGGAAGTCCTTGTAGGTGAGGCCGTCGGTGCTGGCGAAGAGCTGCTGGACAGTGAGCCCATCCTTGGGCACACAGCTGGTGCTGCCGCTGATCAGGTAGTCCGGATGCTGCTGCGAGACCCCGAGACCCGATATAAACACCTGCGCGGCCGCTGCGGCTGTTGCTGCTGCTGCAGGCTGGGCGGGCCGGGGACGTGGGCAGTCTAGAGTTTTACGATTATATTTCTGTGTTATCATTTACCCAATCCCCTCTCTCTTCTTAAGGTAATAACTTCCTTTAAAGGTTTTTTTTTTTTTTTTTTTTTTTTTTGTGAAACAGTCTCTCACCGTCGCCCAGTCTGGAGTGCAATGGCACAATCTTGGCTCACTGCAACTTCCACCTCCCGAGTTCAAGTGATTCTCCTACCTCAGCCTCCCAATGCCACCATGCCTGGCTAATTTTTGTATTTTTAGTGGAGATGGGGTTTCACCATGTTGGCCAGGCTGGTCTCAAACTCCTGACCTCAGATGATCCACCCGCCTCAGCCTCCCAAAGTGCTGGGATTACAGGTGTGAGCCACCACGCCTGGCCTAAAGTTTTTATATTTTATCTTTTCTTTAAAAAATAAGTTAAACGGCTGGGCACAGTAGCTCACATCTGTAATCACAGCACTTTGGGAGGCCGAGGTGGGTGGATCACGAGATCAGGAGATCGAGACCATCCTGGCCGATATGGTGAAACCCTGTTTCTACTAAAAATACAAAAAATTAGCCAGGAGTGGTGGTGTGTGCCTGTAGTCCCAGCTACTTGGGAGGCTGAGACAGGGGAATCGCTTGAACCCAGGAGGTGGAGATTGCAGTGAGCAGAGATCGCACCACTGCACTCCAGCTTGGTGACAGAGCGAGACTCAGTCTCAAAAAAAAAAAGAAAGTTAAACAATGGCATATCGTACCATACATAATTTTCTGTGCCATCCTTTTTTTCTTTCAACTTTATACCTTGGTGATTACTCTATGGCAGTTTATAGAGGTGCTCCTCATTCCTTTTTTATAGCTGCATATTACTTCATCATATAGACATTACATAACATATTCAACTAACATATTCAATGAGTGCCCTGCTGATAGACATTTGAATTGTTTAAAGTTTGTTGCTATTTTAGGTAGTGTTGCAATGAATAGCCAGTATGTCTCCTTGTATTTTTGCCAGAGTATCTTTGGGATAGAATCCTAGAAGGAAGACTGCTGGGACAAAAGATAATTGCATCATAATTTTGCTACAAATTGCAGAAGTGCTTCTTTTAAATGCAATGTATTTCTGGAAATTTTATCATAAAAGAAATCCTGAAACAGATCCTATTTCAGTTATCTACTGCTTTATAACAAATCATCCCCAAAAGTATGGCTTAAAACAACAACTACCTTTATTATTTGTCATGATTGTGCAACTAGGGTGGGACTCATCAAGAATGGCTTGTCTATGCTTCATGGGGTGGCTGCTTCATGACTTCTGAGGAAGATGGGAGAGTTTGGCTAGACCTAGAGAATACAAGATGGCTTATTCACCTGTTTTGTACCTCACTTGCAGTGGCTGGAATAGTTGGGTGCTAGGTACGCTTCTCTCTCTCTCCATGTGGTCTTACATCATCCAGAAGGCCAAGATTCTTAAACATGGTGTCCAAATCTCAAGACAGCAAAACTGGAAGTTGAAAGGCCTCTTAAGGCCCAAGCCCCAAAGTTAGATAACATCCCTTCTACTGAATTCTATTAGCCAAAGTTATTCACATGGCCATCTATATTCAAGGGGAGAGGAAACAGACTCCATCTCTTGTTGGGAAGAGCAATGTACACATACAAAGATGAAAGAAATTGTTGATGGTCATCTTTGCAGACAATCTACCACAGATCCCAACTACATATAAGCATTATATAGACCATAAATATATGTCCTATTCTTATATACTTGAGTATCAGCAGAAACTGTGGAAAGAGTCCATAAAGGTGATATGAAGTGAAACACTTCTACATAGGGTGGTATTAAAAAAGGGACCAAAAGTGGAGGTTATGTCTACCAAGGAAAAGGGTGAAAGTGTTGCTTTTAGGCAGGGCACTTAATCATCTATCTAGACAACTATCAGCAGCTTTTATATTCCTCCATTCTATCTGTGTTTATTCAAGAATACTGTTTCAGACTCAAAGAGTACAGTGATGAACATAACAAACAAATCCTAGCTCTTGTGGTATTTACATTCCAAATGGGGAAATACAGAACATGGTAAGGGATAGAAAGATACACAAGAATATCCTGCCCTTGAGGAAATTATAATGTTGTTGAAAGCGGGGGTAAAAGGCAATCATTGCCTAGTTAGAGATAACAAGAAGACAAATACAAACTTTGTATAAATAGAGGTAAACAAACACATATTAGAGCATCTGTTCTGCATAAGTAGCTACACCACCAGGAGGAATGTCTGTAAAGGTCCAGAAAGTAACGAGGAAGAAGAGTTAGGAGAAGAAGGGATCACTGTGGCCTGGGGGAGTCAGGGAAGACTTATGATCATGACAGACAGAGGCATAGGGGAACCAGAGCCTTTCGTTATGTATCTGATGACATACTGGCAAGTCCTAGGGGCTGCTGTGTGATTAGAGCTTCTCACCAGGATAGCTTCCTTCTAAGACGGCCTCCTGCTACTTGCTGAGAAATGAAGACAAAGTGGGTTTTTAAAACTGGCTGATTTACCTGGTAAATAATGTACTTCTAGTCTATAAAATATTGTATTTTTCAAAGGCAAAAATGTTCAAGGGTTAGTCCTTGCTGCTCATATCGACATGCTCTCCCTTGATGAGCTCACTCAGTCTTGTGGCTTTACATAGCATCTAAATGCCAGTGACTCACAGAAGGGTAATATCTTCAGTTCTGACATCTTGCCATACTTGTATCAACCATTTTATCTACACATCCGTTTGGAGATCTAACAGGCACTGTAAGCTTCACGTGGATAAAATTAACTGCTTGATTCTCCGTAGAAAAACTCTGCTCCTCTCCCAGTTTCCTTGTTAGTGGCACTACTACCACCAAATTACTCAGACCAAAGCAATGGAGTCTTTCCTGTTTTTTCTCTCACTCCGTATCCAATCAATCAGCTGTTGAACAACAGTTGAAGAACAACAGCTGAACAATCCTGTTGTTCTATCTTTTGAATATATCTCACAAACTGTCAAACTCCTAGCCTCAAGCTATCCTTCCACCTGGGCCTCCCAAAGCACCGCCACACCCAGCCTACTAGAATACATATCAAACTCAATTACTGCTCAATACTTCTTCCCCTGCACCAGTCCACCATCAACACTCATCTCCTAACTGATCTCTTGCTTCCCCTCATGCTATTCTCACTCTATTCCCTACAAAACTGTCTGGGGAAACTTTTAAAGATAAATATACAGTCATTTAAAATCCCTGACTAAAACTCTTTAGAAAAAAAAGGAAATAAAATTAGAGGAAGAAAATATGGCCAGAAAAGAAAAGGAAAAAAAAACCTATAATGACTTATCATAGTAATTAAATTAAAATTCAAACTTCTAACCTTACAATTTTCCAGCCACACTGACCTTTCTTATATTTCTTAAGCATGCTGAACTTGTTGCTTCCTTGGGAATTTTACATTGCTCTTCCCCAGAATGCTGCTTCTCCATATCTTTGGCTGAAAACTCCTTATTTTCTAGTTCTCAGCATTCAGGGCACCTCACAGATACCTTTCCTGACTCTCCTATCTAAAGAAGCCCACAACCAAAACTCACTAACCAAGGCACAGTGGGTACACTGATAAATATAATAGACAAGGTCCTAACTCTTGTGGTACTTATTTTCTAAATGGGGGAAATGCAAAACATGGTAAGAGACATCTTGTTACTCTGTTTTATATTCTTCATAACATTGATCATGCTCTGAAAAAATATTTATTCATTTTCTTGTTCATGTCTATCTTCGTCATTCAGTATATATTAACAAAAGGAAATAGGACAGATACCTTAGCTATCCTGCTCTCCACAATGCCACTAGGCCTTACATAAGTACCTAGCATATAGTTGGATCTCAAAGTATCACTGAATATGCTTGTACGTGTTCAAAAATATGGGAGTAACATCACAGCTATAAACGAAAAATTCATTATAGTGGAAAAACTGTTAATGAACCCCTTTACCCAAATAATATCCTTCCCAACCTTGACATCTAATCCAACCCCAAAATTTCCTGATGTCAAGGGTTAGTGGACCCATTCCTTATATTGGCTACCAGGGAAACGTATGTCAACCTAATTATATCAGAGCAACACACATTTCCTGGAGGGCAACACACTTCTTTGCTTCCTGTAAAAATGTACTCAAAGTTGTGTTAAACAACATTGTTATAGTTACAGATTCTTGTGGTATTTTCTTTGTTCCTTTGACATAAGCAATTGTGACCTAGCTAGAACCAAGGAGAGATAATGGAAAGACAAACAAAAATTTAGGAAAGTGGACAAAAACAAACACAGATTAGGCCATTTGCTCTGCATTATATGATCTAACACAAACAACAATGAACCTGACTTTATATTCTGATGCTGGACAAATTACGTAGTCCTTCATGGTTCACGTTCTTCTGTCTGTAAAATCTGGACAGTTATGCTTATTTATTCTCCCCAGTTTCCGTGTGAAATAGCTATTATTTTATTTCATAGAATTATGAAATGTTATGCTCTGCGGAAGCTCGAGAATCATCTCATCTGCATCCAAATGTGGAAACTGAGGGCTGATGAGGTTAATTGATTTACCCAGGCTCATAGTTAATTATTGACAAACCTGGAACTTATAATAGAAATCGGATTTTCTGACGCTTAGGCAAGTGGTCTTTCTGCCTCATTACACTGCAATGTTTGCCTTACTGTTTCGCTTTTGATGGAGGAGTATATTATCTTTCAATTAGTATGTAATCCTTGAGGATGTGATAAGTTGTTCTTCCCACAGTAATTAGTTGGCCACATGTAAATAAATATTTATTAAATAAAGGAATAGTTTGTCATCAGTCCATGGCACCTGCCACCCCCTCCCTCTATGTTGCAATCATCTGCTGACCTTTCAGTCATTTCCTCTTATTCATTCAAAATTTTAGCATACAGGTCCCTGTCTTTCCACTGTGACTTGTTATTCTTGGCGATGTCAACAAGCACTAAATGATACATCTGACACTCTGGTCACTCAGTTTCTTGACTCCTCACCTCTCATGATCTTTTTCTCCACTCCACCTTAGCTACCCACTTCCATGCTCACGTACTATTACTCTAAAACCTTGATTTTAGGCATTCCATTATTTGACTACCTCCTTCTGTCTTCCTAGTTCACTTACTCTAATACACCCACTCTAACTCTTCTTTAATCCCATCAGGAACTCTGATCCTTTGGCCTCATCAATTTTTCATGGGCCTTCCTTTCCTCACTCTCCTCTTTATCCAGCCTAGATTCCATGGTCCATTACTGTAATCATCCTAGTTAAGGGTTTGTCAGTGTATACCCCTAAGGCCCTTACTACTGTCCTAAAAAAAAAAATTCCAGTCTTGGTTAAAGCCAACTCTCTGCTTGATCTTTCACTGCACTAAAGCATGATATGAACCCAGATAAAACAGTCACAATTGTGCTGACTGGTTAAATTTATGATCACAAACTATAGGAATGTCTTCAGCAGTGCTCAATAATTCTACATTTCCTTGGCCAACCCTCTCCTTTTCTAGACAGCTTTATCTCTCTTTAAACCATATACTCTTGATGCCCACTCCTCAATTTTACCTGATACCTTCATCTATTGATTTGCTAGGGAAAAAAAATAAAAGTAAGCAAAAAAGAGGTACTAGAATCTTTTCCAACAATCTATCTTCCCCACCCCTCAACCTCCACCATTTAAAATGGTGCTAAATTTAGTATTTAGCTCTTACTAAAGGCTAAACTCTGTTGAGAGACAATTCTCTAAGAGTCTCTCACATTTCCTTGTTCCAGACTATGTAATCAAGGATTGAATGTTTCATAGTCCTGAAAGATAGAGATAATGTCTCCCTCTGGAACAAATAGCAAGAATGTTTACTGTTCAATATAATGAAAACAATGTGTCTGGAGCAAACGGCACACACCTTTATTGCCCAATATAAAAGATTCAGGTTCCCTAAGTTCAGACTTCCTCACTTGTAATGCAACTCATTGCATATGCAGGTGTCACCTGGCCCTCTTCACATTGATCTGAGGAATTGGGGTGCAGGGAACTGGTGGTGTGAGTAATCAAAGCCTTTGTCTTTGACTCAGAGTTTCCCATTTGCTGAGCATCCATGAAATAGTGGCAGGCTAACTTGTTGGCTTACAAATACAATAAAATCTCAGACCCTTCAGAGTTCCTGACATGCTTTACTTTTGAACTACATCTCATTCCCTCCTGCCTTCTCAAGGACTTTGTGCCTGCAGGTATCTACTCTCTCTTGCATCACCAACTTTTCCCCCTTTTAACTTTCAATTACTCCTCAGTCTATACATACAATATCTCCCATCTTAAAAGACAAAAATAACTTCCCTTAGGCGTCTCATCTCTCTCCCTACTACTCCAAATCTCTGCTGTCCTTAATTTAAACAAAACCCCTTGGAAGAGTTGTCTGTATTCAGTTTTTCCACTTCTTCACTTCTTACAATGAGTTCTGTTCCAAGTCATTACAATTAGATTTTTATTTATGCTATTTTCTCAAAATACTTCCTAAGGTTGTCAACAAACTCCACATGGCCTAATCCAAAGGTCAATTCTCCTTTTCTTTTATAGGAATTAGCAACACTCAACCAGTTGACTACTCTCTCATTATTGAAATACATTCTCTCTTGGTTTCTGATTTCTCTTATCCCAGTCTCCTTTGCTGGCTCTTCCTACTTTATTGAGAAGATCACGTGGAGTTTTTTGGTGCTTTACTCCTCTTTCATTCTTGATTTTGGTAATTAGTAATGTTTTCTTGGTCTAGTTAAGGGTTTGTCAATTTTGTTGATCTTCTGAAATAAAAATCTTTTAGGGATTAAAATTTTTTATCTATTGTTTTTCTGCTCTAATATTTATTATTTTATTCCTTCTGCTTGTCTTGGGCTTAGCTTGCTCTTTGTTTTCTAGTTTCTTAAGGTGGAAGCTTATATTTTTTATTTGTCTTTTCTTCTTTTCTGATATAGGTATCGAAGTTATATTTATTTCTAAGTACTACTTTAGCTATATCCCATAGATTTTGATGTTGTGCATTTGTTTTCATTCAGTAAAACTTAATTTCCCTTGTGATTTCTTCGACTCTGGGTTATTCAGAAGTGTGTTGTTTAATTTCCAAATATTTGATGTTTTCTCAGGTTTCTTTCTCTTACAGATCTCTAAATTCCATTGTGGTCAGAGCACATGCTTTGTACAATTACAAACTTCTTACGAATTTTATTGAGACTTGTTTTGGGTTCTATTACATAGTCTATCCTGGAGAATGTTACATGTGCACTTGAAAAGAATGGGTACTCTGAAGTCATTCAGTGGAGTGCTTTATAAATATCAGTTAATTGATAGTGTTGTTAAAGTCTTTGCTTTATCAATTATTGAAAGTGGGTCACTGAAATCTTTTTAAAATAATTCTTATTGTGTATATTTAGAGTATATAATATGATTTTGCAAAATACATATAGATAGTAAAACGGTTCCTATAGTAAAGCATATTAACATATCCATCATCTCACGTAGTATGTGGCACTCACATTTTGTGTGGCAAGAGCAGCTATGGTCTACTCATTTAGCAAACATCTCCAGTGCAATACACAATTATCAGCTATAGTCCTCATTTTGTACATTAGATCTCTAGACTTATTCATCCTACAGCGTTATACCATTTGAACTATAACTTCCATTTTCTCTCTTCCCACCTTTCTCCTAATAACCACTGTTTAGTCTGTATCTCTGTATACTTGCAATTTTTAAAGGATTCTGTATATTAATGAGATCATACAATATTTTTCTTTCTGTGTCTGGTTTATTTCTCTTAGCCTTATATCTTCCAGGTTCATCCATACTGTGGCAAACAGCAGGATCCCTCTCTTCTTTTTTTTTTAAGACAGTCTCACTGTGTTGTCCAGGCTGGAGTGCAGTGGCACGATCTTGACTCACTGCAACCTCTGCCTCTCAGGTTCAAGAAATTCTCCTGCCTCAGCCTCCCAAGTAGCTGGGTCTACAGGTGCCCAGCACCATGCCCGGCTAATTTCTTTTTATATTTTTAGTAGAGACGGGGGTTTCACTATGTTGGCCAGGCTGCTCTTGGACTCCTGATCTTGTGATCTGCCCACCTCGGCCTCCCAAAGTGCTGAGATTACAGGCGTGAGCCACTGTGCCTGGCCAGGATCCCTCCTTTTTTAAGGCTGAATAATATTCCACTGTGCAAGTATATATAACACATTTTCTTTATTCATTCATCCACTGACAGACACTTAGGTTGTTTCCAAATCTTGGCTGTTGTGAATAATGCCACAAAGAACATGGGAGTGCAGATATCTTTGCAGGGATTTCATTTGAGTACATAACCAGAAAGGGGATTTCCGAGTCATATAGTACTTCTATTTTTGTTTATGAACTTCTATACTGTTTTCCATAATGGCTGCAACAATCTACATTCCCACTCAAAGTGTACAAGGGTTCCCTTTTCTCCACACACTTGCCAATACTTACCTCTTGTCTTTTTGGTAACAGCTATCCTAATTGATGTGAGGTGGTAACTCATAGTAGCTTTGATTTCCCTGATAATTACTGGTGTTGAACATCTTTTCATATACCTGTTAGCCACGTTTATGTCATCTTTGGAGAAACAGGTCCTTTGCCCTTTTATATCAGCTTATATGTTTTCTTGCTATTGAGTTAAGTTCTTTATGAAGTTTAGATATTAGCCCCTCAGCAGAGATATGGTTTGTAAATATTTTTTCTCCATCTGCAGGTTGCCTTTTCATTTTCTTATTTGTTTCCTTTGCTGTACAGAAGCATTTTAGTTTGATATAGCTCCATTTATTTATTTTTTTGCTTTTGTAGCCCAAGCTTTTGGTGTGATGTCCAAAAAATTATTGCCAAGGCCGTATCAGGAAGTTTTTTCCTTATGTTATCTTCTAGGACTTTTATGGTTTCAGGTCTTATGTTTAGATCATTTATCCATTTTAAGCTGATTTTTGTGCATAGCAAAAGGGTCCAATTTCATTTTTTTGCATGTGAAAATCCAGTTTCCCCAGCACAATTTACTGAAGAGATCATCCCTTCCCCATTATGTTCTTTTGGTGCCCTTGTTGAGAATTAGTTAATCAAGTATGTTTGGATTTATTTCTGGACTATTCTGTTCCACTCATCTATGTGTCTGTCTTTATGCCAGTACCATACTATTTTCATTACTATAGCTTTGTAATGTAATTTTAAATCAGGAAGTGTGATGCCTCCAGTTTTGTTTTTCTCTTTTTCTTTACAAATTTTAGGATTGTTTTCTATTTCTATGAAGAATGCCATCAGGATTTTGATAGAGATTGCATTAAATAAGTATATTGCTTTGAATAGTATGAACATTTTAACAATAGTCATTCTTCTGATTCACATGCAAAAGATATCTTTCCATTTATTTGTGTCTTCTTCAATTTCTTTCATGATGTTTTATAGTTTTCAGCATATAAGTCTTTCACCTCTTCGGTTAAATTTATTCCTAAGTATTTTTTAATGATATTATAAATAGGATTTTTTAAATGAAATCTCTACTATTGGTGAATTTGTTTCATCCGTTTATTTTGGAGGTCAGTTCTTATGTAACATTTATTATTCTAGATGTATTGACTCCTTATCAAAATGTCTCCAGTAATATTTCTTGAGTTTAGTTTACTATTTTGATACTAATGTAGCCACTTCAGACCTCTTATGGTTACTGTTTGCATAATGTATCTTTTCCATCTTTCACTTTCAACCTACTTATGTCCTTGAATCTCAGGTGTATATCTTGTTGTATTCAGTCTGATAATATCTACCTTTTAGTGGAGTTGTCTAGTTCATTTATAAACAATGTACTTATCGATACAGTGAGAATTTCTTTCACCATTCTGATGGTTATTTTCATTGTGTGTCATATCTTTTTTTATTCCAATGTGGCAATATAATTATTAAAATTTAAGTTTATATAAAATGTCAACATATTTGGAAACTAATGATTTCTCACTAAACGTGCAAAATACAGATAAATGAAGAAATGACTCATACTTCTATCAAACATAATTTCATTTAATATTACGGTATACTGTCTTCTGGTCTTTAGTTTTTTCCTATTCATAGATGTTTGCTTATTTTTGTTTATTTTTTAGAGTTTATATTATACCATGTATACAATTGTTGCATATTATTCTTATAGTCTATTATTTATATTTTTCATCTACTTCAACCACAGAAAAGATGTCAGCAGCAGAGAGATACCTGTAGTACTTAAGCAGAGATCCTCTTGAAAAAGCTTTTGAATAAATGAAATGGTTCTGAATGGCCCTATTTTTAAAATAACTCTACCCGGATGTCAGAGGGTTGGGCTGAAATAAAAGGTATCTGAGAAGCATTTGCTACATCACGAATATTGGTGTTAACACAGTTGATGTTAGCTTCTGTTTGTGAAACAAAACAAAGAAAAGGTCACGTTTGGTAAAATTCCCCTCTAAGATGGCTGGACTTAAGTGCCTTGGGGGAGTGGTGTGAACTATTGATTACATATGTGTGTGTGCATATATTCTCACATAATATCAAGCTTATTGATTTTATGGCATTCAACCCTTTCGTCTGTTTCTCTCAGCTCACTGCAACCTCCACCTCCTGGGTTCAAGTGATTCTTCTTCCTCAGCCTCCAGTTGGGATTACAGGCATGTGCCACCACACCCAACTAATTTTTGTACTTTTAGTAGAGAGGGGATTTTGCCTTGTCGACCAGGCTGGTCTTGAACTCCTGACCTCAAGTGCTCTGCCAGCCTCGGCCTCCCAAAGTGCTAGGATTACAGGCATGAGCCACCACACCTGGCCTGTTTTTAATCGGGCATTTGCCAATTACTCTACACAGTTTCAGCAAATTTTGCTTAAAGTGGTTAAATGCACACAAGTTCATGACTACATGGTGGCTGTTTATCTTTTTGGTGGATAGTTCCTTTTATGACTACACATTACTTGCTAATTCCTATAAATCCTTTTTGCCTTAAATTCTTATGTCTGATATTTTTATTAGATGAATAATTTTTTGATTAATATTTTCTTGGTATACAGTTCTTTGTAAATCCTTTCCCTAAACTTTTGCAATATGTTTTAACTATATATCTTGCAAATAGCTTTTTTAAGAAACCCAGTCTGATTGTGTTTGTTGTCATTTTTTTAGATAGATCAAATCCATTTATATTTATTGTGATTAACAAAATCGTTAGACTTCCTTGTACAATCTCATTTGAGTTGCCTATTTATCATGCTGTTAATTTGCCTCTCTTTATCTCTTTTGCCTACTATTCCATTAATTAAGTTTTTTCTCTACAGGTTTGAAAGTTCCACATTCTATTTCTCTTATTTTGGTGAATACCTTTAAATGTTTAACCTTCCTACATTTGGGATACTTTTCTGATTATAGGTTCTACCTACCCAGGATAGAATTGAGAACTCAAATTTCCTGCCTCTCATGAAGTTGGAATGCAGGCCTGTGACATAGGCTCTACTTACTAGATGTACTCATGGAAATGTAAGGAATGTGAGGATACAAGCTCTTCAGACAGTTATTACTCTCCTGGCTACAAGATCAAGTTCCAGCCACAGAATTGACACTGATCCTGGGAGCAGGAGCAAATGAAGAAAAGTTGAGCTCCTCATATTTGGAGCTTGATGGGAACAGCATGCCAGTTAGTTCTGGCATGGTTTCGCACATTTTTCTAGAAGTTTAGCCCAGGATTGTTTTTCCAGCTCTCTCAATAATTTTGTTACAAATTTTTAAAATTCCTGCATGGACTCTGTTGTTTACAACAAAGAACCTTAACCAATATAATAACTTGTCAAAGTCTAAAGTGAAGGAATATTTCATTGCCTTTGAATAAAATAACTCTAGAATATTTTAGCTCAGAACTCCCTCCTACCATCATCTACCACATTTTAATAGATATTTTAATTTCACCTGGTTTTAAAATTCCAAAATACTAGCACGTAAAAACATACTACTGATTCATATTAACCAAGATATTTGCTAATTTGTTTATTTTTTTCTTTAGGGTTCAGCTTTTTTCTTGTTAGAGTATATTCCCTAGGACTTCTTTCAATGAGTATGTGTGCATCCTAAATTTTGAAAATGTGTTTATTTTGTCCTTTCTCTTGAAAGATGGTTTAGCTAGGTATAGAATTCTAGTTTCTCAGTTTTGATCTGTTAACACTTTGAAAATATTTTCCATCATCTTCTGTCACCAACTGTTGCTGACAAATCTGCTGACAGGATGATAGTCATTTCTGTTAGGGTAATTTGACTTTTCTCAGTGGGAACTTTTAACATAATTTTGTTAAGCTTGGTATTCTTTAATTTCACTACTATGTACAGGTCTCAATTTCTAAAATTTATTCTGCTTGAGACAGCCGTACTCTTTTGATCTGACAACTCACATTTTTCAAGTCTGAAAATTTCTCAGATATCATCTCTGGAGATCACCTCTCCTTCCTTCTCTCCTCCTGAAACTCTTTTAGATATATGTTGGACCTTCTACTTCCAGCCTCTGGGTCTCTGAACTTACTTTTGCTGCCTTTTTTCTTTCTTTCTTTCTTTCTTTTCTTTTGAGATGCAGTCTTGCTCTGTCATACTGGCTGGAATGCACTGGGATAATCACAGCTCATTGCTCAGCCTTGAAGTTCTGGGCTCAAGGGATCCTCCCACTGCAGTCTCCCAAGCAGCTAGGATTATGGATATGTGCCACCATGCCCAGATAACTTTTATTCTTAGTAGAGATGAGGTCTTGCTATGCTGCTCAGGATGGTCTTGAACTCCTGGCTTTAAGCAGTCCTCCTTCCTTGGCCTCCCAAAGTGCTGGGATTACAGGTGTGAGCCACTGTGCTTTGCCCTTTTGCTGCTTTGTTAGTCTATTATATGCATTTTCATAAGATAGGATTTTCTGCCTAAAAAGCCTTAAATATTTATCTATTTCCTACCACATAAGCTGCTCTTCTGGCTTTCAAATTCCTTTTGCATCCAGGCTCTGCCATTGATTAGTTGGGTAACTTTGGGAACACACAATTTCTTTGGGCTCCAGTTCTCAACATAAAAAGGTTAATAAAAAATTTAAATGAAGTAAGCATATAAGGTGCTGTGCAAGTGCCCAACAGTAAAAACAGTAGTAGAACAGTAAATGAAATTTGGTGTGGCAGCCTAGCTCACAGCAAATGCCCTGGTGGTCACATCTGTATAATATCTTTCCTTCTATCATTTTGGACATGCATTTTGAATGGAGACTGTCATCAGCTCCAAGACCCCAAGACCTTGCAGTAGTGATTGGCTGAGGCATGAGCACCTGAGTCTAGTCCAACCAATTAGTCATTTCTTCAGATGTATCAGGAATATTGACTCTTTTCTTTTTATCACTGCAGAGTACTTAAAGTATGTCAGTGGAGCTACTGGCTGTAGTAATAGAGAAAGAAAGAGACATGTGGAAAACAAGAGGGAAAAATTGATTGATTACTGGCAACAATTAAGTTCCTGGCCCCATTGGCTTCAATGATACGGGTTTTTTTTTTTTTTTTTTTTGTGCTAAGAATTTCCCTAATATGTAAATAGTTAATTACAAGCAGGAATAGCCTTATAATGAAGATTTTTAAAAAATTAGAATTTGAACATGAACCTTGTTTGGGCTCAATTGCACAGTTTTTTGTTTTGTTTTGTTTTTTATTTTATGAGACACAGTCTTACATGTCACACAGGCTGGTGTGCAGTGGCATGATCTCAGCTCACTGCAGCCTCCGCCTCCCAGGTTCAAGCAATTCTCGTGCCTCAGCCTCCTGAGTAGCTGAGATTACAGGCATGTGCCACCACACCCAGTTCATTTTTGTATTTTTAGTAGAGATAGGGTTTCACCATGTTGGCCAGGCTGGTCTCAAACTCCTGGCCTCAAGTTATCTGCCCACCTTGGCCTCCCAAAGTGCTAGAATCACAGGCATGAGCTACTGCACCTGGTTGTATAGACTTTTTTTCCTATTTTTTTCAGCAGCTATGAAAATGTACAAGGGGTGTTCAAAAAGTTCATGGAAAATGCATATTATGAAAAATATGCATGGATTTTAATTATTCCTTTTTTTTTTTCCTTTTTGAGACAGAGTCTTGCTCCATTGCCCAGATTGGAGTGCAGTGATGCCATCTTGGCTCACTGCAACTTCTGCCTCCCAGGCTCAAGTGATTCTTGTGCCTCAACCACCCAAATTATTGGTATTACAGGCACGCGCCACCACACCTGGCTAATTTTTGTAATTTTAGTAGAAACAGGCTTTGGCCACATTGGCCAGGCTGTTCTCAAACTTCCAGGCTCAAAGTGATCCACCTGTCTTGGCCTTCCAAAGTGCTGGGATTACAGTACAGCCACGAGTCACTGCATCTTGCTGGATTTCAATTTTTTTCCACCAACATAAACTTAATATTATAATGTATCTGAACAGGATACAGTTTGGAGCACTAAGAAGGATAAGACATCAGTTTGAAAAGAGCCCCTATCAGAACAACATGAATCTGTTAAAATTGAGGCAAGAACAAACATTAAATTAATGGTGAAGCTTGGGTGGAAGAATGGAGAAATCATTGATGCTTTATGAATAGTTTTTGGGGACAATGCCCACACCCCCCCCAAAAAAATAAGCAGTTTACAAATGGATAACTAATTTGAAGAAGGGACAAGACAATGTCAAACATAAAGCCCACAGTGGCAGACCACCAACATCAATTTGTGAGCAAAATACCTTGTTTGTACCCTAATTGAAGAAGACTGATGATTAACCGCACGAACAAGAGCCAACACCACAGACATCTCAATTGGTTCAGCTTACATAATTCTGACTGAAAAATTAAAGTTCACCAAACTTTCAACTAAATGGGTACCCAAACCTTTGGGCCCAGATCAGTTTCAGGCAAGAGGAAGGCTTTCAATAGAAATTTTAAATGAGTAGGGTCGAGACCCTAAAACACTCCTACACTCCTTCAAATAATTCTAACAGATGAAACATGGCCCTACCATTATGATCCTGAAGCACCATCAAAGCAATGGCTACCAAGAGATGGAAGGGTCCAGCCAAAGCAAAAACGATCAGTCAAGAACAAAGGTCATGGCAACCGTCTTTTGGGATGTTCAACACATTTTGCTTGACTTTATAGCGGGACAAGGAACAATAACATCTGCATAATATGAAAGTGTTTTTGAGAAAGTTAGTCAAAGCTTTAGCAGGAAAATGCTCGATAAAGCTTCACTAGAGTCCTTCTCCAACATAATGCTGCTCCTGCTCATTCCTCTCAACAAATGAGGGCAATTTTGTTAGGATTTTGATGGAAAACCATTAGGCATCCACCTCATACTTCTAATTTGGCTCCTTCTGACTTATTTTTGTTTCCTAATCTTAACAATTCTTTAAAAGGCATGCATTTTTCTTCTGTTATTAATATTACATTATTAATATAAAAAAGACTGCATTGACATGGCTAAATTCCCAGGACCCTCAGTTCTTTAAGGATGAACTAAATGGTTGGTATCATTGCTATCATCTTGAACTTAACAAATCTTCTCTTGAGAAATAAAGTTTACATTTAAATTTCAACCTTTAATTCTTTTTCCCACAAACTTTTTGAAGTACCCTGTAGTTGCTGTCATAATAATAATATAGTGTAATGGTCCTTCAGAGTTTTCCAAAGCCTTTAATATCATTATCTTATCTGACGGTTTATCTGACGGTGTGAGATGAGTACACCAGGAAATGTTAAGCTTAGTTTTTTACGAATGTTGAAACTGAGACACAAGAGAAGTTAAATGGTGTTCACGGTGCAGAAGGGTGAGAACCCAGCGATGTGTGAAGCATCATCTATAAGGAAAGCTCCATGCCTACTATAATGCAGATGGTGCATCATAAAACATTTTCATTAATTACTGTTCATTAGAAAATTTCAAAAGAGCCCTCTACGTTTCATTAGCTTCAATCACAAAATCTATTAAAATGCATATTCAGTCCATAAATTCAATACTCTCAAACACACTTACATTCTCCCAAAAAATCATCTTTGCCATGTTCCTAATCAGGTTTACATCGTGTTTTTAAATTCTAGAACTTTAACCTAGAGGAGAGATTATTTGGGGGAAAGAGGAGGGATATATTAATTCCTGGCTCAACATCCATAGTGCTTAACAGGCTTACTCATAAATGAGGGTAAATCCTAACACTCCTAGACTAAGATAGAACTCGATTGGATATGGCACATGGGTAATTATTTACAAAGCTAATTTGTAGTCACAAAGTACTCTAGTAATATTATCACAACAACTTTGTTTTGGAGAACTCAAATGCTTTCACGACATTAACTCATTCATCCTCAATAAACTGATAAGGAGGGGTTGGGTGACAAATAGTATCTCTATTTTATCTGCTGGAGTTGAAATAAAGGGGAAAGGAGCTACTGAAGAGAATGCAAAGAGCAGTTTGATTTCCTTTTTAGCCTCATTATGACGGTTAGATCACAGTTATGAGAATTCCTCCATTTTAGGTAGAAAATATCATGACGAGGGACGTAATTTTAGGTAAGAAATTGTTTCAAAGGAACCATGGCATGGATATGTCAATGAAAATTGGGAAGAGTCGTACTATCAGTTAACCAGGTGTGTTTTTGATCTTGCACTCTATTTTCTTTTCTTTTTTTTTTTTTTTTTGCGTGGCTAAAGCTAAGTTTTTTTGTTTTAAGTGCAGCATTACAATAATCTGATAGTCCTGACGAAGATCTCCATTTCTCTAGGCTGCCATTAGGCTAAAATCGATTTTCTAAATAAAGCCCATCCCAAGAGACACAACTGATGTAGGGGGTAGAAGGGACTTTTAAAAACCGAGCCTGACGTCACACGTTTGTGTTTTAACCATCTGCACCTTGCATAAACCAGAGGCTGGAGCCGCCCGGGCGGACAGACCCAGGCGCACAACAATCTTCTCCCACACGAGCCTGGAATGGCAACAGCGTGCGGCTGCCTAAGAAAGAAAAGCCGTTTCAGAGCTACGGGGTGGCGTGGGGGTGTGTGTGGCAGGGTGAGGGAGTCATTCCTCTTCTCCTCCATCCAAGGATGCTATTTATTAGAAATCCTGCACATCTTTTTTTGTTTGTTTGTTTAAGAAAATTGATTTCTCTCGAGTGGGAGGCAAAATCCTTCAGATACGAAAGAAGGGGGTGGAGGCAGCAAGCCTGGCTGGGGAGCTTTCAAGGGAAAACCACATAGCTTAGCTTCAGATTGGGACTGCGGATAGAAAAAGGATTGGGCGTCCACAACCTGTTCGGCTGCGAAGACGACGCCCTTCCGTCCAGAGTGCCAGCATCACTCTCGCCCCTCACCCGGTCTCGGTCTGCAGCCCCTGTGGAGTACAGCAGCGCCCCCCATTCCGTGACCACCGCTCATCCGACTCCTTAGCTCCCCACCCTCTCCAAACCCAGGGGCGCATTCTCACGCTTTCTCCACGTGCAAGTCCAGCTCACCCGTCGCCACTCGCCGCAGCCCCCAGCTGCCCACCCCTTCCAGCCCTTCCGGTCCCTCACCCAGCTCCTTAGTCTTGCCCTGGCAAAGGGAGGCGTCCGCGCTCCACTTCCACGTGCGAGTCCGGGGCCGTTCCCCACCTCCCGCCGCCACCTCCGCCCCGAGCTCCGCCCACCAC
>NW_012114141.1:2730289-2845045 GCF_000951035.1 Colobus angolensis palliatus | reverse complement strand
GGGCGACCCGCCTGTCAGAGCCGCTGGGGCCCGGGTGAAGCCCACGTGTCGCCGGGGGTCTAGCCGCTGCAGCAAGAGGGGCGGGTTCCACGCTCACCGCCCTCGCGTCGAGGGAGCTGCCGGGCAAGCGCTTCCTCTTTCCTGCCAGGTGAGGCTCGGGCCTAACAGGTGGCTTCCCGCTGCCGGGCGGGAGCGGTGCTGGCGGCCGTGACCCAGGGTCACGACCTTGTTCTGTTTGCTTGGCTGAGTAGTGCGAGGGACTCTCTCTCCGGGTTAAAGGCAATTGATTCCGCTTAACCACTAGTTACTCAATTCAAGTTTCCAGACTTGTTTTCTTTTGACATTTTGTGCACCATTTTGTTACTTTTCTTGACTTAGGAAGAGCTGGTCAAAGAATACCTGTGCCAAAAAGAGTTGTAACTCTCTGGAACTGAAAAAGTGCTTTGTATCCAGTAACGAAATCGCAACTGTATCTGAATGATTGGTACACCTAAACATTTGGAAAGATATGGACGCTGCCAAACATTTTTACCCTCTTTTAAGGAAAAGGAAAATTAATGTGTGACATTTACACACTGGTTTGTCACAGCACACTTACTAGTGTTGAGAACTTATTTTTGCCATTTGTTTTCCTGAACGGAAGATGTTGAACAGATTTGAAGGGAAAATAACTTGCATGTTTTGGGCAACTATTTTGAAAGTGAGCACCCCGTTTGCAAAAACACTGGGGAAGAACCTGAGATGTATATTTTATATTACTTAGTAAATATTACACCTTCAATTCTGAAACTAAGTAATATCAAGAATTCTCATTTCATAAGTGAATTTTATTTTATGTTTAGGCTGATCGCTGACCTTATGTATCATTTGGTATCGGAATGGTCTTGCCTGGTGTTAACATCAGGGCATGATACTTTGAAAAAGTCTACAGTTTAGTCAATACAGTTTATACCCTGTATTTCACATTATACAACCGTTCTGTCCTATAAGAGACCCACTAGCCACATGTAGCAATTTAATTAAAATTAAACCAATTTCCTTAGTTTTGCTAGCCACGTTTTAAGTGCTCAGTAGTCACATGTAGCTATTGGCTATTGTATTGAATAGGACAGACATAGAACATTTATCTCATTTCAGATAGTTCTACTGGACAGCAGTGTTAAGAGAATAGCAGGTAAAGCACAGTTACAGCAGAAACCATTTCTGCTAATTCCAGTACAGGCCGTGCATCTTACACTGTTAACAGTGTGAAACTCGAGGTCTGGGTTTTCCAGTACCGCACTTTGTGCTTCCATTGTTAGTGGTTGAAGTAATGACTGATCGATGTTTTCCTTTGTTTCTAGTCCTGCATTTTTGAAAAGGTTGTTGTTGTGATTTAGATTACTGTGTGCATTAGAAATTTGGTGAACTTTTAGGAGAGCCTCATATTTGATTCACCATCAGTTTTTAACAGAAACAGGATTGTGTTAAGCAAAGGTGCAACTGGATTTTATTTTGGAATTGCAATTGTGAGAAAATTGTGATGCCATTCCAGTCTTATGTATATCCATTAATATTCAGTGGTAATATTGAGCTTTAAGATGCCACTTGCAGACAGACATGGTGGCTCACACCTGTAATCCCAACACTTTGGGAGGCCGAGGCGGGCGGATCTCTTGAGGTCAGGAGTTCAAGACCAGCCTGGCCAACATGGTGAAACGTCGTTTCTCTTAAAAATACAAAAATTAGTCGGGTGTGGTGGCACACACCTGTAATCCCAGCTACTCTGGAGGCTGCAGCAGGAGAATCGATTGAACCCAGGAGACGGAGGTTGCAGTGAGCAGAGGTCGTGCCGCTGCACTCCAGCCTGGGTGACAGAGCGAGACTCCATCCCCCCAAAAAATAAAAACAGTCACCTGTAAGCTTAATGGTTCGGGGAGAAAGAACATTGAGGTTTACCTCTAAACTACTAAGTAATTGGCTCATCTGGACTCTCTTTTGGAAGACTTTGAGAAATAAGTTTGGTTTTGCCTAATTTAAAGGGAATAGCTGTTTTTAGAGGTCATCTTATATGTTGATGTTTTATTAGCCATTGGAAATGATGGTAAAAATGAAATGGAAAGCAAATACTCTTATACTTTCCCATCTACAGGAAAAGCAGGTCAGCTAGATTATTTTGTTTGGAGTAATGGAGAAGATACAGATAAGGACATACAGATTTCTAAAGCTGAATGGTACTTGCCATGGCTTTTAGCTCAAAAGCCTTGTATACACTTGACATAGGAAGTAGTAGAATGTACTTTTCTAGGTCTATTTCGCTATTCACCTTGTATTTTGTTTTCTTCTGGCTTTGTAAAATACAGTTTAATACATATAAGCTACAAATGCAAAGGGGTTGTTTTTCTTTGTACATTTAAGCATCAGGAGGGTTTTAGATGGTTTAAACATAAAATCAGTAAGTAAAGCAATTTGTTCTTATAAAGCCGATCGATTTGAATAAGAATTTTCTCTCATTTTGTGCCACCACCTAATTATGGGGGTAGGAAGTTATTACTGCATTACTTTCAGACTATGAGTGGATGAAAATGATTTTTAATTGTAAACCGAAAATAATTTGTTTTCTGTTTATAAAAATGGACACATTTTTTCCTTGAATTTCACTTTAGTTTGAATAAATTTGTGACAATTGCAGGGTTTTTTTCTAACAGATATCAGTGTTACGGTTTTTATTCTTGCAGTTGGTATGTTAAAATGTAACCATCCATTATTACATTTTAATTTACCAGCAGTACAGCCTAATAAGAAGGGTAGAAGGTCATTGTTTAGGGATCACAGACTCACAGCCAGTAAGCTAAACGGTAATTGACATTGGGCTTCAGTGTTTAGAAGACAATAGGGAGTAGTGGACATCGTGGCAAATAGGGACAAGTATGTTAGTGCTGCCTAGCTCCAAGCCATTGTTGCAGTGCTGGTGTGCCTAGCATTTTTATAACTCCATTTTTTTGGGGGGAAGCCAGAAATCCAGATTGCTAGACAAAACCTCTCTCCACAGGTATTTGTAAACGTTAACAAGTCGATAGCTACTGTTGACAACAATTAATGCTTCGGTTTTAAAAAGGGACTAGTAAGGAGCCAGTTTATAACTGCTGGTTTAGATCAGTTTGAAAAAACAACACTACAAAATAAGATTCCCATTAAATACAGTTTTCTTCTAGATAAAACAGCCAGCGTGCTCAAAACACGCCTTAAAAATAGAAATAAAGCTTACATGTCATAAAGTTCACCCTCTTAATCAAGGGTACAGTTGAGTGGTTTTTAGTATGTTCACCAAACGGTGCGACCATTATCGCCCTCCAATTCCAAAATATTTTAATCATTGCCAAAAAGAAACCCCATACCCATTAGCTGTTACTCTCTATTTTCCCCTTCTCCCAGCTCTGGCAGCCACTAATCTACTTTCTGTCTCTGAATGTGCCTATTCTGGATATCTCAGATAAATGGAATCATACAGTATGTGGCCTTTTGTGTCTCATTCACTTAGCATATTTTTAAGGTTCGTCCATGTTGTAGCGTGAATCTGTTAGTCATAAACTTCTGTATCATGTTTAGGAAGCCTAAAAAAAGTTCCTGTATTCAGGTTATCTCACTGCCTTCTGTAGTATGCATATGTGTAATCTGGGATAGTATTTATTTCTGTTTTTGGAATTTGTTTTATGAACTTTGTTTGCAGCAGTACTAAAGGGTAATAACTTTTACATTTGGGTCATTTGTGTGTAGGAGCCATCTTTGTGTGCTCCCTTATGGCTTTATGGTGGGGATTGATATGTTTAAGGTGTTGGGATTTTTTTGTTTGTTTTTTTAAACAGGGTTGATGTGTATCAGTGAGAAAGGTGTTGGATGGATGTAAGTAACTTAACCACTATTTTGGATAGTTAATAAGTTCTTATTTGATGAAGTACACACTAAGAGTGGAGCATTGTTTGATCTTTGAGGAAAAAAAACAAAAAAATGATGGTTCTTGGGAAATCTTGTAATAGGGTATACAGAATGCATGAAATACCTGAAGAAGAACACTGATGCCCAGATATTCAGGTACTGTATGTAGCAGGTGTCTTCCTGTTTTGTTTGTTGTTGTTGTTGTTTTTGAGACAGAGTCTCGCTCTGTCACCAGGCTGGAGCGCAGTGGTGCAATCTTGGCTCACTGCAACCTCCGCCTCCCTGGTTCAAGCAGTTCTGCCTCAGCCTCCCTAGTAGCTGGGACTACAGGCGCCCATCACCACACCCAGCTAATTTTTGTATTTTGGGTAGATACGGGTTTCACTATGTCGGCCAGGATGGTCTCAGTCTCGTGACCTCATGATCCGCCTGCCTCAGCCTCCCAAAATGCTGGGATTACAGGCATGAGCCATCACGCCTGGTGTGTCTTCCTGTTTTGTGCTGGAGATGACGGGACACAAGGGTGAAGAAGGTACTGTCTCTACTCTTACAGATCTTAGAAGAGGGGGAAAAAAACACACATAGATGTAGGGTGAGATACATCACGTGAAGAGGTTTATAGAGGCTGAAGGAAAACATATAGAGCATATTATTTGAAAATGTAACATACAGTTCAAAAACAAGTTCTGTGTTTCCTCACTTTTGGATACCTTTTGCGATACAAAATGGAACCTGGTGAGCTCCGTAAGAGGTACAGATAACATGTTTCAGAATTCAAAAGGATCAGATAATCTGATTGTAAGTAGAGGGAAACCCTCATGGCAGGGGAGGTATTTTAGGTTCACCAGAAGTATTTGTGGTTATTGAAAGTAAGCATTGTCTGGCCTTGCACGGTGGCTCAAGCCTGTAATCCCAGCACTTTGGGAGGCCGAGATGGGCGGATCACAAGGTCAGGAGATCGAGACCATCCTGGCTAACATGGTGAAACCCCATCTCTACTAAAAATACAAAAAATTAGACGGGTGTGGTAGCGGGCGCCTGTAGTCCCAGCTACTTGGGAGGCTGAGGCAGGAGAATGGCATGAACCCAGGAGGCGGAGCTTGCAGTGAGCCGAGATCGCACCACTGCACTCCAACCTGGGTGACAGAGCAAAGACTCCGTCTCAAAAAAAAAAAAAAGGAAAGTAAGCAGTTGTCAATGGAAGCAACAAGAGGGAACTGTGAAGGCAAGCTAGGAAGGGTGGTTAGGATAATGAGGATATAGTCTTGATTGTGGTGTGTAGTTGGAAAAGATAGAAGATAAATTAGCTAAGTTAACAGTGACTACATTAAGTACTTTGAATCCCAGGCTGAGAAGTTTGGACTTCACTGGTAAGTGATGGGCCATTTGAGCTGGGCCTCCTTAAAATAGGGCCTGTGAAGGTTTTGGCAAGAATGTGCAGGTATGTATTTTACTCAAGAGGATTCATAACTTTATTAGATCCTCAGAGGGGTCTGTGATCACTGAAAGTTAGATAACCATTACAAGTTTTGGAAGAATAGATTACAAAAGGCAGACAAACAGGGACACCGACCAGTTAGGTAGCTACTGCTGTTAATCAGAACATATATAAAATATTTTAGTACAGATCAAGAACATTAAGTACTAAGCAAAAGTTTGAATGGGAGTGAGTATATCTTAAAATATTTCTCATAGCTATATTAATGACCTGTTTGTATCTACAATTGAGAATGTCTTGGATTTGTATGATAATTGGTAATTTTTTGGTTACATAGTTCCCCTAGGGTAAATTCAAATTATGAAAATGCAATTAAACATTGATTATGGGGCCGGGCGTGGTGGCTCACGCCTATAATCCCGGCACTTTGGGAGGCCGAGGTGGGCAGATCACAATGTCAGGAGATCGAGACCATCCTGGCTAACACGGTGAAACCCCTGTCTCTATTAAAAATACAAAAAATTAGCCAGGCGTGGTGCCTGGGGCCTGTAGTCCCAGCTACTCGGGAGGCTGAGGCAGGAGAATGGCATGAACCTGGGAGGCGGAGCATGCAGTGAGCCTAGATCGCACCACTGGGCTCCAGCCTGGGCGACAGAGCGAGACTCCATCTCAAAAAAAAAAGAAAAAAAAAACATTAATTATGGTAGTTAAAGAGCAGATAACCCAAATAGTTAGATTTGGGATGCATTAAGTTTTTCAGCATTTTGTCTTATTTCATTTTTAATTTTCTAGTCTAATGTAAAATTTATATTCAGTGAATGTACTCATTCTGGGCTGGAGTGAGATGCCCATGGAAAATACCCTGTACCTGGCGGTTCAGGTTTAGGTCTTTTGTTTTGAATAATGCATCCTATGGGCAGTTCACATCGTATCAAATCAGTCACAAAGTTATACTTTAGATTTAAAGCCAAAATTAATGAAATTACTAGTTAACTTAAAACAGTAATGTTTTAAACTGTTACTGGGATATTGTATACGATGTAAAGTTGAAATGGTTTAATATTTCAAATATCTTAGGTTTAATTTCCATTCCCATCCCTCATCCTCAATTCTTAGTTACGCTATTAAATGATTCATCCACACTCCTTATGCGATACTGATTTTAAAAAAAAGTTACCAGGATTCTTCTATGTGTATGCTGATTGGCTTACATAGTAGAGTCTGGATAGAATTATTACGCCTATTAACTTTTGTGAAAAGCCTACTTTTGCCTAGTCAATTTAAGTTGACATTCTTATTGGTAAGGGTTTACTCATCTGGATTTATCTATTTATAAATTTAAAGGTATGTATTTTCTATTCCTGAGGATTTGAGGCCAAAGATAATATTAAAACATCTAGCACAAGACAGTTAAAATACTTTAAAAAGGCAATTGAGTAGAGAAATACTTGTTTCAGAAGCTTAGAATAAGAGTGGGTACAGAGAAGCATTACATTTAGTTCCTGTTACCAAAAATACTAAAGAAATACAGGTTTTATAATAAGGAAGCATAAATTGGTATAGAGAGGCAGCCTTTTCTCTTTAACAATTTCTGTATTAAAAAGTTTGATCTTTTTTATATTTTAACCAGCATTATTGAGATGTAATTCACACGCAAACTTAAATTGTACAATTCATTGTTTTTTAATATATTCACAAAGCTGTGCAAGTACCACCAAAATCAACTTTAGAACATTTTATGACAAAAACAAACCCCTTACCCCTAAACTATCAACCCTCAAACCTCCATTCTTGCTAGCTTCTTGACAACAACTATTCTGCCTCTGTAGACTTTTCCTGTTTCACTTAGTGTGTTTTCAGGGTTCATCCACTTTGTAGCAAGTATTGGCATTTATTTTTAATTGCTGAATAGTATTTCATTGTATGGATATACCACATTTTCTTTGTCTACTCATCAGTTAATGGACACTTGTGTTTACATTTTTTGGTTATTATGAATAATGATACAAACATTTGTGTACAAGATTTTATGTAGACATAAGTTGTCATTTCTCTGGGATATAGGAATGGAATCATTGGGTAATATGGTAACTCTGTATTTAGCCTTTTGAGGAACTGCTGTTCTGTTTTCTAGAGTGACTGCACCATTTTACATTCCCAGCAGTGTATGAGCATTCCAGTTTCCCCACATCCTCAATACTACTCATTATTGTCTGTCTTAAGTTATAGCCATCCTAGTGTGTCTGAAGTTGTATCTCTTCTTTTTCTTTTTATTTTTTTTTTGACACAGGGTCTCACTTTGTCACTCAGGTTGGAGTGCAGTGGCATGATCATGGCTCACTGCAGCTTCAACCTCCTGGGCTCAAGTTATCCTGCTGCCTCAGTCCCCCAAGTAGCTGGGACTACAGGTACACGCCACTATGCACAGCTAATTTTTTTATTTTGGCAGAGATGGGTTTTTACCATGTTGCCCAGGCTGGCCTTGAACTTATGAGTTTAAGTGATGTGCGGCCCTCCGCCTCCCCAGCCTCCCAGAGTGCTAGGATTACAGGTGTGAGCCACTGCACCTAGCCATGAAGTAGTATCTTACTGCAGTCTTGATGGCTAATGATGTTGAGCATCTTTTCATGTGCATATTGGCCATTTGTGCGTCCTTTTTGGAGAAGTATTTATTTGTGATAAGTATATAGGAAAAAAAAAAACCCAGTTTCTCTTACTGTAATCTGACTACTAAGAATGCTGTTGTGAGCAAATGTGTCACATTTCAGTTTTCCCCCACGTACCAAGGAAGCAACCAGTTCTTCAGCAAATTCTCCAGTGTACACCAGCTAGATGTCCTCTCATTCAGTTCAGTTCTAACACTGTCTACCTGTAGATATTGTCAGATCCACAAGTGCAGTCCCACAAGACTGCCTCCATTTCAGATGCCAGTTGCAAGCCCCAAGTTGTTTTACTTGGGCTTCTGATGACTGGCTATAAATTGGAGTTCCCATGACCCCCTCCTTGGGTTTGATTAATTTGGTGGAGCAGTTCACAGAACTCAGGGAAAATCTTATTTTTACTTATTTATTCTAAAGGATGTTACAAAACGATACAGGTGGAAGAAATACATAGGGTGAAGTATGGCAGAAAGAGTAGAAGCTTCCATACCCTCTCTGGGGATGCCATTGTCCAGGAATCTCCGTGTGTTCAGCCCAGAAGCCCCCTGAACCCAACAGAAGAGAAGACAGAGACAGTAGGCGAAAAGGCCATGTAAAGATGGAGGCAAAGGTTGGAGTCATGCAGTTCTGAGCCAGTGAACTTCGGGAGCCCAGATGCTGGAAAAGGCAAGGAAGGACTTTCCCTTAGTGTTCAGAAGGTCACCTTGATTTGAGACTAGTACTCTCCACAACTGTGGGAGAATACATTTATGTTTTTTAAGCTACCAAATTTATGGTCATTTGTTAGCCCTAGGGAACTAATACAAGCAAAAGTTTTAGCTCTTACATTTAGGGCTGTGATCCATTTTGATTTGTATATGCTATGAAGTAGGATTTCAACTTCTATATATATACACACACACACACACGCACACACATACACATATTTTATTGCGTGTGGATACCCAGTTGTCCCAGTGCCATTTGTTGAAAAAACTAATCTTTCCCCCATTGAATTGTCTTGGCATCGGTATCATGAATCAGTTGACTGTAAATGCGAGAGTTTATTTCCGGGCTCTCAGTTCTATTCCATTGGTCTATATGTCTGTCCCCATGCAGTACCATGCTGTCTTGATAACTATAGCTTTGTAGTGTACAGAGTCAGAGATCTCTTTCAACCCTGCTTTAACCTCTTACTGGGCTTTTCAGCTGAGTCTGGAAACCACATTGACACCAGGCAGATTAACAAAAGAAAAACATACAAATTTAGTACGTTTTCCATATACATGGTGATCTTCACAAGAGATTGAATTCTGAAAAAGTGACCAAAGCAAGATGCTTTTATACTTTTTAGACTAAGAATGATAAATTTGAGAAAAAAAGGATAGAACAAAGAAAATCTGGCTGGGGCAGGCAATTTTCTAGGGGAGTAACTAGGAGATATATTGGGGAAGGGTGTGAAACAGGTAGAAGATAAGGATTACTTCCTTAAGAATATTTATTCAGGTCCGTTGTAGCTTCCAATTCCAAGTCTCTGGAAGTAAGGGTTATTTTTCTCTCCCTGGTATGGTGAGGGTACCCCTCCTAGAGGAATCTTTATGTCTTGCCATGTGTAGGAAGAGACAGGTTAGCTCCCCTGTCTTTGTAGGAAACTACAATTTCTCTAATGTTTTCAACTCAAAATAATCATTGTACCGATCTGACTTATATCTTGGGATGACAAACCCTTCACTCCTGCAGTAGTAAGCTTGAAATTGGGAAGTGCAAGTCTTCCAAGTTTGTTTTTGTTTTTCAAGATTTTGGCTTTTATGAGTCACTTGCCTTCCCATATTTTAGCATCCATGGGTCAATGTCTGCCAAAAAGACAGTTGCAATTTCAATAGGTATTGCATTGAATCAATAGATCAATTTGGGAAATATTGCCATCTTGATAATAAAGTCTTTCCATGAACATGGGATGCTTTCCATTTATTAAGGTTCCTTAATCTCGTCATATCTTACAGTTTCAAGAGTACAAGTTTTGGATTTTGTTAAATTTCTAAGGTTTTTAAATGCTGTTGTGTATGGAATTTTCTTATTTTTAGATTGTTTATTGGTAATGTATAGAAATACAAGTGATTTTATCTATTGCTCTTGAATCGTACAACTTTGTTGAACTTTCTTATTAGCACTAATGTTTTTTAGTGGCTAGAGATAATTTCCTGTGACTAGAGATAATTTTACTTTTTTCTTTTCAGTCTGGATGCTTTTTATTTCTTGTTTACTTGCCCAGGCTAGAATCTCCAGTACAATGTTCAGTAGAAGTGGTGAGAGTAGACATCCTTATCTTGTTTGTGATCTTTCATCAGTAAGTATGATGTAACTGTTGGTTTTTCATAGACGGTTTTTATTAGGTTGAGGAAGTTCCTTCCTATTTCTAGTTTGTTGATTGTTAGCTGCTGCTGTTGTTTTTTTTTTTTTTTTTAGGTAAGGTCTCACTTTGTCACACAGGCTGTAGTGCAGTGGTGTGACATGGCTTACTTGCAGCCTCGACCTCCTGGGCTCAAGCAATTCTGCCACCTCAGCCTTCTGAGTAGGTGGGACCACAGGCATGCACCACTATGCCTGGCTAATTTTTAAATTTTTTTGTAGAGATGGGTCTCCCCCGTTGCCCAGTCTTCAGCTTTTGGGCTCAAGTGGTCCTCCTACCTTGGCTTCCCAAAGCACTGGGATTACAGGCATGAGCCACTGCGTTCAGCCATTGTTAGCTTCTTAAACATGGTTTAAGTACTAGCCCCTGTCTTGGGCAATGAGCTATTTGGGTATAATGAAAGTTTAGGAAAGAAAAATCCCCTGGTTTTAACCAAGATCACATTCTTGTCAGAGCTTCTTCATTCTTAAGACTTACAAATATTGTTTCTTTAATGGTGATTCCCAAATTTGTGGCTCTGGTTTTGAGTTTTCACCTAAGTTTGAAATCCCCCATGATCCAGTCACCTCCCACCAGGTCCCACCTCCAACACTGGGGATTATAACTAGACATGAGATTTAGGCAGGGACACAAATCAAAATCATATCACTATTTTAAGAATAACTTACAATGCATTTCTTCAAAATAACAAATCACCTATTATTAAATGAGTGGATTAACTGTTACATAACATATACACAATCTTCCAGAACATTTCTAAAGTGCATATATTCCATATTACATTTATCCCTCTTGACTGACTTCTCAATTGGGAAATACTCCAACTAGGTTCCCTCTTTGCCCCTTCTACAGCATCAAATGAGAATGTCTAAAAGTTGTAGCTCCTTGGCTTTATCTGTTGGTGTTTCTTGATTCCAGACATCTCTATTTGAATCATTCAGGTTCTTACAGACATGCTAGTTTCTAACTACCTGCCTATACCTTGGATTAGGCTGCTTATTAGATCTACTTGACTAATATCACACTTGCTCTTCTATCTGGTTTCAGCTCCACTGCTCACCCGGATGCTGAAGTCTGCTTATACATCCCTTAAAAGCCAGCTGTTGTTAACCTTCATGTATTAGTCCACTCTCACACTGCTATAAATAACTACCTGAGACTGGGTAATTTACAAAGAAAAGAGGTTTAATTGACTCACAGTTCCACAGGCTTAGTAAGAAGTACGAGTCAAGAAACTTAGAATCACCGTGGAGGGCGAAGGGGAAGCAAGCACATCTTAATATGGCGGAGCAGGAGGTGGGTGGACGTGCCACACACTTTAAACCATCGCGTCTCATGAAAACTCGCTCACTATCAAGGGAACAGCAAGGGGGAAATCCGCCCCAACAATCCAATAGCCTCTCACTAGTCCCCTCCTCTGACATGTGGAGATTACAATTTGAGATGAGATTTGGGTGGGGACACAGAGCCAAACCATATCATTCCACACCTCGCCACTCCCAAATCTTGTGTCCTTTTCACGTTTGAAAACCAATCATACCTTTCCAATAGTCCCCCAAAATCTTAACTCGTTCCAGCATTAACTCAGAAGTTTCCTGAGGCTTCGCTATGTTTCCTGTACAACCTGCAAAACTATGAGCCAATTAAACCTCTTTTCTTTATAAATTACCCAGTTTTACATATTTCTTTATAGCAGTGTGAGAACCAACTAATACAAATAGAGTCCCTTAATAAAACAAATTCTCATTCAGTTAATCTTTTATTATAAAACTGAATTTCTGTATATCATCTTGACTTAAATTTAAGTGCAGTGACTGTTTAACTATTACAGATTATCAATACAGAGATTATTTTGCATGTCTTGGTGTATTGGTTTTAGAACCTCCTATGTTTTAACTAATAAATTATTGCTTTTAATGTCACTAATCAAACTGTTCGTATTTTTGTCTCCTTAATAACAATATTCTACCTTATAAGTCTTCCAGATCCGTTATAAAATCACATCAACCCTTTACCTGCTCACTTTCTTGTTTCCTTACCTCCTTGGAGCCTTAGTTTTGAAATTAGATTTTTTTTTTTCCTCTGACCACAACTTCTTTCATTGTCGGTTCTCCCACGTCTTTACCTACAATGAATCTGAACTCAGCTGTATTGGAACCTACTTCATCTAATCTGTTTGGTTCCCTTTGGCCACAAACTGACCTCTTGAGAAGTCTTGACCTTGTGATTTGAGCAGTATTATTTATAATAGTGTTTTCTGAAGTAGGTACAGTTTTTACTACCGGTGTATTTTTTGAGATTTTGTTTGGGTGACCAGTCTACTTTAATTACTAGATGTTGATTGATACTTCTTTGCTCCCAGTCCAGAATCAGTCCAGACCGGGTGTTATAGGCATGATTATCCCATGCCTGCATTATTCTAGGCTATTTGAGGGTCTCCCAGCTCACTTCATATCAACTGTTATGGAGCTTTATTCTTCATTTTGTTCTCTTCAACACCCATCCCCTTTTTCTTCAACTATCACCTGCTCTACCCAGTTTTCATTTCTGCATTTCCACCTCAACCTCCCTTCCTTTAGCCCTTTTGGCCCAACTTTTTAATCCTTAACTCCTAATTTATACACACTTTCAGTCTTCTCCTTTTCATCTCCATCTTCTGCCTCTTGCAACTTGCCAACATTGCTTTTGTATTGATACCCTTGCTTATTATAAATTGTTTTATTGCTACACTTTGATTTCTGCCTCTTTTTTTTTTTCTTATTTTTGGCTCAAACTTTCTTACTGTACTCTTAATTCTATCTTTATCTGAAATTTAGATGTATTGTTTATCTCTTTTGTATTCATTTTTTACCCATTGCTTTCTTATTGATACCTTTCCTTATTGTAAATTGTTTTATTTCTACACTTAAATTTCTGCCTCTCTATTTTTTTTTTCTTTCTTTCTTTTGGCTAAAACTATTCTTCTGTACTATTCAAAATTGAGGTGTATTGTTTATCTCTTATTTTTCTTTTTTTTTGCGCTTCTCCCCCTGCCACTACATATTGTTATATATTGGTGTCCGGATGGATGCTATTAAGATTCTGATGCTCAGATGGGGCAAAACCAGGTGATAGAGTTTGCATGTGTGTTCTTGCCCATATTTCGTGTTGACATGTAATCTTTAGTGTTGGGGTTGGGGTCTGTGAGAGGTGTTTGGATCATGGGGGCAGATTTCTCATGAATGGTTTAGCACCATCCCCTTGATGATATCCCTGTGATAGTGAGTTCTCGTGAGATCTGGTTGTTTAAAAGTGTGTAGCACCTCCCTGCTTGATCTCTCTTGCTCCTACTTTCACCATGTGATGTGCCTGCTACCTCTTTGCCTTCCATGGTGATTGAAAGCTTCTTGAGGCCTCCCAGAAAGCAGATGCCACTATGATTCCTGTATAGCCTGCAAAAGTATGAGCCAATTAAACCTCTTGTAAATCACCCAATCTTGGGTATTTCTTTATAGCAAGGCAAGAACAGTCTAATATACCAGATAAGCAACACTCATTACATAATTTAGCCTTAACAAGGTTTGTTTCTGTCCCGGTGTGCTATATATAACAGTATAACTTTAAAAATCTTGTTTTCTTCAGTATAAAGCAGTGAATCAAAGTTGTTTGAGTTGAATTTCTTTGGTTTGTGAAAACATTCATTCCCATCAGCATATGTCAAGTTTAAATATTAATATATGTAATATTCCAAAAAAATTATTTATCTTTTGATAAATTTTTGTTTTTAAATTTTGTGTGTGCACAGTAGGTGTATATGTTTATGGGTTACAGAAGCTGTTTTGATACAGGCATGCAGTGCATATACTGACCATATCAGTGTAAATGGGGTATCCATCACCTCAAGCATTTGTGCTTTGTGTTACAGACAACCCAATTATGCTCTTTTAGTCACTTAAAAATGTTCATTTAAATTATTTTTGACTATAGTCACCCTGATGTGCTGCCAAATGCTAGGTCATATTCATTCTATTTTTTTGTACCCATTAACCCTCCCCCACCATCCCCCAAACTACCCTTCCCAGCCTCTGATAACCATCCTTCTACTCTCTGTCTCCATGAGTTCAATTGTTTTAATTTTTAGCTTCCACAAATAAGTGAGAACATGCGAACTTTGTCTTTTTGTGCCTGGCTTGTTTCACTGAACATAATTACCTTCAGTTCCGTGTTGTTGCAAATGACAGACTGTGATTCTTTTTTATAGCTGAATAGTATGCGTGTATGGACCATATATTCTTTATTTGTCTGTTAATGGACATTTAACTTGCTTCCAAATCTTGGTTATTGTGAATAATAACCAAGGTTTTTATATATAATATGTATATTATATATAAATTATAAAAAATATAAAAATTATTAAAATATACAAATTATGTTATATATATAAATTATACACCATATATAACATGCATATAAATTATGTCTATATAATAACATGGGAGTGCAGATATCTCTTCGATACACTGATTTCCTTTCTTTGGGTTATACCAAGCAGTGGGATTGCTGGATCATACGGCAGTGCTATTTTTAGTTTTTTGAGGAGTCGCCGAACTGTTCTCCCTAGTGGTTGTACTAGTTTGCATTCCCACCAACAGTGTACAAGGGTTCCCTTTTCTCCACATCCTCTCCAGCGTTTATTATTGTCTGACGTTTGGCTAAAAGCCATTTTAACCGGGGTGAAATGGTTATAGTTTTGATTTGCATTTCTCTGATGCTTAGTGATACTGAGCTCCCTTTCATATACCTGTTTGCCATTTACATGTTTTCTTTTGAGAAATACCTATTCAGATCTTCTACTCATTTTTTTTTATTGGGTTATTTGGTTTTTTTCTGTACATTTGTTTGAGCTCCTTATATTCTCTGGTTATTAATCCCTTGTCAGAGAGGTAGTTTGCAAATATTTTCTCCTATTCTGTGGGTTGTCTTTTCACTTTGTTGATTATTTCCTTTGCTATGCAGAAGCTTTTTAACTTGATGTGACCCCATTTGTCCATATTTGCTTTGATTGCCTGTGCATGTGGGATATTAGCCAAGAAATCTTTGTCCAGTCAGTGTCCTGAAGAGTGTCCCAGATGTTTTCTTTCAGTAGTTTCACAGTTTGAGGTCTTAGATTTAAGTCTTTAAGCCATTTTGATTTGATTTTTGCATATGGCAAGAGGTAAGGGTCTTCATTCTTTTTTTTTTTTCTTTTTTTGAGACCCAGTCTTGCTCTGTTGTCTAGACTGGAGTGCAGTGGCGCGATCTCGGCTCACTGCAACCTCTGCCTCCCAGGTTCAAGCAATTCTTTCTCAGCCTCTTGAGTAGCTGGGATTACAGGTGCACGCCACCATGCCCGGCTAATTTTTGTATTTGTAGTAGAGACGGTGTTTTGCCAATTTTGCCCAGGCTTGTCTCGAACTCCTGACCTCAAGTGATCCACCTGCCTTGGCCTCCCAAAGTGCCAGGATTACAGGCGTGAGCCACCACCCCAGGCCAGGAGTCTTCATTCTTTTGCATGTAGATATCCAGTTTTCCCAGCACCATTTATTGAAGAGACTACCCTTTCCCTAATGTGTGTTCTTGGCACATTTGTCAAAAACGAGTTCATCGTAGGTATGTGGATTTATCCCTGGGTTCTCTATTGTGTTCCACTGATCTGTGTGTCTTTTTATGCTAATACCATGCTGTTTTGGTTAGGATAGTTCAGTAGCATAATTTGAAGTCAGGTGATGTGATTCCTCCAGTTTGTTCTTTTTGCTTAGGATAGATTTGGCTATTCTGGGTCTTTTGTGGTTCCATATGAATGTTAGGATTTTTTTTTCTATTTCTGTGAAGAATGTCATTGCTATTTTGTCATTGGCACTGCATTAAATCTGTAGATTGCTATTGGCAATGTGAACACTTTAATGATATTGATTCTTCCAATCCATGAACATGGAGTATCTTTCCATTTTTTGTGTGTCTTCATCAATTTTTTGCATCAGTGTTTTATATAATTTTCATTGTAGAGGTCTTTCACTTCTTTGGTTAATTCTTAGGTATTTTATTTATAGCTCTCATAAATGGAATTACTTTCTTGATTTCATTTTCAGATTGTTTGCTGTTAGCATATAGAAGTGCTACTGAATATTGTATGTTGATTTTTGTATCTTGCAACTTTACTGAATTTATCAGTTCTAATAGTTTTTTGTGTGTGTGTGGAGTCTTTAGATTTTTTCAAATAAAAGATCATATCGTCTGCAAACAAGGATAATTTGACTTCTTCCTTTCCAGTTTGGATGCTCTTTATTTCTTTCTCTTGTCTGATTTCTCTAGGACTTCCAGTACTATGTTGAATAACAGTGGTGACAGTAGACATCCTAGTTGTGGTCCAGATCTTTGAGGGCAGACTTTCTGTTTTTCACCATTCACTGTGATACTATCTATGGGTCTCTGGTATATGGCTTTCATTATGTTGAGGTATGTCTCTTCTGTACCTAGTTTTGTGAGATTTTTTATTATGAAGGGATGTTGAATTTTATCGAATGCTTTGTCAGCATCAGTTGACATGATTATATGGTTTTTGTCCTTCATTTTGCTGATACGATGTATCGTATTTATTGATTGCATGTGTTGAACCATCCTCGCATCCCTTGGGGGATAAATCCCGCTTGGTCATGATGAATGATTTTTTTTAGTGTGTTGTTGAATTCGGTTTGCTAGTATTTTGTTGAAGATTTTTGAGTCAGTATTACTCAGTGATATTGGCCTATCGTTTTCCTTTTTTTTGTCTTTTAAATATGTCTTTGTCTGGTTCATGTATCATTTTATTATTCACCCTGCAGATGGAAATTTGACCCACTCTTCAGGTAACCTTCTGTCTGAGCCACATTGATTCTGAAATGTGATTAGTTTATAGTTTTCATTGGTTTGGTGTTCCTGTGTGCTCAATCAACAGGTCAGAAAATCTTCCCTTTTACCCACTTTAGTTCTCTCCAGCTGCAATTCAGTTGTTTTCCGTTATGTTTTCTACAGCTAAGATCTTGAACAGCTGATCAGCCTTTCAAGTTGTATTAAAAGAGCTGGTGATTGGTTAGATCAGTGGTTTTTTTAAACAGTTTATTGAGGTATAATTTCTATACAGTAAAACTCATAAAATGTCTTAAGAGTGCAATTTGGTTTTAGAAAATTTAAAGAATTTTGAACCCATCATTACAAATCAGTTTTAGAGTATTTTCATCACCCCAGAAAGATACCTTGTACCTACTTTGCAGTTACTCCTAGTCCCACCTCCGGCCCCAGGCCACCACTGAGTAATGGTTTTATTTTATAAACTTTTATGAACATTTTATATAAGTGGAGTCGTATTATATGTAATCATTTTTTGTCTTTTAAAAATTAGGTATAAATGTTGTTGAGATTCATTCATGTTGTAATATGTATTAATTGGTTCTTCATTGCTGAATAGTATTCCATTATATGGATATAGCACATATTGTTTATCCATTCACAAGTTGATGGAAATTTGAATTGTTTCCCATTTTTGGCAACTATGAATGATACTGCTATGAATATTCACGTATGTGTCTGTGTATAGACACGTTTTAACTTCTCTTGCAAAGATTGTTTTTTTCTTTCTGGTTTTTTTTTTTTTTTTGAGAGACAGTTTCGTTCTTGTTGTCCAGGCTGGAGTGCAGTGGTGTGGTCCTGGCTCACTGCAACCTCTACCTCCTGGGTTCAAGTAGTTCTCCTGCCTCAGTCTCCCAAGTAGCTGGGGTTACAGGCATGTGCCACTATGCCCGAGTAATTTTTTTGTATTTTTAGTAGAGGTGGGCTTTCACCATGTTGGCCAGGCTGGTCTCGAACTCCTGACCTCAGGTGATCTGCCCACCTCAGCCTCCCAAAGTGCTGGGATGATAGGTGTGAGCCACCACGCCTGGCCACAAAGATTCTTGAGTAGAATTGCTGAGTCATATGGTAAGCTTATGTTTAATGTTTTAAGAATAGCCAATTTGTATGATTCCTATTGTATGCTGCTGGATTTGGTATGCTGATACTTTGTTAGGATTAAAAAAAATCTCTATTCATGTGATATCTTTGTCTGGCTTTGGTATTAAGGTAATGTTAGCCTCATAGAGGGAATTAGAAAGTGTTTTCTATTGAAGTATCTAGATGAGTTTGTGAAGGATTAGTATTATTTCTTTAGTGTTTGGTAAAATTCACCAGTGAAACTATGTGGGCCAAGGCTTTTCTTTGTGGGAAGATTTTAATTACTAATTTCTTTAGTTGATAGAGTTCTATTTATATTTTCTATATCCTCTTCAGAGTCAGTAATTTGTGTCTTAGAATTTATTTTTTTCTAAGTTGTTTACATTTGTTTGTATACAGTTGTTCATAATGTTCCCTTAAAATTCTTTTAATTCCTCTAAGTTCAGTAGTGATACCCTTTCATTCCTGATTTTGGTAATTAGTGTCTTCATTTTTTTTTTTCTGGTTAGCTTAATTAAAGGTTTGTCAGTTTTATTGGTCTTTTTAAAGAACCAAATTTTGGTTTTCATTTTCTTTACTTTTTCTTTTTTCTGTTTTATTGATTCTCCCTCTAATATTGATCGTTTTTTCCCCTGCTACTTGTGTTGGGTTTGGTTTTCTCCTCTTTTTCTAATTTCTTAAGGTTGAAGCTCACTTGGGAATTTTTTAACATTGCTGTGCCCAGCTATAATTTTCCCTCTAAACACTGCATTATCTGTATCCTGTAAGTTTTGATGTGTTTTGTTTACATTTTCATTCTGCTCTGAGTATATTTCCTTTGTGATTTTTCTCTCTAGTCCATTGGTTATTTACAGGTGTCTTATTTAATTTTCAAACGTGTTTGGATTTCTGAAATTTCTTTTTATCATTGATTTCTAATTTACTTACGCTGTGATTGAAAAACATTTTTTGTATCAGTTCAGTTCTTTTAAATTTGGGACTTGTTTTATGACCTAGCATGTGATCTATTTTGGAGATTGTTTTATGTGTGATTGAGAATAAGTTATTCTGCTGTTGGGTAGAGTCTTCTGTAGATGTCAGTTAGGTCAGATTTATGGTGTTGTTCAGATCTTCATTGCTAATTCCCTGCTTTCTTGTTTATTTATTGTTAGGGTGGAACATCGAAGTCTCTAACCATTATTGTTAAATTGCCTGTTGCTCCTTCATTTCTGTCATTTTTTTGATTTCCCTATTTTGGTACTGTTTTGTTAGCTCCATATGGTTTTTTTGTTTTGTTTTGTTTTGTTTTTTGAGACAGAGTCTCGCTCTGTTGCCCAGGCTGGAGTGCAGTGGCACCATCTTGGCTCACTGCAAGCTCCACTTCCTGGGTTCAGGTCATTCTGCCTCAGCCTCCCATTAGCCGGGACTACAGGCGCCTGCCACCACACCCGGCTAATTTTTTTGTATTTTTAGTAGAGACGAGGTGTCACCGTGTTAGCCAGGATGGTCTCGATTTCCTGACCTTGTGATCTTCCCACCTTGGCCTGTTATTACAGGTGTTATTACAGGCATGAGCCACCGCACCTGGCCTGTTAGCTCCATATATTTATGTTTGTTTTATCTTACTGTTGAATTAATACTATCAGTATTATAAAATGTTCCTCTTTGTCTCCAATAACTTTTTTTTGACTTAAAGTCTATTTTGTCAGATACAGATATAACTACTTCAGCTTTCTTACGGGTATTCTTTGCGTGATACGTGTTTTTCCATCGTTTCAACCTGCTTGTGTCTTTGAATCTAAAGTGCTATGTAGACAGCATAAAATTGGGTATTGCTTTTTAAATCCAATCCAACAATCTCTGTTTTTAATGGGATGTTTAATCCTTTTATATTTAATATTACTTTTGAAATGGTTGGATTTGTATCTCAATGGATATTTGTTTTCTATACATCTCATGTTTTTTATGTTCCTCTTTTATCACCTTCTATATTTGCTATTTTTATTTATTTGATTTTTTAAAAATTATATTTTTAGTGTTTGTTCCATCACAGTCTACCTCAGATTAATAGTGATTGTTACATACTAATAGTCTTCCAGTATAACTCCATTTTCTCTCCTCTCTTTTGCTATTGTCATATATATTATGTTCATTTATGTAATAAACCCACCAATATTTTAATTATTGCTTTGTACAGAGTTTATCCTTTAAAGAAGAGAAGAAAGTGAAAAACATTTATAGTATTGTATATTAATGTATGTATTTACCACTTTCAGTATTCTTTTTTATCTCTTGTGGATTTGAGTCACCATCTAGTGTCATCTCTTTTTTTCAGTATAATTAATTCCCTCCTGTTTTTGTGCTTCATTTTGATATATATTATATCTTTATATGGGATAAACTTGACAATAGAATTTTATAATTGCTTTATGCAATTACCTCTTAAATTGAGAGAAGAAAAAAGTAGGAGTTATATTTATACAGCCTTTTATACTGTCATTTTTCCCTTACCTATAATTACCATTACCAGTGCTCTTTATTTCTTCATGTGGATTCATTACTGTCAGGTGTCACTTTTGTCCTGAAGAACTTCCTTTAGTATCTATCTTTCATCTACATCCCCTGAAAAATACATTTTAAAGTTAGCCAGTTCACTCCCATCTTCTCAATTGGGGATCATATTCCTTGTGATCTTAAGTGTGGTATTAGTTAACTAAGGAGTGTGAAGGGGATGGCACTAGATGAGGCTGGGAGAGAAGTATGTAGAGGTTAGTTCCTTAGTATCTTACGTTCTAAGCTGTGAGACTTGCTGCACCTTATTCTTATAGCTGTGGGGGCAACCATTGGAAACTTTTATACAGAGTTCTCTCCTCAGATTTGAGGAAAGGACTTTTCAAAGATGGGTTCTAAATGCTTGTTTAGAGATGGCAGCGACAAGCCACAGGCTCTAAGAGGAAGGTGAATCTGCTTTTTTGTTGTTGTTGCTGATTCCTCCTTCTCTATTGTTTTGGGCAGGTAAAAGCTGTTTATATCCAAATAGCTATTTTCTTGTAGGCATGAAATATTTGCATATTTGTGACAGAATGCGATATAGTTTGTAGAATGGGAACCATGATAGCGATTTGCAAAGCCACTATTGTAGGATGAACAGATTGCTTACTGTTTGTGTATATGGAATGAGGTGTGTATTGAAAAATTAGATAAAACATCCTCTGGCATCTGACCTTTGTTTTTAATTCTCTCTCTCTTTTTCTTTTTTCTTTTTTATGATACAGAGTCTTGCTCTTTCGTCCAGGCTGGAGTGCAGTGGTGCGTTCTCAGCTCACTGCAACCTCCATCTCCCAAGTTAGAGATTCTCATGCCTTGGCCTCATGAGTAGCTGGAATTATAGGTGTGCATCAACACGCACGGCTAACTTTTGTATTTTTAGTAGAGATGGGGTTTTGCCGTGTTGGCCAGGCTGGTCTCGGATTCTGGCCTCAAGTAATTCGCCCGCCTCTGTTTTTAATTCTTAAAGGAAGGTTGGGTATTATCGGCAGTTCTTTTTAGTATTTGTGACGTAACAGGAGTGTTTGATCTTTACTTTTTATATGTATATTTGGTACCCACAACTTTATTATTTTTAACCATAGAAATATCCTTTCTACAAATATGTAAATAGGTTTGTTTTCGCTTCTTAGAAAAAACTGAAGAGCAGAAAATTTTTATATTCCTGGGTTTTGCTACCAGTTTTTCATAGAAGTATGAAATGAAAAGAGAAAAATGTGCCCTTCTCCAGTCTTGCCAGATTCTGTTTCAAACAATCCTTATGATGATTAGCTTGTCAGTGGATTTTTTTCCCTTTGAATGACTTCTTCAGGAACTCTTTTTATTCTTATTAATAAAATGAGTAAACTCTCCCATGTTCAACAACATGTGGAGGCATCACATTATCTGACTTCAGAATTTACTGCAAGACTACAGTAACCAATACAGCATGGTACATGTATTATTGGAACAAAATAGAGTACCCAGAAATAAAGCCACATACCTACAGCCAGCTAATCATCAACAGAAATATACACTGGGGAAAGGACACTCGATTCAATAAATGGGTCAGGGAAAATTGGATAGCTATATGTAGAAGAATGAAACTGGACCCATGCTTCTCACCACATACAAAGATTAACTCAAGATGGATTAAAGACGTAAACATAAGACCTGAAACTATGAAAATACTGAAGAAAACCTGAGAAAAATTCTGAACATTGGTGTAGGCAAATAATTTAAAACCAAGTCCTCAAAACGAAAATAGACAAATGAGACAATTAAAAAAAAACTTTCGCATGGTAAAAGAAACAATGAACAGAGTAAACATACAACCTACAGAAAGGGGAAAAAATATGTGCAAAATATGAAAACTGCATCTGATGAAAGGCTGATATCCAGAATCTACAAGGAACTTAAGAAAAAAACAAACATTAAAAAATAGGCATCTGATGAAAGGCTGATATCCAGAATCTACAAGGAACTCAAGAAAAAAACAAACATTAAAAAATAGGCAAATAACACAAACAGACATTTTCCAAAAGAAGACGTACAAGTGACCAACAAACATGGAAAACTCCTCAACATCATTAGTCATAAAAGAAATACAAATTAGCCCACTTATGCCTAGTGTTCCATTATTGGAACACTAAACAGGTGGGAGTTATTTATATTCTGCTGCTCGAGGTCATTGCCAAGGTCTGATTTTTCACTCATAATTGCAGCCTCCAGCAGAAATGGGTTAAAACCATCTTATATGAGTCAGAATGGTTAGTTACTATTAAAAGGTCAAAAAACAACAGATGTTGCCAAGGGTGCTATATTAGGGTTCTCTAGAGGTACAGAACTAATAGGAGATATAGATATGTGTGTATATATATAATGTTTAATTTATGTATAATGTATATATTTTTACACATAGTACATTTTTATATATTTTATATATATATATGAAGTGGATTTTATGAAGTATTAACTCACATAATCACAAGGTCCCGCAATAGGCTGTCTGCCAGCTGAGGAGCAAGGAGAGCCAGTCCGAGTCCCAAAACTGAAGAACTTGGAGTCTGATGTTTGAGGGCAGGAAGTATCCAGCACAGGAGAAAGATGCAGGATGGGAGGCTACGCCAGTCTAGTCTTTTCATGTTTTTCTGCCTACTTTATGTTCCAGCTGTGCTGGCAGCTGATTAGATGGTGCCTACTCAGATTAAGGGTGGATCTGCCTTTCCCAGCCCACTGACTTAAATGTTAATCTCCTTTGGCACCACCCTCACAGACACACCCTGAATCAGTACTTTGCATCCTTCAATCAAGTTGACACTCAGTTTTAACCATCACAGATGTAGAGAAAAGGGAACGCTTATACACTTTACACTGGTGGGAATGTAAATTAGTAAAATCCTTATGGAAAATGGTATGGAGATTTCTCAAAGAACTAAAAATAGTGATACCATTTGATTCTGCAATCCCACTACTGTGAATATACCCTAAGAGAAAGAAATCATTATGTCAAAAAGGTATCTACACTGGTATGTTTATTGCAGCGCTATTCACAGTAGCATATACATGGAATCAGCCTAAATATTCGTCAACAGAAGATTGGATAAAGAAGATGTGGTGTATATATATAAAGAATGAAATCGTGTCTTTTGCAGCAAACATGGGTGGAATTGGAGCCCATTATCCTCAGTGAAATAACTTGGAAACATAGTCAAATACTGCATGTTTTCACTTCTAAGTGGGAGCTAAACAAGGGTATATGGGATATACCAAGTGGAATAACAGATATTAGAAACTACAAAAGGTGGGAGGTGGGCAAGGGTTGAAAAATCACCTTTTGGATACAGTGTTCACTATTTAGGTGATCTGTACGCTAAAAGCACACTTCACCACAGTGCAGTAAGTGCATGTGAGAAATCTGTGGTGTATCTCCTAATTATATTTTTAAGATTTAACATAGTGTTTTCATTGAACTGATGGAAATTAGAATTGAAACTGTGAGGGAATTTACCTACTTAATCTTGAGGATTCCCAAAGAGTAGGGAGAGACACTTTTGCTCCGCACCCCTACACATAAGAAATTTTAAATTTAGGCATATAATTATGTCACAGGCTTTCTAAATAATAAAATGCAAAATAATATTTTCACTCACCACATTTAACTTTGAGTATATTTATGTTGCTGAGAATGCAGAGAAATTGCTTCCATTATTCTGTTTATTTCCCTGTAGCACTATCCGAAGTGATCTTATTTGTCTATATGTTTATGAAATGTCTCCCTCTACTGGAATGTGAGTTCTTCAAGGGCAAATACGATGTCTTTTATTTACTGCTATGTCTTTAGCACCTGTAACAATTTTTTGGCATATAGTGGACACTCCACTAATTGCAGGATAAATCATGAATTCTGATTAAGTGTCTGAGATGGGACCCTGGCACCTATGTTTTTAAAAACTGCTTGAGATTATTTTGATGTATACTCCCAAGATGGAAGAAAACTAGTCTGTCTTTCCTTATTTAAAGATCATTATTAGAGGCTTCTCCTTCTCTTTAAATTGGTAATCTGACTGAGTTCCCCAGAAAGAAGAGGTTTTTAGTTCACCACTTTTATCCAAATATTTTTTGAAGGTAGAACTCAGAATGTGCAATTGCTTTCCATCAACAAATAATTAACATTTGGAAAGGCAGGAAGATAGAGCTAAAAGTGAATTTATTCCCTTTTTTTGTAAAAGAAAAGGTCAGACTACCTAGGCAAGTTTCCTGAAACAGTGATTTTCAGTATGGAGGGGAGGGCAATTTTTCTCCTCAGGGGAATTTGACAATGTCTGGAGACATTTTTTTTGTTGCCACTTGGGAGGAGTGAAGGATACTATTGGCACCTATTGGACAGAGGCCAGGGATGCTGCTAAACATCCTACAGTGGACAGGACATTTCTCCACAGCGAAGAATCAGCTGGTGAGAATCCCTGCTCTAAAACAAGCTGCTTGGAGAAGGGGCTGGTAGTTATGTGGAGTTTGGCAGTGCAATTTGGATCTGTGCACATATGCACAATAGTTTTTGGCCCTGGGCAAAACAGTGTCTTGTTTAGAGAAACATGTAGGTGGGGATTGGCTTTTGTTACATATACTCAGGAGTTTGATCTTGACCAACCTTGTTTAGTTCGTGGGAGACTGTGCACTCTCAGATTTGATAATTTGCTTAGAAGGACTCACAGAACTCAGCAAAGAAGTTAAATTCATCGTATGGTTTATTACATCAAAAGAATACAGATTAAAACCAGCAATGGGTAAAGGTGCATAGGATAAAGATCCAGGAGAGTTTCAGGCACAAACTTCCAGGTGTCCTCTCCTAATGGAGTGAGTTGTGCAGACAGTGCTTGCTTTTCCCAGCAACAATATATGATGACATGCAAGGAATATTGTCAACCAGGGCCACCCACGTGAGGTTTGCTGTCCAGAGTTTTTATTGAGAAGTCAGTCACATCGGTATAGTTGACCACACCTGTGGCTGATATTAGTCTCCATCCCCTCCAGAAGTCAAGCTGATACTCCGTGACTTCAAGATCCCACCAAAAATCATATTATTAGACTATCTGGCATGAACCAAAGCCCCCAGGTAAACAACGACTCTTTATCAAGCAGGACATTCCAAGGGGTTGGCGGTTACCTCCTAGGAGCTGAGCAGGGGCCAAACCTTTCTTTGGCCAAAATTAATCCATTACTACAGCAGTCCCCAACGTTTTTGACACCAGGGACCAGTTTCGTGGAAGACAGTTTTTCCATGGATGGGGGTTGGGTTGAGGGTGGGATGGTTTTGAGGTGAAACTGTTCCACCTCAGATCATCAAGCATTAGTTAGTCTTGTAAAAAGCACACAACCTAGATCCCTCAGATGTGCAATTCAAAATAAGATTGACAGTCCTATGAGAATCTAATGTTGCACTGCTCTGACAGTAGTCGGAGTTCAGGGGGTAATGCTTGCTTGCTTGCTGCTCACCTCCTGCTGTCCGGCCCAGTTTGTGACAGACCATGAATGGCTAGTAGTCCTCAACCCAGGGGTTAGGGACCCCGGTCTAAGAGACTTTTCAAAGTGTGATGCATGAACCCCTGGGAGTCCCTAAAGTCAAAACTGTTATCATAATAATAAAATGTTACATGCGGTTTTTACTTCGACATTTGCGCTAATAGTACAAAAGTAATAGTACTTACTACTGATATATTAGGAATAAAGTTAGTGGCACCAGATGGTGTTTTTCACTGCCTTGCTTACAGTTAAGGGAAGGGAAAAGCCTATTTCCCCCTAAGACTGTTTTTAAGTATAGATTACTTATATTACACTTCACCCTGGGGTATCTGTATGATAAAATGAGTATATGATGCACAGGAAAAATGCTTATGTGATTGAGTTGCTAGCTGGACTAGACTTTTTTTTTTTTTTTTAAATAGAATACTTTTTAATTGAAAAAACAACTAACATTATGGTTATTCATATTTGGCTCTTTGGCAAACCTTTTATTGAAAATATTCCTTGAAAAGAAACAAAGTGAACTTGTCACTTCAAGGAAAGCCACTGTCAGTATTTGTTACAGATGGTGAAATTTGAGCTTCCAAGCAAAAATTATAGTTTGAGTAAATCTGTACTGGCCACCCTGAGCTTGCTAGCTTTACAGAACTTAAAGATGTTTTCTGGTGGCATTGGTAGTAACATTAATAAATATGACTTTTGATATTGTATATCATGAAATGTGTCAGGAATTGAAGACCTTCATAAAACAGTGAACCAGCATTTTCCAAATGACTGATGCATGATGTTGTAGAATCACACATGGTTTTGTAAAAAGATCCTTTCAAAGTGCAGTTAGACCAATGGATTTTAATGTGAAAAAAGTATTAAAAGCTCATTGATACGGCTTCATAATTAACATTATAGTTAACTTCTAAAAGATATCACTTGTCAAGCTTTGATGTAATATCAAAGATTATCCACAAGTATCTAAAAATATGCTACCATGAGTATAGATTTTCTTCATATACTTGAACCATGATAACTTACTGCAGCAAATTGAATGCAGAAGCAACTGTGAGAATCCACCTATTTTCTATTAAGCCAGACATGAACAGTACTACTTAATTTTTTTAAAAAATAATTATTTTAATAAAGTTATTTATATTGACATGTAGTCGATCTATTAGTAAGTAAGTTAAAACTAAATACATTTAAGCAATTTGCTAGTTTTAATTTTGAATACAGTAGACATCAGTAGAAATAATCCTCATAAGCAAAACTTTTTGGGCTCTTCAATAAATTAAAAATGTGAAGAGATCTTAAGACCAAAAATTTTGAAAACAGCCTTCTAATATTGGTCCCGCAGATATTGTTGAACCTAAATTTGTCTCTCTTGCTGGGTATGGTTACTACAGGGTAGGAGATTTAAATTCATTGGGCTTTGTTGGAAAGTTCTGGCTTTATATTTCAGACATGCACCTACTTTTAATGTATAAAATATATGGCAGAGTTTAATATGGTTAAATTTTGACTTAATATGGCTAAAAAAGCATCACTTATAGATCTGATGAATGGAGAATTAGATCTGACAGCCTAATAAAGAATTGCAGGGAATGGTAAATAAGTTATTTTCTAGAGGTCAAAATAGGCGAATGATTTTGGGAAAATTATTACCTTACGAAAGTCTCAGAGAAACATGAAGTTAGGATTGGACGCAGTGGCTCATGCCTGTCATCCCAGCACTTTGGGAGGTGGGCAGATCACTTGAGGTCAGGAGTTCAAGGCCAGCCTGGCCAGCTTGGTGAAACCCCCATCTCTACTGAAAATACAAAAATTAGCCAGTTGTGGTGAGCCTCTGTAATCCCAGCTACTTGGGAGGTTGAGGCAGGATAATCCCTTGAGTCCAGGAGGTGGAGGTCACAGTGAGCTGAGATTGCACCACTGTACTGCAGCTTAGGTGACACAGAGTGAGACTCTGTCTCAAAAAAAAAAAAAAAAGAGAGAGAGAAACATGCAGTTAACAAACACCTTACACGTAAGAGATTGCATACCCATAAAAAGATGATATGATATGATAGGAGTATTTTAGTAGTCAATGCACTACAGCTTTATTCTAAATATGTTTTCTGTTTCTCTAAACCGTGAAGATAAACTGTGGGCTTGAATGAATTGTTAGTAGGTACTATGGAAGTGATCCTGAAAGTTATTTAAAGAGACTTTCTGCAGATGTTTTCTTATCCATATAAAATTAAGCAGGGTTACCTTGATTTAGAGTGTTGGCCTTGATTACACATTTATAAAGGGTAAATTTGGTTTGTGCTTTGGTAAGGTTTCAAGAAACATCTGTGAAGTCAGTGAACAAGCGCAGTGTGGTGTAAACCTGTGGAGGATACAGAGGAAATCAGGAAAATCTGTCAGATATTATGTTAAAAATGTGAAGGCAATGATCCTCCCCCCCATACTAATATTTTTATTAAGCTGATGTTGTAGATAGAATTTTTTATATGCAGTACTTTAATCCAGAAAAGGCTTATAACTTACAGTCACTTCATAGTGAGTGTTAAGAACTAAAATGTTAGAAAAATAACATAATTTGTTTTTTTTTTTCAAGCACTAGTGCAAATAATGCTTAGCATTGATATTTGTATATTTGAATGTTTTTCCCTAGTTAAATATGAGGAAGTTCTGTCTTTAAAAGCTTGCCTTGGAGATTTTTTTTCAAATCACCTATGTACTTTTTGAAACATTTAAGTAGATACATGTATCAATTTAAGTTTCATGGTTTTTTTTTTCTTTTACCTTCTACTTTCTTTGAGATCAAATGATTTCTACCTACATTCCTATTCTATCCAAACAGTGACATTTCATTTTTAGGGGCATAGGTCTTCATAAATGTTTTTGTGTGTGCGTATAATAGAATCCATCAGAGTACTTTTGCTTCAGTGACCAAAAAAATTCTCAGTCTAAAATTAAAAATATTCTAAACTCTGAATTATTCATTTATGTAATAGGAAAATATTTTGCTATTAGTTTTTTTTTATTGTGGGAAAACATATATAACATTAAATTTATTTTAACCATCTTTTTTTTTGAGATGGAGCTTTGGCTCTGTTGCCCAGGCTGGAGTGCAGTGGAGTGATCTCGGCTCACTGCAATCTTCGCCTCCCAGGTTCCAGTGATTCTCTTGATTCAACCTCCTGAGTAGCTGGGATTACAGGTGCACACCACCATACCTGGCTGATTTTTGTATTTTTAATAGAAATGGGGTTTCACCACGTTGGCCAGGCTAGTCTCAAACTCCTGACCTCAAGTGATCCGCCCACCTCAGCCTTCCAAAGTATTGGGATTACAGGCGTGAACCACCATGCCTGGCCTATTTTAACTATCTGAAGTATATAGTTTAGTGGCATTAAGCACATTCACATTGTTGTGCAAACATTATCACTAACCATCTCCAGAACTTTGTCTTCTCCAAATGAAAATCCATACCCATTAAACAATAACTTTCCCTGTCTCCTTTCCCAACCCCTGGCAATCACCATTCAACCTATGAGTGGAGTCATACAACATTTGATCTTTTATAAGTGGCTCATTTCACCGAGCAAAATGTCTTCGAGGCCCATCCTTGTTGTATTACAGCATATATAAGAGTTCTTTCCTTTTTAAGGCTGAATGATACTGCACTATATGTATAAACCACATTTTGTTTATCCATTCATTCATTGATGGACACTTGGGTTGCTTCCCAAGTATCTTTTTGGCTATTATGAATAATTCTGTGAACATGAGTATACAAATATCTATTTAAGTCTCTGATTTCAGTTCTTTGGGGTATATACCCGGAGTGGAGTTGCTGGATCATACAGTAATTCTGTTTAATTTTTTGAGAAATCAATATACTGTAATGTATGCAATAATGATTGTACCATTTCACATTCCTACCAGAAATGTACAGGTGTTCCAGTCTCTCTATATCCTTGCCAACATCTGTTATATTGTGGGCGCTTTAAATTTTTTTTTTTTATAGTAACCGTTCTTGTGTGTGAAGTGGTATTTCATGACTTTGGTTTGCATATCCCTAATGATTTGTGATGTTGAACATCTTTTCATGTGGTTGATTGGCCATTTGTATACCTTTAGATAAATATCTATTCAAGTCCCTTGTGCATTTAAAACTTTCTTGTTGTTTAATTGTAGGATTTGTTTATATATTCTGGATATTGATGCCTTATCAGATATATAATTTCCTAATATTTTCTCCTATTCTCTGCATTGCCTTTTCACTCTATTGATAGTATCCTTCTATGCATAAAAGTTATAAAATTTGACAAAGTCCAGTTTATCTTTTTTCTTTTGTTGTCTGTGGTTCTGGTGCCATACCCAAGGAATCACTGCCAAATCTAATGTCATGAAGGTTTTCCCCTGTGTTTTCTTCTAAGAGTTTTATAGTTTTAGCTCTTACTTCGAGGTCCATTAATTTTAGCCCTTACTTTGATGCATTTTGAGTTAATTTTTGTATATGGTGTAAAGTAAGGGATCAAATTCATTGTTTTGCGTGTGGGGATATCTAGTTTCCCTAACATCATTTGTTGAAAAGACTGTCTTTTTGCCCCCATTGAATTGTCCTGGTACTCTTGTCTAATATATGTAAGGGATTATTTCTGGACTCTCTCTTTCATGCCATTGGTCCCATGTCCATCTTGATGCCAGTTTCACTCATTTGATTGTCATAGCTTTGTAATAAGTTTTGAAATCTGGAAGTATGAGACCTCCAAGTTTGTTCTTCTTTTTCAGAATTGTGGCTATTCAGAGTCCTTTGAAATTTCATATTAATTTTATGTTAGATTTTTCTATTTCTGTAAAAAGCACCATTGGGATTGTGATAGGAATTGTATTGAATCTGTAGATGGCTTGGGACAGTATTGACCTCTTAACAATATTAGGTGTTCCAATCCATGAACATGGGATATATTTCCATTTATTTGTGTCTTTCTTTCAGCAACATTTTGTAGTTTTCATGTACAAATCTTTTGCCTCTATGGTTAAGTTTATTCCCACATATTTTATTTTCGATACTATTGTAAATGGACTTGTTTAATTTTCTGTTGGAAATTAAGTGTATGGAAATGCAGCTGATTTTTCTGTGTTTATTTTTGTATCCTGTAGCTTGGCTGAATTTGTTTATTAATTCTGATGCAGGGTCTCTCTCTCTGTGTTATACCCAGGTTGGAGTGCAGCGGCATGATCATGGCTCACTGCAGCCGTGACCTCCCAGGCTCAGGTGATTTCACTTCAGGCTTTCCAGTAGCTGGGACTACAGGCATTTACCACCAGGCCCAGCTAATTTTAAATTTTTTTTGTAGAGACAAAGTCTGCCTACATTGCCCAGCTAGTCTTCGACTCCTGGCCTCGAGAACCCTCCTGCCTCTGCCTCCCAAAATGCTGGGATTACAAGAGTGAGCCACCGTGCCCAGCCTTTTTGTGGAATCTTTAGGATTTTCTACATAGATGATCATGCTGTCTGCAAACAAATAGTTTTACTTCTTTTCCAATTTAGATACTTTTTTTTCTTGCCTATTAGTTTTAATTCATGGAGAAATAAGAGGTGCTATTAAATGGTTTTAACTTTAAAATTTGTTTATCCGAAGATTTGCTATGGAAAATGTATCTTGAAACTTTTTCGTGTTACTCTCTGGAAAGCTATGGGGTTTTTAATTACAAAGTGATAAAGATGGTCTACATTGTAATGAATATTTATCTCACGACTTCCGGATTTATAACAGGATTCTGTCTTTTGTTTCTTTTCTTTTCTCAGAATCACAGATGCTATTTTCTTGTAGTCCTTGACACCATGCATGCCTTTTGTGTTTTCATTTGCTTTTAAAGGTAATTGTTAGCATTTAACTTTGGAGTTTTTATTGTTAAAATTATTTGTATAAGAGAAGTCTATAACTGGTATTACAGCTGTATAAAGTATGAAGTCATTTTAAAAAGATATGCTAGAAATAGACTTTTAATCATTTAGCCTGCCTTACTTACTATTTCCCAGCCCCTAGTAACCACCATTCTCCTCTCTGCTTCTATGCTTTTGACTTTTTTAGATTCCACAAATAAGTGAGATCATGTGATCTTCGACTTTTGTGCCTGGCTTATTTCGCCATCATAACTCTAGGTTCACCTATGTTGTTGCAGTGACAGGATTTCCTGCTCCTTTAAGACTGAATAGTATCCCAGTGTGTACATATACCACTTTTTCTTCATTTATTGATAGACACTTAGCTTGATTCTATGTTTTGGCTATTTTGAATAATGCTGTAATGAACGTGTGAGTGCAGATACCTCTTTGACATACTGCTTTCATTTCTTTTGGTTATGTACCCTGTAGTGGAATTACTGGATCATATGGCAATTTTATTTTTGATTTTTTTGAGGAACCTTCATACTATTTTCCATAATGGCGGTACTAATTTACATTCCTCCTGAACAGTGGGCAGGGGTTCTCTTTTCTCCACATCCTTGCCAGCACTTACCTTTCATCTTTTTGATAGGAGCTATTCTAACAGTTGTGAGGTGATATCTCATGGTTTTAATTTGCCTTTCCCTGGTGATGAGAGAGTGAACTTTTAAAAAAATATATACTTGGCTATTTGTGTCTTCTTTTGAGAAATGTCTAATATAGGAGATTTTAAAGAAAGGAAAATGACCCACAGGGGTACCATGCTTACATAACTGTATGAAGAACTCGGTAGTCCTAATTCATATATATATGTAATATTGATCTCTCCCTTGTACTTCCATGGCTTTAGTTTATGCAGCTGTCATTTCTTTTTTTTTATACTTTAAGTTCTAGGGTACATGTGCATAACGTGCAGGTTTGTTACAAATGTATACTTGTGCCATGTTGGTGTGCTGCACCCATCAACTCGTCAGCACCCATCAATTCATCATTTATATCAGGTATAACTCCCCAATGCAATCCCTCCCCCCTCCCCATGATAGGCCCCAGTGTGTGATGTTCCCCTTCCCGAGTCCATGTGATCTCATTGTTCAGTTCCCACCTATGAGTGAGAACATGCGGTGTTTGGTTTTCTCTTCTTGTGATAGTTTGCTAAGAATGATGGTTTCCAGCTGCATCCATGTCCCTACAAAGGACGCAAACTCATCCTTTTTTATGGCTGCATAGTATTCCATGGTGTATATGTGCCACATTTTCTTAATCCAGTGTGTCACAGATGGACATTTGGGTTGATTCCAAGTCTTTCCTATTGTGAATAGTGCCGCAATAAACATACGTGTGCATGTGTCTTTGTAGTAGAATAATTTAAAATCCTTTGGGTATATATACCCAGTAGTGGGATGGCTGGGTCGTATGGTACATCTACTTCTAGATCCTTGAGGAATCGCCATACTGTTTTCCATAATGGTTGAACTAGTTTACAATCCCACCAACAGTGTAAAAGTGTTCCTATTTCTCCACATCCTCTCCAACACCTGTTGTTTCCTGATTTTTTAATGATGGCCATTCTAACTGGTGTGAGATGGTATCTCATTGTGGTTTTGATTTGCATTTCTCTGATGGCGAGTGATGATGAGCATTTTTTCATGTGTCTGTTGGCTGTATGAATGTCTTCTTTTGAGTAATGTCTGTTCATATCCTTTCCCCACTTTTTGATGGAGTTGTTTGTTTTTTTCTTGTATATTTGTTTGAGTTCTTTGTAGATTCTGGATATTAGCCCTTTGTCAGATGAGTAGATTGCAAAAATTTTCTCCCATTCTGTAGGTTGCCTGCTCACTCTGATGGTAGTTTCTTTTGCTGTGCAGAAGCTCTTTAGTTTAATTAGATCCCATTTGTCAATTTTGGCTTTTGCTGCCGTTGCTTTTGGTGTTTTAGACATGGTGCTGGGAAAATTGGCTAGCCATAAGTAGAAAGCTGAAACTGGATCCTTTCCTTACTCCTTATACGAAAATTAATTCAAGATGGATTAGAGACTTAAATGTTAGACCTAATACCATAAAAACCCTAGAAGAAAATCTAGGTAGTACCATTCAGGACATAGGCATGGGCAAGGACTTCATGTTTTTTTTTTTTTTGTGAGACAGAGTCTCGCTGTGTCGCCCGGGCTGGAGTGCAGTGGCCGGATCTCAGCTCACTGCAAGCTCCGCCTCCTGGGTTTACGCGCGGCTGTCATTTCTTATTGGACTAATGCAGTAGTTCTCTAACCAGTCTACCCTTCTCCAATTTTGCCCCCATTTCAGTTCATCTTCTACACTCAGACCAATCAGAGTGATCTTTCTTGAAAAATGGTTTTAATTAAATTGAAATGTTGAGACACACAGGATAAAATAAAATATAAACCTAACTACCTATCGCTAGGAATAAGCAGCTGTCAATACTTTGCCATATTTGCTTTGTGTCTCTTAAAGAATGAAATGTTTACATATATAACTAGAGTTCTGCCCCCCTTTTTCCAAGGTAACCACCTTGAAAGTTAGCTTTTATCGTCTAGGTTGTTTTCACTTACACTGTATTTACATATCCATAAACAGTATAATATTACTGTTATATGTATTTTTTCTAAGATTTTAAATCAACAGTATGCTTTATGTATCTCTTTATCACTGCTTTTAAAATTTATCCATGATGATACATTTGTTGTAATTGCTATATATCTGTATCTCGGGGGATATCCCAAAAGCCCTGATTTGACTACTACACAATCTGTGCGTGTAACAAAATTGCACTTGCACCTGATAAATCTATACAAATAAAAATAATAGTTGCTGTATATCTGATACAAATAAACTGCTCTTTATCTGTTAACATTCTGTAGTTATGTATCTTCTAGTTTTAGCTATTACAAATAATGTAGAAATTCTAGTACAATGTGTGTCTTTTTTTGTACAGTTTCTCTGAGATTGATATGTGGAGGTAGAATTGCTGGGTCATAGGATATAAGCATGTTCACCTTTATTATGTAATTATTATTTTCTTCAAAGGGGCTGTACTGATTATATTGCCACAAGCAATTGAATAAGAGTCATTCTTTGCTCTCAGACTCGCTGATAATTATTTTAGTTTGACTTTTGGCATTCTGATGTATATGAGTGATACTTTGTTTTAATTTGCATTTCCCAGATTAGAAATTAAGTATATTTCTATGTATTTTTGACAAGTTAAATGTTTTTTGTGAATTGCTTATTTTTTCTTTGTACTGATAAGTATATATCTACATTATCTGTATGTAGGCTATGAATCTTTTATTGGTTTTGTTATACCTCTCAATCTGTGGCTAGTCTTTACTTTGTTTTAGGGGTCACTCATTTAGAGCTTTTAAATGGTAGTATAATCATTCTTATCAATCTTTTTTGGGTTTTTCACCCTTTTTTGTGTTGTGTAAGAAACAAGGTCTTAAAAAATACTGTGTTCGAAAATTTTGCAATTTTTTTCCATTTACTTTTCTGAATGACCTAGAATTTTATTCTTGTATATGATGTGTAGTTCAACCTTTCCCACCCCCACCCCCACCCCCCCAGATTGGCTCTTTACCCTTTGGTCTTCCATATAAATTTTTAAAACATTTTGAAGTGCGATGAAAACTGTTGAGGATAATTGATATTCCATTGAGATTATGGATTTAGTTAGAAAAATTAGCATTGTACAGCACTGAGTCGAGAAAAGGCAGATGTTTCTTAATGCAACAGCTGCTTCCAACCTCATGCCTATCGTCTTCTCATGTAAACCAGTTGCCATCAGACAAAAATTGCTTTTCTTTCTCTTCATTTAATCTTGCATGTATGCCCCTCATTGGCAGACACTATCCTTAAATCAGTCAATAAAAAGAGATTCTGGGAAATGTAGTTTAAGGTTTCTGCCCTGTGATGCAGAGAGTATTGGTAATGCAAATTTTACAACAGATAAACCAAGCATATCAAATCTGTTCTTGATTTTTCTCCCCCTTTTAACAGACAAGTTGGCTTATTTGATTGTTTTGTACTACTCCTCACCTCCGATATATCTTGGAGATCTTTTTCAGTGGGATGTGCGTTGAAAATTTTGCTAGTGATTGCCAATTGCAGAGAGGCTGTATCGATGTATATTTCTACCAGTCTGTCCTCATGCATCCTGGTCAACTTTGCATCCTGCCCTCTTTATTAGAAATGCCTTTTACCAGTGAGTTTAAAGCAACTCCTTGTTCTGTAAGAGTAAGTCATTTTGACGTAGTGATACCTGATAGCAAGTGTGCACATGCACACACTCAGCACACCAATAATGTGTTTTATTATTTGTAAATATTTTCCTTGTGTTCATTTTTAGGCCTGGGCCTTCTTAGTCATCAAACTATCAGAGCTAATTTTTTCCTAAGTTTTATTCTTTCTGATGCTAAATAGAATTGCTTTCTTAATTTCTTACTTTTGGATTGTTCATTGCTGGTATATAGAAAAGCAACAGATTTTGTGGCTTTACCTTATATTCTGCAACTTTGCTGAATTTGTACATTAACTCTGATAGGTTTTTTTTTTTTTTTTTTAATTCTTGACCAAACATAGTAGTTCACACCTATAATCCCAGCACTTTGGGAGGCTGAGGTGGGCAGATCGCTTAAGCTCAGGAGTTCAAGACCAGCCTGGGCAACATGGTGAATCCCTGTCACTACCAAAAATACAAAAAACTAGCTGACTATGGTGGCTACTCAGGAAGCTGAAGTGGGAGGATCGATCACTTGAGCCCAGGAGGCGGAGGGTTGCAGTGAGCTGAGATGGCGCCACTGCATTCCAGCCTGTGTGACAGAGTTACACGCCATCTCAAAGAAAACAAAACAAAACATTCTTTAGGATTTTCTATGTATAACATCATATCTGCAAATAGAGATGATTTTTTGGTTTGTTTTACGACTTTCCAATTAAGGCTTTTATTTCTTACCTGGTTGATGTGGTTAGAACTTGTAGAACAGTGTTGAATAAAAGTGGTGAAAGTGGCATCTTTATCTCGCTCCTGATCTTAGGAAGAAAGCATTGAGTTTTTCACCCTTATCTATGATATTAGTTGTGGGTTTTTAAATAAATGTTCTTTATCATGGTAAAGAAGTTCCCTTCTGTGATGTTGAGTGTTTTTATCATGAAAACATACTGGATTTTGTAAATGCGTTTTCTCTGCATCAGTTGAGATTATCATGTGTTTATTCCTTTCATTTTATTAATGTGATATATTAAATATTTTAAAGTGTACAACCACCCTTGCATTCCTGGTATAAGTCCCACTTGGGCATGGTCATAATTCTTTCAATATGCTGCTGAATTTGGTTTGCTAGTATTTTGTTGAAAATTTTTATGTAATCATAAGGGATGTTAGTATATTGTTTGTTTCCTCATGATGTCTTTTTCTAGTTTTGTATGAAGTATCTAGTTTTGGCCCCAAGAAATGTGGATATTCAGTTGTCCTAGCACTATTTGTTGAAGAGTATTCAAGTACTCCCTCTTTTTTTATTTTGAGAAGAATTTATGTTAGTTCTTTAAATTTTTGGTAGACTTCATCAGCAAAGCCATATAGTTCTAGGCATTTCTTTGTTGGGAGGTTTTAATTCTTGATTCAGTCTCTTTATTTGTTATAGCAGGGGTTCCCAACTGCCAGGCCACAGATGGTCCGCCGCCCATTAGGAACCGGCTGCACAGCAAGAGGTGAGCGACCTTCAGGCGAGCATTACTGCCTGAGCTCTGCCTCCTGTCAGATCAGTGGCAGCATTAGATTTTTATAGGAACCCTATTGTAAACTGTGCATGCAAGAGATGTAGGTTGTGCACTCCTTATGAGAATCTAATGCCTGATGATTTGAGGTGGAACGGTTTCAGCCCAAACCCCTACCTCATGGAAAAATTGTCTTTCACAACACCAGGCCCTGGTGCAAAACAAGGTGGGGGACCACTGTGTTAGAGGACTGTTCAGTTTTCTGTTTCTTGGGTCAGTTTTGATTGTTTGTTTCTAGGAATTTGTCCATTTTGTATAAATAGGCTAATTTGTTGGCTTACAATTATAACCTTAACAGTAGTAACCTGTTATAAGGTCAGTAGTAATGTGCCTACTTTTGTTTTTGGTTTTAGTAATGTGGGTCTTCTTTTTGTCAGTCTAGCTAAAAAGACTTACCAGTTTTGTTGATCTTTTCAAAGAACTAGCTATTTTCTATTTTAATTATTTTTTTATTTAGCTCCAGAATTTCTATTTATTTCCTTTCTGTGATTTCCATTTTTTAACATCAATATTCTCTAATTGGTGAGATGACATTCTGGTTCCCTTTAGTTCTTTGTCCAGGGTTTTTTTTTTTTTTTTTCCTGTGAGCATATTTAAGGCAGTTGATTTAAAGTCTTTGTCTAGTAAATCCAGTGTCTGGCCTTCCTCTGGGACAATTTCTATTAATTTCTTTTTCTCTTGTGACTAGGATATAGTTTGATCTTTATTTGCATGCCTCAAATGTTTTTGTTGGAAATTGGATATTTTGAATATTGTAGCTGGAGATCCAATTTTTCCCCCTCCCTGGGGATTGTTATTGCTGCTTGTTCTCGTGGTTGTTTAATGAGTCTTTTAAAACTATTTTTGTAAAGTCTGTGTTCTTCATTTTGTATGTCCACTGAATTCCCTGTTCATTCTCTTGGCGATCGGCCGTGATTTGGCAGAGGTTTTCCTAAATGCCTCCATCTCCCCCCAACAACTCCCCCAAAAAGCCCAAACAAAAACAGACTCTCCTAGATTTTAGAAATTGCTTCTGTGTTGGGGTACGTAATGCTCAGCCAAGCTGCTTACAGTTCTGTCCTAGTCTTCACTTCTTGCGTGTGCAGAAGTGAAAGATCAGCCAGAGGTGAAAGTTTAGGGTCTTCATGAGTTTTCTCTGAACATATGGCCAGTCCTGAACATGCATGTGGCCTCTAGGTTTCCTAGTGTATATGGGAGGTTTCAAAGCCTTTATTTTCGTATGTATCTCCTTCTCCAGCATCTTCCTTCCTGGGTTTTTAGATGTTTATTGTTTGCCCCAGTTGTTACCTCTTACACACAGATGAGAGAGAGAGACATGCTTTTGACAGACACTGCTGGGAAAGATGCTTTAGTACTAGGAATCTCCAAGACTAGTGGAACAAAGACAAGCCCTTGACCCAGTCCTTCAGGGAGCCACTACATAGTTCAAAACATATAACCACAATTTTTTGAGAATAAGGTCCATATTAGTTTATCTGGTACCCACAACAGGCACCAAATGTGCGCTGGTATCATGGATGCTGCCATGTAGGGGGAGTTGGGAGTGGTATGCAGTAAATTAAAATTCCACAGCATTTTCCTATGAAAATCTAGCAGCATCTTTCTTCATTATGTGTTCCTCTGGTTGTTAAAAGGTTTTAATTGAATTCTAAAATTATGAAAATGTTGATTCTGGCTGTTTTGCCACCTTTTCATTGCTTTGTGAAGGGATGGAGTTTTGGAGTTCTTATTCTGCTATATATTGTGATGTTATTCCTACTTTTTTGAGTGAGCCGATTTTAAGTAGATATAACGTTCATTATCGTGATCCATTAAAAAGCCTAATTTGTTTAATATATTGTGTTTAAAAGTAAGGATTGTACATATTTACATTTTCTAAAAGATTAAGTCTTCAGATACTTGAGTATTCCTGTTAACATAGAGAAAAATATCATTTGTCTGTTGCTAACTAGTCATTTTATTCAAGTTGTTTCTGCCAGATTTTAAGGAACATACTACTAAGTTCCTTTTGCTTTTTGTTGTAAGCCCACCATTCTAAGAAATCATTAATTTGGATCAGTCTTTCTCAAACGGGGGGTGTTATTGTTCTCCAGGGGACATTTGGCAATATCTGGAAATATTTCTGGTCATCACAACTTAGGGGGATGGGTTATACTACTGGCATCTAGTGGGTAGAGACCAGAGATGCTGCTAAACATCCTGCAGTGGATAGGAGTGGACCCCATGACAAAGAATTATATGTCCTAAAATGTTGGTAGTGCCAACGTTGAGAAACCCTGATGTGGATTTACCAGATCTAGATTTCCTTAAATTGGTTGATATATGTATTGCTATAACGTTTAGTGACTAAATTTGGACCTAACCACTTTAACCACTTTTTCCACTTAAACCACTTAAACCACTTTTTCAGAATGAAGTGTCAAAAAAGAAAAACAGTATTATTTGTGAATAGAATAATAGGGAGATGTCAATCTAAAACTGCATTATTTTCTTTTTTTGTGATAGCATGATATAATTGAATTTCTTTAATTTTAATAATTGTTAAATTTTGTCACGCAGAAAAGACATTGATGAACCCCTGTGAATTAAGACCAATTACCAGCATTTTACTATTCCTCAATGTCTTTAGAGTATTTTGAAGCAAAATTAATTTGCATTTCATTTTCTGTGTGTGTCAGATGTCTTGAAGGTTAGTTTGTTAGAATAGATCTAAACAGGATTTCAACATTGCATATGATTAGTTTCCTAAGTCTCTTTCTATACTAGGTTCCCCTTCTCTTTTAGAAAATGAATATTTATTGAAGAACCTATGTCATTTGTTCTGCAGGATTTCCCACATTCTAGTTTAGCTGATTGTATCTTCACAGTGTCCTTGAACGTATTCCTCTCTTTTCTTGGTGAATCAGTGGCTTTAAAGATTTGTTTAGATTCCACTGTTGTTTGTTTTTAACACTGTCAGGTGTAATAAAGCAATTGTCAGTATGCATATAGCCACCTATCACTTTATTCTGTATGTGGTGTCTATTATAGGTTGATATATATGCATATATACATACATACATGTAGATAAACATATGTACATTACTGCACAAGTGGGCACATAACAAGTTGCTCTATTCCTAGTGATAATACCAGTCTGTGCAAATGTTGTCAACTTGATTCATCATGTTTCCTACCAACCTTTTACCTAATGTTTTCATTGGGGTTTGGCAAAAATTATTTTTTTAAATTATTTCCTCTGTAGTATCATGTGACCAAATTAATATTCTATGTACAATCATTATATCTTGGTCATTTGCTTTTGCCTTTGAGGGAAGGGAACATTTTATTAATTCAGCTTGGCCAGTACAGTGCATTGCATGTGATAACCATGCCCTATCATTGGTTCTAAACCTTAGCTTTGAATTAGAATCACTTGTTTAAAATTCTAAATTCCCAGGCTCCACCCCTAGTGATTTCTGACTGGTTTAATAGCCTTTGTGCTGGAAGAAAACAGACTGGCAGAGTAAAATGTATCTGTTTCATACATTTTAGTAATTTGTTGAGGAAAGCATTGTTTTTTGTAATTCTTAGTATTTAGTGCATTGGTATGCATCTGATTGATCTGTGTAACTTGTAACAGGCAATCGTAGTTCATGATTTACAAGGAAGACAAGCTGTATAATGTAAAAATTGTCTCTTCCATCTCTGTTCACATCAATCTCAAGTCATCTGGTTTCCTGTACTGTAGCCAGTCAATATTATTTTGTTTATACCTAGAGATTTTATGACTATATAAGCAAATATCAGTTATCCTCATTTTCCAAATGAATTATCCAGTTGTTTCAGGATGATTTGTTGGAAAGATAATACTTTACTGTGTTGAACTGCCTTTGTACCTTTGTCAGAAATCAGTTGACTATATGTATGTAGATCTATTTATGGAATCTTCTGTCCCATTCCATTGAATCTGTGTGTTTATTCTTACTCCAATATCACTATCCTTGCTTTCTTTTTTTTTTTTTTGGAGACAGGATCTTGCTCAGTTGCCCAGGCTAGAATACGGTGACATGTTCTCAGTTCACTACAGCTTTAACCTCCCAGGCTCAAGCAATCCTCCCACCTCAGCCTCCCAAGCAGCTGGGACTACAGGTGGGCACCATCATGCCTGCTTAATTTTTAATTTTTTTGTAGAGACAGGATCTTGCCATGTTTCCTAGACTGATCTTGGACTCTTGGGCTCAAGCAGTCCTCCCACCTTGTCCTCCCAAAGCGCTGGGATTATAGGCGTGGGCCAATGTGCCTGGCCTTACTCTAGCTCTCTAGTAGTATGAATCCCTCAATTTTTTTTTTTTTTTTTTGAGATGGAGTCTGGCTCTGTCGCCCAGGCTGGAGTGCAGTGGCCGGATCTCAGCTCACTGCAAGCTCCGCTTCCCAGGTTTATGCCATTCTCCTGCCTCCGCCTCCCAAGTAACTGGGACTACAGACGCCTGCCACCTCGCCCGGCTAGTTTTTTGTATTCTTTAGTAGAGACGGGGTTTCACCGTATTAGCCAGGATGGTCTCGATCTCCTGACCTTGTGATCCGCCCCTCTCGGCCTCCCAAAGTGCTGGGATTACAGGCTTGAGCCACCGCGCCCGGCCGAATCCCTCAATTTTAAATCATTTTCAAAATTGCTTTGGTTTTTCTAATTTCTTTTCTTTTCCGTATGAGTTCCACATCAGCTTACTGATTTCTACAAAAAAGCCCACTGAGATTTTAACTGCGATTACTTTTCACCTATAAATTAAATGAGGAAAAATTGACATTGTAAGAATAATGAGTCTTCCCAACCATGAGCATGGTACAGTAGTTTCCCATTATCTGCTGTTTAGCTTGAAACACCTGCATTCAATTATGGTCCAAAAATATTAAAGTATCTTGAGAGAGACCACATTCATCTCACTTTTATTTTACAGTATGTTGTTAAAATTGTTCTATTATTAGTTGTTGCTAATCTCTTACTTTGCCTAATTTATCAGTTAAACTTTATCATAGGATATGTATGTACAGGTTGAGTAATCCTTGTCTGAAATGCTTGGGACTAGATGAATTTGTGATTTTAGAATATTAGCATATATGTAATGAGAGATCTTGGGGATGGGACCTAAGTCTAAACACGAAATTCATTTGTTTCATAATCTTATACATGTAAACCCAAAGGTAATTTTGTAAAATATTTTAAATTTGTGCATGAAAGAAAGTTTCTGTTAAGTACTTATGTGTGGAATTTTCCACTTGTGTCATCATATGAGTGCTCAAAAAGTTTCAGAGCATTTCAGATTTTGAATTGCCAGATTAAGGATGTTCAACCTGTGCCGGACAAAACATAGTATATATAGGGTTCAGCACTATTTTGGGGCTTCCATGGAGTGAGGGAGGGGTGGCATATATCCTCTGTGGATAAGGGGGGGGCTCCTGTATCTCTTTTCTTTATGTTGTCTTTGATGTCTTTCATCAGTATTTTGTGATTTTCAGCATACAGAGTCTGTGCCTGTTTTGTTGAATTTATACCTTAGTATTTTTGAGTATTGGGGTATTATAAGTGGTACTGCCTTTTGTTTTGATTTCCAGTTGTTGATTGGTAGTATGTAGAAATAGCGATCGTAATCTATGACTTTGCTAAACTTATTAATTCTAGGCACTTTTTAATAGATTCCGTGGAAGACAATCATGTTGTCTGTGAATACAAGCACTTTTATTTCTTCCCTTCCAAACTATATGTCTCTTATTCCTTATACCCTTATTTCAGTGCTCTTTATTCAATATGATATTAAATAAGAGTGATAAGAGCAGACATTCTTGCTTGTGTCTCATCTTAGGAAGAAATTAGTGGTTTCCTGGTAATTTTATATTTATTTAAATGTATAAATCTCAGTACAGTGATCACTTAGCAAAGGAATCTTATTTAATTTTATATTCTAGGTTGCACTCCAGTTTTCCTCATAGGATTCATCAACTGGTATATCTTGTGATTCCTAATGCACTGTATGTATGTCTGTTTCCCTCTCTCACAGATACACACAGCAAACTTTTAGGAGAGCACTTATTGCACTGCTTTGTAGTTTACTTTTTATTTCTCTTTCTCCCTTGTTAGAAGGTGAGTACTTAGAGCAATAAGAAATGGTACCTACAGGTAGCTCTGCGAACTTAATGTTGTGAGCAATTGATACTAGGTTGGACCATATGAAATCGCTGATGTTGGTTTACAACCTATGAGATTTTGTATCTAGTTGGGACAAAAACAAAAAAGGAAAAAAAAAAAACCATGGTACTTCTGCTGACAAGATAAAATCATCAGTATGTGAAATGTTTGTGCATGAGAAATTGTTACATATTTCTCACTGTTACATATTAAGGAAAATCATAGAGGTGGACATACTGATGAAATGAGTGAGACACAGCCCCTACCTTAAAGGATACTCACTCTGTGGAAGACTGGGCCTTTACAATATTCAGATGTGTGCTTTTATTTTGGTTTTGTTTGGTTTTGGTTTTCTTATAGAGACAGAGTTTTGCTCTGTTGCCCAGGCTGGTCTCGAACTCATGAGCTCAAGTGATCCTCTCACTTCGGCCTCCCAGAGTGCTAGGATTACAGGCATGAGCCACTGTGCCCACTTCCCTCGTCTTTTTTAATAGAGAGAAGGGTTTTCAGATGTGTTTTAACTCTATGATTAAACTATGCACAATCTATGCACATATTTACTCTCAGTTTGGATCTACTCATCATCGTAGCTTCTTATCTCTCAGTGTCTTGGATTATAAGACAACTTTGGCAATGACTTCTATAAACAAATTGAGAAGATTGACATACTTTGATAATTTTGTATGAAAAGATGCTCTTACACATTTTTCAGTTGTTTCATGTAACTTAAACATTTGTTACTTAGCATCTAGTGGGTTAGTGTAGTAAATAAAGGGCATCAAACATTTTTCCCTTTGAAATAACTTTATTTCTATAGAACAGAAAGACTTCAAAGCAGTCATAGTCATAGCAGGAAAAATAAAACTTTCTTACTTGAATTTTTCTGTGTAGTGTTTTTTTAATTGTAAATTATAGGTGAAGAGACACTGTAGTATTTTTTATCCTTAGGCTGTTAACTTAAGCTGGTCTTAATGATCCCATATTACAAATCAGGGAAAAGGAAATACATGAGAGATTTTGTGTAAGTTTCATGAAACCAGAAACTATTCTTGTGTTTACTGCTGTATTCCTTGCATTCAGCATATAAGTAGTCATTAACAAACAATTATTGAGTAAATATTTGTGGAGGTAGGAGGCTAGGCTAGGTGGATTTGGTTAAAGTAAGAAAATTTATTTTTTTATAAGATATGTAAATTTTAGTTAATACAATGAAAATCATTGCAATTACATGTTGCCTGATAAGCATCAAGAGCCATATAATTTTTGAGGCAGTTTGTTTTGGTAAATGCTATAGTAACAGAAGGCTATTTTCAGTCAGTCAGAAATACACTGTTGATACTGTTTTGAGCTTGACTATTAATATAACAAGATTAAAACATAATTATGAAAACCTGTAAAGCCTCCTCTTTTTGAAACCTTTGTTTAAAATACATGACTCAGGGAAGACATTAACTTTGTAAATGAACGTACTCAAGAAATTAATTTTCTTTTATATTTACTGCCACCATATGGCAGACTAATTCTATTACCTAATTTGTTACATACTGTAGAACCTAAAATAATGTACCTTTAATATTTTCTGATGAGGTTGATTTGTTCTTAAGTAATTTTGACAAGAGAAGGAATAACAGATTTTTATGTTTAGAATTATAGCTGACCTTCCTCCAACTATCCAAGTAAATATTAAAATGTCTTCTAACATTTTAAAAGGCGTTAATTACTACAACTGTAATTGCTATAGCAAAGATGATTCTTTGTCATAGCATTGATGACGATTCTTTCAGAACAATAAGAAATGTGTGGGTGGCTGCAGTGGCTCAGCACTTTGGGATGCCAAGGCAGGAGGATCGCTTGAGCCCAGGAGTTTGGAACCAGCGTGGGCAACATAATGAGACCCCATCTCTACAAAAAAATTTAAAAATTAACTGGGCGAGGTGATGCACGCCTGTGGTCCCAGCTACTCAGGAGGCTGAGGTGGGAGGATCACGAACCCAGGAGATTGAAACTACATTTTGCACCACTGCACTCCAGCCTAGGTGACAGGGCAAGATTTTGTCTCAAAAGAAAAGAAAACAAAACAAAAGAAATGTGGTTGGCCCCACACTTTTATGAAGGGAATGTAATTCTGACATTTCTTCTTTCTAGGTCATTGCAAAAATTATGGCTCCATAATTTTTTAGGCCTAATTTTATTTATGTAAAGACAAGCCATTTCACTAAAATTGTGGAATTTTATTTTTTATCTTGGGAAAAGTATTTTATAAGAATATGTAATATTCTGAGAAAAATTACTATGTAAGAATTTAAAAATAGAAGCAACCCAAATATTTACTCTTAGGAAATTAAATATAGTATTTTTGAATGGAATGTCATATTCACGGTGTTGCAGAATATTTAAGGTCCACATTGGTAAGTGAGGGGTGATGGAGAGAAGCCAGTTACTAAATAATATGTATATATTATTCTAACCTTTAAAAAAGTGTGTGTGTGTATATATGTTTTATATATAATATATATATAATTACCAGTTTTCTTTGAGAGATATTACAGTGATTTCTTAAATTTATGTATTACTAAAATGAGTATGTTCTACATATTCAGAAAGTGTGTAGATTGAATACTTTAAACTTTTCATAGGCAGTTTCTTAAATCAAGACATCCCCATGGGTACATAATTACTGATTAGTAAGTAACTGAATATATTGTTAGTGAAGATATTTGAAAAGTGTGTGTGTGTGTGTGTAAGATTTATGAGGATGACTTGTTGCTGCTAGCAATTCTAAGAATCAAACACCACTTTTTAAGTCTCTCCTGGGAAACCAATTCTGTTTAATATATAAAGCCTTTAAAAAATGTTTTGTTACACAGAGTAGTATTTTTTTCTTAATAGAAGGATAAAAGTAAATTCTGAATTAATAAAATCCAAAGTAAGTTTTTGAATATTATCCAATAATTCAATGTTATGTTAAGGTACTACTTATTTATAACATAGCCCTTAATTTCTAGGATCGGCATATTCTTTCTTTTGATATCTGTTTTCTGCTACAGGCCTATGATTGGAATTGAAACAGTACAACAGCCTCCACCAGAGGAAAATAGTATGGGAATTCCTATTATGGTAGGTTATTTTCTAGTAGTCTCTTGCAGTAATATAGGCAGCTCTTGTAATTTTTTAGTTTGTTGCTGTTTAAGCCTCCTTGTGACTTAGCTTTCATACATATCTGTATATGAGTAAATACTTAGTGTCAGCCAAAAAGTCCTTTATTGTAGAAACATTTATAGTAGTGGGCCCTGTGTTAGTGGAAGACTTAGTATAGCAGTTTTATAATTCAAATAAATTTTCAGTGGAGGGGGCTTATAAATCTAAGATCTCTGTCATGGGGAAGAAAATATTAAACAGCTGAAAATAATGGTATTGCAACTAGTTTTATTTTGTCCTGAAATAATAATAAATTACTAAAATTCAATTTATTACTAAATTTATTAGTAAGTTTAGTAATGTATTACTACATATTAATAAATGTATTAGTAAATACAATTTATTACTAAAATTCAAACCAAAGCTTTGAAACCTTTAGTAATTTATTGCTGAATTACCTTTGGTTTAGATGTATGCATCCTTTTGCTCATAGCTCATTCTCTTACATGTTAAATGATTGTGGTGCACACTTTAAACATTAACAGCCATTCAGTAATCACTGGGGAACCTCAATTATTTGAGTGACTCTTATGTTTTCATGAAAGTAGTTTTTAAAAAAATCTCATAACCTCCAGGTGTGTTTGACTGCAGGCACTAGTGAAGATAGGATAAGCTTGTTTGATATCATTGGTGGTGTTTGTTAGGCTTCTTATTTCAGATTCAAACATATTGAAATATTTTTTAGAGTATAAAAGGAGAAAATTATGGCCCAGTAATTGATTTTTTTGCCATTACCAAGGTGCAACATGCTGTACTTTTTGTTAAATATCTTATGATCCCAAGCAGTAATACCATTTGATATCAAGTAGACTTCATATAAAGTTGTTTTAGAACAAAGAATCACCCTTACTGGGTTTGTGTAATAATTTGTTTTTAGTTTTATTAAAGTTTAGGGGTTTTGTTTTTTGTTTTTTTCCTTTGCAACAAGGTCTCACTGTTGCCCAGACTGGAGTGCAGTGGCGTGTGATAAGGGCTGACTGCAGGCTCAACCTGCCGGGCTCAAGGGATCCTCTCACCTCAGCCTCCTGAGTAGCTGGGACTACAGGTGCATGCCACCATGCCCGATTAATTTTTGTAGTTTTAGTAGAGATGGGGTTTCAGCATGTTGCCCAGACTGGTCTTGAACTCCTGGGTTCAAAAATGAACTGCTTACCTCAGCCTCCCAAAGTGCTGAGATTATAGACCTGAGCCATTGTATTAAACTTTGTAATTTTTTCTTTAAAAAAAAAAAAAGGAGGTGATTAAAAACCTGTTATGTTGGAAACTGAAGATTTTATTCATCTGTTTTCTGATAGGATAGGAGTAGATTTATTGGGAACACACTGTTTACCTGATTTTTTTCCTTCAAATTGGAGGTAAATATGATCACATTCAAGATTCATGTTCCCTTTAGAAATTCTGAATTCTTTATGAAATATCTGATTGTGAATCTTTACCTGGCCCTTTTCAGGAAGGTCTAGATTACCTACCAATGATCACCTTTTAAAAAACTACATAGAATGACTTATTTGTTTTTCTTTGGAATGGCTGTTGGTAGCTAGAGTTCCACTGGAAATTCACCCCCTCACACACTTTTATAAACCATTTTCTAGCCTGTGATTTAATAAAGGCTTTGGATGAATTTTAACAATGCCCCTATCCTAATTCTGTTCCCAACCAAGCATTTGGATAATTGGTAGGCAAGACAGAAAAACAACAACAGAATGCCAACTTAATATAGTAAGGTTTGATTAAGAGAATGGTAACAAATAGGAGATACCCTCAATATTGTATAGCCAGTTTAGCTTTTCTTTCCTGGACTGTGTGTTGGAGAAAAGGCAGTCACAAATCATTTAGCTAATATGGCTTTTAATAACTGTGTAAATTGTAATTATCATCTTTTACCACTGGATGGTGCTTTTGCATTGGTTACTGCAAACCCTTTCTAAATCTACATAAGGGCATCATTTGAAAATTCATTTAAAAAACAATGAAATTAAGATAGTGGTATAGTTTCCCATAATCAGCCTCCTGAGTAGCTGGGACTATAGTTATACACCACTGTGCCCAGCTCTATGATGCCATCTTTGCTTATCACCTTAGAAACATTTGTTGTTTTGTTTTTGTTTTTGCCAGAGTCTCACTCTGTTGCCCAGGCTGGAGTGCAGTGGCACAATCTCAGCTCGCTGCAACCTCAGCCTCCTGCGTTCAAGCGATTCTCCCACCTTAGCCTCCTAGCAGCTGGGACTGTAGGTGCTCACAACCACACCTGGCTAATTTTTCTATTTTTAGTAAAGATGGGGTTTTGCTGTGTTGGCCAGACTGGTCTTGAACTCCTGACCTGAAGTGATCCACCCACCTCAACCTCCCAAAGTGCTGGGATTACAGGAGTGAGCCACTGTGCCTGGCTTAGAAACATTTTAAATGTATTAATTTTTTAGGTGGTACTGTCATTTACATGGCATCTATAGAAAACCACAGTTTCTTAATTTATAAGGTTGAAATAGAAGTTTTTAAAAAATTGTCCCTGGCCAGGCGCAGTGGCTTACGCCTGTAATCCCAACACTTTGGTAGGCTGAGGCGGGCGGATCATGAGGTCAAGAGATCAAGACCATCCTGGCCAACATGGTGAAACCCCGTCTCTACCAAAAATACAGAAATTAGCTGGGCGTGGTGGCGTGTGCCTATAGTCTCAGCTAGTTGGGAGGCTGATGTGGGAAACTATACCACTATCTTAATTTCATTGTTTTTAAATGAATTTTCAGGGCAGGAGAGTCGCTTGAACCCAGGAGGCGAAGGTGGCAGTGAGCTGAGATTGTGCCACTGCACTCCAGCCTGGGCAACAGAGCAAGACTCTATCTCAAAATAAAGAAAAATTGTCCCTGGTAATTATTTTGTCTTTTCTCCTATCTAGTAGCTGTTCAAACTCCTTTCACTGAAGCCCTTTTATTTCACAAATACTATTTTCAAATTCTGCTTTTTAAGCTACCAAATGACTTTTTGTTAGGAACCTACTTAAATGAGTTGAGTACTTAAGTCTATAGAGTTTATTTGTGATTGTAACAGATTATGGAGGTCTTAATTCAGGGAAATAATCTCATCTAATAAAGCATTCTCTTACTCTTTTAAAGATCAAAATAAAACAGACTCTAGAATAACAGTGTTCCTTAACAACTTACTCTGAGACCTTGTTTCTCCAGTCTGGTGTGCTATTATTTCCTTTTCTGTTCTTTGTAGGATTATTTAGATAAAAATAAAGTCATAAAAACAAGCATCTTAAACTACCCTTTTCTGTAGTCTGCTCTTCATATAGCTTTCGAGTTACGAATTTAGAGGGGATTGTAGCTCAGCAAGTTTAAAGTCACTCACAGTAGGTTTGGTTTGCCTTTGAGGCTCAGGCTCACGGGAGTTATGGGGTAAATGACTTTGGCTTTGCAGATTTACTCCTTGGCAGTGAGTCTTCACATAGGCAATGTTCAAGTTTTGGTCTTAACTTGTAGAATGTGAGCTTTGTCATGTGACTGCTCTAGGCCTTATTTTTCTTACCTATAAAGTCGTGATTTTCTTTAGCAAATAAGGATCATGGCTAAGGACAATGTTACTTAGGGGGAAAAAAAAAGAGAGAACAAATTACTCATAATCCTGCCACTGACCTAACTCATCTAGTGTTGATGCTAAAAATGAAAAAGAAAAAAACTTCTTCTATTTAACATAATTAAGATTATTTTGTATATACTGCAGTGTTGTATTTCATATAACATATTTTAGTATATCCCATGTTTTAGAAATTCTTTAAAGATTTTATTTTTAAATATTAGATAGTTTCACCGTGTGATATATACATTTTAAATCATTTTATTCAAAATTTACATTTTCAATCTTTTGTTGCAAATAATGCTTCACTGAAATCTTGATATGTAAATTTTTATTGGCCTCATATTATTTTCTTATGTCTCAATTCCTGCGAGCAGAAATGCTACCTTAAAGTTTGAAAGACTTATCGACGATATTGATAGCTGTTGGCAGGTTTTTTTTTTCTCCCAGAGAAGTTGTCCCAGTTTACTGTTTCACCATCCTACATGGCCTCTGGTTTAAACTAATTGTGATAGCCTACTAACTGTTTTCTCTGCCTTTAGTATCACCTTATTTTTAGGTCATCCTGACACTGTATCCACAGTGAGTTCTTTAAGATACAAGTCTTATTTTATAATTTTTTGGCTTGAAATTCTATGGGTTAAAGTGTATTTACTTTGTGTCATTCAACACCCTTCATGATCTTGCTGCTGTCTAATTTTCCACCTTATTTTATGCAAACCTACTATACATTTTGTGGATGAGGAGGTGGGAGGGGGATATGCCAGGCAGAGGAAGCAGCATATACAAGGGCATAGCTGCATAAAGTGGCATGCTATATTTGAATTGCAACAAGCACACTGGTATATGTGAAAGTTAAAGGCAGGGTGGTAGAAATCTTTAGTATAGCATACTCAAACAAAATTTAGTTGACTAAATAAAAGTAGACAACATTTTATCTGTGATTTAGAAAAGTAACTGGTGGTATAGAGAATTGTTAATCAGGACTTTTGGTTACAAATGACAGAAATCCAACTCAAATTGGCTTAAATGCAAAAGTATATTTACTGGCCAGGCAAGCAGAGCTAGATCCAGGACTTGGTGACAGTGGGTTTCCCATCCTGCCCCATTCTTTCATTCCTCCTATGAGCAGTTTTTGCTTACTGGGATTGTCTCCTCACAATCCCAAAAGAAAAGAGAGTATTTTTCCCTGATAGCCTTGGCAGGGAAGTGAAGTCCTGAGGAAGGCATTGTCTAGTTCAGTCATGTGCTCTTTCCTGGACTAGACATGTTGATAGGGGTGGGTAGTACTCTGGTCAGGCTTGGGTTTCTTGTATGTCTGAGGACGAGAGGCTCTCCTTAAAGGAAAGGATTTGTGTGAAGTACCTGTGTCTGCTACAAGGATGTATAGAACTAGAAGGAGAGTCAACATTTGAGAGACTAGTTAGGAGGTAGTTATGATAGCTTAGGTGAGGACTGAAGTGAGTTTGAATTAGGTCACTGTGAAGAAAGAGTTTAGGAAGACTTTATGTAAAATGCATAGAACTTGGTGACTGACTAAAAGTGGGAGATGAAGTAAGGGAAGGCTACTGTGGGTTGGGCTACTTTGTACTTGGTGATGCCGTTACTATTAAACAATACGGGAATTCAGAAAAAGAACACTTTGGGGAGGTGGACTACAGATGATAAGTAGAATTTTGACATGAGATTGTCCAAAAAGAGATTAAAAGGAGCTGAGGGAAAAACAACAACGAAAAACAGTATTTTAAACTATGGGTAGAAGAAAAACCAAGTGAAAGGGACCAGAAAAAGTGGAAATATTATGGAAGCAACAAGAAGAGAGGTGATTAAAGGTCATTGCTGCCCAGTATTGTAGAGTAGTTGAGAATAATGATGATTTTGTAATAAATTATCATTGGTGACCTTGGAGCAATTTCATTTGATTGGTGGACAGCTAGATTGCAGTGGGTCGAAACAATTAAAAATAAACAGAAAAAGGAGTGGTAGCTTCATAAGGAGTCAGAAAGGCCAATCTTTCTATAGGCCAAAATAAAGGAACAGAAGGTTAAACCAAAGCTATGTAAGAAAGGAATCAGAATTGAAAAAGTAGGTCTATTAGAATATAGAGTCTTGAATGAACCTTTTCCTCTACAACTCAAGGTCTTCCCATTAGACTGCAAAGTCATGAATATTTGACACCTGAGATGTAAGAAGTACTTAATAAATGAAAGATGACTTGAATAAATGAAAGATCATAGAGGAAAAGTTGAAAATACAAAAGTTGACACCTGAGATGTAAGAAGTACTTAATAAATGAAAGATGACTTGAATAAATGAAAGATCATAGAGGAAAAGTTGAAAATACAAATATGTTTGGAGATAAAGCAGAGGGGAGTTGATAGGATTCATCTTTGTTTTCTTTTTTCCTCTCTGAGGTAGAAAGCCAGGGGATAAGGCCTCTCCAACTTAACCTTAAAGCATTGCTGTGAGGAACCAATGGGAGGATCGATGTGAAACATTCTTAAACTGGAAGGTATTGGTCAAATGGAAGGAAGTAATACTTCATTTCTGGCATCTTAATTTTGAATAGGACTTCAAATCAGTTGATATTTGGTTCTCACCAGCTCAAAAACCCTACTTGCTTCCTTAACAACTGCTAATTTAACTTCTCTTAGGTGTGTGATGTGTGGGAAGAGCTAGGCTTTGGAGACAAATGAGTCTGGGTTAGAATCCAGTTTTCCCTACTGCTTAGCCTTGTGATTTCCAGTATTTAATTTCTCCAACTCAGGTTTTTGTCTGTGAAATTGGGATTAAAAACTAGTTTGCAGGCATGTTGTTTTAATTAAGTGAATGTACACAAAGTGCCTACAGCCATAGTAGCTATTCAAGTTACCTGGGATGTTCATCCCTGCCCCATGTGAGTAGCCAACCTTGTTATGCCTTCAGACTAAAAAATACCAGATAAAAGTATTATCTTATATTGAAACATTTCATCTTCCTGTTGGTTATTATTCATCTCTTTAGCTTTTTATCTCTAAAACTGTGTAATTGTCTTCACAGTGACAGTACTTCAGATATTTTAAAGTTTTCATGTTCTCCCTGATTCCTTTTCAAACAATATCTTCAGCTTTATCAACTCTTTATGACATGGTTTCTAGATTATACATTATACTGGCTGCCCTTCTTGAATGTATTCTAGTTTCTTTACTCTAGTGGTAGTCTGCCCAGTGTCTAGTAATTAGCCTTACTTTTCATAGAGAAGGAAGATGAGGTTAATAGAAAACATTTTGGAGATAAAACTGTCATTTTAACAGGTCAAAATTAATTCTATTTCATTCTAAAGTATTCTGTTTTCTTATGTTTAACATTTTTCTTGTATGTCCATGGCATTTATAAAATGATTTCCTTCAGTGTTTTAAGGTGAATTACTGATGATTTTTTTCCATTTAAAAATATCTTTAGAGCCTGCAGAGTGTCTTCCAGTACAAGTGTGTTGTGATTAATTCATAATGGTGGGAAAATTAAACTACTGTAAGAAAATGTCAAGGTTGAATTTTTCTGTGTAATACATAACATACTGTTGGTTGTCTACTGACTGGCAATTACCCTCTTTCTTCTGGCATGCTTACCAACCCAGTTTTGTTTATATGTCCACATCTATCCCACATCACTTGGGGAAATCCTGAATATTGTAAGCTAATCAGGGTAATCCTATCTGCCTCGTAGTGATTCGTTTGGGAAGGGACATGTGATCAAAGCCTGGCCCTTTGCATTTCAGGGAAGGTCAGCTTGTGGGGCTTCTAGGAGTCTTCCTCATACCTGAAAAGGTAGACACAGAAGGATGTTCCCACTTCTGCTGCATGACAATATGTGTTTAATAGGATCCCATGAAGTATAACAATTAACATGTGACTATGAAGGGAGTTATCCTAAGGTTCTTGCTGAGTCTGACAGAAGGAAAAGCTGAAAGGAGCCTAGGTCATATGTGATGGCACTGGATAACTGAATCAATCACCCTAAAGCCACCTTATTTTAATTCTTGATGTTTGTAATGATAATCCCTTTGTTTAAGCCAGTTGAGAGTAATACGTTATTTTATAAATTATTTTTGGTTTAGGATAGCCCTAATATTACAAATGTATTTAATATTCTATTACATAGAACGTAGACACTGGTGGAAGGCCCATTAAGATGTCATGATGAGGCCGGCCGTAGTGGCTCACGCCTGTGGTCCCGGCACTTTGGGAGGCTGAGGCGGGCGGATCACGAGGTCAGGAGATCAAGACCATCCTGGCTAACATGGTGAAACCCCATCTCTACTAAAAATACAAAAAAATTGGCCGGGCGTGGTGGCGGGTGCCTGTAGTCCCAGCTATTCGGGAGGCTGAGGCAGGAGAATGGCATAGCCCGGAGGGAGGAGCTCGCAGTGAGCTGAGATCGCACCACCGCACTCCAGCCTGGGCGACAGAGTGAGACTCCGTCTCAAAAAAAAAAGATGTCATGATGAGCTGGACGTGGTGGATCATGCCTGTAATCCTTACACTTTGGGAGTCTGAGGTGGACAGATCACCTGAGGTCAGCAGTTCAAGAGCAGCCTGGCCAAAATGGTGAAACCAAGTCTTGACTAAAAATACAAAAATTAGCTGGATGTGGTGGTGTGCACCTGTAATCCCAGCTAATCGGGAGGCTGAGGCAGGAGAATCACTTGAACCTGGGAGGTGGAGGTTGCAGTAAGCCAAGATCGTGCCACTGTACTCCAGCCTGGGTGAGAGAGTGAGGCTCTGTCTCAAAAAAAAAAAAAAAGAAGGATGTGATGATGGCAGTAGTGGTGGTATTGTCATGAGCATAGCTGCCTTCTAAGAGGTGATGATGAGCGTCTAATTTTAAGATCACCTATATTGGGTTGAAAGTTTTATAAGTAGTCTTACAAAACTGAATGTTCTAAATATAAAACACAGACAGATACACAAAAATTCTATGATAGAATAACTGATAGCAGATTTAACAACCTAGTTAGGAATGGGCTAATTATCTTCTTCCCATTTAAGAAGTTCGAAATTGTCTACAGCTAAAGGAGTTGACATTGTTTTACTCTGAATTAACATTGTTACAAGCATGGCTTTTTAAAAGTTTATCAAAAGCACGAAAATTTATGTATAAAGAAACTCCACACCTGAAACACATTAGAAACATACCTTCCTTCTTTCAACAATAGAAGTTGCTATGTAAAATTACAGCACTCTTTGATAAAAGGAACTAAAACTATCTGAGTCATAACTTGAATTTAAAAATAGCTATGGTCAGTATTTTTGTCTCCACTCCAATATGGTTCAGAAAGACATGAATCATTTTTTTTTTTTTAGTATTTCTCAAACAATAGCCACTTTGAAATGGAAGTGATGTATATAGTTGGGTTCAGTTTGTGAAATAACGAATGTACACTTCAGATACTGATCTTACTGTACTTTTGGGAATTCTTTGGACATCTCACATAGTTATTGCTTATAAAGGTAAACATTGTGTAACCATAGCAACTTATTTTTAAACTGAAAATTTTCTCCCTTCAGCTTTTAAAGTGCGGTAACTTCATACTACATTTAGTCTGGTGTCACCACATTGTAAAAACCAGAATGAATTGCACATAGTCTTTCCTCAGTCTTTTTTAAAGAAGGGCAAAATTCAGCCTGTTTAAAATAAAAATTTTACACTCAACTGATTTTAATATGAGGGCTAAATTGTCTTTGATACAGCTGCTGAACAATAATTAACTTTGCAAATAATAATGTAGTTAGATTTCAGAGAATGTGCTTATCCTTGGCCTGATAGAACATAAGTCATATGTCAGAGATACTACTCATCACATATCTTAGCTAAAAATTTTACTAATCAGATTGACTAGGATATTTTAGAAAGTATCACAACTTTAAAAAAAGACCTCTAAAATGATGAGTCCTTTTCCTTAATTTCTGACTGCTTCTCAAGGTAATCAAAATTATGAAGAAAATAACCTAACTTTTAAAAACATTACCTAAATGCAGTACTACATACTTGCTAACAGAGTAGTTTTACTCCCTTTCTTCCTTAGTTTTGGCATATTAGGTGTATTCTAGAAAACTAACCTGTATTCGTTTGGCCTGTTGAATTTTTTACTTATATTCTTTTGGAAGCAAGTAATTCTCTTAAGGCTGAAATCGAAAAATAGTCATCTAAATATTGATTTAAACCTTAAGTTCATATGTGTAACTCTTGAATCTACACTTACTCAGAAAAGTCAGTGAAACTCTGTTTTCATAAGTACGTGGTATGTAAGTACATGTGTGTTGGGAGGAGGAAAGAGCAAAATCAGCCTTCTTCTAGTCCCCCGTTATAGTGTTAAAATGTTACTTCTCTGCCTATCTCTAAAAGCCTTCCTTTCTTTGAGACACCTACCATTTGGCTAGGTGATCCTTCTATTTCTTGTTGCTATTATCTGTCAAATCTCATTCCCCAGTTCTACATCTGGATCATGTTTGTCTGTCATCTAGGTGATTTCATTTCTTTGTAGATGACATTTTGAACATACTTAACTATTTAACAACCTCCACACCAGCAGTTGTCTGTACTTGGCTGTAACCACCTCCACTTGGCTGTAACCACCTCCACTTGGCTCTAACCACTGCAATGACCACATCCTACAGTTTGTCTCATCTGCTGTAATTACCTTTGCTTCTGTATGTTTGTTCTTATCTGTCCTAGGCACCATGAGCCAGGAGCCATTGCTTTTAACTACTCGACACTCACTCATACTCATTTTTAACAACTATATATTTTAAATGATAGTTTAAAATCTTCAACCATTTTCTGAAAAATGTGATAGAGTTTTTATATGGAATGTTCTAACTAACAGACCATTGATTTCTTTGAGAAAACGCCCTTCCTATAAATTAAAGGAGGAGCAAAATAATGAGGTTTATGGAGAGTTTTATTAAAATATCCCTTTTTTTAGAGAATGGACAGTTAGATATCTGTATATGTCAATTACAATTAATAACTTCATATGCTACACTTTTTCCTGTGATCGATTTGGTGGCAGGTATAGTCTATATCTCGGCCTTCAGTGTATACTGTCTTTTACTATCTTTTGTGTCCTTATCTTGTACTGGTTAGATTTTTACATGTATGACATGATACCCTATTTAAGTTGCATAAGAAGTTTGAAGGTGATATATGATACCTTATAATTCCTTGGCATGGTATGTATAGTAGAGATGTGATTGTTTAATATTTGTTGAATCAGTGCTGTGGTCTTTTTGGTGAGTGTTTTAAAAAGGTATTCTTGCCAAAAGATTTTTAGATAATTTCAGTGTACTGGACTGAGTAGAATTGAGCCAGATCTCACTATTCTTTATGAATTTTTTATTATTCACCTAGTTGTAGGCAACATTTCATTTCGAAGTCATGAGGGTAGATGCTAAGATATGGGCTCTGTATTAAGTTTAAAACAGACTTTAACAGCATGAATGGACCTTAGATATTGATGTAACAAGTCACATTCTTCATTGTATAAATTTGGAAACTAAAAAAGTCCCAAATTGCTTAACCTCCAATAAGCAGTGGTTGCTTAAGTCCAAAACCTGGGAGGTCTTCTCCATCACCCTTATATCCAGTCTGTTAACATGTCTTATAAATCCTATTTCTAAAATATGTTTCTTTCTTTTTTTTAAGTCTCACTCTGTCGCCAGGCTGGAGTGCAGTGGTGTAATCTCAGCTCATTATAGCCTCCGCCTCCCAGGTTCAAGTGATTCTCCTACCTCAGCCTCCTGAGTAGCTGGGATTACAGGCACACGCCACCACACCTGGCTAATTTTTGTGTTTTTAATAGAGATGGGGTTTCACCATGTTGGTCAGGCTGGTCTCAAACTCCCAACCTCGTGATCTGCCCACCTTGGCCTCCCAAAGTGCTGGGATTACAGGCATGAACCACTGTGCCCAGCCTCTAAAGTATATTTCTGTCTCTCCATCTATATGGTCTTGTCCTAATTCAGATCACCCACTCTATTGGATTACTACAGTAGTCTCCTAACTAGTCCTTTGGCTTCCGTTCTTCTACCCCTTTAATCCATTCTCCATATCAAAGCCACATAGTGTTTTTAAAGCAAAAGCAAATCATGACTTCCTTAATAAAAATTTTAATGAGTTCTCAATTAATAACAAATACAAACTTTATAACTTGGTTTACAAGGCCTCTCTATCACATGACCATACCCACTTCTCCAACTGCATATGATATTGTCCCTCATGATTGCTTGCCCAGCCACATGGACCACCTGTTAATTCCTTGTCTTTCACACATTTTTTTTATTCGAGAATTTATCACAGTTGGAATCATACGGTATTTATTTGTGTGCATGGTTCATTAGAACAAGGATTGGCTAGTCATAATTTTGTTTTCTCAGCTTGGCACAAAGACTGACACATGGTAGATGAATACATACTAGGTGAATGGATGGGGCAGATGAGTGATTGGCTGACTAAATGTTTCTGAGCCTCTGTTTCCCATTTAGAGATTTGATAACAGTACCCACCAAAATGGTGGCTGAAGATCGTTGAGAATATTTGTGGTAACTGTTTCCATCTCTTTCTCTCTCCTCTGATTGTCCTTAGCTTATCCAGGAAAATATGAATTATTTTCCAGCAGATTTCTGGTTATTATTTCCAGTACAATATGTTACAGCTCAAGTTTCTAACTCATTTATTGAAGATTTAAGCAGCTACATTGTACTGGAGTATGGATGTTGGAAGAACAGGGCTGGAAGGATGTATGCCCACTTGTAGATAATTAAAGGAAGAGTAAGATTATCATTTATAGTTAGGCTCGGCTCCAAGTACCAGAGATGCAAAATTGCAGTTTCTTAAACAAGGCAAGACTTTTTATTTCTGTCTAACATAAAAGTCAGAAACTAAACAGTCCAAGGCTTGTATGGCAGTTGTGTTTGGCGAAGTCCTCAAAGACCCAGCTCCCTTCTAGCGTTGTAGTTTCACTACCCTAGACTATGGTCCTTGTTTGGTTTAAGATAGTGGCCAATCATCTTTGTTCCAGGAAGCAAGCTGAATATGCTAGTTGGTCTTTAAGAGAGTTTTCTGGAAGGCACACAACACCTCTACTTAAAATTTTGGTCAGACTTTTTCATGTGGCTCCTAGCTACAAGAGAGCTGAGAAATGTGGTCTTTATTGTGTGAGACTCTGTGCTTACCTAAAGCTGGAATGGAAGCCTGGAGGAATGGACACAAAATACAGATATTTTCAGAAAACACATGTAATATTAATATGTGCTAACAATCTGTAGTGTACAGTACTACTAATATTGGAAGGGTTAACAATTTATTACTTATTACCAGTGTAACGTACCAGTGGGATCAAACCACTTGAGATCGTCGAATGATATTGGTTATTAGCCATTTTGGCATTATGACTGCGTAAAAATTAAATAAGTGGCCTGGATCATAAATTATATTACCTGCAGAGAGTTAAATCTGATCTATTATGAGGATTTTGAGTTGTGTTTTAAATATTTAGTGACTTTCTTGCAGTGGCTCTAATAATTATATAGATAATTGCATAGATTCTGGCCTGTATAGCCTAGAAAGCAGCTATTCCTTGATTTCTCCCCCCTCACCCTCTACCTCATTTTCTTTTAACTCTATTGATACGACTTTTTTTCCCTAAAGTATATGGATAGATGAGGCATAGCTCATCTTGAGGCAATCCTCAAGAGGTGAGGATTCTTGATCTGCCAGAAATGTTTTCTGAAACATTGAACCCACTTCCAGACTAGGTTGTTACTTGGCACAGAGTAGTCAGTTAATATACCCTGGTATTCTATTCTGTGATAATATGGAGTTCACAGATGTGTAAGATAAAAGGTGAGGTTTAGGTTGGATCTTGATGTAGAAAGGAAAAATCATTTGTGTCAAAAAAAAAAAAAATTCTGGCGTAACAATTAGGAATCCAAAAATTATCTTCCAGTGATTTAATGTTTTTATAATCAGTAAAAAGGTTTAAGCCAGCTTTACCATTATGTGATTCTATTAATAGTAGGAATAAGCTCTTGATAGGATACATTTTAGTATAAAGAATAGAAGGATTATAAAGCTGTCAGAGTTGAACTTGTTAGGTTATTAAAAACTTAATTTAAGGCCTAAAAAATAAGTACCAAAGAAAAAAACCACATCCCCTTGATATTTCTCTAAGTGGAAAAAAAAGTTGAACTTAGTTTGCACAATCTTTATCAGTCATTTTTTTTATCAGAAGTACTTCTCTGTTTCTAATTTCTTAAATATTCACTTGTCTCCTTTTCCTTTAAAATGTGAGTTCCTTGAGGGTAGGAGCCTGTCTTATTCAATAGAAGAAGACACAAAACTGCTGCTAATTTAAATAATTTTAAAACTGACATATTTCTCTTTGTATTTTTTATCTGCTTTTAATTTTATAATATACCGTGGGCTAGTACTTTCTATCCTTTTTTCCAAAAGAATTTTACAGTCCCTAAACTGTAAAATCTAGTGAAGGTAGAAGAATGGAAGAACCTGGTAGTCTTTCTCGCCTAAGTTTACTGCTCCCTCTCCCCAGTTAACACTTAGTATGTGCTTGTCTAGTTACTAGAGTCTCAAACGACCTTTCAGCAGACTGGAGACCACTGAAATGTTTGGGGACTTAGCAACTGAATGGGATCTCCAGACTTTAGTCTGAATTTACCTCACTTGTGCTGGGTCAAGGGGAGGAGGGTCACTGGCTTCACAAGAGATATCATTCAGCTATCCCAAATATCCATAACAATAAGGTTATCTTGTTCAGATTTCACAACACTATGAAGTAAATTCTGTTAATGTCATTTAATAGATGTTAAAATGAACACGGAGAGGTTACTAAATGAGTTGCCCAGGATCCCAGAATTAGGTTAGCGGGAAGCCTGGATTAGAACTTCAGGCAATTTGACTACAAAATAGCCTACATTCTCAAGCACTGTACTATTACACTATTTCTCCTAGATAAAAATCTCTGCAGGTTATTATTTTTCTTATGTAAGTGTCAAGAAATTTAGGCTCAGGGAATTTAAGTAGTTTGCCCAAGGACACAGCTGGGAAATGATGGAATCAGAATTGAACTTCAGGTGGACTGACTCCACCTTAGTTTTAACCATCACCCCATACCTTTGTGTTGTATCCCATCAACTTCTGAAATTTTAATTGTTCACTTATTAGAGATATGAAACTCACTTTGTTGCACCTTAATGCCTCCTATATTTTCTGGTTAAAATATATGTATACCAACACACCCCCACTATTCTTGTTTATAAATCTCCCACCCTTCCAGAGTCTTGTGACGTTAGAATTCATTTCAATGGAATTATTTATAGGTGGAAGGAAACAATATGTGTGTAACACAGCCCCTACCTTCAAGGAGTTTGCTTTCTGATTGGAAAAGACCTAGGTATGGAGGTTGACGTAGAACAAGAAACAGGATGTACCTGCTTAAGTCTAAGTAGGTGAACTTAGGTACTAGATACTTTGGAACAAGTTAAGATTTTTAAGATAAAAAGAGATTTTGCTTTGGGGGCCTGGTAACCCTGAAGATGAAATATAGGATATTATTACTATAGTTGTTTTGCTTTCAGATATTTCAAATATTAAGGTATTTTTGATTCAGCTATGTGGAGATGGATAACATAATTTATGTTTAATATTTACATACCTTTAATTTGGCTTAAAAGTATTTTATATATTTTAAAATATAATGAATTGTTAGCATGTTTTAATTGGTACAAATATGTTAGTTATTGCTTCTTTCATAGATTGATATATTTTATAGCTTTCAATGGTTCTTGTTTTAATTTCTGATATTCTTATATTATCTGTATCATGCTGGGTTTTTTATGGTTATAAGACTTGCTTTGAAGTACTCATTTGGAAATAACTTGTTTTAGAGTATAGCAATAAATAGTATATTCCTTTGTTACCTAAACTTTTCACAGCCTTTATACGTTACCTGTTTGTTAAGATCACTTTTATAAGCTAGTATTATAGGTTGCAAAGTTCTGGAGATGAGTGGTGAGAGTGTGTCTGTACATGTGTGTACTCAGTGATAGCATAGCAGAATAGATTAGAAAGAGTATGTGTTTGAAATTATACACAACTGTATTAATTTACACAACTTTGGGTAAAATACATCATTTCTGAGTCTGTTTTTCCCTCTATAATGGGACTATAGCAAGGTTATTGTATTAAATGAGAATGTGCAGCACATAGCATATCACAGATGTTCAAAAGTATGTTTATTAAAAATACTAGTTAATATGAAAAACACAGATTGAAAGGGGACCATGGTATTTTCTTTGTAAGTTTTCTCTTGAGAAATATCCCCCATGTTGGGTAAACAGAGAAAGAAGAAAAAAAAAAAAAACTGAAACGATTGGTTTTGACGTTTGTGACTTTGGGAAATTTATAGGGAAGGAGATTATTTGCATTACCCTGTCCTTTTGACATAGGTGATTCAGGACGAAGGCCTTTTTTTTCTTTTCTTAATGTACCTCTTTAACAGATTTTTAAGGCTTTATTCCCTATCCAAATGGGAAGGTAGGATTATTTTATTTCTTCAGTGAAAAATCAAATGATTTATATAATTTTAGAGTTAGGATTTCTGCATTATGAAATGTTTGCTTTTCCCTTTAAAATATGAATCAATTATTGATTAAATTCACCAATTTAGAAGTTGTTAGACAATCTTAAATTTCGTTTAAACTTTGCATTCTAGAAAATAAAATACATCTGGCAGATTAAAACTAATCTTGGTAAAAATATGAATAAAACTATTTCATGGTTTTTATAATCTCATAAAATATTTCTCCATCTTTAAACTTTGATGAGTCCATTGCAGGCATATTCTTACTGCAACTGTCATTATAGGGTTAAACATTTGCTTTATTGTAACACACGAAAGCAGTTAAGCCCGTTTGGAATTGTTTACTTGCTAAAACCACTGTTAGTCAGCAGAGGCAGTACACCAGATTTCCTTGTGGCTTTTAGTGGAAAATGTTAAAAGCGCACTCATTTTTCAGTTATAGAATTTTTTAGTTTGATCTGGATTAGTCACAGAACTGGCATGAACCTTCTAATTGTGAAGGCTGTCCAAATGCACTATTTTTTTCTCCTGCTAGAGGAAGTTACATCCCGAGCAGTAGCTCAGATCTCTGGTAAGTGTAACATGTGAGCATTACTAGGCATTTCATCCTGCGGGTCTGCAGTCTTCTTTGCTCTTCAGACTGTTGCTCCGTTGGAATGCTTCTGTGGGACCGATACTGAGGTTCTATAGATATTTTTTAAGGACCTACTCATTTGGGGATGTCAGTGGTGTTTTGCAAGATCATCTGAGGAACAGGAAAGCATTTGAAATCTGAAAAGGATAACTGTAGCGGTTTTCACAGTGGAAGGAAACTATATTGGCAAAGAGGCAGATGATTGAATAAAGTAGTTGGCTCAAAGAAGATGCACAGTCTGCTGTTTTTTCCTCTGAATGAAGACTGTTTAATGGAAGCTGTATTCATGTGGAGATCAAAGGAAACACTGGAATGATAAACTACTATGTTTTTTTTCTCCCTCTTTTTTTTTTTTTTTTAAAGAAAACAAAAAGCCTGCAGCAGTAATTTGAGCTCAAATGCCTTCTAATTCCTTCACAGCCTGCTTGTTCTATTAGGATTCTCCACTAACACCATTTCTGCCTGGTGCCTGTGCCCTTTTGCTGGAGCAGCCACAGACAACTGCCTGATGGAGAAAGAATGAATGCTCTGCCTTGCTTATGCTATCGATGGGAATAAAGCTAACTGTGTTTCTTCTATTATATGGGAAATCTGGATTAATCAAGCTGTATTCTAGTACCAAGAGTCGTATTGTCTCTTGTGGTCTGACTCATCACATGTAAATGTACTGCAGCTTTGCTATTAATGCAGAGTGGTTTTGTTTTTTCTTTTTTTCGCCCCTTTCCCAAACACTGAAAGAATTGTTAACCTCTGAGCTTCATTTTCAGGATTTGTGCTGAGCTCTAGATCTTTTTTTCTGTGAATAGTATCTGCATTAAACCAGTGATGAAGAAATGAAGACAAATTAGAAGTGGAAACAGAATAGTGAGATTTTATTTTTTATTTTCAATTATAAGCAAAACAGCTACTGGTAACTATATGACCTTGCAGGAAACAGTGGGTATTGCTGTGATCATCGCTGTCATAGCAGTTGTTTCTCATTTCATTCTATATTGTGTGGTGTTGTGTCACCAAAAACAATGATTGTTTTGTGGAAGTAAATTTCAGAGATAGAGCAATAAGACTCTTTTGGTAGAGGAAAAATATTTTTCAATGAGCTTGGACTCAGTTTTAGTTATTGATATGTTGGTGTGAAATTTCTTCTTAAGTATTGCAGTAACCCAACAGAAATAATAGAATTTTGTTATATTTAGGAAGTTACAAATTATGTAGTCATAATTTTAAACTTGTTTTTCCAGTAGTACTTACTAACTTAAAAAAAAAAAAAAAAAACTAGCTGTGCTGTTCAGAGAATATTTGTAAGTGTTGTATAGAAGAGGAGGAAAAACTACTTGTGCTCTTCCAATTGTGACTTTTATCACATAGCTTGGAATTTAGTGTTTTAAAAGATCGAATGAGTCGAGTGTGTATTGTTGTTTTGGAGGAGGTAGAAGATGAGTCTCCTGCATTCATTTCTAAATTGCCACAGGAAAATAAATCCCTACATTCTCCACCTTCTGGAAATGTATTGGTAAGATATGTAAGTTTATATGTTTACTGTATTCTACTGGACTAGTAGTATAAATATTGTTTTTTAAGAATAGATGTAGATTTGCAATAGTTTCTTTACAAACCCAGATTAAAGCAATACATGTGTAAATATGATGCAATAATATTTTTGTATAAAATGCACATTTCATTTTTACTTTTTCGAATGCTGAGATAATATTTCAGTCTTTACTATGTCTTAATCTCTTAAAAAGACTGTTTAAAAATAATTTGAGAATTAGTAGTCATGGCAACTACGTTTCTGTTTTCATTTTGTGGTTTCAGAAACTGATGTAACAAGAATCAGGAACTCTGCATATTTTAGGAAAGGTTGACTATCCCTAGCAATACCAAAGCATGGCCTTTTCTGTAATGAATTTTATGTGTTTACATGCAAGACTTTGTATGAGATTCAGTCTTCATCTTTAACCTTGGTTTTAGTGCTACTGTCAGCCGGCTCCTTGACTAGTATAGTATACCTTATCAAATAAATGAGTCTGTGTCGTTAAGAAATCATTATACTTAGTTATGCATGTGTTTGTCTTTTCAAGTTATTTAAGTATCCATTATTTTTTGGTCTTTGATTAGTGACTATTTTCATCAACTGCCAGGTTTGCTTTCTTGGGATTTGTATCTTTGTACCTGTAGTGCTAATCCATGTAAGATAATTTGATGCCCCAAACAGACCTTTTCAAAAGAGCCTTCCTTTGTGGGCTGGAAATTGCTTAACAAGTTCTGTCCCACAAGTAGGTGTTGAGATCACACATTTGTATTTGGAAGAGTCTTTCTTTTTGTCATATACAGAAACAAAGGCTTCTACTTATAAGAAATAAAATAAAATCTGATTGTGTTTATTATACTACCTAAATTGGGTCAAACTGAATTCTTTTTTTTTTTTTTTTTAATTAGGCCTTTTTTTTGCAAGTAGGAATCCTGTACTTTGACATGATTTGGTTTTATGAAACTTCTGGTTAATGTCAAAAATGATTATTGCTACAGAGAAGAAAACTTGTAGATTCAGAAACTATGTATAAATATCCTTAGTCACCCCATATGGATGATTCTAATGTTTTTATTACTCTCTTATATTTTAGCCATCACTGGTGCAAGCTATATTTAACGGAGATCCCGATGAAGTTCGAGCACTAATATTTAAGAAAGAAGATGTTAACTTTCAGGTAAAACAGTTAATTCACTGATGCCAGCCTTTAAAACTACTTATTAAAATTATTTCCTAGAATTGCGATTTTTGTTTATAAGACATAATATAACTCTGTAACAGTTGTTTTAAATGAGGGCAGGAAGGTATTGAGGCAAAAGGGAAACCATTGGACATATACTCAGGGCAGTAATAGCCAGTAGGGGTCTTTTGTTCTCCCAGCCTTTTCTTTGAAATTTTTCAAACACAGGAAAGTTAAAAAAAACACTCTGACTACCCATATACCTTTCACTTATGTTTGGCATTGATAACATTTTGCCATATTTGCTTTATTTATTGATATACATCTTTTACATGTATATGTAGTAAGTTGCAGAAATCATGATACTTCACCATTGAATACTTAACTGTGCATTTCAAATGAGGATTCTTTTAAGTGTATATCTAAATATAAGATCAGATTTGCTTTTTGTAAATAATCATGGTGAGTGTTTTATAATGATGGTTGATTAATTTGTATCAGATTAGGTTTTCAGTAAAGTCATTGTTCAAAAAGTTTTCAGACTTAAAGATACAGTAGTATATTCACTGTTGACATGATGGACAGTTTTAGAAAGAGTGGATATATGGATAATTTTCTCTCTCTGTTTTTTCAGTGGCCAGTATTTAGTTTACTAAATTGTGGCTGAAAGTACCTTATGTACTCTAACAAAATTACATCCACTGATGTATACATTTTTACCAGAAACAAATGTACCCCTGAGTTATGGAGGGGGTGAAAAGTCATATGATTCACAAAGTCGCTGTGGCAACACCAAAACAGACGACCTAGAAATGATTGTGGTTTTAAGAAAGCACCCGTTGCAAGCTCATTTTTAACTCTCATCTTTCCTCCTTTTTTTTTTTCTTAATACAATACTGCTGTGACCACTTAGGTAGATACAAAAAGGTTTTAGCTTATTTTTAAAATAATGGATTATCTGAATAGATTTGAGGCATTGGCTAAAAATGTTTAACATTTTAACATTGGGTAATGAACAGAATGCTGTCATTATATATTTTTTAAAGCATTTTCTAAGTGAATTGACTTCAAGTTTATATTTAGTTGGAAACATGCACCTAATTCAGGATGTATGTATGTATGTATGTATGTATGTATGTATGTATGTATGTATGTATTAAGAGACAGTCTGGCTCTGTTGCCCAGCTGGAGTGCAGTGGCATGATAGCTCACTGCAACCTCTGCCTCCCGGGTTCAAGCGATTCTCCTGCCTCAGCCTCCCGAGTGGGTGGGACTACAGGCACCTGCCACCACGCCCAACTAATTTTTGTGTTTTTAGTAGAGACAGAGTTTCATTCACCATGTTGGCCAGGCTGGTCTCAAACTCCTGATCTCAGGTGATCCGCCCGCCTTGGCCTCCCAAAGTGCTGGGATTATAGGTGTGAGGCACTGCGCCTGGCCATGGTTTGTTTTAAATGGAGTGTCTGGTCACTTTACCCAGGGTATACTGAAGAGTGTGCATTTCTAAGAAAATAGCTAAAGGGGTATATAGATGCATGAAAAGGTGGAAAACATGTTTTCTGTTCCATTTAACTCCTAAGATTTTCTTGTTGTTTTGGTTTTATTTTAATAGTACTGACAAATACTACCTTGATTAGAAAGTTTGAACTGTAATTCCATTTACCAGGGTTAATTTCTCTATCATAACAAAGTTTATTACAGCTAACATTACTTTTATGTTATATTTAATTAATTTATCCTAAATTAAAAAAATATTCAGAGTCGTTGAGAGCATCAGCTCATTCATCAGTAGTCCTTTCTTGAGAGTAACTCTGACATTGTCTTCAGTGATACAGAGATTTTTGACAACAACTTTTATGATTGCCTTTAGGCCTTTTCTCTCATGACCCTTTCTTAGTAGTTGAGTGTGTTGCCTTAAAGTCAAGATTTATTAACTTTTTGGCCATTATTTGAATTTAAGATGGTAAATATCTTATGAATTTGTTTGATAAGGAATCATATGGAGTTTTTAAAAGGCAGTGGATGTTAAATGCCCTGACTTTTAATTGGTAATAAAATATTTTTAAGCTTTATGTCAGTGTGACTGTGGTGTTTTTCCAAAGTAAACTTATTTAAATAAGTATTTGGAGAATAACACTGGACTTTTTGAAACTCAAGTTTCTCTTAAGTTTTTTGAAGTTGTTTTTATACATTTTTAGAATGGATATAAGTTCAGATTTATTTTTCTACCATTAAATAGTCATTGTATAATTTTAGATTAGTTTATTTTGTCACACCCTGAAATTTTGAATTTTGTAGACCACTAAACAGCACCTTTCTTAGTAACACACCAAATAGATTTTTCTTTTTATTTTAGTGGGTTTTAAAAAAAAATTGTGGGTACATAGATGTCTATATTTGTGGGATTCATGGGGTGTTTTGGTACAGGCATGCAATGTGAAATAATCATATCATGAAGAATGAGATATTCATCCCCTCAAGCATTTATCCTTTGATTTACAAACATTCCAATTACATTATTTAAGTTATTTTAAAATATACAATTAAGTTATTATTGACTCTAGTCACCCTATTGTGCTATCAAATAGTAGGTCTTATTCATTCTGTTTTTTTGTACCCATTAACCATCCCCACCTCCCACTCAACCCCCCACTACTCTTCCCAGCCTCTGGTAACCATCCTTCTGCTATGTCCATGAGTTCAATTGATTTGATGTTCAGATCCCACAAATAAGTGAGAACATGTGGTGTTTGTTTTTCTGTGCCTGCCTTATTTCGGTTAACATAATGATCTCCAGTTCTATCCATGTTGTTGCAAATGACTGGGTCTCTTTTTTTATGGCTGAGGAGTACTCCATTGTGTGTGTATGTACCACATTTTCATTATCCATTCATCTGTTAATGGACACTTAGGTTGCCTCCAAATGTTAGCTATTGTAAACAGTGCTGCAACAGGAGTCCAGATATCTCTGATATTCTGATGTCCTTTATTTTGGATATATACGCAGCAGTGGGATTGCTGGATCATATGGTAGCTGTGTTTCGTTTTTTGGGGGACCTCCAAACCATTCTCCATGGTGGTTGTACATTCCCACAAATGGTGTACAAGGGTTCCCTTTTCTTCACATCCTCACCAGCATTTGTTACTGCCTGACTCTTGGATAAAAGCCATTTTAACTGGGACAAGATGATAGCTCTTTGAGTTTTACATTTCTCTGATGATAGTGATGTTGAGAACCTTTTCGCCATTTGTGTGTCTTCTTTTGAGAAATGTCTATTCAGATCTTTTGCCCATTTTTTATCAGATTATTGGGTTTTTTCCTGTGGAGTTGTTTGAGCTTCTTATATTCTGGTTATGAATCCCTTGTCAGAGGGGTAGTTTGCAAATGTTTTCTCCCATTCTGTGGGTTGTCTCTTCACTTTGTTGATTACTTCCTTTGCTGTGCAGAACAGTTTTAACTTGATGTGATCCCATTTGTCCATTTTGGCTTTTGGCTTTGGTTGCCTGTGTCTGTGGGCTATTGCTCAAGAAATCTTTGCCCAGACTAATGTCCTGGAGATTTTCCCCAGTGTTTTCTTGTATTAGATTCAGTTTGAAGTGTTTAATGCATTTTGATTTGATTTTTATGTATGACAAGAGATAGGGGTCTAGTTTCATGATTTTGCATGTGATTATTCAGTTTCCCAGCACCATTTATTAAAGAGACTATCTTTTCCCGGTGTATGTTCTTGGCACCTTTGTCAAAAATGAGTTCACTGTAGGTGTTTGGATTTGGTTTTGGGTTCTCTATTCTGTTCTATTGGTACATGTGTCTGTTTTTATGACAGTACTATGCTGTTTGGGTTATGATAGCTCTGTAGCATAATTTGAAGTTAGATAATGGGAATCCACCAGTTTTGTTCTTTTTGCTTGGAATAGCTTTGGCTATTCTGGTTCTTTTGTGGTTCCATATAAATTTTAGTATTTTTTCTATTCCTGTGAAGAATGTCATTGGTATTTTGATTGGGATTGCATTGAATCTGTAGATCGCTTTGGGTAGTGTGGACATTTTAACAGTATTGATTCATCCAGTCCATGAACATGGAATATTTTTCCATTTTTTGGTATCCTCTTCAATTTTCTTTATTCGTGTTTTATTGTTTCCATTATAGAGATCTTTTACTTCTTCGGTTGATTCCAAAGTATTTAATTTTATGTGTGGCTATTGTAAACAGGTTTACTTTTTAACTTCTTTTTCATGTTGTTCACCGTTGGCATATAGAAATGCTAGTGATGTTTGTACATTGATTTTGTATTCTGGAACTTTACTGAATTTACAGTTCTAGTTTTCTTGTGGAATGTTTAGGTTTTTCCAAATATAAGATTATATCACCAACAAACAGGTATAATTTGACTTCTTCCTTCCCAATTTGTATGCCCTTTATGTCTTTCTCTTGTCTGATTGCTCTAGGTAGAACTTCCAGTACTATGTTGAATAACAGTGGTGACAGTGGGCATCGTTGTTGTGTTGCAGGTCTTAGAGGAAAGACTTTCAGTTTTTCCCCATTCAGTATGATACTAGCTGTGGGTCTGTCATATGTGGCTTTTATTATATTGAGGTATGTTCCTTCCATATCCAGTTTTTTGAAGGTTTTTATCATGAAGGGATGTTGAATTTTTTAATCAGATGTTTTTTCTGCATCAATTGAAATGATCATATGGTTATTCTTTTTTTTTTTTTGATATGCTATATCATGTTAATTGATTGTGTGTTTTGAACCATCCTTGCATCCCAGAGATAAATTCCACTTGGTCATAATGAACGATCTTTCTAATACATTGTTGAATTCAGTTTGCTGGTATTTTGTTGAGGATTTTTGCATCAATATTCATCAGAGATATTGGCCTGTAGTTTTCTTTTTTTGATGTGTCTTTGTCTGGTTTTGGTATCAGGGTAATACTGGCCTTGAATGAATTTGGAAGTATTCCCTCCTCTATTTTTTAGAATATTTTGAGAAGGAGTGGTGTTATTTTCTTTTTTAAATGTTTGGTAGAATTCAGCAGTAAAGCCATTGTGTCCTGGCCTTTTCTTTACTAGAAGACTTTTTATTACAGCTTTGATCTCATTATTTGTTATTGGTCTTTTCTGGTTTTGGATTTCCTCTTGTTTCAGTCTTGGTAGGTTGTGTGTGTCTAGGAATTTGTCCATTTCTTCTACATTTTCCAGTTTATCAGCATATATAGTTGTTGCTTACAGTAACCACTAACAAGCCTTTGGAATTCTGCAAATAAGTCATAATGTTTCCTTTTTCATTTCTGATTTTATTCAGATCTTCTCTTTTTATCTTAGTCTGGCTAAAGGTTTGTCAATTTTATTTTTTTAAGTCAACTTTTTGTTTCCCTAATAGATTTTTAACAAAACTTTAATTTTAAAAAATTATACATTCGTATTATTTGGTATGACATGAAGTCTTCTATGGTAGAAGTCATGTAACATAGTTTCACTAGCAAATACTAGAGTTTTATATTTGGCGGCTTTTGGCCACAGATACTTTTGACTACCTGAATAAATAGAGGTGTTTTGCTAACAATTTAATCTAGAGCATGGTAATTTGGGGTTGTTTAAAACAGCAATATCAGAGCTCTGGGTGAGCTTCTCTGTGAAACTCTTGGTTTTCTTATAATAAAGAGATGACTGCTGCATCAAAGTGGAAAAGGGACTCTTCTGTACATTTTTTCTTTGTTTTTTTTTTTAAAAAAGAAAACATCTCTTCCAGAGTCCCCACAAAATTCCTTCCTAAAGTTCCATTGGTTACAAGACTACTCTAAACTAATTCACCAGCAAAGCAGTTGAAAGACCTAGATTTTCGTATCTTCTTAGCCTTATTGGCTGTACAAGTTGAGTGAATCCTGTTAACTTCAACCCTCACTTTTCTTTTTTTTTTCTTTTTTCTTTTTTTTGTAAATGTGTAGGGTTACATTAATGATCTTCACAGTCTTTCCCCACTCCAAATTCAGGATACTCTAAAAATTCTAAATGACTTTAGTGACCTCCTGCTTTTGCCCAGAAGCTTTCGTTTGTGTTTCTAGAATTTTGTGACCAAAATAATAAATGCCTTTCCCTAAGATTTACTAGAACTTAATGCCATGTAGTGGAACCCAAATAAGTTAATCTGAAATATTAATAATACCACATTTTAGAGGAAAACTTTGATTCTTCTTTATAAGAAAATTATTTTCTATAAATACAATTTTTTTATTAAGAGTGTTAAAATTGGTGTTAATTGTAGAACTTTACTTTTGAGACAGACATAGGCATAAGCCATTTTATACTACTCAATTTAACTTGTACAACAGTTTTGTAAAATTGACAGGTTAACGTTTCTACTAAAATTTACAAAAATTAACCTTCTGCAGAATCAGTATAGCAGGATGGGGATTTGAACCCATGTCCAACTTAATAGTAACTGGAGAAGTAAAGCATATTGTTGAGAGAGAAATAGACATCAATTGTATCTCAATAAAAGTGTTTAAAAAATAGGCTGAGGCACTAGCTGAGACCTTTCAGACCAAAGTTACTTCATTTCAGTATGAAATTTAGGACATAATTTATCATATTTTTGCCATACCATATAACTATCAATATCTGTGTAAGTATAAATAATCATCAGCATATTTCTGAGTATGCAAGTATTGATACTTGAGCTTTATAGAAAATGCCAGTATTTACCTTCCACCAATTCATATAAACATATGCACTAAAATTGCTTTAAACACTGAACCTAGAGGAAAGGTAGTCTGTGAAGTTAATAATATATTTAATAACAGATAATAAATTTAAAATTTTTTGCTTGTCCATTGAAGTAGAATTTTTGTTAACTTGATGAAAAGATCCCATTTATTACCAATGAACAGGATTAATAATAACCCAAATGTCCTCTAAGAGGGAACTAGTTCTGCTAGTTAAATAAATTATGCTATGAAATACGGTTATAAAGAATGAGTAAAGTCTCTATAGACTAATATGGACTGACTCCTAAAATACATTGGGAATGAAAAAGGAAACTCAGAACTCATGTATAACATGCTTACTAAAAATAAATACCTGAGTGGAATACAAATTTCTGTATTTTGAACCTCCAAAAACTACTGGTTCCAGTGGATAATACCTTCTTTGTTTCAGGACCACCATAGTAATCATTTAGTCATAGTGACATAGGACATATACTTGGTTATGGATCTTGGGAGAAACCTCAACATTGATGAAGAAAATTTACAAATTTGAAACTGGAATCTAGAGGCACTGGCTACACAGAGCTGGAGGGAGGTGTCATTTCTCTCCTGGGAGAAAGCTGAGTTGGTTCTCTCTCATGCCTGCCCCCACCTTCATTCCATGTTCCATACAAGCCAGCTGAAAGCTGGGTAGATACACCTGAGATGGGGATGGAGGGTTGTGAGCTCCAACACTAGTTACTGTGAATAACTATAAGAAAAGACCATGTACATACCTATGGTTTTAGGACAGAAGGTGCTTTTTTTTTCCTCTTGTGTAAATGTCTAGTGGTGGAATGGTTGAATATGCATGCTTAATTTTTTAAGAAACCGACCAACTGTTTACCAAACTGTTTGTATTATTTTACGTTCTTACCAGCAGGATATGAGAATCCTAAATTTTCCACATTCTCACAAATATTTGGTATAATCAGTCTTTTAAAATCTTAAACATTTTAGTAATAGTAATATCTCAATTTGGTCTAAATTTGTATTTCTATAATGATGAATGATGTTGAGCATCTTTTCATGATCTTGTCAGTCCATATATCTTTAGTGAAATGTCTTTTCAAATGTTCTTGCAAGTTTTTAATTGGATTGTTTTCTTACTCTTGAGTTTTCAGAGTTCTTTTATAAGTTCTGGAAACAAGTCCTCGATCTTTGGCTGTGTTTTTGTTCTCTTAAGAGTGTTTTTGAAAAGCTCAAGTTTTATTTTGATGACATCCACATTTATCAATTTATTATATTATGGATCTTGGTTTTGCTGTTGTATCTTTAAAAAAAAGAAAAAACCTGTCCTATTGTCATTTTGTTTTGCTCATATCTTCCAGAAGTTTTATAGTTTTAAGTTTCACATTTGTCAACAAATTCACTGAAAAGGATTTTCTTTCAAAAAGGAAAGAGGCTTTATGCCAGCTAACAGTTTGTACACCGGGAAAATACAGCCTTCTGTACAAAACAAAGGTGTGTTCTAAGAGAACCAAGAGAAAGTTTGTCTTTGATGGCAAAAGTTCTCGCCCAGGTTCCCACTCTGATCTGCTTGTGCAAATGAGGGATACAAACTCAGTTAGTTCTGATTGTTTGAAACTTGTTGAGTTCTGATGGTTCGGGCGATTCAGGTATCATACACAGGAACAGACAACTATGAAAGTCCCAAAGTTTAGTGAGTATGACATTTTCCCCTGAACACTCAGTATGTGTGTAACCTCTAATTACCAAATGGTTGCTTGACTTTGTTTGAAATTTAGTTCCACTTAGCCACTCAGGATTCATCTTGAAGGATTGGCTCTTTCAGAGTTTGCACATTTAAATGTGCTGTCTATATTGACTTAATATTTGTGTATGATGCAAAGTATATGACAAAGTTTATTAATTTCTCTCACCATTATTTTGTAATTTCATTATAAATGTCTTTTGTCAGATTTATCTGTATTTTATAATTTTTTATCCTAATGTAAATGGCATTTTATTTAATTTTAAAATAGCCTAATTATTCTCCATTACTGAAACAAGTTTCTCCTGAGTACTCTACTCCATGCTGCAGGAATTACTAGTGTTCCCTAACTGGCTAGGTGGAACAGAACACTCTGTTCTCTGCGATCCGTCGTTCTCATTGGAGGTGATATCACTCCTAATTAAGAGAAAATAGATTCTTTGTGGGTATGTATGTATATGAAAAATCTTACATATTCCAATGATTTGTGGCCCTCTAAAAGGCCAAAGTGCATAACTTAGAAATACAGTGGTATTGAAATTTCATGGGAAACGATTAGGAAAGACTGTCAGAAAAGGGTAGTAAGGAAAAAAGGTTGAAAAACACTGCTGTTTCTTTCGCCAGCGTCAGGTAGTATTCTTACACTCCTTTCCCACTCAGTGCTCGGTTGAGTACTCAAAGGGAGATTCTGCAGATCTTAGGGAGTCTCTCCATGTACTACTTTCTCCTCTGTTGCTCTGTCCTGAGAATTCCAGCCCCTTTGTTCACTCCAGACTGTCTCCTAAACTCACAGGGAATTAAAAACAGCAACAACAACAAAAAAACTTTGTGTGCAGCATCAAGAATTTTATTGATTGAAGCAACTGACATTCCACTGAATGTTTTCAGATTTAGACATTACATATTTTGTGGAATGGTAATTTTCTTTTGTATTCCAGCAGTATTTTTGGAATAGAAACTGTAAACATTAGCCTACCAAACAATTGGATTCCATTTGATGATTAAAATTGTCCACTCGTAGATGGCATCACCTCTACTTTTTATTATTAATATTAGTTTTAATTGACAAATGATAATTGTGTATATTTGTAGAGTACAATGTAATATTTTGGTATATTATACAATGTGGGATGATTAAATCAAGCTAATATATCCATCACCTCACTTATTGTTTGTGATTTTTTTTTTCCTTCACCTTTTTGTTCCATCCAGGCCTGCCCACAATGAGGGCAGATCTTCCCCACTGAGTCCACTGACTCACATGCCAGTCTCCTCCAGAAACATCCTCATGGATTTCTACAGAAATAATGCCATACCAGCTATCTAAGTATCCTTTAATTCAGTCAAATGGACACCTAAAATTAATCATGACAGGTCCTTTATCTCTTTTAATCAGGTTGTTTTCTTGCTTTTGAGTTGAGTTTATTATATACTTTGAATATAAATTCTTTCTCAAATATATGGTTCGCTAATATATATATGTGATTTTTTTTTTCTGTGCAAAAGTTTTTTCATTTAATGCAGTCCGATTTGCCAGTTTTTGTTTTTGTTGCTTGTGCTTTCAAGTCATATCCAAAAAAATGTTGCCCAGACCATTGTTGTGGTGCTTCCCCCCGTTGTTTGTAGTTTTGTAATTTCAGGTCTTATATTTAAGTCTTTAATGTATTTTTAGCTGATTTTTGTATATGGTATGAGATAAGGATGCAGTTTCATTCTTCTGCATGTGGATATGCAGTTTTCCTAACATCTTTTATTGAAGAGGCTATTCTTTCTACATTGTGTGTTCTTGGTACCTTTGTCAAAGATCAAGTGACCATAAATGAGTAGATTTATTTCTGGGCTTTCTATCCTGTTCCACTGGTCACTCTGTCTGTTTTTATGCCGATACTGTGCTGTCTTTATTATAGTAGCTTTATAATATATTTTGAAATGATTGGTGTGATGCCTCCAGCTTTGTTCTTTTCGCTGGTTATTGTTTTTCGCCATTCGTGGTCTTTTATTGTTTCATATGAATTTAAGGGTTGTTTTTTCTATTTTCTGTGAAAAATTACATTGGAATTTTGATAAGGATTGCACAGAATTTGTGTATTGCTTTGGGTGATATGGACATTTTAACAATACTAATTTTTTAGTTCATGAACACAGTATATCTTCTCATTTATTTGTGTTTTCTTCAATTTTTCTCATTAATGTTTTATAGTTTTTAGTATACAGATGTTTTACCTGATTGGTTAGATTTGCACCTAAATATTTTACTTTTTTTTGTTGTTGCTATTATAAATAGGATTGTTTTCTTAATTTCCTTTTTAGATAGTTTGTTGTTAGTATATACAAAGGCTACTGATTTTTTTTGATGTTGATTTTGTATCTTGTGACTTAATTCATTTGTCAGTTTCAGTAGTTTTTTGGTGTGTCTTTAGGGATTTCTCTGTGTAAGATCTTGTCTGTAAATACAATTTTATTTCCTTCTTTCTTATTAGGATGCCTTTTACTTCTTTCTCTTGCCTAATTGTTCGGGCTAGGACTTGCAGCACTATAGTGGATAGGAGTGGTGAGGGTGGGCAGCATTCTTGTCCCTCATCTTAGAAGAAAGCTTTCAACTTTGTACTGTCAAGTGTGATGTTAGCTGTGGGCCTGCCATTTTTGGCCTTTACAGGACCTGTTATTGATGTGTAATTTTAGTGTTTTACTATGCTATAAAAAGCAAGTAAGCCTTACAAGTATCTGATTACTGCTAAATTTGTAGAATGGAATACGTTCAGTACTTAGAATAGGATGCTGTCTGTTTTTATATATTATTATAGAGCAATGTCTAGATTACAACGTAAATTAATAACCAGATTCTAAAATACCTGCAGGGAATTTGTCCTGGGGCAAGAACTGTGCCTTCCATATTGTAGATAGTCAGCACTGGAAAGGGATCTTAAAGATTAAGTAGTTAAATCAACTCTGTTACAGATGAGGCAAAACTAAGGCCCTTGGAATTAATTGATTTGGTCGCTTCCATTTGGTCACTTTCCAAGATCTCAAAGATACTTAAGAACCCAGTTTTCTTTATGTCAATTTTAGTTTTTTGTCCATATTGTCTCCCCTGGCGTGTCACCTCTGAATTCTATCTAGTGGCTTAGCATTAGTGATTTCTTACCTTTTCTCTTCTAGCTATAAGCATATAAGCTCTTTAGTAAATACTTGCTTGTTTAATTTGATAAAACTTGGTATGTTGGTTTATTCACTTGACTAGTAATATGTGCCAGTTACTATGCTGAGTCCTGTGAAGGCAAGTCCAATCATGCATAATTTCTTCTCCCTGCTTGTTAATGTTATTTCCTTATATCAGATTGCTTTTTAATGTTATTTCCTTATATCAGATTATCAGTTATACCTGCATTCTCTTCCTCTTCCTTTGCCTCATCTTAAGCTTATGTTTGTTCTTCAGGCTGCAGTTTATGGTAGGCAGACTTTTAAGATGGTCCCCTGCATGATTTCTGGTATTGTAAGCATGATAGGGTATTGTATTAGTTTGTTCTCCCGCTGCTATGAAGAAATACCCAAGACTGGGTAATTTATTTAAAAAGAGGCTTAATTGACTCACAGTTCTGCTTGGCTGCAGGGGCCTCAGGAAACTTACAGTCATGGCAATCATGGCAGAAGGCACCTCTTCACAGGGTGGCAGGAGAGAGAATGATTGCCAGCAGGACAAATGCCACATACTTATAAAACCATCAGGTCTCCTGAGACTCACTTATTATTATGAGAATAGCATAGGGGAAACTGCCCCCCATGATTCAGTTACCTCCACGTAGTCCCATCCTTGACATGTAGGGATTATTACAATTTAAGATGAGATTTGGGCGGGGACATGGAGCCAAAGCATATCAGGTCTCATTCCTGATTAGTTTATGTCATCTGGCAGAGCATAAAGCTGACTCTAGGTAAGTGAGATTATCTAGATGGGTCTGCCCTAATCACATGAACTCTAAATCTGGGCCTAGAGTTAAGAACAAAGGGAGTAGAAGATTAGAAATATGAGAGGGATTTGATGTGAAGGATATTCTCTGTTACTGACTTTGAAGATGGAGGAAGCCATATGGTAAGAACTCAGACATTCTCTGCTACTGGAGGATGACCTCTGGCTGACAACCAGGAAAGGAAAATGGAGGTCTTACAAGGACAAAGAACTGACTATTGCCTGAATGAGCCAAAAAACAGAGTTTTTTTTTCCTTTTAGTCAGACCTCCAGGTGAGAACATAGCCCATCAACAACTTGATTTCAACTTTGTGTAACCCTCAGCAGAGAACCCAGTCACACCATGCCTGAATTACTGCCCTTAAAACTGTGAACTAAAAGATCATTTGTTTTAAGCTGTTGGACTTTTAGTAATTTGTTATGCAGCAATAGAAAATTAATATCATACATAAGTATATTTTTCTGGAACTCCTTTCCTGGCCTCCCAGCTGGTGTTACATCAGCCTAATAGGTGTCCATAGCAGTCTGAACTTCTCCCTTGTAACAGTCATCATATTAATTGACTTGTTTCACGTTCAATGGCTCTAACTCTGGAGATAGGAATCTTGTTTGACTTATTCCCTGTTTTTATACTCAGAGTATGATAAATAGTAGCTATTTAATAAGTGTTAGAAGCGAATGAATATAAAGAAGACATAGCCCCTGACTTTAGCAAGTTTATAATCTAAAGATATTTGATTATATTATGTATGGGTATTGAGAGGGGTAGGGCGGAGAGGGTATGTATGTGTGTGTGTGTGTTTATAGTTTGGTTTTGGTGATGGGAATAGTCAGCTGTCCAGGTTGCCCCTCTGAAGTCAATGCTCTGATAGACCATAAACAGAAAACTGCAAATGATAACAAACTTATTATTTCATAAGAGAATACTGCCATTCTCCATATTTCAGGTACACACGTGTTTTGTTTCACCCTTTCTGTTTCAGGTTTATTGAAAGAAGCCTGTTTAGCTTAATTGTACTTGGGCAGCTGACACTTGACTAGCTCAAAAAATAATAAACTCATCATTTAGAACACATGTGTCTCTGTATATGAGAAATAACAGTTACAAATACTGTAGGTCAAAGTTTCATCACTGGTTTGGAAGATAAATATGTACAGTGAGGGTATGGGGTTTTATTTACACAGAAACTAGATTACTTCCCCGCCACCCCACCCCAAGATTGCATTGCACAGATCTCTGGTAATAAAATTTCTACTTTTATTCCTGATTCCATGTGGAACCAAATTGGTGCTTAGGGAAGGGACATGGGTATATAAAGGATAAGTAGTTTTTTCAGTTTTAGGTGACCTTTTTTCCTTTTGAACATTAGTTCAGGAGAACAAAACTTCCTAAACCAACAAGAGAAACTACTGTTCTTAGGCTGGAAATATTTCAGAGCCTTTCTTCTGTCAATTCTTTGATATATTTTACCTCTTATTTCAGACGTGTTTTAATTGATATGTTGGAAGAATGGGTACACTTTCATAACCAACTCTTTCCTCCTCCTTTTAACCTTTTTAAAATTAGGAAATATAGTAAACTTAAATTATGTAAAACAAATGTACAATTTAATGAATATGTAAATGTAACCACGACCCAGATCAGAAAACAACATCGTTAGCACCTCAGAAGTGCTCTTGTTGGTGACCACTTTATGATCAAAACTTTCCACCCCACCCCTCAGTGTAACCAGTAAATTTCTATAATAGTCTCTTTTGGTTTTCTTTATAATTTTGCCACCTACTTACTCTTCCCTAAGCAATACAATTTAGTTTTGCATATTTTGAATCAAATAGATCATACAGTATATATTCTTTGAGTCTGTGTTCTTTTGTGCACCGCTGTTTTAAAAATTTACCTGATTCCACTGAATGCATCCAGCACAGTTTATCTATTCTGCTATTGATGTATAATTGAGTTGTTTCACATTTTGTTTGTATTTTAAACGATGCAACTATTTGTAAATATGTCTTCTGATACACATAAGCATGCATTTCTATAATATAAATGCTTGGCTATACATATATTCAGCTTTACTTGATAATGTGATATTATTAAACAACTTAAACTTCCATGAGCACTGTGTGAGAATTCTTACTGATCCACATCTTTGGACCACATTCTTGGTTTTTGAAGTAGGTAATGTACGATGTGGTAAAGTGTTTATTTGGACATGGTCCAGTTTCCTAGCATATAGCTTCTAAAAAACGCTTGGAATGTCTGGGGTGATAAGTGTCTTTTTTATGGTTATGAGGCCCCTAAGCTTCAAGATGAGGGTTTGTCACCTGAAAGACCAACACATGATTAGAGGGCTTTAACTTTTCAAACCCCCCATCCTCCAATCTCTGGAGAAAGAAGAGGGGCTGCATGTTGAGTTGGCTACCAGTAGCCATTTGTTTAATCAATCATGCTTATGTAATGAATCCTCTATAAAAGCCCAAAAGGATGGGGTTCAGGGATTTTCCAGTAGCTGAACATGTGGCAGTTCTGGATGGTGGTGCACCCAGAGAGGGAATGGAAGTTGCACATCCTTCCATGGAAGATGCATGTCTTTTACGTCTCTTTCATCCGGCTGTTCGTCTGTACCCTTTTTTGTGTTATTAATAAATCAGTAAATATAAATAAAGTGTTCCCAGAGTTATTCGGGGTCCTCTAGCAAACTAATCAAAGCTGAGAAGGAGATAGTGGGCACCTCAGTTTATAGCCAGTTGGTGAGAAGTACAGGTGAAAACCTACTAATAGGGACTGGCATCTGAAGTAAGGGGCAGTCTTTTGGGACTGAGCACTCTCTTTGAGATCTGATGCTATCTTCAGGTAGATAGTATCAGGATTGAATGGAATTAGAGTACACCCAGCTGGTGTCCTCCGGGGAATTGCTTTGTTGCGTGAGGAAACAGCCTCCACATATCAAATACTGGTTTTGTATAGAGTGATGTGTGAGTTGAAGGGAAAAAACTGATTTTTCCTCCTACATAGTTGTATGTTGTTATTTTAGCTTGCTTTTTTATGACAGTTTCAGACACATTTTATATGTTAATTAGACATACATATAGCCAGTCTCTTTTATGAAGTACCTGTTAAATCTCCTGGGCCAGGCACGGTGGCTCACGCCTGTAATCCAACACTTTGGGAGGCCAAGGTGTGTGGGTCATTTGAGGTCAGGAGTTCAAGACCAGCCTGGTCAACATCGTGAAACTCCATCTCTACTAAAAATACAAAAATCAGCCAGACATGGTGGCGGGCACCTGTAGTCCCAGCTAGTCGAGAGGCTGAGGCAGGAGAATCGCTTGAACCCTGGAGGTAGAGGTTACAGTGAGCTGAGATTGTGCCGCTGTACTCCAGCCTAGGTGACAGAGTGAGACTTTGTCTGAAAAATAAATAAATACATACATAAATAAATTTCCTGCCTATTTTTGAGTTGTCTCTTACCTAATTTGCAGCAAGTCTTTTTGTATTCTGGATATGAGCCCTTTTTGACCTGCATGTGTTGCAGATATCTTCTCCCATTCCAGCTTGTCTTTTCAGAATTCTTTATGGTGTCATTAAACATGAGGTCTTAATTTTTTATGCCTTGTTTTTCAGTTTTTAAAAAATAGTTAATGCTTTTGATGTCTTGTTTCAGAAGTCTTTTCCTAACTTGAGTTGTAAAGATAATATTCCATATTTATATATGAGTGCTTTTAACATTTTGCTGTTTACATTTAGTTTTATAATATAGTTGCAGTTAAATTTTACATATAATGTGAGGTAGTGGTTTGGGTTTGGTTTTTGTTTTCATTCTTTTCCAGATAGGTACCACATTGTCCCAGCATAATTTAAATGCCCATATTTTGTTGGGTGGTTTTCTTATTTTTGAGTTTTAAGAGGTCTTTATATATTCTAAATTCAAGTTCTCTGTCAGATCTGTGATTTGCAAATATTTTCTCCCAATGCATGCTTTGTCTTTTTATCCTCTTAACTGTGTCTTTCTCAGTACAAGTAAAGTCTCATTTTGATGAAGTTTAATTCATTAACTTCATGGATTTTGCTTTTGGTATTGCATCTAAGAGCTCTTTACGCAACCCACGGTTTTCTCCTAAGTGTAGTAATTTCAGATTTGGGAAATTACTTGCTTTAGGTGTTAGGTATAGATGGAGGTTAGTTTTTTGTCATGTGGTTATCCAGGACCATTTGTTGAAAATACTATACATTGACTTGCCTTTGTGCTTTAGTCAAAAATCAATCATATTTGTGTGGGTTTATTTCTAGACATAAATTTTAGCTTTTTAATATCTACAAGAAATCCCATGAGGATTTTTATTGTGATTGCATTGAATCTATAGATCAAATTGAGGAAAACTGGCATTTTAGCAATAGTGAGTCTTCCAATTCATGTACATGGCATCTCTCATCATTTACTTAGGTGTTCTTTGATTTTTTGAGGGGTGTTTCGTAGTTTTCAGGATACAAATCTTGCAATTTTTTTTTTTTCTTTTTTGACATGGAGTCTTATTCTGTTACCCAGGCAGGAGTGCAGTCTTGGCTCACTGCAACCTCCGTCTCCTGGGTTCAAGCAATTCTCCTGCCTCAGCCTCTCAAGTAGCTGGGATTACAGGTGCACACCACCACATGTAGCTAATTTTTGTATTTTTAGTAGAGGCAGGGTTTCGCCATGTTGGCCAGGCTGGTCTTGAATTCTTAACCTCAGGTGATCTGCCTATCTTGGCCTCCCATAGTACTGGGTTTACAGGAGTGAGCCTCTGCATCTGGCCCAAATCTTGCAAATTTTTATTAGATTTATACTTAAGCATTTATTTTCCTTCTCTTTTTATCTTTTGATGCTATTGTGATACCTTTTTTTAGTATAACTTTCACTTATTAATTGCTAGTAAGAAATATAGTTGGTTTTGTATATTGACCTTGCATTCAACAACTTTTCTAAACTTAGTCTAGGAATTTTTTTTTTTTTTTTTAGATTCCTTGGGATTTTCTTTATAAATAATATGCCATCTATGACTAAATGTACTTTTCTTTCTTTTTTCTCAATTGATAAGTTTTTTTGCTTTTCTTTATTTTACTGACAAGTACTTGAGTAGGAGCGGTGAGAGTAGACATTTTGGCCTCATTCCTATCTCAGAAAAAAAGCATTCACTCTCACCACTAAATTACCTGTCAGCTGTAGATTTTTGTAAATACGCTTTATTGGGTTAAGAAAATTCCCCTCTAAGTTTGCTGAGAGTTTTAAAAATTATAAGCTAGCCGTGTGTGGTGGTGTGCACCTGTAATCCCAGCTACTCAGGATGCCGAGACAGGAGAATTGCTTGAACCTGGAAGGTGGAGGTTGCAGTGAGCCGAGATCGTGCCACTGCACTCTAGCCTGGGCAACAGAGGGAGACTCTGTCTCAAAAAAATTAATTAATTAATTAATTTAAAAAGATCATGAGTAGATACTGGGTTTTGGTAAATGTGATGATTATATGACCTTTCTTTTTGTTAGTCTGCTAATATGTTGAATTTACACCATTTGGTTCTAGTTGAATGAGACTTGTGATCCCAGAATAAACCCCAGTTGGTCGTGATGTAGTACCCTTTTCATATATTGCTGAATGCAGTTTGCTGATATTTAGTTGAAGATATTTATGTCTGTGTTGATGGGGGATATTCATCTCTGTTTTGGTTTTTGTTTGTGTTTTTGTAATATCTTTGTCTGGTTTTGGTATCAGGATAATGTTGGCTTCAACATCTTTTTGTGTTTTGGGGATTTCATTGATAATCCCCTCTTAGTTTTGATACAGATTATTTTTTCCTTTGATCATTCTGACTAGAAGATTACTAATTATATTTATCTTTTCAAAGAATCAGCTTTTGAGTTCACTAATATTCTGTTTTTGTTTTGTTTTCATCTTTATCATTTTCATCCTGCTTTTTTTTGCTGGTTATTTTGCCCTTTTTTTTCTAGTTTAAGTGAAAGCTTAAATTATTAAGACCTTTTCTGATACAAACATTTAATACATAAATTGCTCTCTATTGCTTTAACTTTATCCCCAAAATTTTAATGTGTTGTATTCATTTTCATTCCATTCAAAATATTTTTCTAATGTTCTTGGAGCCTTCCTCTTTACATGGGTTATTTAGAATTTGTTTTCTACATTTATTCTACTTTACTACTGAAATATTCTTTGAATCCCAAATACTTGGCACTTTTCAAATTGTCAGGTTATCTTTCTGTTATTTATTTCCAATTTAATTTTGTTATGGCCAAAGAACGTACTTTGTATGATTTTGATTTATTTTAATGTGTTAAGGTTTGGTTTTGGCTCAGAATATGGTTTACCTTAATGTTTCAAGTGCTTTTGAAAATAAATGATATCGTTTGGGTGTTTGTCCCCTCCACATCTCTTGTTGAAATGTGATCTTCAGTCTTGGAGGTGGAGTCTAATGGGAAGTGTTTGGATCATGGGGGCAGATCCTTTATAAATGGGTTGGTGCCTTCCCAGCAGTAAATGTGAGTTCTAGCTCTCCTACTTGATCCAACAGCTGGTTGTTTAAAGAGCTTGGCACCCGCTCTTCTCTCTCGATACCTCTCTTCACCTTGTGACACCCCTCTTCACCTTGTGACACCCCTGCTTTATTTCACCTTCTGCCACCATTATAAGCTTCCTGAGGCCCTCACCAGAAGCAGATGCTGGTGCCATCCCTTTTTTTTTTTTTTTTTTTTTTTTGAGACAGTTTTGATCTGTCACCCAGGCTGGAGTGCAGTGGCAGGATCTTGGCTCACTGCAACCTCCACCTCCCGGGTTCAAGCGATTCTGCTGCCTCAGCCTCCTGAGTAGCTGGGATTACAGGTGCCCACCACCATGCCTGGCTGATTTTTGTATTTTTAGTAGAGATGGTGTTTCACCATGTTGGCCAGGCTGGTCTCCAACTCCTGTCCTCAGGTGATCCGCCTGCCTGGGCTTCCCACAGTGCTGGGATTACAGGCACAAGCCACTGTGCCTGGCCTGGTGCCATGCTTCTTATACAGCTGGTAGAACCATAAGCCAAATAAACCTCTTTTCTTTGTAGATAAACCACCCTCAGATATTCCTTTGTAGCAATGCAAAGCAGACTGATACAATGTTCATCATTTTGTTGCATGCTATAAATTGCACAATAATTTTACAAAGTAAATAAGATGTTTTAAGTGCTTTATGCAATGGTTGCACATAATAAAAATCTTCAGGTTTACTCTCCTTTTCTAAGACACTCTCCGCATTCTACATAGTTACTACAGGAACTGCCATGTTAATCTTCCCCTACTTTCAGTTAATATAGAAGTAAGCATTAAATTTATGAGCAAATTTGGGGAGCACCAAATTAATCCAGTTAGATATTCTTCTGGGAGATTGAATTAAGAGACTTCTCCTTGGGGTGCTGAAGTTCTAAGAGTAAATGTCAGGTGTTGTGATGGCTTATTCCCTACCATGAAAAAAAGTGTTCTGTGAAGGCAGAAAAATCTGCTCATGTGCGAAGAAGAAACGGAGACAAAAGACAGAGTCCTGAGTATTTCAAGTGTTTTATTTCATTTGTTCTTATGACTTAGCCACATGCCTGCCTTTCCTCAATTTTGGTTGTTCAGTGCTCTATTCCAATAGATGCTTCAGTGTCCTTCCTGTAAATCAATTTTGCCTAAACTGGTTTAAGTTAGATTTCTGTACCTAGTAATGCTATCTAATATATATATGTATTCAATAATAGTAATTATTGAGGATGATAATAGAAATGTGGACTATTTGTAATTTTTCCTTAAAGTTACATTGCTCTGATAAATGCTAATTATTTTTCATATCATAATCTGAAACTTTAAGGTTCCACAGAGGTTTTCAAAGTATACCTTGGAGGAAAAGGACCATAGCATACATCTTAGAACTGGTTTTAACAGTTATTTTACAGTTGTCTGTCAGAGGTAGTTATAACATGTGCTTCATTCTCATACCCAAAATCAATATGGAAGTCTTCTACAACCTATAACACATTAGCATATCATTGAATCATGGCAAGTGTTGTCCACTAACATAATTTGTTAAATCCTTTCTAGTGCTTATAAAGTACATAACTTTAAGCCAGGTATTATGTGGACATAGACAGTTTGTTTTCTCTAGATACTTTTTACCAAATTATGAAGCCATTGACATAAACCCAAAACTGAGTATTAACAAGAATGCCACCTTATATGGTACAGATAATAATGTTGTAATAGGAGTATAGGATGGATAAATCTCAGTGGACTGACATGGTCCTGAAGACTTTGTGAAAGAAATAGAAACTAAACTGGGCCTTGAAGAGTAGAGGGAGTTCAGGTAGTGGAAAGACATTCTGGCCAGAGGGAATATGTGTACAGATGAAGATGTGCCATGTATTCTGTGTCTGTTATGGTTCCAGCTATTGGTTAGTAGTTTTTGAATATCAGGTTAAGGAGGCAGAATGGAGGTGATTGGTGATGGTGACAACAGCCAGTAAAGGTGATTGAGCAGAGTCGTAAGTGAGATAGTGAAAGTGAAATTGCTTCCAAGTCTTATCTGCTAGCAGGTAAGCCAGTTGGATCTCCGATGTGGTCTGAGAATAAAATCCTGGAAGGGTGATAGTAAATTTAAAAATGACGTTAACTAAAAACACAATGTGAATATTCTCCCAAATAGCTGTAAGAGTACTAAGCATGACTTCTGTACCAGAGTAAGCCAGAATTATCTTTCTTGAAGCAGCTGTAGGTATTCACCAATATCTTAAAGAGCTATATCCTTAAGACTGAGGTTCACCATGAGGCTTCCCTGAGTGCAGATCTCGAGGACAGCAGGATAATCAAAACTTATTTTATAAAGGCACAAGAGAAGAGTGGATCTGATGAGTCCTAGCCAGGTCCACCTGAGTTCTGGGGACCATAACCTGAGCATTGATGATATGTAAATATTTATCAGGGAAGTTTTAGTCTGATATCAATAGGAGTGGAAGCAAAAAGCATCATGACAGGGACAAGAAAGAGAGCGACTATTTGGTGTAAATGGGAAAAATAGAGAAAGGACAGAAGAATACAAAGAAAACTGTGCTACTGTTGATGAGAAAAAAGTGAAGTCAGACTACAGAATGCTTTGAGGGAGAATGATTAGTTTAAGTGGACTGTGATCAAGCTGGTAGAGGGAGGAATATTATAAATAGAGGCAGCATAATAGATTAACAGCATGCACCTCAGAGTCCAGCTATCTGTGCTTGAGTCTGATTCTGCCACTTCCTATGATCTTGAATGAGTTTCTTAAACTTTTCTGTTTTGATTTCCTTATCTGTAAAATAAGGAGATACAGTTGCATACTTAACCCTATTTGGTAAGTGCTTAAAGCAGTCCTAGCAGAAAGTAAGCACTAGGTAAGTGTTAATTGTTTTGTTTGCTGTTACTACTAGTCTTCCTAAGGAGTTATAGCTAGTGTACATGAACATTTTCAAGACCTGAACAAGGGCAGAATTACAGACCTGTATCATTGCTATAAAGGTTGTGGTTGAATCCAACCGAAGTGGATGAATTCTGAGTCACTTTTAAGTATTTTGCCTTGAACAAGTATTTGTCTTTCACTTTGTCATTTCTTTCTTTTCACTTCCCTATTTTTCTGCTTTATATGTTTCCTCTTAGAGCTTGATCTTGAAATCTGTATTAAGGTAAAACTTCAGCTGAAAATGTACAAATGCAGTCTTAGTTCCAGATTTAATTTAAGGCACCTCATGGATCTAACCCTTTGCCTGTCCTGAGCTTGGCATCCCACCACAGATTCTTTTTCTCAGAGCCTCCTTTATTCCTAAGTTATCTAAGCTTTCCTAGTGTTTTTTTTTTTTTTTTTAAGCTTGCTTCTAGGGTTCATTGTAACATAACATATAAACTAAAGAATAATTCAGGGTGCTTCTGAATACTTTTTAAACATTTATTTTGAAGAAATTATGGACACACCAGAAATTGCAGATGGTACAGCACAGCCCCATGTTTCCATCATGATATTCCTTCAGTGGTCGTAACTTTTAGTGCATTATCAAAACCAGGAAATTGATATTGGCACAATACAACTAACTAGACTACGGACCTTAATTTGATTTCAGCAGTTGTTGCAAGCACTCATTTGGGGGAGAGGGGTTGTGTGTGGTGTGTGGTAATTGTGGTGATGGCTTTGTGCATGAATCGGCATTTTGGCACGTGTAACCACTAGCACATTCAAGATACAGAACCATTCCATCACCACAGAGAAATTCTCTCATGTTTCGACTACTTGTGTAGCACTTCAGTAATGCACTGGCTCAGCTCATGCCTATGACCCAACCCCAGAGTAATTAACAATCATTGGTCTCATTTAGGCCAGAACTTTTAATGTATTTCACCTTCTGTCTCTCAAGATAACTGCTGTAAGAGCTAAAACTATTTTTTGTTTTTATTTGGGGAGAGTAAGCAATCACTTTTTGTAGTCCTAATCATATGTGTAAAATACCTTTCATAGCACCTATGTAAGCTGTAAGAAAAATGTATTTTCTTACAGGTATATGATTGACAGTCTACTATAAAGACACATGCACACGTATGTTTATTGTAGCACTATTTACAATAGCAAAGACTTGGAAACAATGACAGACTGGATAAAGAAAATGTGGCATGTATACACCATGGAATACTATGCAGCCATAAAAAAGAATGAGTTCATGTCCTTTGCAGGGGCATGGCTGAAGTTGGAAGCCATCATTCTCAGCAAACTAACACAGGAACAGAACACCAAACACTGCGTGTTCTCACTCATAAGTGGGAGATGAACAATGAGAACACATGGACACCGGGAGGGGAACATCACACACCAGAGCCTGTCACAGGGTGGGGGAGCAAGGGAAGGGAGAGCATTAGGACAAATAATGTGTGCAGGGCTTAAAACCTAGATGATGGGTTGATAGGTGTGCAGCAAACCACCATGGCACATGTATACCTGTGTAACAAACCTGCACGTTCTGCACATGCATCCCAGAACTTAAAGTAAAATTTTTAAAAATGTATATAAAGTATATGATTGAGTGAGTTCAAAAACTTCAGTCTGGTGTGTATTTAATAATTCTATTTGGGATTATTTTGGAATAATACATTGAGATGTAATGGCTTCTAAAGTAAACTGACTTAAGAAAAAACATTTTAATGGGCACCTAGTACTTACAAAATGCCTGGTTATGGAAAATTATTTTTAGAATTTTTATTACGATGCTTCTCAGTTGATTGAATAAGTTATTTTTAATTTTTTCTGTTTTGTTTTTCTTTGTAAAACATGTACCTGTAGAAGACTACAAATAATGAAAAATAACTCTCTTACACACTCAAACCCTAGTCAACAAACTTACTTCCCCAGGGGTAAGATTACTGTATTCATTTTTTGAGTATTCTTCCATAGATATTTCATACATATTCAAGCCTAAGTGTATGTAGAACCTTTTAACTACAGTGGTTCTGAACCTGCATTTTTCGTTTAATGCTGTGCTTTAGAGATTGTTCCATTGATAAGGAACACTGAGGTCTGCTTCTTATTTTACACTGGAAGCACAGTATTTCATTGTATGGATGTACAACTAAAAGACCTCTCATCTGATATATGGTAGTTGGAAATTCTAAAATGTGATCTCTGAGCATTTCAGTGTGACTGTGTATTTCCAGCCTTTTTTTTTTTTTTTAAGTTAGGCCAAGGCTTTTTCATTGGATGTGGAGTCCATTGACAGGTAGGTGTTCAGTGTTCTCTTCCTTGCTCAGACCATACTCAGAGTGCATTATCTATAACTTCCATTTAGACTTTCTGTAGCTGATGTGAGAAATTAGACCCTTAAGAAATAATCTTAGGGCAAAACCCCTGTTTTTACTGTTTACTGTTTGCCTTAGTGTTTCCAATTATCTCAGCCATACCCAATTCAATAGCACTTTCCTTTTTTCAGTAGTTTGCTTTTATTGATTCTTCAGTTGTGGTAACAAACACAGCTTACCCTTGATAAACATACCCCATCATGGGAGCAGAACTGTGTGGGCTTGTTAGTGGTAAACTACGAGTCAGAATATTTAATGTGCCATAGTCATCTATTAATTTTACTCAGGAAGCCAAGGATATTGGTTAATCATGTGAGTCAGTTAAATAAAGATTAAGAGTTTGTTTATGTTTTATAATTTTAGGTAACCATTTAGCAGACATTTAAGTTGTTTCTAGCATTTTGCCTCCTACGGTGATTCAATAAATATACTTAATCATTTATCTGGACACATGTAGGCCTTTAAAAAAAAAAAAGTCTTAAAACGGAATTACTGTGTCTAAGGGGATCATCACTTTTTAATTTTAATACATTTTGCTGAAAGAAATCTGAAATATTTTATTACCTAATTTTCAATGTTTAACTGTAGTAAAATATGATATATAAACTCTTTCTTTCAAAATTAGCCAGTTTTATTTCTCCCTTTTCTTCAAATTGATTTGCAGAGAGGAAAAACTGTGTTCATATGAATCATAAAACACATTAATGGGATTTGAGAGGCATTGAGTCATGGAATTCCAGACATCTCTCACACACAGATGACTCACTTTCTGTGTTGTTGTGCTATGTGTGTGGTGTATCTGGTGCAATAGATGTTTCTCAGTTTCACTAAATCTGATCATATTTAAACACTCTAGGAAGTTTGCTGTGTTAATGAGTAACATTAAAAAGCCTAGGCAAAGTGTCCTTTCTTTAAAAAATGACTAAATTAGGACTCATCTTTGCATGTATTCTGTTACTATAGCGGTTTTATGTTAGCCCTTTCAACAATTGTTTGAATTTCTGTGCAGAGCATTCTGTTTCCTGGGGTGGTATATATTGGAATAAAAAACAAGGTCTTGTGGTAATTGTGGTGAGAGAAAGAACCCTTAGCTTATTGAACAATTTAACATTGGCACTATATCAGCCTCCCTTTACTGGAACACCTGTTACTATTTTAAGGACAAAAGCAATATTAAAATTATAGGAAGAAATGTTTGATGAGACCAGTGGTAACCCTATATGTTACACACATTCCCCCCGCCCCCCACCAGAGAAGATCTTGCTCTGTTGCCCAGGCTGGAGTGCAGTAGCATGGTCATAGCTCACAGCAGCCTCAAGCTCCTGGACTCAAGCCATCCTCCTACCTCAGCCTGCTGAGTAGCTAGGACTACAGGTGCATGCCACCAACCCAACTAATTTATTTACTTATTTATTTTTTATAGATATGAGATCTCACTGTGTTGCCTAGGCTGGTGTAGAACTCCTGGCCTCAAGTGATCCTCCCACCACAGCCTCCCAAATGTTAAGATACCTCTTTATGATAATGTCATATACTACAGCTAAGCCTTTTTTGGATTGCCTGTAGATATTTAATCCCTCTTTTGCCTAGCAAGCAGGTTTTTACTTTAATTCTCAATGGCCTGACTATTTTTTCTTAAAGTAATTAAGGGAATCCTAAACAAGAAAGTTATTACAAAGTGAAGTATAATTTTTCATTTGTTTAAATCTTGAAAACTGTAGTAGTACTCTAATATGGTAAGAGGCCCCCCAAATACAGTACCTACTTTAAATAAGTTTATTTCTCTTAATAGCCTGAAAGTCAGTGGTCTAAGCTGGTAAGGCAACTCTTTTCTATAGGATTATTTATTCCAGATCTTGTTGCTTGACAGAATGCTAGTATATTGGCCTACATTTACATGGTCAAAGGGACTCAGTTTCACATGTGCCTTCTAGCCTGTGGGAAGCGGGAAACAATTAGCCCCGTTCTAGAGTAGTTGTCCTTTTTTTTCTCTTGAGACAGAGTCTTGCTCCGTTGCCCAGCCTGGAGTGCAGTGGTGTGATCTCAGCTCACTGCAAGCTCCGCCTCCTGGGTTCACGCCATTCTCCTGCCTCAGCCTCCCGAGAAGTTGGGACTACAGGCGCCCGCCACCACGCCAGGCTAATTTTTTTTTTTTTTTAGTAGAGACGGGGTTTCACCATGTTAGCCAGGATGGTCTCGATCTCCTGACCTCATGATCCACCCACCTTGGCCTCCCCAAGTGCTGGGACTACAGGCGTGAGCCACCGTGCCCGGCCTAGAGTAGTTGTCTTTTAAGTTGAAGATGACCTGGAAGTTGTGCCCGTTGTTAATTTCCACTCACATACCATTGGTCCACACTAAGCAACAACTTCAAGGGAGGCTCAGAATGTGTTCTCTCACTGGGTGGCTAAGTGACCAGCTAAAATTTTATTCCTGTGGACAAAAGGAAGAACGTAGTAGAAAACAACTAACAATCTGTCACAGAAGCCTTTATCAAAAATTAAGGATGTAAGTTTCAATACAAGTATTTCTGAATAGTTTTTTTTAAATGCAGCCAAGTCAGTAATACTCTGTGGTAATTTTAGATAGGGTATCTATGAATTAAAAATTCCTGAATGTGGCATTACTCTGAAACCTTGCATCTTGAACTGGACAGCACTGTTCTTTTCTGGTAGGAGGTCCATGAAACATGCATTTAGAGGTAGCTTCTTTTCCTAGAGGAAGATTTGGATGAGTATGCATTTTTTATATTGAAACAAACATGAATATATTTTGGAAATGAAAGTAAAACTGGCAGGAATGTTAAGAAAAAACTTAAAATTCCTTTAAAGTATAATGTCAAATCCCTGGAAATATTTTCTCTTTTTGCCCCTGAGGGTACTCTTGTGGAAACATTTTGATAAGCAAATCTTTTAGTTTGTTAAGGTTTATTTTATTCAATTAGGTTAACAGTTCTAAACTGTAAAACTGCAGAAATATACTGATGAAAAGATTAGTATGAAGTAAAATTTTCCTATATATATCAGCAGCACAAGCATCTTTATTCAAAGAAAGTCTAAGAAGCTATTTCATTGTCATTTTAGGTTTTTATTTTTATTCTTTGCTGCACTTTATCCCACTATTTTAAGGTCAAAAATTTTTTTTAAGGCTTTTACCTTAGCAAGGAAATTCCCTGTGTTTTTGTTTGCTGTTTTTTTTATTTTTAATAGAGACAGGGTCCTGCTCTCTTACCCAGGCTGGAGTGCAGTGGTGCAGTCATGGCTCACTGCAGCCTCATTCACTTGCATGCCTGGCTAATTGTTAAAAAAAATTTGTAGAGACAAGGTCTTACTATGTTGCCCAGGCTGGTCACATCCTTTTTTTTTTTTTTTTTTTTTTTGTTGGGACTTCCAGACTAGGCTAGAGTTATAAAAGTAATAAGCTGATAATTAATAATGGCTTGGTGGGGGCGGTTGTTGTGGTTATTTAAACTATTATTAAAATTAACCTTATTTTAAAACATATTTCCTACCTTATTATCACAGGACAATGAAAAGCGAACCCCATTGCACGCTGCAGCTTACCTTGGAGATGCAGAAATCATTGAACTTCTTATTTTATCTGGTATGGTAACCTCTGAGTAATAAGAACATATTATGTATATTTTTGTTATTCTTAATGTTTCTCAGTCATAATTGACTATTTACTGCATGACCTGGTTGTTCATATTTGTTTTATCAGCTGAAACTTATTTTTGTATTCATTCTGTAAATACTGATCACATATCTTTTTCTGGGTGCTTAGAGTACATTAAAGAACAAAACAAAGATTGCTGCCCTCTTGTAGCTTACACTCTGATAAGGAAAACAAGCAGTAAATACAAGTGAATTTTATAGTATATTAAATGATAAGTGCTTTGAAAAAATGAAAAGGTAGATCAGGATAATCAAGGTGGGATAAGCATTGTATGTAAGGGTTTTTTTGGGTTTTGTTTGTTTGTTTGTTTGTTTTTGTTTTTTGAGATGGAGTCTCGCTCTGTTGCCAGGCTGGAGTGTAGTGGCACGATCTCAGCTCATTACAACCTCCAACTCCCTGGTTCAAGTGATTAGCCTGCCTCAGCCTCCCAAGTAGCTGGGATTACAGGCACGCGCCTCCATACCCAGCTAATTTTTGTATTTTTAGTAGAGACGAGGTTTCACCTTGTTGGCTAGGATGGTCTCTATCTCCTGACCTCATGATCTGCCCACCTCGGCCTCCCAAAGTGCTGGGATTACAGGAGTGAGCCGCCATGCCCGGCCTATATAGGGTATTATATGGAGCAGTTACAGTAGGCCTCGTTGAGCACAGAATTGTAGGAGATGGTTGCAATTCTCCTAGGTGGAGGTAATGGTGGTTTATACCAAATACAACAGTGGAGACAGTAAGAAATAGTCTGATAGTAGATATATTTTGAAGACAATGCCAGCAAGATTTCTGTGTTTAAATAACTTTTATTTAACCCTACTTGAGGGTCTGTAAAATACTTTTAGTCAATTACACTCCTTTATTATTTTTTCTAAACCATTTAAGTCTTTACAATATGAAGTAATGCTAGAACTGTCTATGATAGAATAGTTCCTATTGTGGTCAGACTACCTACAGTCCCAAAAGCAAGCAGACAGAGTTTAGAAATACTCTTGTTATAGCCAGATGATTGTAATGATATTTATTGGCAAAGGATATGTGTCATTAATTTGAGCTAGTGTTGCCAAATTACGCACATACATGCATAATGAAACTGAATAAGTAGTAGTATTCCTTTGATAGTTTGTGGAAAGGAGGGCTCAGAGGGTGAAATTTTGTGTGAAGATTTCATTAAATAATAACCCAGAGTTTTGCCATTACAAATTCATAAAAATTTAAGAATCCATCTGATTTTTAAAAAATACCTTATTTCTGTAACAGATTTCATGATCATATAAAATTAAATATGGTTAAACGTGGACCTGGCTAATATTTTGTTAGTTTCTTTATGAATAATTTCACTGCTGATGTACTTCCCTGAAGATGCCTGTTCGTTATTAATTTTCAGCTAAAATTTACTCAAGGAAAGAACTGAGGAGGTTGAAAAAAATTATTTCTTTTAATAATATAAATTAATGGAACACAAGTTTATGGAATTTTCTACACAAATATCATCTAAGAAACAGGTTAGGACTTTGCATAAGAAGTCTACTGCTGCATTTTTTATTTTAACACAGAGTTCTGATAATTTTTGTTTTGTCATAAAGACTATTTTATATGATTCCACATGGAGGGTTTGTTTTTTTGTTTGTTTGTTTTCATTTTTTATTTTTACATCTAGGAGAAACTTTTCAAATGCTCAAAGTTGACGTAATCCCTTCCTTTTAAAAGTAAATGTTTGCAACAAGTATTTTTAGTTACTTGTAAAAGGTTGACTTCCTGGTTTCTGTAAGTATGATAGTCAAATGAGTCTTATCATGAGCATGACAGTATATAGATGTCAGCTTTGAAATAAGCATTTGAAAGAATGCTTAGTTTCTTCTGAATAATCCAAGTACAAATCATGTATAAAAATAACCATGGTACTTGTATAAAAAGCTATTTGAACTTACCTTTGAAAGAATACTTTTTTTCTTTGAGACAGAGTCTCGCTGAGTCACGCAGGCTGGAGTGCAGTCGCACGATCTCAGCTCACTGCAACCTCCCAGGTTCAAGAGATTCTCCTGCCTCAGCCTCCCAAGTAGCTGGGACTACAGGTGTGCGCCACCAGGCCCGGCTAATTTTTGTATTTTTAGTAGAGGTGGGGTTTCACCATGTTGGCTAGGCTGGTCTTGAATTCCTGGTCTCAGGTTATTTGCCTGCCTCAGCCTCCCAAAGTGCTGAGATTACAAGTGTGAGGCACTGCTCACATAAAAAGTGAAAATACTTTAAATGTTTTATCAGTTTGAAGAGGTAATATAGCTCATGTAGCTATTTTTCAAAGGAAAAATACAATTTTAGATGAATTTAATTGTTCTCAGTTCTCAATAAAAAAGTTAAGTTTTTACATTGGCCTTAGAGCTGTACATTATCTCCCCACCTCAGATTTCTTCTGACTTGAATTTCTACTACTCTTTTTATTTGCTCTGCTCTAACCCCACTGGCCGCCTTCTACCTCTGGTTCTTTGCACTGCTGTTCCCTTAGCCTTAAACCTTCCTCAGCCACTTACACCCTCAACCTTTTCATGTCCTTGCTCAGATACCACCTCATCAACAAGATTTTCCTTGGTCACTGCCTCTACTACCTAATCCCCCTCTCCCGTTACCTTTTTTCCTTGTGCTTATTGTTATCTGACATCCTTTTTAAATTACTTGTTTACTGTCATTTTATCTCCTCCAGAATGTAAACTCCAAGAAGGCAGGCAGTTAGTCTACTTTGCCTTCCTAGCATATTTATTTAAAGTGCCTGGGATGGTGATTATAGCAATATAAGTTTTTAGACTGTGTCTCTTTTTCAGAAATTTGTTTACATTTTGCTCTGTTTTCTCAAGTCTTTAATGGAAATGAGAATGGTAGAGATGGGGATGGGTACAAGTTAAAAGTTGAAGGGTGTCAGGTAAGTGGAAAGGGAAAGAAGGCGAATGATTTGTCTATGAGTGCAACTCAGGATCTTAGACTTTTTTCTCTTTAGACTTATCAGTTAGGCTCTAATTTAGGAAAACTAAAACAAAAACTTAAACTTACTTGGGTTGGAGTAAAATTAGCTGGAATAAAATCCAGGGCTAGATTTCCATTGAACTAGAACCTCAGCTTTCTACTTATAAACAAAAAAAAGAATAAAGAAATAAATCAGGCTTTGTGTTGCCATGAGAGACACTGCAGATAGTGTGAATGGCACAAGCTCTTTTGCCAGACAGATTTGGATGCAGTCCTGGCCTTACCTCTTACCACCTCCATGGTCTTTTGAAGTTTATTTGCTCTCTGAGCCTCAACTTCCTCATCTAAAAAAATGGGAATAATATAAATTTTATAGGTTTGAAGAAGCAAATGAGATTATGTCATTAAGAGATCTAGAAAGTCCATGGCATATAGTATTCAAAATTATGGCTATTACTTTTTAAAGCAGCATTTCTATTTTTTCCTTCACTTTTTTGGTTCTACCAAGTAAATAAATTCGTTGGTATCAGGAATTATCTTCTCTGTGACTTTAGATATGATTTCTTAAAAGTTCTCCCCTATCAGTTTTGAAGTCCCTTATTACATTCTGAAATGATAAAGAATTTATTTCCACAATCTAGAAAGACAAAGGTTGAAAAAAAAATAGACTCTATATACTCTGGAGAAGTGTATTTATATGTTTTAAATTCTACAATCAAGAAACAACCTTTAAAGCTTTATATGATATAAGTACCTTCCTGAACAGGATAGGTATTTGCTCCCCTGAGCAAATAGTAAGGGCTCCTGTAATTTATGGATAACAGAGCTCTAACAAGAAGATAAGTAGTAATCAGGATGTGTATTTAACTTATAAAAGTTGACACCATAGAGGATAACTGCCATAGCCTTTTATAAAAAATATCCTTTTACATAAATGAGGAAGGAACTAGGAGAGTTTTTTTTTTTTTTTTTTTTTTTGAGACGGAGTCTTGCTCTGTTGCCCAGGCTGGAGGGCAGTGGCACCATCTCGGCTCACTGCAACCTCCACCTACCAGGTTCAAATGATTTTCCTGCCTCAGCCTCCCAAGTAGCTGGGATTACAGACATTCACCACCAGGCCCAACTAATTTTTGTATTTTTAGTAGAGATGGGATTTCACCATGTTGGCCAGACTGGTGTCGAACTCGTGACCTCAGGTGATCCACCTACCTCGGCCTCCCAAAGTGCTGGGATTACAGGCATGAGCCACTGCACCCGGCCCAGGAGAGATTTTGAAATCTGAACCAGAAACCTGATCAGGAAGAAATTTTGGTTGGTGGATATTTCTTCAGTTCGTTCGTTCATGTTATATCCATTTTAAATTCCTATTAACTCTTTAAATTAAAAGTTGATTAGGACAGTTTTATAGAAGATATACTACACATTTTAGAAGTCAAGTATAAGCTAACCAATGAATTCTTAGTTTTATATTGGAAATAGATTTCCAGAATAGCAGGGTAGTAAAAGACTAATTGTATCCAAATTTTAGTTCAGAATAAGTATCAGAAGAATAGTCTTCAGACAGTATATAGTATATAGACTTAAAAGTTTCTGTATAGATGCTCCAGGAGTTCTGGGTAAATTTGGTTTGAATGCCATGGTTGCTGAGGCCCAAGTTAAACTGACTGATATCCATAACCCTAATTTTAAATTCTGGATTCATCAAACAGCCTTTTAATGAATTATGATATGTTGAGTTATAAATTAGAATTGCAGTAGATATTTGATCTGATCAATTATTTAGGTAAAGATGAGAAAAAAATACATGAAGAGAAATATAGGCAACAAAATTAGGCTAATTTGTTCACAGTAATGAAAATTTAGTGTAGGTGTTTATACTTCATGTTAATTACCAACACCACATTGTAATAGCAGGTAGGTATAATCTTAAAGAAGTAAATTAAGCAATATGAAATAATGCTTCTTTGTATAAAATTCTTGTAAGATTGCATTATATAAAAGTCATATGCTTTCATAAGAACATACAATAGAGTCAGTTACTGTAATTTTGTATTTTAAAAACTACTTCGATATCCATAGCAGGAGTTCTATATTCTCTAACGTAAAAAAAATACAAAGATTGAGATTATTTTACAGAGTCATTTCCTTCTGTGTTCATATTTCAGGTTTTTATTATGTCTGACTTGTGATAAAAAATTAGAAAATAAGGACATTTATATTTTCTCCAGTTTGTTTCACTCTTTTGTGTTGCCTTGGCCCTCTAAGTGATGTGGAAAACCAATGAAGAGTTCTGTTTGGAGTGGAATAACATGCTCTGACTTCTGTTTTTAAAGATTCATTCTCTGGCTTTGGCTTCAAATTCTTGACCATTTTAAGTCATGTTTATCCTACTTTTTGTTATTTCTAGGTTTTTGTCTTTAATAGTTTTCCTTTTTCCCCCAAACTCAGCTAGCTCTCGTAGTCTCTTTACATTGTCTTATCTCTTCTTTCTTGTAACTTTTCTTTGAGGTCTCCTCTTCAGAACTTAAATTCAGTGAAGTTGAGTATATAGAGTAGCTCATGAATTCATCCTCTTATTTTCTGGGATGGTTTTTTCCAACTGTATTTCTCCTAGTTTACTCTACTCTTTATATTTTTGTCCTAGTCATGTGCTGGATGCTTTCAGATTCTTACCTATCTTTGAGGAATATGCCTCTTTGCAGAACAGAAAGGAAGGGCCAAAAAGTGAGCATCTGTTAGGTTTATTTCTTCAAATAACTCTCAAACCAAATTTTAAGTTCAGGAGTACATGCGCAGGTGTGTTATATAGATAAACTTATGTGGGTTTGTTGTACAGAAGATTTCATCATCCATATATTAAGCCTAGTTCCCATCAATGATTTTTTCCTGAACCCTCTTTCCTCTCATCATCCACCCTCTGATAGGCCCCGGTGTGTGTTGTGTTCCTCTGTGTGTCCGTATGTTCTCATCATTTAGTTTCCTTTTTTTGTTGATGTACCACAGGTAGTTGGGCTGGCTCAGCAGCTTCTTAGATCAGTGGTTTCTTAGGTAGTAATCTGCCGGTAATTGGCTGTTACTCTCCCTCATCTCCAGCTGGGTGAAAAATTATTAAAGATGCCTTCTTGGTCTCTTGTTTAGCGCTGCCCCACTTTGTTCTTATGCAGTGTGAGGTTAAGAGTTCTCTAGGGGATTTTCCTGTGAATTACCCAGACAGCTCTAGATCATCTGAAAGATTTTTAGGGATTTTAGGACACAGCAGAGACAAAGGAACAAATGAGACACACATGCAAACATGACTTTTTAGAGGACTTGGTAACCTTCCCAAGATCTGAAGAAGCTTCACTTAACTCAGTGTCCTACCGTTTGATACATATTTCACTGTTATTGATAGAAATAATTCATAGTTTGATTTGTGGTTGTAACTGTTTCTTTACTGTATTGAACATGATATCTCTTCCCCTTCTCTTTTATATTTTGGTGACTTGCTCTAAAGTAAAACTACTCACTTTCTTTAACTTGCAGTCCAGAATTAAATTCTTTGGAAACCAAATATTTGTGCATGATACAACTCTTAAGATTTGTGAATGAGGTATAATTTTTGGCATGGTACTTGTAATCAAGCAAGTGAATACATCCGTAGAATCTATGGTAATACTAGAGTCCACTGGAATTAATGTTATAGTTATTATGGAATGGGGTGAAATAATAGCAAACAGTGAGTGCTTATTACATTTTAAATACTGTTAAATTTAGCCATTTCATTAATCTCATTTTATCCTAAATTTGTGAAGGTATTATTATAAGGAAACTAAGGCAATTTAGCTTTTAAACTTTCAAAGTTTTGTGCTAGTAAAAGCCAGAGCCAGAATTCAGATCCAGGCAATTTGACTACAGAATCCGTGTTCTTAATCCTGCCATAATCAGAATCTTCCTCTTTTCCTCCCACCACAATGCCCACCCTCCTCCCCCGACCACCTATTTAGCTTTTAGTAAATTTGCATGTGAAGTCACTTTTATTGAAGAACTTTTAAAGACTATTTTCTGGCCACTGAGGTATAGATATTTTGTTTGGGAGCTTATTCACTTAATGCTTGCATTCAACACTATGTGGTTAGCAGTACCTCAGACCTCAGACTGCCTGTAGTACGTGTTAAGTCCTTAAATGACTGCATTGTGGGAGGCATTTGTCAAAAATTCATTCAATTGGCCTTTTATAAAAAATACTCTCCTTAATAGAAAACACCATTCTGATGTTTCTGGCATTAAGAATGAAACCTGAAGTATGTGTCTCTTCTTTTTACTTCAGTGCTGGTGCATTAGTTTGCTGAGGCTGCTGTAATAAAGTACTCCAAACTGGGTGGCTTAAACAGCAGAAATTTATTTACTCAAAGTTCTGGAGGCTACAAGTCTGAGATCAAGGTGCTGTCAGGATTGGTTCCTTTGGAAGGCTGTGAGGGAAGGATCTCTTCAGGGTATCTCTCTCTGGCTTGTAAAATGGCTGTTTTCTCCCTTTATTTTCCCTCTGTCCATGTCTGTTTCCAGATTTCTTCTTGTAAGGACACCAGTCATACTGTATTAGGGCGCACCCTAATGATCTCATTTTAATTACCTCTGTAAAGATTCTATCTCCAATTAAAGTCATATTCTGAGTTGCCAGGGGTTAGGAGTTGAACAAACCCACAATAGCTGGTATCCACAACACTCTTAAAAAATACAGTGCAGCAGCTATCTTTTTCAGCATTGTAGTTGGAAAAGTGGAAATGTCATTGGTTTTTGCTCATTCTACTCTGAGCCTGAAAACAGAATCTGAACCTTTTGCCACTGCACTGTTAGACAGCCAAAGAAAAGCATTATTTCCACTTTGGGAAGAGGAGGGATAAAAGTATTTGGCTTCTGGCCCAGCTCACTGGTTATGGACTATCTCCCCTGTGGTTTAGGAGCAGAGAAGAAAACAATTCTCCGCAAATAGAAGTTTTGGAAAATGATTTGTGAGACTATTTATAATTATTACAAACATGTATGAAGTTAGCAGTAACTTTAATAGTACCTACTATCAAGTTCTTAGCCTAGATCAGAGGTTGGCTAACGTTTTCTGTAAAGGGCCAGGTGCTGTTTGCAGGCCATACAGACTCTCACAACTATTCAACTCTGAATTGAACAGATGTGGCTCTGTTCCAGTAAAACTTTACAAATTAGGTGGCTTGCAGCCTGTGGGTGGTAGTTTGAAGACCTCTAACATAGATTATAAAGATACTACCTCATCTAGTTAATGTTAAAGTAGAGTGAGGTGTCTTAGTCCTTTCGGGCTACCATAATAGAGTATCACAGACTGAGTGACTTACAAATTTTTCTCCATTCTGAGGCCTGGGAAGATCGTAATGGCAGAAGATTTGGTATCTGGTGAGGACCCACTTATTATTCATAGCCAGCAGTCTTTTTAGTATAACCTCATATAGTGGAAAGGGTGAGGGAGCGCTCTTGGGCCGCTCTTATAAGGGCATTAATCCCATCCACTGCCCTCATGACTTAATTACCTCACAAAGGACCTCACCTCCTAATGCCATGACATTGGGGTTGGGATTTTAACATAAATTTGAGGGGAATGCAAACATTCAGACCATTTGACAAGGTTTAATAAGTAAGAAATAATTTATTCTGAATATTCTAAAGTAGGATAGAATGTTATAACTGGAAATGGATCATAAGGATGATTTAGTACAATTCTTTATTTTACAGGTACTGTTGACCCTTGAACAATGTGGAGGTTAGGGGCACTGATTCCCCCAACCCCAACACAGTAGGAACTTTGAATATAACCTTTGGCTCCCTAAAAACTACTAATAGCCTAATGTTGACCAAAAGCCTTACTAACATAACATAACATATGTTTACTAACATAAACAGTTAACATGTATTTTATATATGTATTATATACTGTATTCTTACAATAAAATAAGCAATAAAATGAAAATACTAAGAAAATCTTAAAGAGAATACATACTATGTATTGAATGGAAACAGATCATCATAAACATCTTCATCCTGGTCATCTTCACATTGAATAAGGTGAGGAGGAAGTGGAGGGTTTGCTGTCTTGGGTTGCAGAGATTGAAGAAAATCTACATGTAAGTGGACTCATGCAGTTCGAACCAGTGTTGTTTAAGGGTCAGCTGTAATTGAGGTTCAGAAATCAAAGAATTGGAAGAACTTAGTGACCAATTAGATTAGGAGAAAATAAGTCAATCAGTTATCTTGCAGGATGAAATCTAGAATCAAATGGAATACTCCTAATGGAGTTGCTGACTGTAGAACTCTGCAGAAAGAGTGCCCTTTGTTGTTTAAATCTGGGACCCATCCTCACCCCCTCCCATCCATACATATTCATATCCACCTCTCCCTCACCTCACCAGACACACAGCATAGGAGGCAGGGATTATGATTTGCAAAATGAAGACCCAGGCCCCAAGAAGCAGTTCCAGGTCACATAGCCAACTAGTTATACAGCCATTATGAGATCACTTATCTCTCCTGCTCCAGTGTTCCTTCCACTAACCCTTGACTGTGTCTTCACAAGGTCAGACCTCTCTTCAACTGCATTGCTGTCTAGAGCCCTAGACTAATATAAGTAAGTAAATCAGGTTTTTGTTTTTGAATTTCTTTTATCTCCAAATAGCTAGACATTTAATTCTAGATTTAGGTAGCCTTTTCTTTTACAAAACTATTGTTTCAGAGTGCACTTTTATATGGGTGAAATGTTACGTGAAAAGATTGGGTGAGAGGAAACTGATTAGCTGGGTTTTTCCATGTAATGTAACTAGGTAGCCTTTTCTTTTACAAAACTATTGTTTCAGAGTGCACTTTTATATGGGTGAAATGTTACGTGAAAAGATTGGGTGAGAGGAAACTGATTAGCTGGGTTTTTCCATGTAATGTAACTGGTATGATCCTACAGTTGATTTTTAGTTGTTTGTGTTATTTATTGCATATAATATCAGAAACTCAATCACATCTGTACTCTAGAAAGGTGAATCTAAATTCAGATATGTGTGTGAGTATAGGCTCTGGCTGCTTGTTTATCTTACGGGAAAGTTCAGTTGGTATACGTGGATTTGTGGGGGACAAGGAAAGACTTGTAAAGAAAATATTGATTATACAGTTGGACATAACCATTTTGAATTTAATGAGATGTGTTTCTGGCACGTAGGTTTTCTCTAAATATTGGTTTATAGTACTCACTGATACCTTTCTTAAATTGCTATGTGTATTGTCTTTTGTTTCTTAGCAGTGCTTTTTCACACCACAGGCTCCGCCAGTAACCTAACTTCAGCAAATGACATGGGGCTGCTATTTTATATTCTTTTCTGTCTTAATGAGTAGGAAATAAGAAATTAATCTTCTCTTGGTTACCTAAGGTCATCCTTATAAACCACAAATACTATCTTCTGCTATGTAGAGGGCATGTGATTATGCCACCGGAGGCTGTTAATGACATTTGGTTTTATTTCTTTCTACAAAGACTTTTTTGTTTTAAGTGGGTGTGATTTCTCCATACCTCCCCTACCTCTCCATCCTCATTGTTAGCTATTGTGGCTGGTGTTTAATACTCCAACTAGCTATTGAACTAGTTAACTATATTCTGAAAATGTCTTTTCCATTTCTAGAATGAATTTGTCGTTTAATGTATATATGAATATATAGATAACTTTGGAGTGTTCTGTGTGGAACAGAACTGTTTACCTTTATACAACCCACTGACATGAGCTCTGGGAATCTGAACTATCTGAAGTGTGCTGCTATGTTTGTTGCTTTTACACTATTTTTCATTTTACAGGAACACAGCCAACTGCTGTTCTTGTAGTGTGCATTACTGTGTCATATTTATCTGTTTATATTATAAACCACATATTAGTTAACTAATGTGGGTGGGGGAATATTGTTTCATTGGTGCTCTCAGATGTAGCCCTGATTTCTCATAGTTGACCTTTTATTTTCCAAGGAATTAAAAACATTTGATTAGGCTCTTAGAAGAAATGCATGATTTTTTTTTTTTTTCTCTTTTTGAGACGGAGTTTTGCTCTTGTTGCCCAGGCTGGAGTGCAGTGGCACGATCTTGGCTCACTGCAGTCTCTGCCTTCTGGGTTCAAGCAATTCTCGTCTCAGCCTCCCGAGTAGTTGGGATTACAGATGTGCACCACCACACCCGGCTAATTTTGTATTTTTAGTAGAGACGGGGTTTCTCCATGTTGGTTAGGCTGGTCTGGAACTCCCAACCTCAGGTGATCCTCCCATCTTGGCCTCCCAGAGTGCTGGGATTACAGGCGTGAGCCACTGCACCCAGCCACATGATTTAATAAATGATTAGATAACTGTCTTCTGAGAAAAAGTATGATCCCATTGTGCTAGTATTTCTGAAGATAAACGTATCTTTGGAATCAAAAGAAGCCACATTTTTAATTGGTAACAGGTAGCAGTATGATATATCCTCAGTTAGCCATTGGAGATTCTTTTTTGTAATTATGTGTTTTGATAAACTAATTAATTATTGTAACTTAAAATGACACAATAAGACCAGCAGCATTTTTTACTTTAGTCTCCCAAATACACCATTAAATCTTCATGCAGTTGTATATTTAATAACCCATATGCAAAAGAAAGAAAAAACTATCTTCACCCTATTTCTAATTACTTTTTCATTTTTTTTCTTTGCACCTGAAACCGACCAAATTCTTGGAATGTTTCCTGTGACGATTCCTTTTCTTCTCTCTTAAATATATCTCATTTTTTGAATAGGTAATATTCAGTGTTGCTTAAAAATTAGTAAATATATACCCTTTTTTTTTTGGAGACATAGTTTCACTCTTTTTGACCAAGCTGGAGTGCAATGGCACGGTCTAGGCTCACTGCAACCTCCACCTCCCGGGTTCAAACAATTCTCCTGCCTCAGCCTCCCGAGTAGCTTGGATTAGAGTTGCCCGCCACCATGCCGAGCTAATTTTTTTTTGTAATTTTAGTAGAGACAGGGTTTCACCATGTTGGCCAGACTGATCTTGAACTCCTTTCCTCAGGTCAGAGATTCGCCCACCTCGACCTCCCAAAGTACTGGGATTACAGGCATGAGCCACCGTACCCGGCCAATATATACATATTTAAAGGTACAATATAGAGTAAAGTTGCATTACTACCCTAGTACCTGCCATATGCCCAGTTTTCAGTGTGCCCACCATCACCAACACAAACATATAAGCACCCCCTCTTATTAACATCTTAGCATTCCTGTATGGTTTCTTTGTGCATATTAAGTAAATACAGTAGTTCCCCCTTTTGAAGAGGTATGTTCCAAGACCCCCAAGTAGATACCTGAAACCTCAGATAGTACTGAACCCTATATACTATGCACAGGTTTCTTTTTCCCTCTTCAGAATTTCAGGTAGAAGATTTTTTCTTACTGTAGAGCCTAGCAACCTCAGCATGATTTGTTTTTTTATTGAGAACTTACACCTTTTCATTAAAAGGAAGTATTTTACTGCTTCTTTTGGCATATTCAAATTTCCAGCATCACTACTCTTGCACCTTGGGGCCATTATTAAGTAATGTAAGTGTTACTTGAACCCAGGCATTGTGATACCATGATAGTCAATCTGATAATCGAAAGGGTCCCATAAGGAATGGGTGGATAGCATATGCAAGATACGATGGACAAAGGGATGATTCATATCTTGGGTGGGTGGAGCAGGATGGTGCCATATTTCATCATGTTACTCAGAACAGTGAGAAATTTAAAATTTATGAATTATTTATTTCTGGAATTTTCCACTTAATATTTTCAGGCCATGGTTGATTGGGTAACAAGCTGTGAAAAGTGAAACAAGGGGGGACCATTGTGTGATAAGATAAAAATAATTCTCTCTTCCTTTTTCTACATAAAAGTAAAGTGTATTAGTCATACAATTACTGCTTTTTTACTTTTGTTTTCAGATCTTTGTTAGCAAATAGAGAGTCTCCTCAGTTTTTTGTGCCAGCCACCTTCCGTTTTTTGAGACGGTGTCTCACTGTCTTGCCCAGGCTGGAGTACGTGGCGCATTCTCAGCTCACTGCAACCTCTTCCTCCCGGGTTCAAGTGATTCCTGCCTCAGCCTCCGAAGTAGCTAGGATTATGGGTGTGCACGATTATTTTTGATAGAGACAGGGTTTCACCATGTTGGCCAGGCTGGTCTTGAACTCCTGACTTTAAGGAATCTGCCCACCTTAGCCTCCCAAAAGTGCTAGGATTACAGTCATGAGCCCCCGTGCCCTTCTATTCTTCTGCTAATTAATACTTTGAATCAGACTTCTCAACATCCTTCATGAGAACTCATTTCTTCTTTGCGTTTGTTGATTCAGGATACTGTCTGTACTGGGTGTCTGGGTTGATAGCTTTTGGGCCTTACTGCCAGAGCTTTCCTTTCTACTGTGTATAGATAGTATATGCACATAAATATAAACCTGTAGAAAGAAGCACAGTGCTTAAAGAGAACTGTTGAAGTCCTAAGCAGGTAAGTGGGAAAACCAAGGACACTAGCTTCTGTGTCACTCCTTCACTATCTCTAGGGTTCCAGCTTCCAGCTGGCAAACATTTCAAATGTGTGTACTTTCTACATTCCGTCTTATACCCAAAACAAACGTTGGCATTACTGTGATTAGGCAGTTTGTGTTGTAACCATCTTGGGTTCCACAGTGCCTGGCAGATAGTTGCCCAAATGTTTATTACATGGGTATGTCATGCTCTCTGGCTGGTTATTTACTGTCTTCCTTTCTTTCTCCCATAGCCTAACTCTGAGCATTGTTCAAAGCTCTCTAATTGGCTCTTGATTCTTTGTGTCCTCATGTCACTGCCCACAAAGAACTCGACTACTCTCAGCATCTCAACTACTACATTTGTGGATGTTTCTTAACAGCTTTATTTCATTTTATTTTCTCTCATTTTCAAGGCTTTAAAGTCTACCTCTAACATATTTGCTATTATGTACTAGGTACATTTATTGTATGTTAATTTTTGTAACAAAGTACTATTAAATCTGTTATATAGATGAAGAAACTTGGGTTCAGAGGGATCACACAACTAATTAGGTACCCGGAGCTAGTAAATTGAAAACATTACTTGAAGTCACTGCACTTGATTATTCCCTGACTTCTCACACTCAAAACCTAGAAATAATGTAAGCGTTAGGAAGTGTGAAGCTTTGTTTCTGTTATAGTTGACTCTGATGTTGGGCTGTTTTCTGTACCTGTATTTCATCATTTAGAAACGAGTGATTTAGGATTTGGGATATAAATCTAAGATTGCTTATAGGATAGGATCTATCAGCCAGTTCTGTACTTCCAAGAACCAGGGCTGTTTCTTCTCTACTTAAGATATATTAATAGAATTATCCTACATGCATGTGCTGCTTTTATTTGATTAGGATTTAAATACTAAATCAGTGGATTTAATATGGGAGATAAATTATTCTGTCCTCAAATAATGTAAATTTTTTTGTCTTAAAATGTGTTTGCATTCTATTAAGGTTAATTTTTGTCCACTGACTTAATGATTTTTAAACAAGTGTACAAAATTGATTTGTTGAAGAAAATTTCTTTCTTTCTTTTTTTTTTTTGAGACGGAGTCTCACTGTGTCTCCCGGGCTGGAGCGCAGTGGCTGGATCTCAGCTCACTGCAAGCTCCGCCTCCCGGGTTTACGCCATTCTCCTGCCTCAGCCTCCCGAGTAGCTGGGACTACAGGCGCCCCCCACCTCGCCCGGCTAGTTTTTTGCATTTTTTAGTAGAGACGGGGTTTCACCGTGTTAACCAGAATGGTCTCCATCTCCTGACCTCGTGATCTGCCCATCTCGGCCGAAAATTTCTTTCTTAAACTTTAGATATAACCTAGAAAGACATGAGTTGGTTCATTTCTTTCTCAATTACTTTTCTAAGTCTATAACCATTGTTTCTATCTTATACAATAACTTTATAGTACTAATGTGTTTTTAATCATGGCTGGAGAACTATTTTGATGTTATCATCTTACCTTATGGCGTGGTATATTCATTAGTAAAGAAATGTAATGAATACTTTAAAATAGTCATTTTATCTCTAAGTATATTCATATATTCATTATTTATTTGGTTTTTTTTAACACGCATTCTAAAATGGGGTCTGATTTTTACCTTGAATATGCTCTGTATAAAGGTGGCTTTTCTAACCTGTATATAAAATGATGTTTATTTTGTTTTAAACAAAAAAAACTAAGACTTTATTGGATAATTATATCAATTTAAAAGGCTAATTTTGTTTTATATTCTAAGGGTAATTTTATCAGCAGAAAGTATAAAAAATAAAGTTATTTTTCAATTGTCATTTATCCAAGTTGGATTATATATAACTACTATTTCAGGAGATTTATTAAAAATATTTTATGTACAATATTTCAATTTATTTTTTTCTTCTTGTTGCAGGAGCTAGAGTTAATGCCAAAGACAGCAAATGGTTGACACCTTTACACAGAGCAGTTGCATCTTGTAGTGAGGTATGAAATTTCTCTTAGTAAGTATATTGTATATGAAAACATTAAATAGGCATACCTGTGAATCCATAGTCAAATTCTATGTTTTCAAAAGAAGGAAAAGCTACTGAGATACCTCAACTGGTCATTTTACTTTAGAATTTGTACAAAACAAGTTAATTGTTTCATTTCTTTTGTTTATAAGGCCTCTTGCAGTCTAAAATAGCAGAGAATAGAAAACCCTACCGCTGTCTCTTCTACAAGAGAGATCATTTTTCTGTCCTACATAACCTTCCTCAGGGTTTTTCTCTACCTGTTTACAATAGTCTGTTACAAAGGTTACACTGATTGTGATCAAGAAATAATCTCATCAATGTATAATAATTAATTGAAATGTTACTTAGCTAAACACTGAAATTAACTTCAAAACCATTACTTGATTGCACATTTTACCAGTTATAAATCTATAACTTTAAAGTGTTTGAGAGGGATTACAAGGAAGAACAGTTCCTTCTTGTTTACAGCCCTGTATATTGTTTGCTTGTCAAGATAACTGACATTTTTAGAAAATGTTCACTATTTGCAAGGTATTTTTATATTTTTCATATCTTTTAGTCCTGAGGACATCTTTGTGGGATAGATGTCTTGAGGAAACTATATAGTTAATGATTCATGAAAAACTATTCAGCTATTAAGATGGGACAAAACCTGGATCTTCTTTGTTTTTTTTTTTTTTTTTCCTATTATTTTACTTTATAATGTGTATTCGGTGCTTTTCTAAAATGCATTGTGTCCAAAGCACCTCTTTTACATACATTATAGTAGTTGTAGCTTGTTGCAAAGCTTAAAAAATAATTTAAAATACAAAATATGTGATAGTATAAGTTTATGTTCATCTAGTATTTCTTTAGTTATTCAGATTGTGAGGTTAAGAAAGGAACTCCTAAATATAGCTACCGGGGACTATCTAGTTTGGGAGGAGGAAAGGAAACTCTAACTAGTGCCTCAGGACAAACTACAGAGCTTCTGTCTCTTTGTCCTTTTTTGTGTTCCTCATTGTGAACTACATCTTGAACCCAGAGCAAGAGCTGGGCAAGTGAGGAGTCATAAAGGTGAAATGTGAGTGGGAAAGATTACAAACCCTGTAGTTAACAGAGACAATCTATTAGCTGTAGCCTCCTAGTTAGGAGAAGAAGGGAGGGGACAGTGGGTGCAACTGAACACACAACCTAACTCTGAACTGGGTCCTTGATGTGCTATAGCTTATGAACTTATGGAACTTAGGTTTGGAGATACTGGCTTCAGTTATTACGTGCAACTTTTCAGCTGCACAATGTTGGGCAAGTCTAGGAATTATAAAAACTAAGACATATTAGCCAAAATACTTTGAATTCTGAAATTCCATTGTAATGTTATTAATTTTATGGTTAACCCTCCATAAAGATGTTTCTTTAAATAAAAGCAGTTAAAATAAACATTACTGTTATTGGAACATATTAATGTTAGCCATACCTACACATTTTGTATTAAGACTCTTGGGATTGTGGCTATTAAAATAATGGATTTTTAAGAGATTAAGTCATAAGAAGGTACAATTTATATATTTGCAGAAGTTGTAAAACAGACCAAAAATTACTAAAGAAAAATTAACATTAGAGGAAGACAGCAAATTCTGCCAGAGACTTAATTCCTAATTTTTAAAAACTATGTGCTCAGCCTGAATTTAAGGGCAAGTTGTAGGTTAGAAAGCAAATAATCCTAGTAAGTTTCTTAATTCTACTCTTCAATCAAAAAATTACAAGACCAATCACTAAACAGAAACACAACCAAGAACCCTCAGAGTCTACTTCATTCCCCTGCTACCTCCACTGGAGCAGGCTCTAGTATCCACAGCTGTGGGACCTGAAGACAGATCACATCACAGGACTCTTTACAGACATTGCCCAGTACCAGCCCGAAGCCTAGTAGCTCCAGTGGGTGACTAGACCCAGAAGAGCAAAAACAATCACTACAGTTTGGCTCTCAGCAGTCCCCATTCCTATGGGAAGTGGGCTAACACCACATCAAGGGAACACCCTGTGGGACAAAGTAATTTAAACAGTAGTCCTTGAATCCCAGATCTTCCCTCTGACATAGTCCACCCAAGTGAGAAAGAACCAGAAAAACAATTCTGGTAATACGACAAAACAAGGTTATTTAACACGCCCAAAATATACCAGCTTACCAGCAAGGGATGCAAACCAAGACGAAATCTATGAATTGCCAGAAAAAGAAGTCAGAAGGTTGATTGTTAAGCTAATTAAGGAGGCACCAGAGAAAGGTGAAGTCCAATTTAAATTAAAAACATAAGCTAGAGTATGAAAGGAAAATTCTTTAGTGAAATAGGTAAAAACAATCACAACTTCTAGAAATCAAGGACACACTTAGAGAAATGCAAAATGCACTGGAAAGTCTCAGCAATAGAATCGAACAAACAGAATAACTGTAGCGCTTGAAGACAATGCTTTTGAAATTAACCCAATCCATCAAAGACAAAGAAAAAAAATTCTTTTTAAATGAACAAAGCCTCCAGTAAGTTTGGGAGTGTGTTAAATTTCCAAACCTGAGAATAGTTGGTGTTCCTGAGGAAGAAGAGAAATCTTAAAGTTTAGAAACTATATTTGAGGGAATAATTGAGGAAAACTTTCCCAGCCTTGCAAGAGATCTGGACATACAAATACAAGAAACTCAAAGAACACCTGGCAAATTCATCACAAAAAGATTATCACCTAGAGACGTAATCATCACGTTATCTAAAGTCAAGATGAAGGAAAGAATCTTCAGAGCTATGAGGCAAAAGCATTAGGTAACCTATAAAGGAAATACCTGTCAGATTAACAACAGATTTCTCAGTAAAACCCTACAAAGCTAGAAGGGATTGGGGGTCTATTTTTAGCCTCCTTAAAGCAATTATCAGCCAAGAATTTTGTATCCAGTGAAACTAAGCTTCATAAATGAAGGAGGGTATACAGTCTTTTCCAGACATACAAATTCTGAGAGAATTCACCACCGCCAAGCCAGCACTACAAGAACTGTTAAAAAGGAGCTCTAAATCTTGAAAGAAATTCTTGAAATACTCCGAAATAGAACCTCCTTAAACCATAAATCTTACAAGACCTGTGTAACAATAATACAGTTTTGTTTTTTTTTTAAAAAAAAGGTTTTCAGGCAACAAATAGCATGAGGAATAGAATAGTACCTCACATCTCAATACTAACATTGAATGTAAATGGCCTAAATGCTCCACTTAAAGGATACAGAATGGAAGAATGGATAAGAATTCACCAACCAAGTTTCTGCTGTCTTCAGTAGACTCACCTAACGTAAGGATTCACAGAAACTTTAGGTAAAGGAGTAGAAAAAGATACTCTATGCAAATGGACACCAAAAGTGAGCAAGGATCACTATTTTTATATCAGACAAAATAAACTTTAAAGCAATAGCAGTTAGAAAAAACAAAGAGGACCATTATATAATGATAAAAGGACTAGTCCAACAGGAAAATATCACAGTTCTAAATATATATGCTCCTAACACTGGAGCTCCCAAATTTGTAGAACAGTGACTACTAGATCTAAGAAATGAGATAGCAACACAATAATAGTGGAGGACTTTAATACTCCACTGCCATCACTAGACAGATCATCAAAACAGTCAGTCAACAAAGAAACAATGGACCTAAACTATACCCTACAACAAATGGACTTGACAGATATTTACAGAATAGTCTACCCAACAACTGCAGAATATGCGTTCTATTCATCAGCACATAAAATGTTCTCCAATATAGACCATATGATAGGCCGGCCGCTCAACAAGTCTCAGTAAATTTAATAAAACCTAACATGTATCAAGTATTCTCTCAGACCACAGTGGAATAAAATTGGAAATGAACTCCAAAAGGAAGCCACAAAACCATGCAGACATGGAAATTAAATAACCTCCTGAATGATCATTGGGTCAACAAGGAAATCAAGATGGAAATTGAAAAATTCTTTGAACTGAATGATAATAGTGGCACAACCTATCAAAACCTCTGGGATACAGCAAAAGTAATGCTAAGAGGAAAGTTCATAGCATTAAATGTCTACATCAAAAAGTCTGAAAGAGCACGAATAGACAATCTAAGGCCATGCCTCACGGAACTGGAGGAACAAGAACCATCCAAACCCAGCAGAAGAAAAGAAATCATGAACATCAGAGCAGAACTAAATGAAATTGAAACCAAAATTTAAAAAAAAAAAA
>NW_012114141.1:2627889-2730024 GCF_000951035.1 Colobus angolensis palliatus | reverse complement strand
AGAATGGCGTAAACCCGGGAGGTGGAGCTTGCAGTGAGCCGAGATCGCGCCACTGCACTCCAGCCTGGGCGACAGAGCTAGACTCCGTCTCCAAAAAAAAAAAAGAAATTATCCAAGGCTAATATGAACACCTTTACACGCATAAACTAGAAAACCTAGAGAAGATGGATAAGTTCCTGGAAATATCCAACCTTCCTAGATTAAACTAGGAAGATATAGAATCTCTGAGCAGACCAATAACAAGCAGCAAGATTAAAATGAGAATTTTTAAATTGCCAACAAACAAAAAGTTCAGGACCGGATAGATTCACAGCCGAATTCTATCAAACATTCAAGGAAGAATTGATACCAGTCCTATTGATGCTATTTCAAAAGAGGCAATCCTTCCTAAATCGTTTTATGAAGCCAGTGTCACCCTCATACCAAAACCAGGGAAGGACGTAACAATGAAAACTACAGACCAACATCCCAGATGAGCATAGGTGCAAAAGTCCTCAACAAAATACTAGCAAACCAAATCCAACAGCATATCAAAGAGATAATCCACCATGATCAGGTGGGTTTCATACCAGGGGTGTATGGATGGTGGTGTTAACATACCTAAGTCAGTAAATGTAATACACCACATAAACAGAATTAAAAACAAATACCACATAATCACCTCAATAGATGCAGAAAAAGCATTTGATGAAATCCAGCATCCTTTTATGATTAAAACTCTCAGCAACATCAGCATAGAAGGGATATACCTTAAGGTAATAGAAGCTATATGTGACAAACCCACATCCCACATTTTACTGAATGGGAAAACTTGAAAGCATTCCCCCTGAGAACTAGAAAGATGCCCACTTTCACCACTTCTATTCAAAATAGTACTGGAAGTCCTAGCCCGAGACATCAGACATGAGAAAGAAATAAAGGGCATCCAAATCAGTAAAGAGGAAGTCAAACTGTCACTGTTTGCTGCTGATATGATCGCATGCTTAGAAAACCCTAAAGACTCATTCAAAAAGCTCCTAGAACTGGTAAATGGATATAGCGAAGTTTCAGGATACAAAATTAATGTACACAAATCAGTAGTACTGCTATACAGTAACAGCAACCAAGTTGAGCATCAAATCAAGAACTCATTCTCTTTCACAATAGCTGCAGAAGAACAGTAAAATAGCTAGGAGTATACCTAACCAAGGAGGTGAAAGACCTCTACAAGGAAGGCTACAAAACACGGCTGAAAGAAGTCATAGACAACATAATTAAAAACACATCCATGCTCATGGATGGGTAGAATCAATGGTGCAGAAATGACCATACTGCCAAAAGCAATCTACAAATTCAGTGCAAGTTCCATCAAAATACTACCATCATTCTTCACAGAATTAGAAAAAAAAATTCTGAAATTTATATGGAACCAAAAAGGAACCTGCAGAGCCAAAGCAAGACTAAGCAAAAAGAAAAATTCTGGAGGCATCACATTACCTTACTTCAAACTATACTACAAGGCCATAGTCACCAAAACAGCATAGTACTGGTATAAAAATAGGCATATAAAGCAATGGAACAGAAATAGAACCCAGAAGTAAGGCCAGATACTTAAAACCAACTGATCTTTGACAAAGCAAACAAAAACAGTGGGGAAAGGACACCCTGTTCAACAAATGGTGCTGGGATAATTGGCAAGCCACATGTAGAAGAATGACACTGTATCGTCATCTCTCACCTTATACAAAAATCAACTCAAGGAGGATCAAAGACTTAAATCTAAGACCTGAAACCATGGAGATTCTAGAAGATAACATCAGAAAAACCCTTCTAGACAATTGGCTTAGGCAAAGACTTCATGACCAAGAATTCAAAAGCAAATGCAACAAAAACAAAGATAAATAGATGGGACTCAAACTGAAAAGCTTCTGCACAGCAAAAGAAAAACAGTCAGCAAAAGCTGGGCGTAGTGGCTCATACCTGTAATCCCAGCACTTTGGGAGATGGGCAGATCACTTGAGGTCAGGAGTTCAAGACCAGCCTGGCCAACATGGTGAAACCCCATCTACTCAAAATACAAAAATTAGCCAGGCGTAGTTGCACGCGCCTGTAATCCCAGCTACTTGGGAGGCTGAGGCAGGAGAATGACTTGAATCCGGGAGGTGGAGATTGTGGTGAGCCGAGATTGTGCCACTGCACTCCAGCCTGGGCGATAGAGCAAGACTCCATCTCAAAAAAATAAATAAATAAAGAAAACAATCAGCAGCATTAACAACTCAGAGTAGGAGAAAATCCTTGCAATCTATACACCTAACAAAGGAGTAATATCCAGAATCTACAAGGAACTCAAACAAATCAGCAAGAAAATAAGAAAGAATCCCATCAAAAAGTGGGCTAAGGACATGAATAGACAATTGTCAAAAGAAGATGTACAGAGGGCCAACAAACATGGAAAAATAACATCACTAATTATCAGTGAAATGTAAATCAAAACCACAAAGCGATACCACCTTAGTCCTGCAAGAATGGCCATAGTCAAAAAATCAAAAAATAATAGATGTTGGTGTGGATGCAGTGAAAAGAGAACACTTTTTCACTGTCAGTGGGAATGTAAACTAGTACAACCACTATGAAAATAGTGTGGAAATTCCTTAAAGAACTAAATCTACCATTTGATCTAGCAGTCCCACTACTTAGGTGTCTATCCAGAGAAAAAGAAGTCATTATAAGAAAAAGATACTGGTACACACGTTTATAGCAGCACAATTTGCAATTGTAAAAATACGGAACCAACCCAAATACACATCAATCAACGACTGGATAAAGAAAATATGGTATTGGCCAGGCGCAGTGGCTCACACCTGGAAGCCCAGCAGTTAGGGAGGCTGAGGTGGGCAGATCACCTGAGGTCAGGAGTTCGAGACCATCCTGGCCGACATGGTGAAACCCCATCTCTATGAAAAATACAGGAAAAAAAAAATTAGCCAGGTTTGGTGGTGCGTGCCTGTAGTTCCAGCTACTCTGGAGGCTGAGGAGGATTGCTTGAACCTGGGAGGCAGACGTGGAGGTGAGCCAAGATCGCGCCATTGTGCTCCAGCCTGGGTGACAAACGTGAAACTCGATCTAAAAAAAAGAAAACTAAAAATTACAAGGCTGTGTAGTATTGATACTCTTTTGCAGGATTATGAGAAACAGCTATAAAATGTGGCCATTCTGAAAGGATACAACTTCTGTAAACACTGAGTATCATTTTTCTTTTGAAAATAAAGTCTCCTAACTAGTGAAACTGTCAGAAAACCTATTCAGTAGTGTCAAGAGTATCACTTTCACTATCGTTACTTATTTTCATTAAGTCCTGAGAGCAAAAGTAGCTATGCTTATTACATTTAACAGAAAATATAGCTATGGCCACAGAGAGATGAGTTTTTCACTGATGGCTTTTGGTTTATATTTTTGAAATACCATGAGAGAACTAAACCCTGTGCAAGCTGATTGGAGTGACTGTTTTCTAAATTCTCCTAAGGACAGAATAGCTAGCACAGTGGTAGATGCATAGGAGAGAACTTAATTTAGCACATACAGTACTACCTTAAGTGCTTAATTATCTCAGTGAACCTATGTTAAGAGAGACTGCTTCAGGTTAAATATCCCAGACACCCCAACTCTCCTTCAGTGACATAGTTTCCACACTACCTCCTACTAGCTGGCTGTCTCAGTCTGTCTCTACTACTATGATTTACGACTGTCATTCTTTAATAGTAGTGTGTAGTTCACCTCTGTGTAAATGCTGCATATTTTTCTGAATAAATAGATATCTGAGTGTTAGGAGTTGGGTTTTTGTTTGTTTTTTGGGGGGGAGGGTGTGTGTGTGTGTGTGTGTGTGTGTGTGTGTGTGTGTGTGTGTGTGTGTTAAAAAAGCCAAATCACACTACTGGAGAGCATACAACTTACATTTTAACCTAATCAGGAATTACATTTTAGGTCTATCAAGATAACTGAGTTTAAATTTTATTATCACATGAGATATTGTGTGGTCTCTCCAGGCTTTTTGTGTTTATTTGCAAATATGTTAAGCCCTTGTTTTTCCTGTACTTTCCTTCAAATCAATGGTAAGAAATGCTAAAAAAGATAGAACCAAAGGGGAAAACTGGTACTGTGAAGCCTCTTTTATATTGGCCCCAAGGTAATAATAAATACTCTCTGAGTACAGTTGTTTAACCTTTAGTCATTATCCTATACTTCATAATTCATTTGAATTAATGTCATGGAATGTTTACTTTAAAAAAAATCAAGACACACAAGCAGCATTTCTTACACATACTCTGAAAATTTAGTTTAGATTACTATGATAATATTTTTTGTTAATAAAATCATCTGTGCCCTTGGTTATCCCAACATTATTTTCTGTGTGCTTATGATGATACACTGATAATATGATGTAGAATTATCCTAGGGTATGAAATCAGGCTCTTTGATTTGTAGTTCTAGAAATTCACCTTTTCTTTTTTAATGTCTCCAGCCTTTAGGGATTTTCTTCAGTTTTCTCTGATTTTTCAAAGACCACTGCTATTGTGATCTGACATGTATTACTCTGAGTAGGAAATAATGGACTCAGGGTTCACACCTTGATCTGTCTTGATACTGCAGTGTCTTAATTGCTATGCTTATTGCCTTATTTAGGTGCCCACTTACCTACGCTCACCTGCTATCAACCAGATTTGTTACTGCTTTTTAGTGAAACAAAAATGTAGAATTGATTTTCCTGTTTTTACTAATGGAACATAAGTATTTCCCAAACTTTCCAGAAGCTTTAATGTTTGTATTGTGAATTCCAGAATGGGAGTGAATAAGGCAAGGCTGACATCTCTAGTATTCTGTATTTGCCCAGTTTATCCAATTACAAATTGTTCATTTTATTTTAAATTATTTATTATATCCACTAACATACCTACTAACATTTCCCAATATAGTGTTAGTTTTAGATCCCCCAAGTCACAGTGTACTCTTCTCAGAGGTGAGGATCAGGAATCTTGATAGTGTTTATACCTTGTTGTCCATAATTTTGTGAGTGTTCTCTATCTATTCTTTCCATATTCCTTTTTAAATTGAAATATAACTTACAATTAAAATGCATGAATTTTTTTAGTGTACACCCTTAAGTTTTGCCAAATGTATACACCTGTGTAACCTTTATCCCAGTCAAGATATAGAAGATTTCTGTTACCTGGCAAGTCCCCTCATGTCCCTTTTCAATCAGTCTTCCCTGTCCCCAGAGGCAGCCAGTGTTCTGATTTCTCTCAGCATAATTTCCGTATTCTAGAACTTTATAAAAATGGAATCATACAATATGTATTCTTGTGTCACGACTTCTCTTGTTCAACGTTTTTGAGATTTATCCATGTTTCATGCATTATTGGTTCATTTTCATTGCTGAGGAATATTATAGTACCAGATATACTATTTGTTTATCCATTTTTCTATTCATGAACATTTGCATTTCTGGTTTTTGGTGGTTAGGAATAAAACTGCTATGAGCATTCTTGGATGGACTTTTTAAAAATTTCTTTTGGATAAATCACTGTTATGGAATTGTGGCCTCCATATGTCTTTGATTAGCTGGCTGACTTCCTTCGCAATTTGATAGATAACTGGGCATCTCTTCAGTCTTTTGCCAACCCTATTAAGTACTGGTGCTATTTCCCATGTTTCAAACAGTTCCGACTACTTTTTATTTCAGAGGCCTAAAATGGTATGGGTGATTCATGGCTAATAGTATTTTGTTCAGTCTTCCTGGATGCTCTGTATGTTTATAGCTATTTTCACTTTCTAACACTTTTCATGTACATTAGTTTATTGTGCTTTATAGCATACTTGAAAAGAGTGGTAGGCAGATGTTATTTCCCCCACCCCCATCTTCTTTGCAGATAAGAACATTTAGGGTTAGTTTTATAGGACTTGAATAGTATGCCTTGTAAATAATAGAATTGACATGAGAACCCATATTCTGTTTTGGTTTTGGTCGTTTTCATTTTCATACGTAGTTTGGCATTCATTTACCAAAAAGTAGGATTATCACTGAAAGGAGAAAAATTTTGCTGAGTTTAGTTCTGATTAGATTGGTTAATGTTAAGGCCTACTGAATTCCTTGGAATTCTGCCATGAGTCCAATTTATAGAGGTAGTGTTGTGAGGTTTTCCATGCGCTTCTGGGAGATAAATCCCTTGGGCAGTAGACTCTTAAATTGCCTTAACTTTCTCTCTCAGCAACACTGCAAAAACAACTTTGTATATGTTGTGTCTTTTTTTTTTTTTCCTCCATGAAATAGATCCTAGTGATTTTTCATTTTGTAAAAATATAGCCTGTATAATACATTGAAAAATATAATACATTGAGTATGTTTGTAATTTTTATATATGCAATGTAAAGTAATAAATCTATTACTTAAAATTGTTCAAAGAGCCAGGCATGGCTCTACAACTGGCTCACATTTGTAATCCCAACATTTCGGGAGGCCCAGGCAGGAGGATCACTTGAGGCCAGGAGTTTGAGACCAGCCTGGGCAACATAGCAAGACCTTGTCTCTACAAAAAAATTAAAAAATTAACCAGGCATGGTGGCATGCACCTGTAGTCCTAGCTACTCAGGAAGCTAAGGTGGGAGGATCACTTAAGAATTTGAAGTTATGGTGAGCTATGATTGCTCTACTGCACGCCAGCCTGGGCAACAGAGTGAGATTCTGTCTCTTAAAACCAAAAAACTATTTATTCAAAGTATAAATTGTATCTTGTTACCTATAAAAATAAGATATAAGAAATGAATGTTTTTAAATAATAGTTGTTAGTATTTCTTCTTGCATATTTTGATAGGAATGTTTATGCATTTAATGGTAGGGTAGGGAAAGGGAATATTTGATCTTGATGCATCTTATATGGCTCTGAGTACTCTGAGTATCGCCTTTACATTCAAAATGTTTTGTTTCCTTGGGTAAATTCCTACTTGTTTATAGTGAATTCTATGAGAGCTTTTTTATTTTCTTCATATGTAGATTTATACACAATACACAATAAATGTAGATTTATGCACATATATATTTATACACAAACATGCACACTATATATAGAAATAACTTCTTAAACTCTTACTCACTTGTATTCATTTGTCTTTTGTAATTTTTATCTTCATATGTTTTAGGAAGCAGTTCAGGTACTTTTGAAGCATTCTGCAGATGTTAATGCTCGAGACAAAAATTGGCAAACCCCTTTACATATAGCTGCTGCTAATAAAGCTGTAAAGTGTGCTGAAGCTTTGGTACCTCTTCTGAGTAATGTAAACGTATCTGATCGAGCAGGGAGGACTGCATTACATCATGCAGCTTTCAGTGGACATGGTGAGGTAGGTGGCATTCAGTGATTTTTCTCTCCTTCTGTCCACCCCTCCCCCTCCCAGTTATTAAAGAACTTGCATTTTTGCATAGTAAAAGCGTACAGAACTATTTTTCTTTCTCATTTTTGACTAATTTTGCCTCCTTTTATAACTTTCTTAAGTTTAGAAATGTATTTAGTAGATACTACTTGTGCACAGTCAACCTGGGGTGACCAAGGAGAACACTGCTAACTCTTCTAACACAACAGGAAAAGTATGTTCTATTATTGTGGGAGGAAAAAATATGTGAAGACAGCGATATGTTATTGTTCTCCTAGAAGTAAAGTAAATAGCAAAGGAAGGCAGAATTTAGAAAACATGCTTTTTAGTAGTTTATTAACATTTAATCAAGAGAATTCTTTAGTGACAGAACCATCAAAACAATTTAAGAAAATTGCTATTTAGTTATCTTACACAACAAATGTTGTCTGTGGCAGGTGTTGTCATAGCAAAGGTTGGAGTTTATGTGTATGCTGAAGATTTGTAGAAGGTAACAGAAGAACCTTTGAAGCCAACTTGTCTAGTCTTTCATTTTTGTTGCAGGGATAGAAACTCATAGGTAAAGTAATATTCCCAAGATTCTGTGGCTGGGAGCTAGTGGCTGTCATGTCTTTTTCGAAGTAGTTCCCACTTATCTACAGAGGATATATTCCTGGACCCCCTATGGATGCCTGAAACGTTGGATGGTACCAAACCCTATAGATACTATGTTTTTTTTCTATACATACCAATGACAAAATTTAATTTATAATTTAGGCACAGTAAGAGATAATGATAAAGTGGAACAATTTTAATACAATTTACATGAGTGTAGTTTGTCTCTCAAAATATCCCACTAACTGCAGTGTAGTCACTTACTTTCAGACTATGGTTGATGACAGGTAATTGAATGCAGAAAGCGAAACTGCAGATAAGGGGAGACTACTGTACTTCTCTGATTTTGCAATATAAAGAATCCTTGCCTCTACTGCAGTTAAGGTTATAGATGTATCCCTATTTGAAATCTGCAGTAGCCTTCCAATGGAGAAATTATCATAAATATGGTTAGTTGCAGTTACTATTTTTGGTACACACAGACTATGCAGTGACCTTCAGGTCTAATTATATTATAGGCACTATGTTTGTGTTTGAATTAAGTTTAAGACATTTCTAGAATGAGAATGCACTTTTAACATTTTGGACTATGAATAGGAACAAAACCTCTTATTAAATATTCAGCCTTAGACTTTCCAGATTTGTATTTAGTTCATAAAATACCAAGGTGCAAAGTGGCATCTTAAAAAGGTACTGATGCCTGACTTCAGTAGTACCCACAGTTAACCATTTTTTCATACATTGTCCTGTTATGTTAAATGACCTTAAGTATTTAGTCTAGCTCCTTCTGTTCAGCAACTGCAGAAATGTAGTGCCAGAGAAATTGAGATAAGTAACTGTCACAAATGTACACTTATAGACAGTTGTGCTTCACAATTTTGATGACACCATGTTTACTTTTATTCCAGATGGTCAAACTACTCTTGTCTAGAGGTGCCAATATTAATGCTTTTGACAAGAAAGATAGGCGTGCTATCCATTGGGCAGCATATATGGGTATGTACTTTTTAAATTTAGTTTGTGGTATTATAGATTTAGAAAAGTTGTGCATTTCAAGTTCTTGCTATTGATATAACATTTGTCTTTAAGGGTACTGAAAAGCTACACAGTATCTGAGTTTGATGCCCAGGTAGAACAACCCTGGTAACAGGGGAGGTTTGGAGTGCACTGAGTCCAGTTCATCTAAAAGCTGTTTGAAATTAATTCCATTTACCTTTAAAGGAAGAGACGTCCCAGACACAGGCTAGAGTACATAATTTAGGACTGATGTTTACTAAAGCCCATTCTCATACCCATTTTTGTTTGTATGAGAATATTAAGGTAAAAGTAACAAAGATACATTAAGAAGCCTATTATTTTGGGCCAACTAGTGGATTAAATGTGTGTTATCATGTTTGATTTCTATAATAGTAATTTTATAGAAAGAAACTGGGGCTTGAAATACAGACTTTTCTGCTGTAACATAATATATATGTTCTTGAAAAATCTTACAGTCTGCAAAATTGTACTCTAAAACTAATAGAGCTCATGGGAATAATAGGCCTGGGATAGACCACCCAAAACCTATGCAACTGTGACCACAGCATTAACAGAAACATTAATTGGTTCTTGCAGAACCTGGGAGGCAAATCAGCCTATCACAGGATATTTTAAAATGCACCCAAAAACAGCAGAATGGAAATGCTCGCTTCTGGTTGCTAAAACTGCAGAGGAAAGTAGATCTCTAAGTGTAGAGGAAGTACACCTTGCCATAAATCCTTAAAGTCCTATAAGGCTGGGGTTGTGCCTCTGGGAAGAAGCCATGGATGTAGACATTCATTTTTCAAGGTTCTTTAAACAGCTGAAAGAACTCACTTTGCAGCCATAGAGCTCAGGGCTTTTTTTCTTCTGCCAGAGGTTATAATTCTGTGCTTCTGCTCTTTTAACTCCTGGGTGGGAAAAAGCACATATGAACTGACATGTTTTCTGTGTAATACTTGTACCATTCCCTGATTTACCAGTCACATTACCTGATTACAAAGACATCTAGCTAACCACTTTTCTTAGAGCCATAGCTTATCCTCATTACTTTCTGTTCTTGGTTTTGTCTTTTCTTGACTCTCATTTAAAAAATAAAAGATTAACAGAAGATTGAATAGAGGAATTTTAACTCAAGAGCTATATAGTCCATCCCTCATATATGTGGAGGATTGGTTCCAGGACCACCTGCTTATACCCAAATCCTTGCTTACTGAAGTCCCACAGTCAGCCATGGGGAACCCATGTGTACAAAAAGTTGGCTTTCCATGTATGAGCGTTTCACATCCCCTGAATACTGTATTTTTGAACCACATGTGGTGTTAAAAAAATCCATGTATAAGTGGACCCATACAGTTCAAACCTTTGTTATTCCAGGGTCAACTGTATAATATGTAAAATAGATACAAACCAGTTATAATACATTCTTTCTAGATAGATAAGTCTATACCTATATGTCTGTATATATCAAACCAGTTATAGATACCCACAGGACCCCGGGAAGTCCTATACCTATAATGAAAACAACCAAAAGCAGTAGAATCCTTTTTTTTTTCTTTTTTAAGAAAAGTTTTGAAAATCATTATTCAATTTCAGTATAGTTACTCTGAAAAAAAAATTCTACATAGGTATGCTAAATTGAAGATCATGGTGTACAAAACCCACTCTCATTACCAATAAAACATTAAAAATAAGGTGTCAATACTGATTTTTTACAAAAGCAACAGCACTCATGCATCAGAGACCGTAGCTTATCTCTCTCCTTTGTATCAAAATTACATTTTGAGAAATGATATCAATTGAGTAGATGAAATATTATCACTGAAGATTAGTCACATAAGGCATGATTAATTTTAAGAAATGATACTTAAAGAAAACAAAGTGCCTTTACTATTTCTAACAGTGTGTCCACAGAAAAGAAAAATACAGTCAAAATTAAGCAGATAAATGATGAAGTTGGGAATACACGGTGATACGTCGTTTTTCGTTCTTTTTCCAATAAGCCCCACCCAGAGGGCAATCGCAGATCAGCTCAGCACAACCAAAGTGAGCATGCTGATTTCCTACTCTTGCTTATCCCCATATGACAGTATTTCTGCTTTGGAAAGGTTCTTCAGTAGTTCATAAGAGTATTTCAGAGGTCTAAGGTGAGCAAGAAGCTGAAGTAATCTGTAGTAGCAAACAAGTAATACTGCAGATGAGTTTTTGTTTTTTTTGTTTTTGTTTTTGAGACAGAGTCTTGCTCGGTCACCCAGACTGGAGTGCAGTGACACGATCTCAGCGCACTCCAAAGTCCACCTCTCAGGTTCAAGCAATTCTCGTGCCTCAGCCTCCCAAGTAGCTGGAATTACAGGCACCCGCCACTACACCTGGCTAATTTTTTTGTATTTTTAGTAGAGACACGATTTCACCATGTTGTCCAGGCTGGTCCTCAAACTCCTGACCTCAGGTGATCGGCCTGCCTCTGCCTCCCAAAGTGCTGGGATTACAGGTGTGAGCCACTGCGCCTGGTCTGGAGATGTCTTAAAGCAGCCATCTCCTTTTTCTTCTAATACTTTCCACATATCTGCTACAAGGATTTGGGCTTGTTTGTGAAAAGAAACTTTTTTCCCCTCATGTGAAAAAAACATGCCTCCAGACGTTTTCAACAGAATATTCCTGGCTTCATCAAGAATCCAATGCCGCTCTTCTGTCAGAGGCATGAGAGGAAACGTCTGTTTCAGAATGAAGTGTATGCTGAACTTGATCTAGGGTTACTGTGGCATAGTATGAGGTACTAGTAGTTGGTATCCCTTTGCTGAGGGATCTGTTGACTGCCGTGACTGCAGGGACCAGTACCATATGTTCTCCCCCATACCTCACAGCATACTTTTGCTTGTCCTGCTCTGACCAAATAGGAGATAAGGTTAAGTGTGTCTGTCATTGACCGTGGTCTTACCAGCTCCCCTGGGATTGGGATTTAGCTCATGAAGCATCTTCCACCTCTCCACATAGAGCTCTGGTGCCTTCACCTTGGCCAGCAGCGGTTCTGCTACCCTGTGTATGTATACCTCTGCTTTCATTGAACACATCCCAACTGTTTTCTGCAGTGTATTTATTTTAATTCCCTGGGTGTTAGAAGACAGTGCATTCTCCCCCTCCCCTTTCAGACCATGGAGTGATGCTTTTGACCTCCACTGGGGCAAGCTCTCCTTTCTAAGCGGGCAACATCCCCAGTCCCTCTGTACTTCAGAATTTTCTACCCACTATGGGATCATCACCCTAAACAGGGTCCCACTTTCTGCGGGAGTAGCACTGAGAACTGAGTGCAGCTAAGGTATGGCCTTTCTTCCATCACACTTGGATGACTAGGAAACTGTAGACACCATGTAGCTATGCACTGGGCAGAAGCCCAGGAATCCATATTGCATTGCAGTTCTGACCTTTAGTGTGAATGTAAAGGAAGATAAAAAAAGGAACATCCTTTTCAAATGTCCCTCCCACCTTTTTTTTTCTTTGAGACAAAATTTCACCCTCGTTGCCCAGGCTGGAGTGCAATGGCGCAATCTCAGCTCACTGCAACCTCCGCCTCTCAGGTTCAAGCGATTCTCCTGCCTCAGCCTCCCGAGTAGCTGGGACTACGGGCACCTGCCATCACACGCGGCTAATTTTTGTATATTTAGTAGAGATGAGGTTTCACCATGTTGACCAGGCTGGTCTTGAACTTCTGCAGATGCCCCTATTTTTAAAGCCAAAAGCTGAAAGCTTGGTGCATGGTGGTTTACACTAAAGATATGTGCTGTTAGTTATGTACTGGGCCATTTTCTTGTGTTAATTGAAGGTAATACAGCCAAAAGCAAGTTCCCTATTGCATCCTAAGGTCCCTTTCTCACAGCCTGTAGATTTTCATCTCGGTCTTTCTGAATATTCTGGTGTGGCTTACTCTTCAAGACAGGAACAACTAGGTTATGTGATGTAAAACTGTACATCTTACATTAAGAGGCTTACATGTTAAGCAGAGTGCATCAGGCCTTTTACCTACTAAGAATTAAGCTTGACTAAACAACTGTTTTCATACAACTGAAGGTCAGGGGGATTTTGCAGGTTACCTCTAGTTAAGTTCCCAGAATAGTTGGATGTGTGTATTTTAGGGGGTCTAGAATGGCTTTGTTGTTTCTCACCTGCTAAGTGTCACTTTTTAGGCCTCTCAGTTGAAGATGAAAAAGATATTCTGTGTTTCTTGGACCTCACCACAAGTTTTAGTTTATTTTATGCTACTAAAATTAAATGTCCTAGACTGGGTAATTTATAAAGAACAGAAATTTATTTCCTCACAGTTCTGTAGGCTGGGAAGTCCAAGATCAAGGCACTAGCATCTAGTGAGGGCTCTCTTGAAGCATCACATTGTGGGGAGTCAAACTCATCTTTTCTAAGGCACTCACTCCCAAAATAGCATTATTTGTTCATGAAGACAGAGCCCTTATTGCCTAATCACCTCTTAAAGTTCCTACCTCTTAACACTGTTGGCTTGGGGATTACACTTCCAACATATGAAATTCGGAGGACACATTTAAACCATAGTACCATATAACACTGCCCATTTAATTTGTGAGCATAACTAGGCAGAGATTTATAATTACCCTTTTTGTGTCTCTTCCTTCCCTTAAGCACAGAATAAGATGAATACCAACATGTAGCTTCTAAAACTGTTCAGCCATTCTAGGAATACAGGATTAAAGAGTTAAATATGTGAAAGGAAGAAGCTATTGACTGGTCACTGCTGTTACAGACAGACCTAAAGTACAAGCATTGTCACCTCTAGGTTATATTCAGAGAATTCATCAGTGTTAGTGTAAGAGACATTGGGGATTATGTGTAATCTTGTAATTTATTTATCCCAGTTTTCCTTATTAGCCCTGGCCTTCCATTTCCTGGTTGAGGCTCCGTTAATTTCCTTTTAGGCCCTACCTCTTATACTTAACGCTATTGAATTATTTGTCATTGTTCTGTAGCGCCCCATCTCATCTCCAAGTGAATTAATCATTTTCTTCTTCCCACCTTGTGCTTGCTCCTGCTGTCAAACTTTTCAAGGTCCCTTTACACGTTCATTTTTACTGTTGCTTTCAGTACTTTTAGAAGTTTAGCCTCAGGTTACCAAGTTTAGCCTCAGATTATCTTATTGTGATGACTTTGACACAGAAGGTACTGAATAAATATTTTTTACCTTGTGCTGGGCATGGTTGCTTATGCCTGTAATCCCAACACTTTGGGAGGCTGAGATGGGAAGATCCTCGAGCCCAGGAGTTGAAGATCAGCCTGGGCAACATAGTGAGACCCTCTCTCTACCAAAAAAAAGTTAATATTAGCTGGGTGTGGTGGCACACACCTCACTTGAGCCCAGGAGGTCAAGGCTGCAATGAGCTGTGATCGTACCACTGCATTTCAGCCAAGGTGACAGAGCCAAAACCCTGTCTCAAAAAATGTTTAATTGATTTTTAAAAATTAACAACTCATTGCATTATTTCTTTTCTAGAAACATAATAGTAGATATTTCTTTTTCATATTAAAATGGGTGGAAAGAGGCTGAAAATATCTACTTTAATTGATAATTTATATATAAACAACTGAATCTGCCTGGTTCTTTATGCATCTTGCAGTATCCTGGGTTAATTTTTTTGAGGGGGGGTGCCTCTGTTTGAAACCCTCATTTTATAATTTATTAACTTTTTATAGAGTCATTCTCTATGAAGGGATTTTAAAAATGACATCACAAGCAATTTCTTTAATATAACTAACATATATTGGGCGCTTGTTTTGTATGCTGCTCTTGGCCTTATGGAACATATCAAGAAGTAGAACAGTCTTCTGAAAGTATATATTTGGGGATTCATGCACAAAAAGTAATTAAAGAGTTAGTAATTAATGATTCCGTTTAAGAAACATTACAAGGCTTATAGGGCTTCTAGGGAAGAGAGTTGATTGGGTTGGTCAGGAAAGGTTGGATCTGACATGTTTCTTCAAGGATTAGTATAATAACAATGACTGGGAGGAGACATCCAAGCAGAACGTTCCACATAAAGAACGTGTTTCATGAACAAAGACACAGAGGTGGGAAGGATTGTGGGAGGAGGAGAAAGCACTGTATAATCTAATCTGACAAATAAGTGACAAGTTACGAAAGGAGAATAGTGGTTCTCTCACCTTCCAGATACATGGCCCCCTTCCTGGCCTTTTTGTGTGGTTGGATGGGGCCTAGGACAAGTTCTGGCTAATGAATGAAAGCAACAGTGGTCTGGGGTGGAGCATTTAATTACTGATAGGAAACGCTGCAGTCTGTTTCCCCTTCTGGCACAGTGACCAGCCACATTCAAGATGATGTCAGTTACATGAGCCTGGGTCCTTGAGTAACTGAGCAGAGCCCTCTTGCCAACCTGTTATGGTTGAGAGAGAAATAAAAACATTATTTAAGCCACTGAGATTTGGGAGTTGATTATTAACCATCACACAGTATAACCAACCTTTTCCTCATGGTTACAATGAGTAGTAGTAAACTAAGTTGGTTAAGGAGATCTGGTAGAAATTAAAAGGAAAAAGAGATTTTTGGCTGCATGTTCTAAAGACCTAACATTCTAAAGAAACAAGCCCAAGAAACTCCCAGATTGAAACAATTCCAGTAAGGCAGAGATCAGAGAGATTGTGGGGTTGGTGCTAAACTACCACAACAAAGCAAATATCTCAATAAGCAAATCACAAAAATTTTTTGGTTTCCCAGTGCGTATAAAAGATATGTTTAGTCTGCCTGCAGTGGCTCACACCTGTAATCCTATCATCTTGGGAGCCCAACGTGGGAGGACTGCTTCAGCCCAGGAGTTCAAGACCAACCTGGGCAACATAGCAAGACCCTCTCTCTACAAAAAAATTTAAAAATTAGCCCAGTGTGGTGGCATGCATCTGTAGTCCTACCTACTCAGAAGACTGAGGTGGGAGGATCACCTGAATCCAGGAGTTTTAGGTTGCAGTGAGATGTGATCACACTACTGCACTTCAGCCGGGGTGACAGAGCAAGACCCCATTTCTAAAAATAATCAATTAATTACAAAATATGTTTATGCTATATACTATAGTATATTAAGTGTGCAATAGCAGTACATCTAAAACAATGTACATGTCTTTTTTATTAATTTTCAGTGTTCTTGAAAAATATGTTATTGCTAAAAAAAAATGCTATCATATGAACCTTTAGCAAGTCATAGTCTCTGCTAATGGAGAGTTTTGCCTCAATGTGAATGGTTGCTGAAGGTTTGGATGGCTGTGGCAATTCCTTGAAATGAGACAAAGATGTGCTGCATTGATGGACTCTTCCTTTCACAAAAGGTTTCTCTGTAGCGTGGCAAGCTGTTTGATAGCATTTTACCCACAATAGAATTTCCTTCAAAATTGGAGTCACTTCTCTAAAAACTTTGTTGTCATTTCAGCAACATTTACAGTATCTTCGGGAGTGGATTCCATCTCACAAAACCACTATCTTTACTCATCCATAAGAAGCAACCCCTTATCTGTTCACATTTTATCATGAGATTATAGCAATTCAGGCACATCTTCAGGCTCCACTTCTTATTCTAGTTCTCTCGCTATTTCTACCACATCTGCAGTTATTTCCTTCGCTGAAGTCGTGAATCCCTCAAAGTCATCCATGAGGGTTGCAATCAACTTCTTTCAAACTCCTGTTAATATTAATACTTTGACCTCCTCCCATGAATCAGAAATGTGTTTTGTTCTTTTTTTTTTTTTTTTTTTTGGACAGAGTTTTGCTTTGTTGCCCAGGCTGGAGTGCAGTAGTGTGATATTGGCTCACTGCAGCCTCTACCTCCTGTGTTCAAGTGATTCTCCTGCCTCAGCCTCCCAAGTAGCTGGGATTACAGGTGCCTGCCACCACGCCTGGCTACTTTTTGTATTTTTAGTAGAGACAGGGTTTCACCATGTTGGCCAGGCTGGTCTCGAACTGCTGACCTCAGGTGATTGACTTCCCAAAGTGCTGGAATTACAGGTGTGAGCCACCACACCTGGCCAAGAATGTTCTTAATGGCATCTAGAATGATGAATCCTTTCCAGAAGGTTTTCAATTTACTTTGCCCAGATGCATCAGAGGAATCACTATGGCAGCTATATCCATGTCAAATGTTATTTCTTAAATAAAAAGACTTTGAAAGTTGACATTACTCTTGATTCAGGGACAACAAAGTGACTGTTGTGTTAGCAGGCACAAAAACAACAGTAATCTCCTTGTCTATAAGAGCTCTTGGGTGGCCAAGTACATTGTGAATAAGCAGTAATATTTTGAAAGGAATCTTCTTTTTTCTGAGCAGTATGTCTCAACAGTGGGCTTAAAATATTCAGTAAACCATGTTGTAAACAGATGTGTTGTCATCCAGGCTTTGTTCCATTTTAGAGCATAGGCAAAGTGGATTTAGCATAATTCATGTGGGCTGTGGAATTTTCAGAATGGTAAATGAGCACTGACTTAACTTAAAGTCACTAGCTGCATTAGCCTCTAACAAGAGAGTCAGCCTGTCCTTTGAAGTTTTGATGGCAGGCATAGATTTCTCTCTAGCAATGAAAGTCCTTGATGGCATCTTCCAATAGAAGGCTGTTTCATCTACATTGAAAATCTGTTGTTTAATGTAGCCACCTTCATTAATAATCTTAGATCTTTTAGATAACCTGTTACAGCTTGTATTAATACATCAGCACTTGCTGCTTCACGTTGCACTTTTATGTTATAGGGACATCTTTTTTCATTAAACCTCATGAACCAACCTTTGCTCGATCAAAGTTTTCCTCTGTAGCTTCCTCACCTCTCTCAGCCTTCACAGAATTGAAGACAGTTAAGACCTTGCTCTGGATTAGGCTTTGGCTTAAGTGAATGTTGTAGCTGTTTGGTCTTCTATCCAGACCACTAGTACTTTCTCTGTATCATCAGTAAGGCTACTTAGCTTTCTTATCATTAGTCCGTTCACTGGTAGCATGTTTAATTTTCTTGAAGAATTTTTCTTTTGCATTCACTACTTGGTAACTTTGTCACAGGAGGCCTAGATTTCATTCTGTCTCACCTTTCAACATGCCTTTCTCACTAAGCTTAATTATTTCTAGGTTTTGATTTAAAGTGAGAGATGTGCAACTGTCTTTCACTTGAACACTTAGTGGCTGCTGTAAGGTTGTGGCTGCTGTAAGGTTATTATTTGACCTAATTTTAATACTATTGTGTCTGAGTGAAGAGGAAGGTCTGAAAAGGAGATAGATGAGGGAATGGAGTAGTTGGAATACACATTTATTAAGTTAACCACTTTTTTGGAGACAGAGTCTCACTCTGTCATCCAGGATGGAGTGCAGTCACGTGATCTCGACTTACTGCAACCTCCACTTCCGGGGATCAAGCAGTTCTCGGGCCTCAGCCTCCCGAGTAGCTGGAACTACAGGTGTGTGCCAGCATGCCCAGCTAATTTTTGTATTTTTAGTAGAGACAGGGTCTCACTATTTTGACCAGGCTGGTCTCGACTCCTGACCTCAGGTGATCCGCCTGCCTCGGCCTCACAAAGTGTTGGGAGTACAGGCGTGAGCCACCGTGCCTGATCAGTTCACCACTTTATATGAGTTCAGTTTGTGATGCCCCAAAACAATTACAGTAGGAATGCCAAAGATCAGTGATCACAGATCACCATAACAGATAAAATAATATTGAAAAAGTTTGAAATATTGGCAAGAATAACCAAAACGTGACACAGACACATGAAATGAGCACATGCTGATGGAAAAAATGATGCCAATAGACTTGCTTGACACGGGATTGCCACAAACTTTCAATTTTTAAGAAACAAGATGCAATATTTGCAAAGCCCAATAAAGCAAAGTACATATGATATGGTATGCCAGCATTAGAAATGAAAAGCTTACTTTAGAATTTATGAATGTATTAAAGTAACCTTAGACCGAAAACAAGATCTAGGCAAAAGGAAGGTTGTAGACTGCAGGGTTATCACCAAATAAAATAATCAAAGGAATTACAGTTGTCCCTTGTTATCCTTAGGGTATTAGTTTCAGACTCCTTTGGATACAAAAATCAGAAGATACTCAAGTTCCTTATATAAGTTCCTTACATAGTATGTACGTATAACTTGTTCTGTAATTCATCTCTAGATTACTTATAATACACAATGTGAATAGTTGTTGCACTATATTTTTAATTTTTTTTTTTTTTTTTTTACTGTTTTTATGTTTTCAAATATTTTCAATCTGCAGTTGGTTGAATCTGCAGATATGGAACCAGTGTATACAGAGGGCTATCATTCTTTTTAATTACTAATTATCTCTGCCAACATTTATCAGAATTATCCTGAATTCTATTTTTTTTTGTCTTGTTTTGAGATAAGGCCTCGCTCTCTTGCCCACCCTGGAGTGCAGTGGCATGATCACAGCTCACTGCAGCCTTAACCTCCCAGGCTCAAGTAATTCTTCTACCTCAGCCTCCCAAGTAACTGAGACTATAGGTGCATGCCACCATACCCGGCTAATTTTTTTTATTTTTGGTGGAGACAGGGTCTCACTGTGTTGCCTAGGCTGGTCTCAAATTCCTAGACTCAAATGATCCTCCCACTTCAGCCTCCCAAAGTGCTGAGATTATCGGCATGAGCTATTATGCCCACCCCTGAAGTCTTAAAATTTTCCTTCTATTCTTTCTCAAGTTAACATGATTCATTGATGACTTGTCATGCATCTTCTATTTTCATTTTTTAAATTTGCTTAAAGATATTTGGAGTTATATTTAATAGTTTTCATATGCTCATCTCTATTTTTTCTTCAAAAACACATTTTTAGGTCACATTGAAGTAGTGAAATTACTTGTGTCGCATGGAGCTGAAGTGACATGCAAGGATAAAAAGTCTTACACACCTCTTCATGCAGCAGCCTCTAGTGGAATGATCAGCGTAGTCAAGTACCTTCTAGATCTTGGAGTTGATGTAGGTATATTAATTGAACAGTATGAAATTATGGAGCCCTTTTTATACTTATTACAATATTGATAGAAGTTATTTCAGGTTTAAGAAATTATTTTATACAATGTTTTCATGTTTTAATTGGGTATTTATAGTCCTTTACATAATACCTAATGCAGTGATTTATGGTCAAGGCATGTAAATAGTCAAAGCATGTTAAGAGGTAAAATACACTTCAAAGGTGTGTGGTTTATTACCAGTTTTTCTTCTATATCGCATTCCAGGCCCTGTAGTTCCATTTCACTTATGGGAACCAGTAGATCAGACACACTTGTATTATTAGATAGCTGGGTTATTGTTAGTCTTCTTTGCCCAGTCTGATATTCTCTTAAAATGATTGTAGCAGTTTACATTACAGAATATTGGCAAGAGCTGGGCAGGAAAACAAGAGGCTTTTTGCCCACCAAGTATAAGTATTCCTTACTATATAATTCTGTTTGGTTAAAAGGGGATACTGCTTTATTTGGATATATTTGATTCCTGAATTGAGGTAACTTAAAATACCTGTACAGCTTTTCACAAGCCATCCTTTAAACATAAGTACTTTACTCCCTCATTTGTTTATGTATTTATTTATTTATTTGAAACAGGGTCTCTGTCTCCTATGCTGTAGTATAATGGCACAGTCACAGCTCACTGCAACCTTGAACTCTGGGCTCAAGTGGTCCTCCCACCTAAGCCTCCTGAATAGCTAGAACTACAGGCTAATTTTTTTATTTTGTAGAGACGAGGTCTCGCTGTTACCCAGGCTGGTGTCTGACTCTTGACCTCAAGTGACCTTCCTGCCTTGGTCTCCCAAAGTGCTTGGATTACAGGCATGAGCCACCACGCTCAGCCCAGTCAGCGTATTTATTCTTACTTCAGGTAGAGTTATGACAATGTCCTAATTCTTGAAAACACACATTTTGAAGAACTCATTGGTTCTTTAAAACAGCAAATTGGAAGATGTAGCATAAGGATCTGCTAGAGGCATACAGTTTAGATCAGCTACAAAAAACCAAGAAAAGTAGGTGATAGCCTGGTTGGACAAAGAATACATGACAGAACTGTAGGGCTAGATAGGCTCTTAACTTATGGACAATGTGAAACACTTTGCCTGAAACAAGCTAATAAATACTGAAAGTGTGAGGATCACAAGAAGACGTTGCAAAAATCTCAACTCAATTCCTATATCTCTGTTTCAGCAGAGTGAAATAATACCTTAAAAGATCCTTGATCTGGATAAATGAGGCAACTTTGTTTCTGATTACTGTTTCAAGTCCATTCTGGTGCAATTTTTAAAACTGACTTTATTGACAGTTACATTTATAAACTCTGGTGACTATTTGTTATCAAAATAAGTGGCCAGACTTACAGCCTTTTAGTAACATGTAGCCCCCAGTTGTGTGTTTTTTGTTTTTGTTTTTAGTTTCCTGGGGGATTACCACAAACTGGAGGGCTAATAGAAATTTAACTTCTCAAAGTTTTAGAATATAAAACTTCTGTAAAAGTTCTAAATCAAGGTGTCAGCAAGGTTGGTTCCTTATGGAGGCTCTGAGGGAGAATCTTTTCCTTGTCTGTGTTCTTGTGAAAAAATCTAGATACTTTGATTAAAATTAAGTGTTCAAACTTTTTTTCTTCCTCTATTACCAGTGATCCCAGAAAAGAAAATGTTAATTAAAGCTGCATTATGTTGGGGCCAACTACAAGATTAGGGTCCAGAGTCTCCGCACAAGGCCACCCTTTACTTACGACCAACTATAAGTTCCGAAGGCTTTCAAAACCACTTTCAGGTTTGATAATTCACCAGAAAGTCTCACAAAATTCATGAAAATCTTTATACTCACAGTGGTGGTTACTACAGGGAAAAGATACAAACTGAGATCAGCCAAAGGAAGAGACACATAGGGTAGAGTGCAGGATTATTGTAAAGGCAAAGTTTCCCTTAGCCCCTCCTCACAGAGTCAGGACCCATTACTCTCCTTCCCTGGCATCAGTGTGTGGCAGTATGAATGAAGTATTTCCAACAAGGAATGCTCACCTGAGCTTCATTTTCGGTTTTTATTGGGGCTCCATTACATGGCTTGATTGGTTGTCCATGTGGTTGATTTCAGTCTCCAAATACATGATACCTGGTGACCCGAAGCTCCCACTCTAAATAGAGACTTTTTTTTATCAGGTATATCATAGATTACCTCCCTGAAGCCAAGGGCAAAGGACAGACCTCTCTGGGAGAGGTCAGATTCTTTACTACACAGTAATCATGTAATGTATTCCCTTATTTACTAGAAATGGAAAAACAAGACTTGGCACGGTGGCTCACGCCTATGCCAGCACTTTGGGAGGCTGAGGTGGGTGATCATTTGAGGTCAAGAGTTCAAGACCAGCCTGGCCAACATAATGACACCCCGTCTCTACTAAAATACAAAAATTAACCAGTTGGTAATGGTACATGCCTGTAATCCCAGCTACTCAGTAGGCTGAGGCAGGAGAATCGCTTGAGCCTGGGAGGCAGAGGTTTCAGTGAGCTGAGATTGTGCCACTCAACTCCAGTCTGGGCGACAGAGTGAGACCCTGTCTCAGAAAAAAAAAAAAAAGAGAAAAGCAAAACCCTTAATTACATGAATTGTTTCTCATTTTTGAGCATACTCTTTTGACTTGTGATAAAATACTTGTATATGACACTGGAAAATATTAAGAGCGCAAGTTTGTGGCAAAAAATGAATTAAATAAATAGAACATGCCATTCATTGTTTTAAAAATCTTGATCTGTACTTTATTACTACAGTTAGCCTTTGTCACTGCAAAATGAAAAAGTTGAAAATATGCATGTTACTGAATATACCTCAGAATCTTCAGTTTGTGTTCATTTTTTATGATTATAATTAATTCTATAGTAAATCCTTTACCTAGAATGCCTTTCAAAATACATTAGTTTACATTTTCCTAAAATACCTCTTTCGTATTGTTCAGTTTTGTCGTGAAGTAGACATTGTATATGGGAATTACATTCCCTGGATGTATAAAATCAATGTAATACCAAAATGCTTGTCGAGGGTTTATTATTTTACACCAACTTCAGAATTATAAGCCTCATCTCTGTATTTATCCTATCTCCGTTTCTCACTTTAGTAATTTGATTGCAACCACAGGTTGCTAAAATAGCTCACAACATTGATAATTAGCAAAACTACTTTAACATTCACATTTTTTTCCCTTCTGATAGATGAATGAACCAAATGCCTATGGAAATACACCTCTTCATGTAGCCTGCTATAATGGACAAGATGTTGTAGTGAATGAACTTATAGACTGTGGTGCTATTGTAAATCAAAAGAATGAAAAAGGATTTACTCCTTTGCACTTTGCTGCTGCATCAACACATGGAGCATTGTGTTTAGAGCTTCTAGTTGGCAATGGGGCTGATGTCAATATGAAGGTAAGGACCAAAGTCATAATCTATACTTTAAGTATTTCATATGTCACTATTAAAACACCATCAGTGGTGAATACCATTCAGCAATAAAAAGGAACTATTGATAAACTCAAGAACATCGATAAATCTTTAAAATATTATGCTGAGTGAAAGGCTTACTCAAGAGTATGTACATTCTTTCCATTTATGTAAGGTTCTAGAACCAATAAAATTCCATTTATATGGGGGTCCAGAATCTATACTTGAAAAAAATTAGAACAATTATTGCCATTGTGAGGAGGGATCAACTGGGAAAGGGGCATGAAGGGACTTTATGTGATGGTGGTAATGTTTTATATTTTGGCAGGGGTTTATATTTTATAGATTTGTCAAAACTCATAAGGTAGTTCATTTGTATGCTTTCATAGCATATAAATTTTCTTTTAGAAGGAAAATTCTAAACAGATGTTTAACGCTATTAATGTGTTTAGAGGTGAAATGTATGATGTCTGATTTTAAAAAGCATCAAATAATTGGGTGGATGGAAGGACAGAAGAATCTACAATAAAAGGCATAGAGTAAAATACTAGTGGTACAATTTAGATGGTATATATATGGGTGTTCACTCTACAGGTCTTTTCAAATTTTATACAGTGTTGGGGGAAAAAAATATCAGTGTGTTGCACATAAGGAATAGTTGCTTTTTGGTTTTTTTGTTATAATCACTTTCGAGAGTAGGCATTTGGATTTTAGAAATATGTGAAAAATCTGGACTGGCATAGTGGCTCCTGCCTGTAATCCCACCACTTTGGGAGGCTGGGGTAGGAGGATCACTTGAGCCTAGGAGTTCAGGACTAGCGTGGACAGCATAACCTGGCTCCACAGAAAAATAGAAAATGAGCCAGGCATGGTGGCTCATCCTTATAGTCTCAGCTACTTGGGAGGTTGAAGTGGGAGGATCTCTTGAGCCTTGGAGGTCAAGTCTACAGTGAGCTGAGGTCATGCTGCTGCCCTCTAGCCTGGATTACAGAGTGAGACTCTGTTTCAAAAAATAAATAAAGGAATGAATGAAAATTTTGGCCGGATACAGTCTGGTTCATGCTTGTAATCCCAGTGTTTTAGGAGGCCAAGGCGAGAAGATCACTTGAGCATGGCCAGCCTGGGCAACATAGCAAGACCTCCATCTCTACCAAAAAAAATTAAAAATTATCCCGTAGTCCTAGGTACTCAGGAGGCTGAGGCTAGAGGATCTCTTGAGTCCAGAAGTTCAAAGTTACAGTGAACTGTGATCACACCAGTGTACTCTAGCCTGGGCAACAGGTGAGATCTTGCTTCAAATGAATGAAAATTCTAGAGTCACAATAAATATGCTTTCACTGTATAATTTTATAAGAGAGCACATGCAGTCCAGATTTTGAGCATTGCTATTTTATAATATATAATCATCTTAGATTTTCTAGAATTCTTTAGTTGTTTCTGTATTAATTTTATCAGTTCATCCTTTGAGCACTTGCCAAACTTTATCTGGTGGTATGAAGAAAACCAGACACAAAATTGAGCCATTTAGGATTAGTAAAAATACTTCTCAGAGCGTTTTAATTACATCAGATTTTCTTACCTAAGTTCAGTGAAGCCTTTAATGATGCCACAGGTCAATTCTGACAGCTGTAACAGCAACAAATCCATCTGTAATTAGGTCATTGCTTTAAATTGCCCTCTCTCAACTACAGGACAAAATGTATACATACTACACCCAAGGAAGAAAAGGCATGAGATGTCATAAAGTGCCCCAGTATGATTAGAGCTAAACCATCTTTTTATAAGTTTTTAGGTCTCAGTCAGATCACCTAGTAACATTGTTTATAGTTTAGGTAATTACTAGAAAGTTTATTTATTACAAGTTTGAACTGCTTATTTTAATTTGAAGAATTCCTGCACTTTGGATAATTAGGGCCCAGAAAAATATCTAAACCCTTGTGAGGAGAAAAATTAGTTTTTTCCTCAAAGGCGCAGTAATGTTTCTTTAATGAAAGTTAAGCTATTTCAAAAATAAAAAATTTGGAATTATCTTAACATTTTCAAAAGCAAACGTCACAACCAAGTTTTCTCAGTCTCTGTGAGACCTGTTTGTGATAGTGAATGTAGGTAAAATCATCTTTGTATGTTAGTATTATGGAAATTATGGAACTTTACCGGCATCATCAGCTACTATGCATTTTTTAGTTCACATGATACTGTCTTTAAAGGATAGAGATTGGGCTTCCTGTTTTATGCACTGCCATTTTGGCATGAATATTTAATATAATTTGATGATAATGAATCACTTAATTCTGTTAGTGTCTACGTAGGTGACTATAGTACCTGTGATTGTTTTTAAGTCTATATTTTCTTTTGAAATGTAGAATTGAGAATCAGTCCTATAAGAGGCCCACTTAGAGTAAAATGCTGAAACCAGTGGTCCTATTTGAAGTTACCTCCTTAATAATTTAGAAAACTCAGTGGTGAATTTCATATATGACAAGTGAATTTTTTTAACAAAGGGATTAAGATATATTTAAGTAGATTGGAAGGCAACAACAGCCTGTGATGTTGGTTTCAAAATAGATGTCACAAAAGTTGTCTTAACTTCACCTAAGGGTGTATGACATCTCATTTATATGCAATTGTCCAATTATTTTATTGCCAAATTCTGTTGAAACACGTTTCCCATGTTGATTTCTCAGGTCCCTTCCCGCTTTTACACACAATATGTTGGTAGCTGTGAGTTTTCAACCAGCAATAATATATTTCATTCCTGACACCTGTATTTTTTATGTTTGTAAAATCAGTGTTATTAAGTTATTGATTGACTGTGGGGACACTTGACATTTGCCCCTTATTATAAAAATTTGATTTGCTAACCCTCATATTCCTAACCACATTATCTCTTTTTTCCTGCTTAATCTTTTCCTCCCACTGTATTCTCTATTTTGTTGTTTCTGACTTTGATCAAGTTATAGATGACTAGAAATTGGAATGTGACTTTAAGTTTGTAATAACTCAGTTTCTAAGGTTTTAAATTCATTTTCCTACAAAGTGGTAGAGGTAAAATGAATCAGGTTTATAAAGCAGCATAGGTGTGTTTTTTAGAACTGCTTGTCATGAACCTTACTGCACTGATTGTTTTATTTATATGCACATGTTTTCCTACCCACATTGTTCTTCTTTAAGAATAGATTTTGGTCAGCTAAGCAAAATGCACCAAATGCTTGTTTTGAAGTTTAAACCTAAAAACATACCGTGAAATGTTTGGCTTGTAGTTACTGTTTTTGGTTGCCTTATGAGATCAATCATTAGGACTTTTGTAGATCTAATTTTTGGTTTTTGTTTTCTTTCTTTCTTTCTTTCTTTCTTTCTTTCTTTCTTTCTTTCTTTCTTTTTCTTTCTTTTTCTTAATACTCCTAGTTTTCTACTAAAATGATTTGAGGTGATTAAGAAAAAGAAAACTCCACGTTGTTTCTCCAATTCAGAGAGAAATAACTGTGCCTTCTCCCCTCCTAACATGTCTTATGGCAAACTTTTTAGTTGGTAATCCGAATCTTTTTCCTTTGTACACTTAGAATAGGTTTTATAACAGAATGTAGAAAGTAAAAATGTTGATCCACTGTCACCTATAGGCTTATAATAAAGGATTCTAACCAGGCCCAATTGTGTGTGCCTTTAGTGCCAGCTACCCTCAGAAGGCTGAGGTGAGGGAATCGCTTGAGCCAGGTGTTCAAGTCTAGTCTGGGCAATATAGCAAGCCTTGTCTCTAAAACAAAAGAATAAATAAAGGACTCATCACTTATTAGCTATGAGACCTAGTAAAATCACTTAACTCTGGGGCCTATATTTCCTCATCTGTAAAACAAGATTAATGGTATCAATCTCATAGGGTTGTGAGGATTAAATGACATATATGAAGTGGATTTGGTTTTGATTTTTTAGGAGGAAGGGAGGTGAGGAGACAGTCTCACTCTTGACCAGCCTAGAGTGCAGTGGCACCGTCATAGCTCATTGCAGCCTCAAACTCCCGAGTTCAAGCAGTCCTCCCACTTTGGCCTCCCCAAGTGCTGGAATTATAGATATGAGTCACCATACCTGACCATATGAAGTGTCTTAAAACTGTGCCTGAAACGTGCTATATATATAAATGTTAACTATAGTTATATCTTCCAAATTTCATCATTTTGTTAATCAAATTTTTATCACAAGTTTTTATTTGTTTTGTTTTGAGTTGTGAGGGTTTCTGTTTTGTTTTGTTTTCCCCTTATTTTTATTACCCTTCTAGTCAGTGGAATCTGTGTTTTTTCTTATGTCTGTAAAAATTGGCTATAGCTGGCCAGGCATTGTGGCTCACACCTGTAAACCCAGCACTTCGGAAAGCCAAAGCCAGAGAATCACATGAGCCCAAGAGTTCAAAACCAGCCGGGGCAACTTAGACACCATCTCTACAAAAAATAAGTTAGTCAGGTGTAATGTTATATGCCTATAGTCCCAGCTACTCCAGACGCTGTTGCTAGAAGATCACTTGAACCCTAGAGTTCGAGGTTGCAGTGAACTATGATTACACCACTGCATTCCAGCCTGTCTGACAGACCAAGACCCCCATCTCTTTAAGGAAAAAAAAAAGGCCAGGCGCGGTGGCTCACGCCTTTAATCCCAGCACTTTGGGAGCACTTACAGGCTCACGCCTGTAATCCCAGCACTTTGGGAGGCCGAGACAGGTAGATTACTTGAGATCTTGAGTTCAAGACAAGCCTGCCCAACATGGTGAAACCCCATCTCTACTAAAATACAGAAATTAGCTGGGCATGGTGGCGCACACCAGCTACTCGGGAGGCTGAGGCAGGAGAATCACTTGAACCCGGGAGTCAGAGCTTGCAGTGAGCTGAGATCGCACTGCACTCCAGCCTGGGCAACAGAGTAAGTCTCAAAAAAAAAAAAAAAAAAAAAGAAAAGAAATAAAAGGGCTGTAGCTAAAATATTAACAATAAAAATTAGGATATATCCTATCTGGAACATTTTGGAAAGACAGAATCCTTCTGCCAAGATGCTTTTTTGCCCTTTTTTTTTTTTTTTCTGGTTGAACGAATAACAACTGGTACATTAAAAAATAATGATAAAACAAATATATCCTGAGAAGCACTAATGTGCTTCTGAGTGTTTTACAAAGATTATTGTATTTACTCTGTACAGTAGACCAATGAGATGTAGATGGTATTATCCTCATTTTCAGTTGAGGAAGTGAAGGCACAAAGAAGTTAGGCAACTTGTCTAAAATCTTGGTTGTGGTAAGTAGGATATCTGGGATTCACGCTTAGGTTATTCTGACTCCAGAACCTGTGCATGCATGCATCCTCTCTCCTCTTTTCCTTCCTTTCTCATACTGCCTCCAAAAGATTAGAACTTCTCTAAAATTGCTTGCCAATCGGATGGCTTGTTTACTTGAAAAATTCATATTATGGAATCAAACACTTAAGTAGATACTTAGGATGTTCTAATTATTATTATAATGACATGAGGATTTTTAAAGAATATCTGCATTGTACTGTGTTAGCATAAACTTAGGATACTTGTGACATTTCCATTTTAGTACCTACACAGAAGGCATGCTGAATGTTGCTGTGAGTTTAGGAAGCTGCTAAGTAGTTTATTTCTTTTGCATTGGTAACATGTATGTTTTGGTTAACTGAAATATTTTAGAAAAGAAACGACACCACCTAATCAGAAGAAAAGATAACCTAAATCAGGGATTGTTTTTGTTCATATTTGGAACTCCTTTAGAACTTCTACATGAAATATATATGTGTGCAGCCAGTCTGAGTTATTATTTTAAGTGATTTGAGAAAATATTTAGTACATATAACTATAAACAAATATATGAAGTGTTTTAATTATAGTGGCTGAAATTACTTGTTTTTTTTTTTTTTTTAATGTATCCACACAAATTCACAAAGTTAATTCTAATACTCACTTTTACTTGGTCGAGGAGGGACTCGGAATTTCTTTGAATGGAAATATTGGAGCAATGTGAAATATTGAATCTGAAACTTGGGAGACACATCCTTACTGTCCCACTCCCAATGTTTATACTGTAAGCATGGAATTTTTGTATATTTGTGTTTTATGATACACATGCTAAAAAAATTAATTCCTAATTTTAAACAGCTGTTTTACCTCCATAGGCCTCAGTTAAACTTAATTCTTGTATAATAGTTATAAAAATAAAGATGCAAGAGGGTATTCAAAGTAGGACTAAGGATTACATATTATGGATATAGTAGAGTGAGTAATTTTTTTTTTTCCCCCAGAGTAAAGATGGGAAAACCCCACTACACATGACTGCTCTCCACGGTAGATTCTCCCGATCACAAACCATTATCCAGAGTGGTAAAAAGTATTTCTGGTTTTTTTTTTGTTTTGTTTTGTTTTCTTAAATGTAGTAAAAACATCCACCAAATGAATGGTATTGAGAAATTGTCATCGCAGTTTGTGTATCTTTAATATATGATTTCAGAGCTCATGAAAATAAAATATTAAAGAGTGTAAAATACCATGTAGCTGTACCTTTCGTACTTTTGGTTTTTTGTTTTGGTTCCCTGAATTATTTTATTTCTTCAGCAGTTAGTATTAGCTTTTTTCAGTATTGCTAAATAGAAAATTACTTTCTACCATAATTTGTATTATATATTAATGTGTATACTTGCATATACATTATACATTTATCATTTTCCCCTGTTGAGTATCTGCGACTGTTTTCAGGATTGTAATTTCCTGAGTTTGTATTCTTTTGTGTTTAAATTAATATCAGGCAAGCTAAACTTTTAAATCAAAAGAACTTTTAGGTATATTACTTTAAATCAGTGTTTTCCAAGGCATATTCCAAGAAACTTATCCTCAAGATAGTAGGTGCTATAGTCTTGCAGGGGAAAAGTTGAAATAGGTTCATGATCCAATACTTTTTGAAGCATTGCATGTAGTCTTGATGACAAAGAGAATGCACATTAAAGCTCTGAAGTATTGCTCTAAAGAAACGTGTTTAATTTTGTTTTAATACAGTAGTTTCCAGAGTTATTGGACCCCAGAACCCTCTTGTCAGTTTAAAAATCTACTGAAATCTTATGCTTAATTCACACAATTGCTTTAAGTATAAAAGCTGTAAATCCATTGCCTGGCCTGATAAATGAGCTATGAATGAAATCTAGTTAAAATTGCTATGTCTATTAGTTTGTATGTGAATAGCATTTTTTATTACTTTTCATGTAGTAGATTTGATTTGATCTTTATATGGTCCAATGTCTGACAGTAAGTCCTGTATTGCAGGAGCTGTAATCGACTGTGAGGATAAGAATGGAAATACTCCTCTGCACATAGCTGCACGGTATGGCCATGAGCTGCTGATCAACACTCTTATTACAAGTGGTGCTGACACGGCAAAGTAAGTACTTGCTGAGGTGTTGATAACTGACGCAGGCAAGCATAAAGGGAAGTGAACTGCAGTTTTCTAGATATTTCAGGTGGAAATGTAGATTTTATCCTCAATATTGTATTAATTTCTTGAACTTTCTTTTGTATTGACAAAGTGGTAGGTTAAAATGTTTAAATACAATTTCATTCGGTAAGCCAGTGTATTTTTATGTGTCTTACAGACCCAGTTCTTTCTCACTTTGAGTAATAATGCAGTTTTGATCAGAGCTGTTAATGTTTGTGATCTCTTTATTTTTAACCTAGATGTACTTAAAAGTCCTGGAAAGCTGTATGTGCCAACTGCTTTTTTTTCATCCAAATACTATCTGTAGATAATAGTTTTCAGGCTGTGCTGTGCCAAGTTCAGGGATTCCTTGGAATCCTACAAAGGATTTCTTACCCCCGCCCCCATTTTTGTCAGAACAGTTTACTTGTATTTATTTTATATATTAAAGTTCCCATTGTAATATTTTGTTTGAAAGATGAGTCCTCCTGTTAATGCTCTGCAAGAAACACTATACTTAAATTTATGTTTATCATTCTTTGTATCACATTTACATGTGTTCATTAACAAATTGTAAATCTTTTTTACTTTCTGTAATGGTGTGGTACTGCACCTATCTGTTTTGTAACTTTTTCCAATAAAATTACGTGAGCTTGTTGATTTAGCCATCTAAATACAAATGAGGGCCTTTTTCCACATCTGTACAAGTTGCTCTAGTTCATTTATTTTATAGAATTATCAGATAAAGATTTCACAGTATATTCATTCTCCTTATTTGCAGATACAAGTTGCTTATAGTTTTTCACTATTACAGAATTACTGCAATAAATATTCTTGAACATATTGCATTATGGAAATGTTTCAAAGGTGGAGTGACAGGGTAGTGAATTTTACTCTCTAAGCAAATGTCTAGATATATTTTTGGTTGTCACAATTTGGGGAGGAAGGTGTTAATGTTAATGACATCCATTGGGTAGAGCCCAGGGATGCTGCTGAACAGCCTATAAGCCTGCATGCACAGAATGACTTCTCATGTTTCCGCAGCAAAGTCCATAATGACAGTAGTGTTGAAGGTGGAAAACCCGACTTTTGGAGAGAAATAGCTGGGTAATAAGTTATGCCCACCATCAACCTTTAGCCAAATTACTCTCCAAAGTGTTAGACATTTTGACTCTTAGTTATCTTTCACTTAAGTGGTCTTTTTGTAATGTATTTAACTGATTGTATTTTTCTTGTATTAAAATGAAGATACTGTCCTGTTCTATTAACTTTAGGCGTGGCATACATGGAATGTTCCCCCTCCATTTGGCAGCCTTAAGCGGCTTTTCAGATTGCTGCAGAAAACTTCTTTCTTCAGGTAAGGGCAACCTTTGCAGACTTTTGTATGTCTCCTCAAACCCCTCAAAATTTTAAGACGGTCTCTTTATCCTTCTTTTTAAAAATTACATTCAGATGGGTCCAGTATGGATAATTTAATAACCTCTTTTAGAAGATGTTGGGTTCAGGCCTAGCACGGTGGCTCATGCCTGTAATCCCAGCACTTTGGGAGGCCGAGGCAGGTAGATCACTTGAGGTCAGGAGTTCAAGACCAGCCTGGCCAACATGGTGAAAGCCCATCTCTACTAAAAAAAAATACGAAAATTAACTGGGCATGGTGGCAAGCACCTGTAATCCCAGATACTTGGGAGGCTGAGGCAGGAGAATCGCTTGAACCCAGGAGGCAGAGGTTACAGTAAGCCGAGATTGCGCCACTGCACACACCAGCCTAGGAGACAGAGTGAGACTCTGTCTCAAAAAAAAATACAAAAAAACCTCTTCATCCCCTGTTAAAGAAAGACCATTAGCAGTTAATCTCCATTTCTTTTTTCCCTCAGCTCTAGGCAACCACTAATCTACTTTCCATCTCTATAAAATTTGCCTGTTCTGAACAGTTCCTATAAATTGACTCAACCGACATGTGATCTTCTGTGACTGGCTTGTTTCACTTAATATAATGTTCTCAAGGGTTATTCATGTATCAGTATCAGTACTTTATTTCTTTTTATTGCTAAATAATACTCCATTGTATCCTATTGCTTTTAAACAGGCACCCTAGTACTTCAGAACCCATAGTTTTGTTTGGGATTAAAGGGGAGGATGTGATTCTTGACATTTCATGACATAATTCTTTAGTGTAAAATAATATGTCTGTTATAAATAAGATGTATTCATTCTTGTAGGATTTGATATAGATACCCCAGATGATTTTGGCAGGACTTGTCTACATGCAGCTGCAGCTGGAGGGTATGTTAATAGTATTTTTATTTCTTTAAGAAAAAGATAGCTGGTCTTGGCAGGTTTTCTCTTATCTTTGTTCCTTTTGTATTAATTCTGGGCTACCAGAAAATAGAAAACAAAACAGGAGTTGTTTGCGAAAAAAGGTCCAGGGTGGCAGAATACGTTTTTTCATCTTATTCCAGCCAAGTTGTAGGTTATGAGTGAGAGAGAGAGAGAATAAACCTACAAAAGGAAATACTGCCTTCTATAAAAGAACATAATTCCTGGATAAGTGAAAAAAATCTAATAAAGTTGTTTCTTTAAAAAGTATGTTCTCAGATGAGAACATCAAAATACTGGGAATATTCTAAATAAACAAGTACTCTCTGAGTAGATTTGTTTTAAATTTTGTTGTTTTTTTTTTTTTTCCGGAAAAAAATGTTCATTTTGTGCTGTGTCTTACCTCTACTAGGAAGAGGAAAGTTTGAGATTGGAAGATTTTGGACTAAGTTTTTAAATAGTACCACCAGGGAAAATTAGGCAGTTGGTTCAAATGAGCAACAAACTTCAGCTAAAACTCATGGTCCCTGGAACATGCTTCTTATCTAATGCTTCTGATAATTTAGATCTGTGATAAGCCATTTAATTCATGATTTCTCAAAAGGACATTTTGCAAAAACTTTATTTTCAGTGATAATTCCTTAAAATTTTTCAGTGATTTCAGAGGACAAGTACGTTGAACCGAGAGTACACCAGCACAGTCTAAGTTGTAGAGATGGATTGTGAGCATGTGACTGGTTTCCTTGTTCTTCCAAGGTCACCAGAGAACCTTCCAGTTAAAACCTATCTTCCTTGTAACTTGCCTGGAGAGAGAGGGACAACAGACTTGAGTGTCTGATTGCTTGACAGTTACAGTTTTCATTGTAACGTAGTAATTTGATGTTGAGGTTTATACAATTAAATTATAGAAATACTTAAGTTATATCTTTTCCTCCAATATTAACTAAAGATACATATAGGTAAACAGTCATAGTATAGGAAAAGATAAGGGAAAGCCCACCGGACTCATGCAGTGGCTCACAGCTGTAAGCTTAACTACTTAGGAGGCTGAGGCTTGCAGGATCGCTTATGTCCAGGAGTTGAAGGCTGCCATTAGCTATGAGTGCACCTCTGGACTCTAGCCTGAACTATAGAGTGAGGCTCTGTCTCAAGAAAAAAAAAAAACCTATAAGCATATTGTTTCCTAAAGCCTCCTCAGAGTGTCTTTTGCAAATGTGATCTTCCTTTTAAACAATGACAACAAGAATCGTGTGTTATTTCCTCAGTGTGCCAATATGTAAGTATATAACTTTCTAAATTCTAGATAAGATGAATTTTAATGTTTTATTCTTCATAGAATATAAATCATGTCATTTTTGTCACATTTATCTTCATATAAAAACATGCTTTCATGCTTCTTTAAACCTAACAATTTCATTATAAAATCACTGTCAATTAAGTTTTCTAACTGTTTTCTCTCAATAGGAATTTGGAGTGCCTAAACCTTCTGCTGAATACTGGTGCAGACTTTAATAAAAAGGACAAATTTGGGAGGTAGGGTATGATATAGTTTCTTTATGGAGCCTATTTTTACTTAATAACTTGATTGACCTTCTGACTGGCTTCTGAAAATTAACTGAACAATTTAGCATCTTGTACATTGTGGTCATGATTCATTGAGAGTCCCAGCTAAAGTCAATAACTTCCAAATACTTGTTTTCACCCACAGTTTTCTTCTTGAGTTCCTACCACAGCCCTAGCCTACCAACCACAGCCTTGGCCTTGTAAATGCCTCTATACTTGATATCACTCCTCTCCATCCAATATTATGGCTATGGAAATGTAAAGCCCCATAGAACCTGTGTTTTTTTCAAGAAACTCACAATACCTAGAAAATAATGATACAGTTCTCCTTTCTTCAAGTCGTTTCTTTGTGAGGGATTCTACTGCCCATATCTTGTTCCAGAACAGTAGTAAGAGGGAGGAAATAGGTTATAAATATATACGTATAATTTTTCTTTCTCCTTTTCTATATAAATCTCACACACACATATATCCACACATCCCACTAAGTATTTCACAACAGGAAGGCAGCTGTGAAATGACAGTCTTTGTAGTCATTCAGCAGGCCTCATTGTTAAGAATTTGTGGTAGCAGTATTTCAAACTACTGTTAAGTTACTTAGAGTAGGAATTGACAACAGAGTTCATTAGAACCATATGGGAAAGAATTGAAGGCAGTTGGAATTGGTTTGAAAGAGATGACAGTATAAGCAAAACTATGTGGGTCAACAGTTTGAGAATTATACATAGCAAGGTGTATGAGAGGGAAGGGTGTATGTCAGAAGAAAATGTGTGAATATATGTCAATGCATGTGATAGAACCAGTGCAGAAGAGAAGTAAAAAGAACTATGCATGATAGGAAATCAGAAATGAATAGAAGAAAATAAAAACTATTTGAAACCATAATTACTTTGAAGAACAGACTGCTCTCATAAGCCTCCTAATGGAAAGAACTAATGACCCACAAAAATAAAAAAATCACTTTGTTTGGCTTTGGAATGCAATATTTTTATAGCTAATTTGCTTTTATAATTATACTTTAATCCAGTTTATATTAATGTTTAGTACTTCAGGCATTCTATACTACAAATAACAGAGAGGGCTTCTGAAAAATATTTTGAGTTTAGAGGGTTGAAAGTAATTCAGGGTTAATTATATTTTTTTGAATGTTTCTTCTATTTTTTCTCTTACCCTTTGTTCCTCTTCTAGACATGGATAGAAGTTGCTACCTCCGTACTGTGGAACATTTTTATTAATGTAGGGGAAACTTTCTTAAAATGAAAGTTTTCACATTTCTGAGCAGAATATGAAGGTTATTTGAAAGTCACTCAAAGGACTGGGACTGGGATTGCTGCTACTGCCTGGAGGCGATGAAATAACTGCATTTTCATCTTATTTCATATACTTAAAGGTTCTCTGCCACCTTGCTTTCTTCTTCTAGCTTTATGTCCAGCCCTCCACAAGACTTAGTATATGGCAGTCTAAGTCTCATTGTAAATACAGTATTTGTAACTGGGAGGAGTAAGAGTCAGCTATGCTTTTGTTTACTAGTTATGTCTCTTGCTTTTATCTTCCTTGTATTAACTTGGGCACAAAAGATCTCCACTGCACTACGCTGCTGCCAACTGCAATTACCAGTGCCTGTTTGCTCTTGTGGGATCAGGAGCAAGTGTGAATGACCTTGATGAAAGAGGCTGCACACCCCTGCACTATGCAGCTACATCAGACACAGATGGCAAGTAAGTACCATATGAGTGAGAGTAGAGGATCAATTATTTCTATAAACTGGCATCTTCCGCAGGGATGTTTTTGTTGCAAATTTGTATTTCCTCTTTGTATTTTTGGTTGATTATCTTTGCCCTATGTCTATTTTGGGAAATAAATTGGTTTCATAGTTATTGCTAAATCATAGTTATTACTACCTATTCTCAGCACCGGCCTTACTAGCTGATCTGGTGGAAGAAAGATAAAGGTCCCTTTTTGTCCTGCCTGCCAAAAGAGCATCTTAATATCACTTTTATGTTTTTTTCCACCTGACTTCTCAGAGGCTACAGCCATGACTGTATCATGGGGAAAGGGAGAGAGGAGGTATATGAGTAATGTCATCAGAAGACTGGGTAGACATTGGAATACAGGTATCCTTCAGAGGTAGACAGTTCAGGTTTGCAAGGAACCCTTGTAAATTGGTGTCCAAAAGGTAGTAATTGAACTGGCAGAATCTGGCACGTAGTAGGTACTACATGTTGCTTAAATAAGCAAATTAGATGACAGAATAAGTAAATGTTGGCCAAGAATGAATAAGTGAAAACAAGAATAAAAGATGCATAAACTTTCATAAGAATAATATTCACCTGAAGTTACCAGACCTATCTATCTTGATAGACCTATCTATCTTGATACGTATTTTTTTTTTTTTTCTTGGAAGAAAATAAACTCATTGAAAACAGAAAAGATTTTCAGTGTCTGGTAATTCCCAATGGTATGGGTCAGTGAAAAGTAAAAATAAGTAATGATTTCTGGGGAAAGATGTATAAAATGTAGTTCATATAACATAGAATTATTCAGTTTTTAACATTTACTTTTTACCCTCAAAATAAGAAGCATAATTCGATTCTTCACAAATGTTAATTTAGTATAAACTCTTTAATTTCAAAACAACTTTTATAAGTAACTTTTTTTGTGTTGGATTGTGGCTGAAATTCTAGGATTTTTTTAGTTTTTGTGGGGTTTTTTTGTTGTTTTTGGCTTGGTTTGTTGTTTGTTTGTTTGTTGAGATGGAATCTTGCTTTGTCCCCCGGGCTGGAATGCAGTGGTGCAATCGCAGCTCACTGCAACTTCCACCTTCCAGGTTCAAGCAATTCTCCTGCCTCAGCCTCCCAAGTAGCTGGGACTACAGGAGCCCACCACCATGCCTGGCTAATTTTTGTATTTTTAGTAGAGACAGATTCACCATGTTGGCCAGGCTGGTCTCAAACTTCTGACCTCAAGTGATCCACCCACCTTGGCCTTCCAAAAAGCTGGGATTACAGGAGTGAGCCACTGTGCCCAGCCTAAAATTCTAATCTTAAAGGCAAGATAATGTGTACTTTATTTGCAAGAATATAAAGTATGTTTTTAGATAGCAGCTATTTAAATAAAATCTATGATAAAGACTATAAATCAGAAAAATCTTTGGTAAACTTGGATAAGTAGATTATCCCTAATTTATCAGTTTTATAATTTCATGGTTTGATGTATAGATTTGTTTAAAATAAGTTATACCTTTTATCACCATCTGTAGTCCTTTACCACTACTTCCACAGACTAGATATTGGGTGCAGCTCGTTATGATCAAGATTCCACTGAGAGATTGTCTCCCACATTCCTTCCCCCCAAAAAAGATTACACTTTGATCCTTCTGCCCTTAGACAAATGCACTAAACCTGGATACACACACACACAAAACTACAAAGGAATAACATATAGTGTTGGAGATCTGTGGTTTCATTGTAAGCCAATCTACTTTTCCTATAGAAGGGTACTAGTACTAAAATCACTAGTTTTCTCACTGAATATAAACTGTTTTGAGCAAGTAGGCAGTGACTTTTATTATTTAAATATTTAATCCTCAGTGTGTACACTAAACAGTTTGATATACTGGAAAGAACATGAGCCTTGGGATCAGAAAGACCCAATTTAAATCTTGGAGTCTCCATACTGTGTACCATTTGAGCATGAGCAAGTAATTGCTAAGCCAAAATATTCTTTATTCGTAGAAGGAAAATGAAACCTCCCTGTTAGAGTTGCTGGGAAAACTAAAAGAGACTGCATAATCTAACACTGTTAATGGGAGCCTCTGTTTCCTGTCTTTATTAAGTATCAAAATCCCAGAGAGCCTGTCGAATGTCATCATTTATTGATTCAATGATTTGTTCTGTGGGAGCCTTGTGGAAAATATAAGCCACAGTAATTTTTCTGGGATACCAGAGACATCCTTTTAATAAGTGATTGTTTTGGAGGCTTAAACAGTGGCATTAAAGGATTTATTTTTTCTTAAATTGTAAGAAATATTTTTCTTAAATTGGGTATAATTTTACCTAGTTGTAATTGTATTCCCAGGAATAGCTTAATAAGAGAATCAGCCATAATTCATTCATTTTGCCAAAGCAAGAATGAAATATTTTCTAAAAGAAGAGACAGATTCCTCAGAGCTTCTGATTGCTATTATTCAGTAATGTATGTTTGCTTATTTGTTTTTTAAGTGTTTTTTTGTTTTGTTTTGTTTTTTAGCTAATCCCCTGTCAGCATCACAGTTTCTAATTTAAAGCTCCCCAGGAAAAGTTGTTGTTTATACTTTGGAATTTTTAACAATCTGACATTGGTGTTTTGCTGTTTAGGACTGACATACAGTAATTACAATTCTGCTCTGCCTTATATCCCTTCGTCCTCACTTTGAGTGAATAATTGGAAAAATACATGAAATCTTCCCTGACTCATTCTAGTCATTCTGCTAGTCACCCCCATTGTCCTGATGCCTGCGTTCTTGGTAGACAGTCATTCAGCAAGTCCTCTGAAGTGTCTTTATTTTACATCACGTAAGAATCCAGCAAACAAATATATGGCTACTATCGCAATAAACATATTAAATATGTGAAATATTAATAAATATATTTGCCTATTGCAAAGACGTATAGGGTTATCTTTGAGCAGGATGTCATGTGGGTCTTCTCCACACCTGTGTGTCGTAGGTATATAAGAGAAGGGAAGCTGGAGGGCTGTTTTTCCTGATTATAAGGAAGAAATTCCCCTCATACCAGCTCTCCTGAGATAACCACCATCAACAGTTGTATTGCTGTATGTGTATGTAGATCATTTTTTGTTCCTCACAGCCTTAATCAAAGTTGAAGCCCTGGTATATGTTATAAAGTCTTTTCTATATCATATATAATTTTTTAAAATATTTTATGGATTATCTCTAGCCTGCACCTCATAACTCTTCCATCTTCTATCCATTACCCAGTTCCAAAACCTCTTCCACATTTTAGATATTTGTTTCAGCAACATCGTAACTTCACAGTAACAATTCTCTTAGTGTGTTTGGACTGCTATAACAAAATACCAAAAACTGGGTGGCTTGTAAACGACAGAAATTTTATTTCTCACAGTTATGGAAGCTGAGAAGTCAAGAATATCAAGGCACTGGCAGATTCAGTGTCTGGAGAAGACCCACTTCCTCTTTGAGGGCATATTCTTGCCATATCCTCACATGGTAGGAGTGAAAGAGCTCTTTTGGGCCTTATTTGTAAGGACACTAATCCCATTCATGAGGGAGGGCTCTGCCCTCTTGACCTAATCACCCCCTAAAGGCCCCACCTCCTAATAACATCACCTTGAGGTTGGAATTTCAGCATGTGAGTGGGTGTGGGGAGACACAAACATTTAGACCATAGCAACACTCTTAGGAAATGGGGCTACATTTTGACTTCTAATGGCAATTTATTTTTGTCTGTTTTCAAGCTTCATAAAAATGGGATCATGCATTTTTTTGTGTGTAGAGGTTTTGTAATGCTGAGATTTATTCCTATGTATCTGATATTTTTTATTACTAAAATCAGTCTTTAAATGTTTTTTATGTTGGTATATAGAAGATATATTTGCCTTTTGTATGTGACTTACATTCAACAACCTTGTAAAGCTTATTGTGTGTATGTATGTAAGAGCAATGTTTGATACTAGCTCTGCCTTTTATTGTGGTACCTTCGGCAAATTACTTAACCTCTCTGTGCCTATTTCATCTGTGAAATGGAGATAATAGTCGAAACTCAGTCACGACTATGTAGAGTTTAAAATGGTTTAGTATACATTAATTGCTTGGAGCAGTTCTGACACATCCTAATCTTCCGATAAAGGTTAGTTGTATTTTTGAAAACTGATTTTTTGGGCCGAGGTGGCGTTGTGGGGGGTGATAAGAACTGTTGTATGCCATGGGAAGAGTAGAGAGGAGGGAAGTCCTCTGGGAGTGACACCACCACATCTGTTTTCCTGGCTGAGTGGTCCTTACCCAGGGCTCTGACCAGCCATGGGACACATGAACTTGAATCAGTCTGAACTTGCATCAGAACTCAAAGTGGTAGAGTTCATTAGTGGTAGGATAAATTTAAATAATTTGAAATGCATTCTGATTTTAACCTATGTGGTTAGTGGGGATGAAGATATTTAATTTGCCTAACAATGAGGAAAAAATTATAATAGAATATTGTTTAGCTTTAAGTATTTTTTCAGATTTTGTGTATATATTTTATTTCAGAGGATAGATTATAGAGAATCTTCATTTCTTAATTGTCTGGGTTTTAAAAAATGAGCATGTGTTAATGTACAAGCAGAAAAAAGAGTAGACAGACTCTCCTACCCCCATCCTCTAATGAAGTCCACATTTTCAAGATCAAGTAATTTTGTGATTCAGTATTTTATAAGCACCTAGTTAACTTATAACTGTAACTGATTAACCACTGTTCCAAAACTTTGTGGGAACATAGAACAATGGATAAAGAGAAGACCTGAGGTGGTTTAGTCCTTGATTTGCCATATTCTAGCCAAAAGGATTTGGGAAAAGTCATTTAACTTAGTGTCAGTAATCTTTTTCATTTGTTAGAGATAATGCTTACCCAGAATGATTGTGAAAATTTATATTGTTTAGCAAAATCTGAAAGGTATGCCAATAAAAGAAATTATATTAAAATAAGTCTTGTATTCAGGTCTTAGTAAGGGAGAACCATTTCTATTTCATCACCAACATCTAGAGAACTTGATTAAATTTTGTTTTTTTTTAAATGCCCTTGGGTGAAATGTTTTTGCCTGTAAAGTATTCCTACAGACTTGCAGGCTTTTTCTACATCCCAGTGAGCACTGTCCTCTGAATTGGGCACCAACGAAGGCTATGTACAAACAGAGTTCACACACTGACTGAAACGCTTGCTTTTCCTGACATGTCCTCAGAACTAGTTTGTGAAACAAGACAAAACAAAACACCAGTCTTGTTACTTTAGAGCCAGACTTTGGTTTTGTTTTGTTTTGTTTTGTTTTGTTTTTATCATAGTGATACCCACTTTAACCTTTGAGACTGAGTTTCTATCTTGTTGCTCAGGCTGGAGTGCAGTGGTACAGTTTTGGCTCACTGCAACCTCTGCCTCCTGGGTTCAAGTGATTCTCCTGCGTCAGCCTCCTGAGCAACTGGGATTACAGGCATGCACCACCACGCCTGGCTAATTTTGTATTTTTAGTAGAGACGGGTTTCTCCCTGTTGGTCAGGCTGGTCTCGAACTCCTGACCTCAGGTGATCTGCCCGTCTCCGCCTCCCAAAGTGCTGGTATTACAGGCATGAGCCACTGCACCTAGCTTAATCTTCTTTTTTTATTATGCTTGACTCCAAAGAATATTAGCTGTGCATAAATATCAAAATTGCACTTAATGATAAATATTTGCTGCCACTGAAGATACTACAATAAAGATTCTGAAAGTGATTTCTAAGAGATCTAAAGCATTTTAAGAAATTCAGCATTTAAGGAAATAAGTGTTAGCATTGAAATAATGACTCATATATTTGTGAGCTAGAGTTACTGATAGTTACATTGCTTTAGAATTTCTTTTCACTTGTTTTTATGTGACTTCAGTGTGATTTTGGAAACTTTTAACAAGGAGTATTTGTTTAAAGAATTTTTTTCCCCAGGTAGTTTAATATTTTGGTAGACATATTTGAATACCAAACAAATTATCACTGAATAATTATAGACTTGGAATTTGAACATGAATAGACTTTAGATTATTTAGCTGGCTTCTCCATGTATCAAATGAATAAACAGAGGCTATTTCACCTTTATGGCCCAAGATCACTGGTACCAAACTAAGGGAGAATTTTTTCATTTCTCTTTCAGTGCTTTTTTTTTTTTTCTTGCCGTAATAAAATTTATTAAAGTTATAAATTATGGCCTATATACTGTTGTGTTTCTTTGTGTGTCAGGGGTGGGTTTGTTTTTTGTTTGTTTGTTTTTGAGATGCAGTCTTGCTCTGTCACCAGGCTGGAGTGCAGTGGTGTGATCTCGGCTTACTGCAACCTCCACCTCACAAGTTCAAGCAATTCTCCTGCCTCAGCCTCCCAAGTAGCCGGGACTACAGGCACACGCCACCATGTCCAGCTAATTTTTGTATTTTTAGTAGAGACAACGTTTCACCATGTTGGCCTGGATGGTCTCGATCTCTTGACCTCGTGATCTGCCCACCTCAGCCTATCAAACTGCTGGAATTACAGGCATGAGCCCCTGAGCCCAGCCCTGTATAATGTTTTTTAATTAATTTTTTTGTGTGCCATTGTACTTTCATGTGCTCAACGTGCAGGTTTGTTACATGGTATACATGTGCCATGGTGGTTTGCTGTACCCATCAACTCATCATTTGCATTACGTATTTCTCCTAATGCTATCCCTCCCCCAGCCCCCCAGCCCCTGACAGGCCCCGGTGTGTGATGTTCCCCTCCCTGTGTCCGTGTGTTCTCATTGTTCAACTCCCATGTATGAATGAGAACATGCAGTGTTTGGTTTTCTGATGTTGTGATAGTTTGCTGAGAGTAATGGTTTCCAGTTTCATCCATGTCCCTGCAAAGGACATGAACTCATCCTTTTTTATGGCTGCATAGTCTTCCATGGTGTAGATGTGCCACATTTTCTTAATCCAGTCTGTCATTGATGGATATTTGGGTTGATTCTGAGTCTTTGCTATTGCAAATAGTGCCGCAATAACCATACGTGTGCATGTGTCTTTATAGTAGCATGATACTTTATAATCCTTTGGGCATATACCCAGAAATGGGATTGCTGGGTCAAATGATATTTCTAGTTCTAGATCCTTGAGGAATTGCCACAGTGTCTTCCACAATGGTTGAACTAATTTACACTCCCACCGACAGTATAAAAGAGTTCCTGTTTCTCCACATCCTCACCAGCATCTGTTGTTTCCTGACTTTTTAATGATTGCCGTTCTAACTGGCGTGAGATGGTATCTCATTGTGGTTTTGATTTGCATTTATCTGATGACCAGTGATGATAACCATTTTTTCGTGTGTCTCTTGACTGCATAAGTGTCATCTTTTGAGAAGTGTCTGTTCATATCCTTTGCCCACTTTTTGATGGGGTTATTTTTTTCTTGTGAATTTAAGTTCTTTCTAGATTCTGGATATTAACCCTTTGTCACATGGGTAGATGGCAAACATTTTCTCCTATTCTGTAGATTGCCTGTTCACTCTGATGATAGTTTCTTTTGCTGTGCAGAAGCTCATTAGTTTAATTAGATCCCATTTGTCTATTTTGACTTTTGTTGCCATTGCTTTTGGTGTTTTAGTCATGAAGTCTTTGCCAATGTCTGTGTCCTGAATGGTATTCCCTAGGTTTTCTAATAGGGTTTTTATGGTGTTAGGTCTTACATTTAAGTCTTTAATCCATCTTGAGTTAATTTTTGTATACAGCGTAAGGAAGGGATCCAGTTTCAGCTTTCTACGTGTGGCTAGCCAGTTTTCCCAGCACCATTTATTAAATAAGGAATCCTTTCCCCATTGCTAGTTTTTGTCAGGTTTGTCAAAGATCAGATGCTTGTAGTGGTGTTATTTCTGAGGCCTCTGTTCTGTTCCATTGCTCTATATATCTGTTTTGATACCAGTACCATGCTGTTTTGGTTACTATAGCCTTGTAGTATAGTTTGAAGTCAGGTAGCATGATGCCTCCAGCTTTGTTCTTTTGGCTTAGGATTGTCTTGGCAACGCGGGCCCTTTTTTGGTTCCATATGAATTTTAAAGTAATTTTTTCCAATTCTGTGAAGAAAATCAGTGGTAGCTTGATGGGGATAGCATTGAATCTATAAATTACCTTGGGCAGTATGACCATTTTCACAATATTGATTCTTCCTCTCCATGATCTTGGAATGTTCTTCCATTTGTGTCCTCTTTTATTTCGTTGAGCAGTGATTTGTAGTTCTGCCTGAAGAGGTCCTTCACATCCCTTGTTAGTTGGATTCCTAGGTATTTTATTCTCTTTGTAGTAATAGTGAATGGGAGTTCACTCATGATTTGGCTCTCTGCCTATTATTGGTGTATAGGAATGCTTGTGATTTTTGGACACTGATTTTGTATCCTGAGACTTTGCTGAAGTTGCTTATCAGCTTAAGGAGATTTTGGCCTGAGACGATGGGATTTTGTAAATACACAGTCATGTCATCTGCAAAAAGAGACAATTTGACTTCCTCTTTTTCTAATTGAATACCTTTTCTTTCTTTCTCTTGCCTGATTGCCCTGGCCAGAACTTCCAACACTATGTTGAATAGGAGTGGTGAGAGAGGGCATCCTTGTGCCAGTTTTCAAAGGGAATGCTTCCAGTTTTTGCCCATTCAGTATGATATTGGCTGTGAGTTTGTCATAAATAGCTCTTACTATTTTGAGATATGTTCCATCGGTACCTAGTTTATTGATAGTTTTTAGCATGAAGGGCTGTTGAATTTTGTCGAAGGCGTTTTCTGCATCTATTGAGATAATCAGATAGACCACTAGCAAGACTAATGAAGAAGAAAAGAGAGAAGATTCAAATAGACACATAAAGGGGATATCACCACCAATCTCACAGAAATACAAACCACCATCAGAGAATATATAAACACCTCTACACAAATAAACTAGAAAATCTAGAAGAAATGGATAAATTCCTGGACACATACACCCTCCCAAGACTAAACCAGGAAGAAGTTGAATCGTGTATAGACCAATAACAGGCTCTGAAATTGAGGCAATAATTAATAGCCTACCAACCAAAAAAAAAAGTCCAGGACCAGATGGATTCACAGCCGAATTCTACCAGAGGTACAAAGAGGAGCTGGAGCATTCCTTCTGAAACTATTCCCAACAATAGAAAAAGAGGGAATCCTCCCTAACTCATTTTATAAGGCCAGCATCATCCTGATACCAAAGCCTGGCAGAGATACAACAAAAAAAGAGAATTTTAGGCCAATATCCCGATGAACATCGATGCAAAAATCCTCAATAAAATACTGGCAAACTGAATCCAGCAGCATATCAAAAAGCTTATCCACCACAATCAAGTCAGCTTCATACCTGGTATGCAAAGCTGGTTCAGCATACACAAATCAATAAACGTAATCCATCACATAAACAGAACAAATGACCAAAAAAAAAAATTAAATTTATTTTTATTTTGATAGTTATTGGGAAACAGGTGGTTTTTGGTTACATAGATAAGTTCTTTATTGATGATTTCAGAGATTTTGGTGCACCAGTCACCTGAGTAATGTAAGACTACATATTGGGTACAATTTGGGGACTCTTCCCTCTGAGTCCCCAAAGTCCATTCTGTCATTTTTGTGTCTTTGCATCTCCTCATAGCTCCCACTTATGGGTGAGAACATACGATATTCATTTTCCATCCCTAAATTACTTCACTTAGAATAATGATCTCCAACTCCAGATTGCTGCGACTGCTATTACTTTGTTCCTTTCTATGTCTGAATAGTATTCCATGGTGTATCTATACCACATTTTCTTTACGCACTCATTGGTTCATAGATAGCCTAAATTGGCTGGTTTCATATTTTTGCAGTTGCGAACTGTATGCTGTAAGCATACGTGTGCCAGTGCCTTTTTCAAATAATGACTTCTTTTCCTCTGGGTAGATACCCAGTAATGGGATTGCTGCATCAAATGGTAGTGTTACTTTTCATTCCTTAAGGAATCTCTGGACGGTTTTCCATAGTGGTTTTACATATAGTGTTTTTTAAAATTATTTTCCTCTTATTTTAGTATCACAGAAATGAAATGAAGTATCTCTTATGGATACTTTCTTACCATTTTACTCTGTTTATATACCTCTTCTTAGTCCTCTAATTCAGGTTCATTGAGTTCTGACCTTGGTTTCTTGGGGTTTTGTTTTGTTTAACATCCTTTCTTGAGCTTCATGATAAAAAATTTACTTATTCTGTGTTCTAGATAGATAAATAGTAATATTGCCAATATTATGTACTCACCACCACCAAAAGTTTAATCCTATCCAACGTTGTTTAGTAGACTAGGTGGTGGTATAGATACAGACTGTGGAAAAAAGAGCCTTCATGTATTAAAAAAGCCATCTGACAGACTTTTGAGGTATCCACTTTGAATCAAGAAGATTCTCATGAATGTTTCATTTGCATTTTTATGATACTTTAGTCAATGTTATTTAAATGATAGATTTTTATAGTGTAATACATTTATGATTTTTATATTATTCAAGTATAAGAAAAATTGTCAGTTTTTAATTTCAGACTCTTTTTTATCATTGGTTAATATGCAGGATTTAGAATTTTCAGTATGTTATTGTTGTATATAGGTGCCTGGAATACTTATTAAGAAATGATGCAAATCCAGGGATCCGTGATAAGCAAGGATACAATGCAGTTCATTATTCAGCTGCTTATGGTCACCGTCTATGTCTTCAGCTGGTAAGATTCCTGAATGCTTGTGAAAGACCTAATGTGAGTTTATAGGCTAATAATATAACAGAAATGAGAATAAATGGATCAAGAAACAAATTCCATTTTGTTTTCTAACATTTTCAGAATTTATATACGTCTTAGGTTCATACTTGTTTTAGTAAGATATATCTCATTCTCTTTTCCTTTTAAAAAAGGAGAAAATTAGGTCTCTGAAGAGGGCTAGCGATTACCCCATGTTCATGTCTACAGTGTTCTCGTGCCCCTGTAAATAAATATTTCTCATAAGTTTCTAAAAGACTATAGCTGTGTCTTACATGAGAAATAAAAGTCCCTGTAAAAGGAATATCTCCCCCATATACTTAGGGAATTCTGAAAGGCACATTTATTTCACAACCCCTCCTAATAAGGGAGACTCCACTTCTGCAAAGAAAGTTTTTATTTCTACTGTGGTCTGATTCTGGAATATAATACCACCATTCACCCAGATTTACCAAACCAGAAGGAAAGTCAAAGAAAAGACACTCATGTGTGTAGCAGATACTTTAGGTTAAAGATTCTCTTATTTAGACTTACCTTATAAATTATGTTGAACTTCGCTTCCCTTCAAGGGGAAATAAAATTCAAGGAGAGTAGATATAAAAGAAAAGGGAGGTTGACAACTTAATATAGCACTTAGAGCCCTGCTACAAAAATAACTGTCTTCCTACGTTATTATGGATCTTCACACCAAAATTTTAGACCTATGTATATAGATTTGATGTCTATTGTGATATAAAATTGTTTATTCAAAATATCTAGTTTTTTGGAGCCAAATGAACCACAGGTTTAGAGTAAAAGTTAGCAAAGCCCTAAGTTGAGACTTACTATAGATGAATACTTCCCAAGCTAAATATTTTTGTTTTGACCTTTATTTCAGATTGCAAGTGAAACTCCTCTAGATGTTGTAAGTATTAGTCAATTACCTCCCACCAATTAGTATTACTCAATTCCCTCCTACCAGTTATGTTTATCTATTTGCTGTCATTAAAGCTGAAAGTGTTTTTACATATTAGGCGCAAAGATGGTGACAGAAATCTTGTGTACAGAGGGAAGGAAGATGTTTACTTTGTGGCAATTAAGTAACATTTCCCCCAAACTCTTAGTTTGTAGCCTATCTTCAAAGCTCTTAGTCTGTGCTCCTTACTACACTTTCATAATAATCATGTTTTATAAGTTTGCTGAGTTGCCAAGTAACACTCTAAAGTGGATTTGAACTGAGGGAGCGGGAGAGAATAATTGCTGTAGTATGTCTTTCTGACATTTAAAATGCCTCTTCTTTTTCAGTTAATGGAAACCTCAGGAACAGACATGCTGAGTGATTCAGATAATAGAGCAACAATAAGCCCTTTACACTTGGCTGTGAGTACTGCCTTCATAGCCAACTTCATGGCTGATTCACTGAAAATATCTAATACCTATTTGTGTTGACTCAAACTAGTACCATAAACTTTTAGTCCATGTAATAGTTATCATGGAATTAAAAGTTTGAGAACTTTCTTTAATTCAGAGAACTATTTAATGTGCTGGGGTTTTTTTCTGTTTCTTGCTTTGGGAAAAAAATAAAAAAAAGGACAGACAGTGATCCTTAGGCTTTCCCCAGGGCCTTCTGGGGAGAGAAAGGGAGAAAATACAGAAAATATGCCTGTGATGGTGAATTTTAAAATGTGCTGCCCTAGTGGAATGCCTTATAAGTTGGCTAAGCAGATGGTATACACACACATTCTGTCGTATTTCTACAATGTTTTGCTTACTTTGTGATCTTGGGGTGCTGACTGGTTGTGTGTTCACTGGTCCTTCGGTTGCTCACACTATAGGATTTGGCTACATTGTCTGTTATGTCTCTTCCACTTTAAGATTCCTCTAAATTTTTTTCCAGTGTCAATCACTAAATGGAGAAGGTTAGGGAAGAATGTGACAATTTTTTAAGTCAAATGAGAATTTATTACCTTAAATTTCAAGTAGATCCTAATCTAGCTTTCTGTACTGAAAGAATTTATTTTTGAGACAAAGCATGTTAGAGTTTTGTCTAACAAAACTAGAGTAGGGAAGGTGGGGTACTTTGAGAATCAGGACACCGGGGTACTGTCACCAGCTGTTTGTGAGATCCCTGATTTTTAGTACAATGGTTATAAGGATGTATCCTTAATTCAGTGTGGAACACTACAAGTTCAGTGATTCATTTGAATGTTTCTTTTCATATGTACTATTATTTTTTATCTTAATATTCTCTTTGCATGTGTTTTAACACTGACATACATACATTAAATTTTCTGCTGTTTCTCCCCAGTGATACTTCCTGTCATGTTCTCAATAACTAAGAAAGCGTTCTTAAAGCTTTCTACTTCTTTGCCCTTTGAGTCCTTGGAAACACCGTCACCTCACCCAGACATGCATAGTAAATAAGTCTGACAAGGCAAAGCCAGCATGGAAGAAATAGCCATTTTACTATTGATGATGAAAAGAAATGAAGACTGAGCAGCATTAGCAGCAGCAGCAGCAGCATCGTCATTCTCATTATAATAATTTCACTGTTATTTCTTGAGCACTTTCTAGGTGCCAGACTATTTCCCCCTTGCGGTGGTTCAACAAGTAGCATGTTAAAGACTCCCAAAGCTCTGCAGTCTTTAGGACTTAGTTATCAGTTTAATGATGATGTTTCCTTAGAAATTTCTCATTTGTATTCTCGCCACCCTTCAATTTGGCAAGTTTCTCTTTTTGTGCTTGCAAATTAACAATGTGCTATACATTGATCAGTGGGTTGGTCTTTCTCTCTCTCTCTCTCCCCCTCTCACAATTACTATTTTTTTGTCAGAGATTTTGTATGTGTATATGGTGGTAATGGTAGAAAAAAGAAAACATAACGTAAACACACCTTCTTAACTATTTCTAAGTGTACAGTTCAGCAGTGTTAAGTATATTTACATTACTATATAACCAATCTCCAGAATCTTTTTATCTTGTAAAGATTAAAACTAAAACTCTGTACCCATTAAACATCTCCCTGTTTCTCCTTTCCCCAGTCCCTGGTAATACCAGCCTACCTTCTGTTCCTATGAATTTGACTAATCTAAATACCTCATTTAAGTGGAATCATAACAGTATTTTTTTGTGTTGTGTGACTGGCTTGTTTCATTTAGCAGATTTCATCCATGTTGTAGCATGTGGCTGAATTTCCTTCATTTTTAAGCTGAATAGTAATCTATTATGTATATGGCACATTTTTCTTTATCCATTCATCTGACAATAGATGCTGGGTTGCTTCCATCTCTTGGCTATTATGAATAAGCGCTGCTATGACATGGGTATACTAAATAGTGTTTTTAAGCTAAAAATTGAAATAATTTAGTAATTAGGTGCAATGAAATATGATTATACCACCACTTTTCCTTTTCATATCTGTCTCTAGGAGGTTTTGAGAAGTTACTTTAATTTCTTATTCGAAACTCCCATTCAGGACAACTTGGAACAGTAAAAACATACTGATCTGAGCTCAGGGAAACTGGTCTTGATTCCTAATTTTGCTCATACTGGACATTTGGGCTGCTTCTCTTAGTCCCATACGAGGATATCATGGGGGGAAGCTCTGTGGCAAATCATCATGGCTCCTATTCATTCTCTTGTCTTTTCATTTTTATTTTTTATTTATTTTTTCTATTGTTTTTCAGACAGTGTCTCACTCTGTCATCCAGGCTGGAGTGTAGTGGCACAATCACGGCTCACTGCAGTCTTGAACTCCTGAGCTCAAGTGAGCCTCCCTCCCTCAGCCTTCTGAGTAGCTAGGACTATAAGTGCACACCACCATTCCTGGCTAATTCTTTATTTTTTTGTAGAGATAAGGTTTCACTGTTGCCCAGGCTAGTCTCAAACTCCTGGCCTCAAGTAATCCTCCTGTGTTGGCCTGCCAAAGTGCTGAGATTATAGGTGTGAGTGACCATGCCCAACTTCATTTATTATTATTTTTATTTATTTAGAGATATAATCTCATTCTGTCACACAGGCTGGGGTACAGTGGTACATTCCCAGCTCACTGCAGCCTGTACCTCCCAAACTCAAGTGATCCTTCCACCTCAGCCTCCTGCATAGCTAGGACCACAGGCACATGCCACCAGGCCCAGCTCATTAGTATTAGTATTATTATTATTATTATTTTGGCAGAGATGAGATCCACTCTGTTGCTCAGGCTGGTCCCAAACTTCTGTTCAAATGATCCTTCCACCTCAGCCTCCCCAAAGTCCTGGGATTATAGGTGTGAGCTACCACAACTGGCTAACCTCTTCTTTGTATACTGTCTTCTATATAATGTATGGTTCCTCAGAGTTCATTCTTTCAGTAGCATGATTTTCATTGACCTGGTATCGAGGAACAAAGTTAGATATAATCCTAAAACAGAATTCTGTGACCTATAGTCACTTTAATCTTTGAGATAGTCAAGCTTAAGTAATCAAGTTTCTACACAGATTCATTATAAAGAGATCAGTAAGGCCCAGAGCAACTTTATCTCTTGCTGCTACTTTCTGACATTTTCTACAAGAAATGGCATTATAGTCCTTTGAAGTTTACTTATTTCTTTATGTCCTGCTCAGCATTTAGTCCAGTGTAAATAATGTATGTTCAGTTACCATGTTGGATTTTGAAATGACTTTTCTGGAAAGCCCTTTTATTAGACTGTATGAAGAAGGCAACTTCGGGCCAGGCGCAGTATCTCACGCCTGTAATCCTAGCACTTCAGGAGGCTGAGGCGGATGGATCACAAAGTCAAGAGATCGAGACCATCCTGGCCAACATGGTGAAACCCTGTCTCTACTAAAAATACAAAAATTAGCTGGGGCGTGGTGGTGTGCGCCTGTAATCCCAGCTACTTGGGAGGCCGAGACAGGAGAATCGCTTGAACCCAGGGAGGCAGAGGTTACAGTGAGCTGAGATCATGCCACTGCACTCCAGCCTGGTGACAGAGCGAGACTCCGTCTCAAAAAAACAGAAGGCAACTTCAGTCTGACAAATCTTCAGTCTTACTCTTGTACAGCTAGGACAATGCCTGGTATGTGGTGATGTTCAAGCAGGGCTCAGTTACATATTTCTTTGCTAAAAGAATTACTTCTTTTTTAGCTATGGCACATTATGGGGTGAGTATAGTCAGTTTAATTTGAGGAATCAGAATATTCAAGCACTGACTCAACTCAAGTTGCTAGCTGTCTTTGGAGTTGATGTGGAGCACTGAACTGTGATTAAGAACACAGACTTGGCTGGGCGCAGTGGCTCATGCCTGTAATCCTAGCACTTTGAGAGACCAAGGTAAGAGGATCACTTGAGGCCAGGAATTTTGAGACCAGCCTGGATAGCATAGCAAGACCCTCATCACTACAAAAATTAAAAGAAAAATTAGCTGGGCGTGGTAACGTGTACCTCTGATCCCTGCTACTCAGGAGGCTGAGGTGGGAGGATCACTTAAGCCCAGAAGGTCAAGGCTGCAGTGAGCTGTGATCACGCCACTGCACTCCAGCCGGGGCAACAGAGCAAGACCCTGCCTCAAAACAAAACAAAACAAAACAAAAAAAACACCAGGCTTTTTGGAATCAGACTTGAAATCAAGGCTTGAATGAATCCCTGTCACACATCCATTGAATGTCTGCCATGAGCCAAGCATTGTATACTCATGAAAAGATCACCTGTCATCTAAACTTTTATTATTTTTAGAATGCCTATTCCCTACCACAGTAGCCTACCTACTGTGTTGATTATTAGAAAAATCTGTAGTTAACTTCCTGAATTCTCAATGTAGAAGTTTGGATTATCTTAAATAGGATGATAATATGAAGACAAGTTTGCTTATTTACATTTTTTAAAGTATTTAGGAAGTCAGTCTAAATATATATTTTTTAAATTTACATTTTTATTTATTTCTAGGCCTACCATGGTCACCATCAAGCACTGGAAGTGTTGGTACAGTCTTTGTTAGATCTTGATGTCAGAAATAGTAGTGGAAGAACACCCCTAGACCTTGCAGCATTTAAGGGCCATGTTGAATGTGTGGATGTACTCATTAATCAGGGTGCCTCAATCTTAGTAAAAGACTACATTTTGAAGAGGACACCTATACATGCAGCAGGTATGCCAGATATTATGCTTGATTTATTTATTACTTCCTGTCTAATCTCTTTCAATTTCTGGTATATAATATTTCTGGTTAATTGTCTTTAAAATTTTTGACCTTTTTTTTTTTTTTCCAAATCATATGGATTCTTTGACCCCACCAAATAACTTTATTCACACAAATGTCCCTTAATTTACAAAGCCTCAGTCATTCATAAACATTAGGAGTATCCACAGTATTCAAGGAACTTAAATATAGTGTATTATACCAATCCAAGTAAACCAAGTACAAAAAATATTCATATAAAGTTGTTTACATGTAGGTCCTGGATTACCAGCTTCTGTGCAAAAAAGGAAATAAAAATAGATTTATTAACTAGTATTTGAAACTAACTTTATGCCTGGCTTAAAACCTCCCTCATGCTCAAGCCTGTCCCACACAAGTGTTTAAGAAGTCATTAAAACTCCCCTGCTCTAATGAAAAGAAGCTCCTCTGCACAAAAGATTTAAGTGCCCCCAGGTAGCTCCCTTCCTCCTGTGGTCTCTTGGAAAACAACCTGGGCAGCCTCCTTGCTGATACCTTCTGCAATTTTAGGGGCCCCTCAGGGGGCAGTGGCAGTGGATTCATCTTCTGATGATGGCTGCAGATGCTAACATTGGCCAATTCTATGTCACACCTACTGATACCCTTTGAGGGCATTTCTCCAGACAGAAGCCCCACTAGCGCCAAAGCTTAGGTAGGGCAGGATCAGAGATGCCCCTGTGTTGTTTTGAAGGCTGTGCTACAGCCTGGACTTGTCTCTGGACTTCTCCCTCTAAAACCCAGTGGCCTAAATAGCTGAAAAATGTCAACTTGGCTCTTCAAAAGTTTCCAGACCCAAGGAGATTACCAGGAACTATGATTGTCTGGGGAAATTTTTGACTTTAAGTGATAAAATGATTGTATTCTCAGGGAATATCAACAACAAGATTATCATCACTTAAAAAATTGTCTGCCTTAGAAGTTGGGTTTGTGTAATAATCTAACTTCTGAAACACTTTATCAACAAAACAATGCAGTATTTCTTTCTTGTAGAAGTTATTTTGGATTGGTATAATCTTTCATTTAACAAGTGATACACATTTTGACTTACTTTACCAGTGTACTGCATTAAACATGCAGACAGGCTTTACAGAGCAATTACCTTATGCAAGAACTGTTCCATATTGTGGTATTATGATGTAGCAGATAGGTTAAAATATGAAGGTCTATAACCAAGTCAGTGAAATGACTTGCTACCCACTGTGTATCACTGGCAGATGCAGATTCACAACTCTGTTTTTATAGCGTGATCCTTAAGAATACATTTGAATATACGTCTTGGATTTTTTTTCTAGTCCTTTGGGAAGCTTACATTTTAGAAGACTGTTGATAACACCCACTGTTGCTCCCAGAGCCACCCTTCAAAGCTATCAGATGTTCAAGTGGGGCTGAGAAAAATATTTTAATAATAGATTACAACCGCTAATAAATGTATATACACTAGTATATGGTTTGAACAAGAGGTTAAAATGTATTACTTGCTGTTATCTTATTCTGAAAAAGAGTGAAGTTATATATCAGTTTGCAAAACTTGGTGGCGCATGCCTGTATTCCCCACCTAACTTGGGAGGCTGAGGCAAGAGGGTCAGTTGAGCTCAGTTTGATTGCACTGCAGGCAACATGATGAAACCCTGTTCCTAAAATATAAAATAAAGAAAATGTGGCACATATACACCATGGAATACTATGCAGCCATTAAAAAGGATGAGTTCGCGTCCTTTGTAGGGACATGGATGCAGCTGAAAACCATCATTCTCAGCAAACTATTGCAAAAACAGAAAACCAAATACCGCATGTTCTCACTCATAGAGGGGAACTGAACAGTGAGATCACTTGGACACAGGAAGGGGAGCATCACACACCGGGTCCTATTGTGGGGAGGGGGGAGGGGGAGGGATAGCATTAGGAGATATACCTAATGTAAATAACGGGTTAATGGGTGCAGCACACCAACATGGCACATGTATACATATGTAACAAACCTGCACATTGTGCACATGTACCCTAGAACTTAAAGTATAATTTAAAAAATATAAAATAAAAATAAATTTTGTACACTGGATGAGATGTGTGAAAAATAAATACATTTAAAAAATATTAATCTACCACTAGAAAAATTATATCATAATTGCAGATCATATGCAGAACTAATTTAAAGCTTGCATGGAGTGCAACCACAGGTTACTGTTAGTAACCTACTGTTAATACCTACCTATTCAATAAATGCAAGCCTTGTATCTATAGATGACTTTCAAATTTGGAGATCTATAGAGAGCGTCTATAAGCCATGAAAAGAACACTGAGGGTTTTTTCCTGGAGGTTTACCAGTCCTTTCCCACAGTGATGCTGTGCTTGGTGTTTGGGTATTGAATTTAGATGACACAAACATTCATCAATAGCTACTGTGCACTGAGTGTAAAAGAACTGATTTGAAAAATGATAGGCCAAACAAGATCTTCTTGAACATCCCCAAGTGTTATGACACTGTTTTTTATTGCTAAGCTGTGAGAGCCGCTGGCGGAGTGCAGCATACAGATTGGACTAGGGTGGGAGAGGTGGTTTAAGCCACAAGTTAAAATATTAGTATTTAATGTAACTGTCGGAATGTACTGTAGAATATTCGGCACCTAGCTTGTTTTTGCTAGTTTTGTCATCTTTTAATTAGAAGAAATAGTGATAGATGTTCTTTTCTGTATCATATGCAAGATACATTTTTTCTAATGTATTTATTTAAACTTCAGACTTTGTATATATGAACAGGACCTGAATTTTGCAGAGGATTTAACTTACTTCAAAAGCTCTTTTCTTTGGACTACTTCTACTTGTACCCTTGCCCATTTTATGCATTTGGACTTAACACATGCATTCTTTAGATGTATCATTTTTCTTGTACTATATGTATATCATTTGAAATTATTTCAGCCGGAAATAACAGAGTACCCTACTGAAAATAGCTTAAGGGGTTTAGTCTCTCACATACAATGTCCAAAGGCAAGCTGGGCATGGTGGCTCACACCTGTAATTCCAGCACATTGGGCGGCCAAGGCGAGTAGATCATGAGGTCAGGAGTTCAAGATCAGCCCGGCCAAGATGGTGAAACATCATCTCTCCTAAAAATACAAAAAAATTCGCCGGGTGTGGTGGCGGGCACCTGTAATTCTAGCTACTCAGGAGGCTGAGGCAGACAATTGCTTGAACTCAGGGGGCAGAGGTTGCAGTGAGCCAAGATTGCACCACTGCACTCCAGCCTGGGCGACAGAGCGAGATTCTGTCTCAAAAAAAAAAAAAAAAGACAATATCCAAAGGCAGATTCCATTCCAGGATTGGTTGATTCTACAATGGTGTCAGAGCTCTGGATTAAATTCTGTTATTCTCTTACATTTGCATTCATGTTGCAGGAATCATTGCTGCTACTTTTAAGGATTGCATCTAAAATCAGAAAGGAATGGGGGCTTTTCATTATCAGAGATAAAAGTGTTTCCCAGCAGCCTCTAGACTTATCAGCATCTCAGTAGTCAGACCTGGTCCCTGTGCTGCTCACCTTAAAACTGATCACTGTCAGAGGAGAATGGGGTTGTTGTGATTAACTTGGTCTAATCATGATAATCATCCCGTTGCTGGAGGCAAGGCACTCTTCCTGACCACACTGCCAGACAGCTAAATAAAATGAGCATTCTTTTAGAGGCAGATGGTAGGGGATGGGTGCTGGGTGAGCAGTCTGCCTGTCATGTTTTACAGTAAGAAATTCATATTTGTTCAGCTTTAACAATCAAAGGCCGTAGAAACCTTCTTTCTACCTATAGTTTTCATTCTTGCATATTAAATTCAGTGAAACTATCCCAAAATTAAATTCTGGAAGATGTGCTCTAAGATGGACATGTTCTATTTTATCATTATATGTAATTACTGAAATGTTTAAATTTCACTTTACAGCAACAAATGGTCATTCAGAATGCTTACGGCTATTAATAGGAAATGCAGAGCCACAGAATGCAGTAGATATTCAAGATGGAAATGGACAGTAAGTTTCGATAAATAATTGTTGCATCGCAGAAGGGCATATTTCGAAAACCAGAGTACAGTCTTAAGTGATAGCACTGAACCTATTCCTGTTGTTGCTCAGGACGCCTCTGATGCTGTCTGTTCTCAACGGGCACACAGACTGTGTTTACTCACTGCTGAACAAAGGAGCAAATGTAGATGCCAAAGATAAGTGGGGAAGGACAGCGTTGCATAGAGGGGTAAGCAGAAATATGCTCTTTCCTTTCAAAAAGCTTTTATAACCTCATATTACCTAGAACTGAACTGGGTTATGTTTATTTTCTCTTCATTAAATGTTCGTCAAATAGTCTTTACCATTTCTTTCAGTATCTTAGTTTTTAAATGCTAATTTTGAACAATTACAAAGTACAACTTAATAATCTAGAGACCAATGTCAGAGCAAAATTTTTTTTTTTTTTTTTTTTTGACGGAGTCTCGCTCTGTCGCCGGGGCTGGAGTGCAGTGGCCCGATCTCAGCTCACTGCAAGCTCCGCCTCCCGGGTTTACGCCATTCTCCTGCCTCAGCCTCCCAAGTAGCTGGGACTACAGGCACCCACCACCTCGCCCATCTCGGTTTTTGTATTTTTTAGTAGAGACGGGGTTTCACCGTGTTAGCTAGGATGGTCTCGATCTCCTGACCTCGTGATCCACCCGTCTCGGCCTCCCAAAGTGCTGGGATTACAGGCTTGAGCCACCGCGCCCGGCCCAGAGCAAAATTTTAAAACTCTAAAACTTTGAGTAGAATTAATGTCAATTTGACTTTTTTCCATTATCTCACTTATTTTCTTATACACTTTAATCTTTTTTCACCTTTGAAATATCATTCTTTTCACTGAATACCAAGTTTCTCTCTTCCTGTTTTCATACTATTTGCATTTTAACAGAGTTGTTGCTTTAACTGAATTTTTAAACCACTTCCAATAAAAATACAGAATTATTCCTAAAATGATAAGTGGCTTTAATTGATGGAAGGATATTGGAGTATGGTCTTTAAAGTTTTTAATGAGCTGAAATTGGCATGTAATGTTTAGCATAATATGTTTGACCACCTGTAAATTATTTTCTTTCAGGCAGTTACAGGCCATGAAGAATGTGTAGATGCATTACTTCAACATGGTGCTAAGTGCTTACTTCGGGATAGCAGAGGCCGGACGCCTATACATCTGTCTGCTGCCTGTGGACACATTGGTGTTCTCGGAGCCCTTTTGCAGTCAGCAGCATCTATGGATGCAAATCCAGCCATAGCAGACAGTCATGGATATACGGCACTTCACTGGGCTTGCTACAATGGTTAAGTATACAAACATAAATGCATATCGTTCTGTGCTGAACAGAGATAAGTTTAATATATTCAGATATTAATGAGAATGACATATTTATTAGGCATATTTTAAGTTTAAAATTAGCAAAAACCTTGGGAATAATCTATGTAGGCTTACTTACTAATAATTACTATGTAGGTTCACTCCTCTCCTTTGTCATGCTAAAGCCAAGGCACTAGTTGTCAAAGGTGTTCTGAGATAAGCCATGAAGTATTTTTGAGGTTTTTCCTTTTTTTTTTTTTTTTCCGTTTTGGTAGGGTCTTGCTATGTTGCCCAGGCTGGTTCTGAACTCCTCGCCTCAAGTGATCCTCTCACCTCAGCCTCCCAAAGTGTTGGGATTACAGGCATGAGCCACCATGTAGCCTGAAGTTTTTCTTAGATCTTTATTTCACATTTTTAGGAGGTTTTTACGACGTTTCCATTGCTATTATATAGTGTGCTTGTATTTTGATTGTGTTCTTTTACTTTTTTTTTTTAGAGTCCCACTATGTTGCCCAGGCTGGTCTCAAACAACTGGGCTTAAGCAGTCCTCCCACATTGGACTCCCCAAGTGCTAGGATTACAGGCATGAGCCATTGCACCTAGCCATGTTCTTTTACTTTCTAAATAAAATCATATTAGGGGAAAAATGACCAAAAGTAGGAGAAACAGTGAAATGTATCACATTCCAAACTGAAATCTTTGTATGTTTTCTGAGCACATTGCAAGATAACATTCTTGTATTACCACTAATATCCATGCTCCATGTTTTAAAGGAATAAATCCCTAGCAGGTCTTAGAATTAGAAACTTTGATGGGTTAACTCTGCTACATGGTTAGAAAAGATTTTCTTTGGCCTCCTACAGGCTCACAGTCATAGTCATTGCTTTTATAGGTAGACTCACAAAAGGTCACTTAGGGAAGCATAAAGCTACTTTGAAGGTATAGATGTTAAAAATGCAGTTTGGCTTATGAAATGCCACTAATTAAAATAATTTATGTAATGAAGTATGTTGAGGTATTTTTTCCTTGTGCAGGGCAATAGATCATCTTAGAAAACTCAGGTACATTATATATAGTGCAAGCATCAGTGTTGTCAAAGTTCAAGCTTCAGGCTTTAGCAGAGAAATTAGAGGTTTTTAAAATTTGTTTTCAATTTCATTGTAGCTTCAAGATTAATGTTAATTATGACAGCAGATCTACAAAGCTGTAGTTCACAATTCTAATAACCTTCCCTCAAAGTGTAGAGAAAATATAAATTGCCTCTTTATATAAATATCCATTTACTAAAATAAATAAGTATAATATCTGTTGTAAAATCAGACTGCCTTACCAGGAAGTTGAGATTTGCTATCTTTCTGTAATATGCTGTTTCATAGTTCTTTCACTGGGAGCTGTTTTGACAAAGTTACCAAGTTAAAGCAAAAGAGGAAAAAGCTGAATCTTGTAAAATTATAACTTCATTAAATGTTTTCACAAGTATTTCTGAGATACAATATTTTGATTTTCATATTAGTCCTTATGCCAAAGTTGGGAGTTGCATTCTTTTGCTGTGAGAACATTTTGGGTTCTTGAGGTTTGTCCTGTGATTACTGTTGGTTATCCTTCAGCTGAGTACTGATAGTATCATAAAAACTTGAATAGTTAAATCTGTTGCTCATTCAATAAGCTTAGTTTAGTCTCTTTGTTTTTTACTACCTTAAATCCTTGACCAAAACAGTTTTGAAACTATAAAACCTTTGGGGTTTAACTTCTCTTTTTCTCATTTCTACTCGGTAAGGCAAGTAGAAATGAGTGTAGTGAAGTGGCCAGAGACTCGTACTCATACTAGTACAAAGAAGATAATGTATTTTGCATTGATATTTGATTTGTTTCTGTAATGTGACTTGACATTTTACAAGTATAAGGAAAACCCAAAATAACTAATATAGTGGGAAAATATATACAAATGTGAGTTGTGTTTCTGTAAAAAAGTCAGTGAGATAAAACTGTTTAGAAGCAAAGACTTTCCTGGTTTTTAAAAATATATATCCCTGAAGATGAACCATTGGAAAAATCACACAGTGAGATATTTTTCCTCAGGAAGAGCATTTAGTTGTAAATGTACTGCTGTAACTGTCCTTTGGAGAGTTGCTTTCTATTACAATGTTTCTTATCAGATCTATATGTATAACAGTTTCCCTAAAGTGAGTTCCTACTCTATCACTGCTAAATTTAGACTCTAAGCACATTTTGTGCAAGAGACAGAATTTTGCAAGAACTGCATGCATGGTTGCCATTTAAAGATCATAACAAATGTGTCTGATTTTCAGCCCGTAGCAAAATTGTGGTGATGCTGAATTTGAGCTGGAAGGAATTAAATGTGTGTTGGCTATATGCAGTAAGCGACTATATAGACAGTCTAAAATTAATACCATATTTATAGCCAAAATCCCATTTTATAATTTGGCATCCTGAAAGTAGAATATGTAAAATGGTTTTACTTTAGTAATTATTGTACTGCTGTAAAGAAAATTGGAAGCACTCCAACAGAACAGAAAACAACCTTTCTCTCAAAATTGAAATGATGGCCAAGTTTTAGAAAAAAACTGGCTGTAGATACCAAGAGTTCACAGTTTCAGTTTATATAGTCATTCAGTCACAGAACTTAAGAATACTTATTTATTCCTTTAAAAAATGTGTTCATTTTTATGAAGTTCTGAACATCCTCAGAATAGCCTCTGAAACTCAGGAGGATCCATTTTACCATCCTATCTACCTTTCATAAATGATGATAGAAAGTTATGAGATTGTCTGCTTAATATCACCCAGTAATGATTTCTGGAGGTGACCAAGGGGACCCACTGTTCCCTTTTCTCAGTCTGTACTCAGATAGTGAGTGGTTCTCAAACCCTTTGGTCTCAGCAACTATGGATTGATACTGACTGTATTAGAAATTGGAACTGAGAAATTTTAAATACTTATTGATTTATTTAAAAATAATGTCTATTACATATTAACATAATCTTTTTTTATGAAAACTACTGTTTTCCAAAAGTATTTTCTTTTTAGTGAGAAGAGTAGTACATCTCTTTATAGCTAATTTAAGAGAATAGTTGGGTTCTCATCTGTGTTTTTATTCACATCTTTTTTGCGTCTCCCCAGGATTTTCCCCAGGCCACACCTTAAGCACCCATATACCTGGAGAATGGGAGGCTCTTAAGTCAACAATGGACAACTTTCCATTGCTGTATCTTAGTAATGAGTTAACATTCAGCACAATGGAATTAAAGCAGTTTCTCAACCTCAGCACTATGACGTTTTGGGCCAGGTGATTGTTGCAAGGGACTCTCCAGTGCATTGCAAGATGTTTAGCAGCATCATTGGTTTCTGCCCACTAAATGCTGGTTGCACTGCCCCACCTTCAGTTGTGATAAACAAAACTGTCCGTAGGCATTGCCACACACAATATCTCCTGATGGGCAAAATCCACTTGAAAACTACTAGATTAGAGAAAAGAACTGACAAAAGATGGAACACCATTACAGGTTTTTCTGAAAATTACTTTTCCACAATTATAGGATAAAGTTTAAGCTGATTAAGTTTGAGTAATTTAAAAAGAAAAGAAAATATAACAAGACTTTGGTAGGCAAATATTAAACCATGAAAATATATAAAGAGGCCACATAAGAATCTAATTTATTCCTAAAGTAGATCCCAAATAACTCATGAAATAAGCAACATTTTAGTTATAGTAATTAGGGTATTAAATTAAAACCCTGGCTCTGGAATTAGGGTAAGAAAATTTGAAGTTTGGATTTTTCTGTTTTTCAAGTTACTGTTAAAAACTATGGACCAGATATTGATAAATAATCAGTACAGTCAGCCCTCCATATCCATGGGTCCCCCATCCGTGAATTCAACTGAATGTCGATCAGAAATATAGTTAGGCTGAACATGTACAGATTTTTTTGTTGTCATTATTCCCTAAACAATACAATGTAACAACTATTTATATAGCATTTACATGGAATTAAGTTGTAAGTAATCTAGAGATGACTTTAAAGTATATGAGAAGATGTGCATAGGTTATACACAAATAAACCATTTTGTACAAGGGACCTGTATAAGGGACTATGGATTTTTGCTGTCAGTGGGAAGTCCTGGACCCTATCCCCCAAGAATACCAAGGACTGGATACTTGCCCTTTACCACAGCAATATCACTTTGGTAGGAAATTGTCCTACAAAAATATTTCCTAAAATAAAAACAAAATGTTGGGCATGGTGGCTCACACCTGTAATCCCAGCATTTTAGGAGGCTGAGGCAGGCAGATAACTTGAGCTCAGGGATTCAACACCAGCCTAAGCAGCGTGGCAAAACTTCATCTCTACAAAATATCAAAAAATTAGCCAGATGTAGTAGCCTTGCACCTGTTGTCTTAGCCACTCGGGAGGCTGAGGTGGGAGGATCACTTGAGCCCAGGAGGTTGAGGCTACAGTGAGCCATGATCATGCCACTGCACTTCAACTTGGGCAACGGAGCAGGACCCTGTCTCAAAAAATTGTTTTAGTAAAATAAAAAAATGCCAGAATGTTTCATTACAGCATTGTTGATAATATCATGAAGAATTTTTTTAAACTAGCAATCACTTTAAAATCCATAATTAGATTAAATAATTTATGATACACTTTGATACTGTGAAGCTCTTCAGAACACTAAAGAATAAGATTTAGCTGGGCACGGTGGCTCACGCCTGTAATCCAAGCATTTTGGGAGACGGAGGCAGGTGGATCACCCGAGGTCAGGAGTTCGAGATCAGCCTGACCAACATGGTGAAACCCCGTCTCTACTAAAAATAGGAAAAACATTAGCTGGGCATGGTGGTGGGTGCCTGTAGTCCCAGCTACTCGGGAGGCTGAGACAGGAGAATCACTTGAACCCGGGAGGCAGAGGTTGCAGTGAGCCAAGATCACGCCACTGCGCTCCAGACTGGGCGAAAGAGCGAGACTCCGTCTAAAATAATAATAATATTTCTATATATGCTATTATGGAAGGATATGTGTAGTTAATACTAAGTAAAAAGCAAGTGGTGGAATTAAACATCCCATTGCCATTAAAAAAATAAATAGCACAATCATCTCTCATTTTCTGTTGAGGATTGGTTTCCAGGACCCCTTATGAATACCAAAACCAACAGGTGCTCAAGTCCCTTATAGAAAATGGGATAGTATTTGCATATAACCTATGCACATTCTCTGCTATACTTTAAGTCATTTCTGGATTACTTATAATAGTCAATGTAATGTAAATGGTATATAAATAATTGCTATGCTGTATTTCGGGTATATGACAAGAAAAAAAGTCTGCTCTGGTTTTTTTTTCCCCCAAGTATTTTTAATTTGGGTTTGGTTGAATTGATGGATGCGGAACCCATGGATACAGAGAGCCAACTGTATGTATGTATGTGCATGCAGTTGTATATGCCTAGAAATTTTCTGGAACTACTGGTGGCTTAACAGCTACCAGTGGTTATATTCCAGAGAGGGGAACTGGGAGATGGGATGGGAGAGAGACTTTTACATTTTTCCTTTAAACATTTATATGTATCTGTGATTTTTGCCAGTATCTCCTTTGAATTTTAATATCTGGTTCTTTACACCTATTTAGGTCACGAGACATGTGTAGAACTGCTTTTAGAACAGGAAGTTTTCCAGAAAACGGAAGGAAATGCTTTTAGTCCATTGCATTGTGCTGTGTAAGTAAAGCCAGAATGAATCAGACTTGGTTTGAGTGTTTTAAGAAATACACCATTGCTGTGAGAATGATCACCATGTTACCTTACACAGGATAAATGACAACGAAGGTGCTGCTGAGATGTTAATTGATACATTAGGTGCCAGCATTGTGAACGCCACAGATTCAAAAGGAAGGTAGGAATTCAACTATGTATTAAATAGTTTTAGCCAGGCACAGTGGCTTATGCCTATAATCCTAACAATCTGGGAGGCCAAGGTGGGAGGATAACTTGAAGCCAGGAGTTTAAGACCAGCCTGGTCAGCATACTAAGACCTGCATTTCTACCAAAAAAAAAAAAGACGTGATGATGCATGCCTGTGATCCCAGCTATTCAAGAGGCTGAGGCAGGAGGATCACTTGAGCCCAGGAGTTTGAGGCAGCAGTGAGCTATGATTGCACCACTGCATTCCAGCCTGGGTGACAGAGTAAGATCCCGTCTCTGCCCTATCCCCAAAAAAAGTTTTATTTTCATTAAGAAATAAATTTTAACTACTGGCCTGGTGTGAGAGAATTTACAGAAAACCCATTATTATTTAAAAGTTGATTTTTATATTTGTAAGTATAAATTGTTTTAAGATCTCAATTATTTTTACATTATAAAAGGTTTTTCTATTTATAGATTTTAGGAAGTTTTCCTCCTCTAAACTATTTTAAAATGTAAATTTTCCCCTTTCTTTATAAGTTGTTTGTTTCCCAAAGATAATTGTTAACAAAGTTAACAGTTTTCTAAATAGGAGTAAAGGCTGGAAGAAAGTCCAGCAGTTGTAAGAGGTGGTGGTATTCAGGTCAGGATTTATTTCTTTCAAAATTTCCTTTAATGATGTAATGTTATTTTAGCAATTTTGTAATTAATCTTTACTTCATACTAGTTCTAGTTTAATTAAGGCCTTCTATATTATTGAAAGTACAAATTTCTATGGGAGAAATTAGTGAGCTCCATTGAGCCTGTTTGTTTGTATATAGGCAGTGCCTTTATAGCCTAATATGTAAACCCTTAAAAACTGCATGTCACAAATTAAAGAATATTTTTCCAGCATATATAACATTCAAATTTAGTCATACGTTTCAATTTTTCTTTATCACAGAACTCCTCTCCATGCAGCTGCCTTCACAGACCATGTAGAGTGTTTACAGCTGCTGCTGAGCCATAATGCTCAAGTCAATTCTGTGGACTCTACAGGGAAAACACCTCTTATGATGGCTGCAGAAAATGGACAAACAAATACAGTTGGTAAATAAACTTCTTTAAAATTGTATTTTCCTAAGTATGTGTATCACTTACTTATAACTTAGATCCCAAGACTTCTGACTTCACTTACCACTCCTAAGACTTAAAACCTTTTACCTGTTTGCAATCCACATTTTCATTTAGGGATACAATGTTTTAGTTTGCCCTTACTGATTGAGGAGTCTACTTTACGATGGCCCTATAACATAGTGGTTAAGAACACTGACTCTGGAGTTGGATTGCCTCAATGTGAGTCCTAGATCTTCCAGCTAAATGACCTGATGCCTCAGTTTTCTCATTTACAAAATGAGAAAAATAACAGTATCTACTTGGTGGGTTGTTGTGAGGTTTAAATAAATTACTGTAAATCCAGAGCATGTAAAGCAGTATTTAAAATTTAGTGCACAGTCACAAAATAAATGTTAATTGCCATTGTTAGAGTGTGTGACTTATAAAACAATATAATTGTCTCATACAATTATATGAAGATATAGTATATGTGTTATATATTACAATATTTTTCTTGTACTTAAGTTTTTGTGAGAGGGACTTTTTTGCTTTGTATCTTCGTTTCTCTACAGTGAGTTATTGGTAATCTAAGAAACATGTTCATAAACATAAGAATTGATGCACTTTTTCCTCCCAGAGATGCTGGTTAGCAGTGCTAGTGCAGAACTGACTTTACAAGATAACAGTAAAAATACTGCCCTCCATTTGGCTTGTAGCAAGGTATGTATACATTTTAAGAACATGTTTTCATTGTTAACAGTGGCATTAAAAGTTTTTTGACTTCACTACAATGAACAGAACTCAGGACCAAACCTCTCTAATGATCACTGGTATTAGATTTCTTGAACAAAATTATTGACTTGTAAGGCACCGTGGCATATCAAAGTGTCCAGTAAGCCAAATAAGTTTTGGAACACAAGTCTAAGTGTAATAATCCTCTTTCCTTAATCTTAATTTTGTCCTCTTCTCCTACCCTCACTCCCAAGATGTGTTTGGGCAAATATTAAGATATTAGCCAGGAAAATTCATGGCATATGAATGGTGTTGTACATATTATATGGACTAGGGTTGCAGATTGTTGGGTGTATAAATGTACCTTGAATGGTGCCCAAGTTTTTATAACTTATCTGCCACAATTATAGGGTCATGAAACTAGTGCCTTGTTAATACTGGAAAAGATAACAGATAGAAACCTCATCAATGCAACCAACGCAGCCTTGCAAACGTGAGTACTGTCAGTATCTAGTATAAACTTTGTGACCTACAATTATAAAAATGAGAAATGGATTTTTTTAAACATGTGACTATTGGAATAGGTTTCATTAGTCATAGAAGCAATTTTAATAGTTTACAACTGTCGAAACTCATCTCTAAAATGATCACAACTAAAAGGCATATTATTTAAAATGCTTTTGAACTGAAACTTTATTACAACATTGACAATAATGTATTTTTTTCTTAATCCACCTACCTAATTTTCTGAAAGAAAGTAGTACTATTTTGTGTATTTTATGGAAATCAACTGTAATAATATGTTACTTGAAACTAACAATAAATGAGGTAAGAAGTTTTATGTGTGTCTGTAAGCAAATAAAGTTTCTGAAAGAATCAGAATTTTTAATAATATGAGCAGCCAACCTCCAGATTGACTGAGAGAAATCTTACATCAGTGTCTCTCATTGTCCTTTGCTATTCCATTTTGAGGTTTAGTAAAGATAAAAATCTTAGAATATTGTTGCCCATTCTGGGATTAGTCAGATCCCTTGAAGGTCCAAAAATTAGTCGTGAAGCTTGTAAGCTGTTTTCAAAACCTATTAGAATTTATGCTACTGCAGTTTACAGTTTTAATATATAGTCTATGTCTTTACCAGCCTCATTCCTTAACAATGGAGGAATGCAATTTCAATGGTAAAATTATTTTAAACATTGAGTCTGAGAAGAAAAGTAACAAAAGGATTGGGTGAAGGTAGGGACCTGTCGATGGGACCTATGGCTGAGCTTGATGTCTAGCCACACGTTGACAAGGTGTGACAGTGCACTGCACAGAGATTCTGCTCTCCCTGCCCCCATCTTTGCTATTAGGACTAGGTGCCTCGAGTTTGTACCTCTTGGTCTTCACAAGTTGACAAAAATGCTCTTTGACAGCCAGGTGTGTATGTGTATATGCATGCACATGCACATATGTGTACATGTATCATGTTTTTTCCCCTAGACCTCTGCATGTTGCTGCCCGAAATGGGCTAACAATGGTGGTTCAGGAACTTTTGGGAAAAGGAGCAAGTGTGCTTGCAGTAGATGAAAATGGTAAGTTGGTTCTATATTGTCTTCGCTTCACCTAGAGCTTTTATCTTTTGATGATCCATATTTGAAGAGAAATAAACTTGGATATTTTTTATTAGTCAAAGAGGAGAGCTAAAGTTAATAATGAATAGTAGTTTGTGGCAAAGGAATAAGGGCAAAAGAAGTAGGAAAAGTTATCTAACAGATGTACTTCTGAATCCCTATATCATCTGTTATAGCAAAGTTAGTATTTACTGTTTATACTTACCACTTTCTGTTGTTTTAGTAGCCAAAGATTTTGTTCTTTCAGCAAATATTATCAAGATCCTAATTAAGTGCTACATTCTTACTTAAAGTCAGTGCTTCTACTCATGCACTAGATCATGTCCCCTTTTGCCTACTTCATAATGTCACTTTGACAGTTCTCTTTTATGTCCTGCGGTAACAATTTTTCGCTCTCTTCCTGTATTATTCCTCAGTATATAAACACTAGTTGCCTCATCTTTAAAAAACAATTTATAAATCTCACTACTCCTGCCAGCTGCTGCCATATTTCTCTGTTCCCCTTTGCAGCAAAACTGTTATCTTGCTGTCCCCAGTTATTCACCTCTCATTCTTCCATTCTTTTGTTGTTGTTGTGTTGTTTTTTGTTTTTGAGACGGAGTCTACCTCTGTTGCCCAGGCTGAAGTGCAGTGGCGTGATCTCAGCTTATTGCAACCTCTGCTTCCTGGTTTCAAGCGATTCTCAAGCCTCAGCCTCCCCAGGTAGCTGGGATTACAGGCACCCGCCACTACACCTGGCTAAATTTTGTATTTTTAGTAGAGACGGGATTTCACCATGTTGGCCAGGCTGGTCTCACACTCCTGACCTCAGGTGATCCACCCACCTCAGCTTCCCAAAGTGCTAGGATTACAGGTGTGAGCCACAGTGTCCGGCCTCATTCTTCCATTTTCTCTTAATTTCCCTGTAGTCAGGCCTTCTCCCCTCACCCCTACACATAACAAAACTATTCTCATCAAAACCACCTGTGACTTCTACTATGTTAACTACTACTTAGCTCTCATTTTACTTGATAGATCAGCTTTTGGCATAACTGATTACTTGTTTCCTTTGATAAATTTTGTTTACTTTGCTTTTTGAACCCCACACTTCCTTCGTTTTCCTTCTACATTACTAGTTATTCTTTCTTAATTTGTTTTACAAAATTTCTCCCTCTTCTCCTTCTAGGACTCAATCCTTCATTCTTTTTGCTTTCTCTATCTACATTGACTCCCTATGGTTTTAAATACTACCTATATGCTGAGAATTCCCAGATTTATATCTCCAACCCAGACTTCTCACAGTCTCTGTATATCCACGTGCCTAATTGACATATCCATGTGGATATCTGATAAACAGCTTAAACCTAGAAAGTTCAGAAATGAACGGTTGGTTGATCCTTTCCCACTCCCCTTGCCAGACCTACTCTCCCCACAACATCATGATCTCCGTTGAAGACAATTCTTATTCTTACAATTGCTCAGGGCAAAACCCCTAGAGTCATCCTTGATTCCTCTCACTCATACCCAGTGTATAGTCCATCAGCATACATTATTGACTCCACCTCTAAAGCAGATTTAAAATATGCCCACTTTTTTATTATTGCTACCAGCCTGGCCTGGATCCTTTTAAAGTATATGAGAACATGTTACTCTTGAATTTCGGTTTGGTTTGGTTTTGTATTGTTTTGTTTTGTAAAGAGACAGGGTCTCACTCTGTTGCCCAGACTGGAGTACAGTGGTAGATCATAGCTGATTGTAACCTTGAACTCCTGGGCTCAAGAGAACCTCTCACCTCAGCCTCCCAAGTAGCTAGCATTACAAGTATGCACCACTATGCCCAGCTCATTTATCTTTTGTGGTGATAGACTCTCACTATATTGTCCAGGCTGGTCTTGAACTCCTGGCCTCAAGCAATCCCCCCACCTCGGCCTCCCAGAGTGCTCCACCTGGCCCCATTCATAGTTCTTAAAATGACCTTACTAGGCCCTATATGATGTGTCCTCCACTTCGTCACCTTTCTGATACTGTTTCCTAGTCTTCTCCTTTCTCTACTTGATTCTGCAATGCCAGCCCCTCCACAGCAGGGTTATACATGCATTGTGATCTTCATTCTGACTGTTTACTCTGCCTGAACACTCTGTCCCCAAACATCCCATGACTTAATCCGTCACCTGTTTCAAATCTTAGCTCCAGTTTCATCTTCTCAATGAAGCGTATTCTAACTACTCTGTACTACAACTTGCTAGATACTCCTACCACAGCATTCTCAGTCCTTGTTAACCTTCTTCACTCTTTCCTCTTTTTTTACATAAAGCTTTTAACATATTGTATATAATGTACTTTTTTATTATGTCGATTGTGTGTCTTCCCCACTAAAGTGAATGTAAGCTCCACAAGAACAGTGAAATCTTTATCAGTTGCATTCACTGATATATTCTTAGTGTTCTGAATAGTGCCTGAGCAAGTGGAGGCTCAGTGAGTATTTGCTGCATGAGTGAATATTTGCTGCCTGAGTGATTATGCCAAGCGCCGTACTAACTTCTGAGGATACAGTGTAAAATAAGACATAGTCTACTCCCTTGAATGGAGATAAGAGTGTAAACAGGCTATTAATGATGCACTTGAAATAGTTTAATTGGAATAAGCATAGAATGCTATGAGGGTACTTAAGAGGGTCTTCAAATCCTTTCTTGCAGGATCAGAGAAGGCATCCCAAAAAATGTGACTGCTAAGCCAAAATCCAAAGGATAAGGAGAAAGTGGGGAAGGAACTTTCTAAGCAAAGAGTGTGGCATGTTAAGAGATATAACTGGCCGGGCACAGTGGCCCACGCCTGTGATCCCAGCACTTTGGGAGGCCAAGGCAGGTGGATCACCTGAGGTCAGGAGCTTGAGACCAGCCCCGCCAACATGGCGAAACCCCGTCTCTACTAAAACTACAAAAATTAACCAGGTGTGGTGGCGCGTACCTGTAATCCCAGCTACTTGGGAGGTTGAGGCAGGAGAATCACTTGAACCCAGGAGGCAGAGGTTGCAGTGTGCCGAGATCACGCCACTGCACTCTAGCCTGGGTGACAGAGTGAGAGTTCATCTCAAAAAATAACCCCCATGCAGAGGAGAGGAGCCTATTTTTAGTCATACTCTGACTAGAAAACACACATGAAACATGCTTCTTTCCCCACCCCCACTATCATCCAAGGCATCCTGGCCTATGTAATGGGTTGTTCTGCCTGCCAGCAGCAGGAACAATAGCAGCAGGCACCTTTAGAAGAACCCTTGAAAGAAGCGTGGGCAGTGAAGGACTTCCCCTAGCTACTTTGGACAAATAAAATTTAATTAAAAGTACAGACAGCCTTCAGCCACTGCTGCCAAACTTGGAAGGACATCAGTTGTTCTCTTTGACCCTTGACAAAATGCGAACTTTACAAAGGGGGAAAAAAATTACTTTTTGTGGCTGGGCACAGTGGCTTACTACTGTAATCGCAGCATTTTGGGAGGCAGAGGCAGGAAGATCACTTAAAGCCAGCAGTTTGAGACCAGCCTGGGCAACAAAGCGAGACCCTGTATCTACAAAAAAAATCTAAAAATTAGCCAGGCATGGCATGTGCCTATAGTCCCAGCTACTCAGCAGGCTGAGTTGGGAGGATCACTTGAGCCCAGAGGTTGAGGGTGCAGTGAGCATGATCATTACACTGCATTCCAGCCTGGGTGACAGAACAAGACCCTGTCTCAAAAAAAAAAAAATCCTTTCTTTATCAAGGCTAATACAGCATAGATGAAAATATGTGGGAGAACTGGAAGCAACCAGATGCCCAATAGTTGAAATGTGTAACTAAACCATAGTATAATCGCACAATGAAATACTGTATAACAATGAAAACGAACCAACTACAGTTACATACAACATTGATAAGTCTCACATAATGCTACACAAAAAAAGCCAGATATGAAATAATACATACTATATGATTCCATTTATATTAAGTTTTTTAAAAACTCAAAACTAAACTGTGGGCTGGGTATGGTGGCTCACATCTCTAATCCGGGAGGCTGAGACAGGCAGATCACTTGAGGCCAGGAGTTTGAGACCAGCCTGGCCAACATAGTGAAACCCCATCTCTACTAAAAATATAAAAAATTAGCTGGGTGTGGTGGCACACACCTGTAATCCCAGTTACTCTGGAGGCTGAGGCAGGTGAATTACTTGAACCTGGGAGGTGGAGGTTGCAGTAAGCCAAGTTTGCACCACTGCACTCCAGCCTGGGTGACCGAGTAAGACTCTGTCTCAAAAAAAACTATAGTGTTTATGACTCCAAGTTGAAAGCAAGGAAATTACTACCCCGTAAGCCAGGATAGTAGTTACCATTGTGGAAGAAAAAAGGTATGATGATTGGGTAGAGGATATATGGAGGCTTCTGGTATGCTGGTAGTGTTCTCTTTCTTAACCTGTATGGTGGTTACACAAATGTGTGTTTTGTGATAAACTATTAAAGTTCCATATGGTATAATTGAAGCCTGGCATCACACTGTTCTCACTTCTCTCCTGCTCCATCCTCAAGACTGAGTCTTGTACCAACTGAGGTACCAAATGTTTCCTCCTTGGTTTGCTGTGTTGACACTTTGTGGTAACTTATGACTAAAGTCAGTTGTCTTCTGCTTAAAAAAAGAGAATATTTACAAAGGAAATAGTTGTTTTGATTTAGTAGTTTTTAAAGTTCATCTGTTTAGTTTGTCTACTGTTTTTCTTCAAGAGACTATGACTCCAAGAGAAAAGTTAAACTGACAACCAAGTGTCATTCGTTCAACACCTATCTTCTGAGCACCTGCCCTGTGGCGGATCCATGAAGCTATACACATTTAGATTTCTTAGCGTCAAAAAGCTTCCTTACATAACTACAAATTAAATTTTTTTATTTTTTCTTGACACTGATATAACTACAAATTAACAGTAAATCTCTGCTTACCATCCTGAAAGAAGATTCACTGATCTGTGGTGTTTTTCTTATTCTAGCCCAGTTTCTTCTGTGAATTCAGATGGATACGGATAAGTTGTGAGATCTTGGGGAAGTCATTCTTCTCTGGGCCTGTTTCCTCTTCTGTTGTCTAGTCTAACGTCTTCCACCCTAGGTTTCTATGGCTATTCTTTTTCTACTTAATAGAAACTTGCAAATCATGCTGGTGACAGCAATTTATTATAAGCTACGTAATGTAAAATATGTCTAAAGTTGAAGTACTTAGGCTTATTTCCTTATCTTTGGTGAAATATGTCTCAGGATGCTTAATTTTCAAATTTTATCTTCAATTCTAGGCTATACCCCAGCTTTGGCCTGTGCTCCCAATAAGGATGTGGCTGATTGCCTGGCTCTCATTTTGGCCACCATGATGCCTGTCTCATCAAGTAGTCCTTTATCATCCTTGACATTCAATGCCATTAACCGTTATACCAACACCTCAAAAACAGTCAGCTTTGAAGCTTTGCCCATCATGAGGAATGAACCTAGCTCCTATTGCAGTTTCAACAACATTGGCGGGGAACAGGAGTACTTATACACTGACGTGGATGAGCTCAACGACTCTGATTCTGAGACCTACTGAGAGGCTGAGGAGGAGGGAGTTCTCACAGTAAAGCTTCAAACTGTGCTTTTTCAGGAAAAAGGCACTTCGATATTCACGTAGAAATTCAACCTAAGAGGAAAGATCGCACAGTGAGCCAATGTTAAGAGATGTGATGACATTAGGAGGAAGAGTTTTAAAGGCAAGTTTTACAAAAGGAACTTCTAGAATCTTGAAATAGACTTGACTGAGGAAAACACGTTGATGTCAGAGTTCTTTGTGGAATTGTTTAATTTGGTTTGCAGTGCCAGGAATAATTGGGGACACTGTGCACTCTAACCTGCTTAGATAAGCAACACTATCGTAACAGAAGAAATAAAGACACTAGATTTAAATTTTATCAATAAAATTACAACTAAATTTAAAGGCAATAAAAGTTTGGTACAGTAGGCATTATGTGCACAGCAAATTGCAAAAGGACCAAATAATTGAAAGGTTTTTTTTAATAAAATGCCATTTTGTGGAAACTGGAGTAGATGAAATGAAACATTACCTAAACCAAACTGCAATATTTCTGGAAATGAAACTGAGATTTGGTTTTAAATGTTGAGTTTGTTTTTTTTTTCTTTTTAAGAAAATATCTGAAAGCCTTCCAATGCTGTATTAAACCATGAGAGAAAGCAGATGTATTTTTACATTTTTTCTTTTACATAAATATTTCAAATTTCCAATTTTTATACTATTAGAATTAAAAACCAGCTGACTGGGTGCAATACGGGTGAAAATACTTGTGACATAGACATTGAGATGGATTGGGGTCAGGCTGTTGCCCTGTTTTGAATGGTTTGGGTTTAAAATAGTACTATTTTTGTTTAAAAATGTAAAGAATTTCCTAGAAAAAAAAATTTGTGAAATCAAAAAGTAGATTATTTCACCCTATTGCAGCCAAGTGGTTCTGGGGCATGGAGTCTTCAACCTCTCTACTTTGAATGGCACACCTTAGTCACTTAGGTTACTTTTGTGTCCCCACCATGGATTGGGGGATTTTTTATGTTTATTCTGATCTATGAGTTTTGAAAAAGTGAATAATCAAAAGGAAAATAATTCCTTGTTGTTCATAAATTAAACATCACTAAGTCCCTTGGAAGGCATTTCTGTATTAGGCAAGATTTAAAATACTAAAGCCTTAGGTCCTATTTATATTTAAAGTAGCATGTTTGTAACCTGTTACTATTTGGAGAGAGAAGCAGTTGCCTGCCAAATTGAAGACTACCTTTCAAATAGCAAAAGAGAGAAAGAAGGCTGATATTTCAGCTTTAAATAAATATTTGTGTGGTTCTGCTTTTACTGTAACTGTCACTTTCCCAGTGAAAATGATTTCATAAACATTAAGGGTCTTACAGGTATGGGTAAAGTTCTATAAATTGCAACAAAATAATACCCAATTTCATTTTATCCTTTTTGTATTGTGAAACTGGAAACTTTATGACATTGTAAATTATCAGCTGGTTTTTCTGAATATAAAGTGTGAAAACACAGAACAGTATTTTGATCTATTTGATAATTTTGTGGGTTTTTTGAAGAATTAATGAGCATGTACATAGAAATAGTGACTGCTTGAATACTGTATCTATTTGCACTCTTTCAGTACATCAAGATTCCTGTATATTTTAGAGTATAATAAAACACAGATGTGAGTTGTATTTAATGAATAATGTATTTGTATCTGTGCATATTATCTACAAATCTATAAAGTTTCTAGGGCATTGACTACTAGATTTTAAGCATTTTTTCTAAAATATTTACAGAAATTATAAATCTAATCCCCCATCTTTTCTTATAATATAAAGAAGTCATAATGAACCCTTCCTAATTATTAGTAATAGGAAGGTGAATATGCATTTTAATGGCAGTGGACAACATTTTCTATTGTACCTTTTGAAAAAAAAAAAGAAAAAAGAAAATTCAAGCAGATTCTAAAAGTATACATATGTGTGCTTTCTCTTTCCTTTTAGGAATTCTCTTCTGAATTCCCTGAGGGAATTTTCTAGAATCTCAGAATTGAAAGAGACCTGAGGTTCATCCACTCTCTAACCTCTTAACAAATGCAGGAGTCCCTTCTACAAGGGTGATCTTTCCACCTTGAACACTTCCAAGTGACTCTACCTCACCAAGCAGTCCATTCAGTTGTTGAGCAGCTCTAACTGTTAGAAAGGTCTTCCTTAGATGGAGTTGAAGCCTCCCTCCCGGTAACTTCTGTCTTTGGGCCCGGGTCTGTCCTCCAAGAGAACCCTGAGAATGTTGGAAGGATGAATCTCGCACATTCTGCCATGTCTTCTCTTTTACAGGCTGTTTGACTTCTCTGCTGAAGTGATTTCCAGAAGGACTCATTTGACACACTATTAGATTTACCACATCTAATGAAATCCAAGGTGTGGCTATAAAGTGACAAGCTGTTTTTAATTTATCACATATACCAGAACTTCTATCGTGCATCACTTATATGTAAATGATGCTGTTACCAAAAACATTAAGGTAGTTCTTGCGAATGCCACCCCACTAAGAAAACTATTTCATTACTTTTGTAATCCATTTGTGAGAGTCTGCCCTCCAGCTTAACCACTTCCTTTGGTCTGCACCCAATGAAGGGAAACCCCAAAGTACTGTCTCAAATTTTATTTGAACTACACCAGTATTGTTGGAATAAGTACATGAACTACTTGAATGAATGAACACAGTGCCGTAGAAATTTCCTTTATGGTTACACCTTGTATATCTAAAGCATTCAGGCCCTGTTCTGTAGTGTTTCTTATCCTCACACAGAGTAGAAAAGCCTGTTTACTTTCTTTAACTTATGCATAAAAGATGACACCTGAAATATGTGTATTATAATACCAGCTTCTGCTCTAGAACTACTTTGGGTGAAATGGTGGTAATAGCAAATGACCTCCTTTAACAAGACACTCGTCTCAAACAGTGCCATTTAGTTCAGGAGATCTTGAAGTGTAGCTGTAAATTTTGGGGTTAATTTGGCTTATATTGGACCTTTTAAAAGAAATAAAGTTTTTTAATGCAATAAATCAAGTGTCTGTCTCTTTTACATGCAAACTTATTTTCCCTTAAACTGTCTAGCATTGAATTGACAAGTTTTTTTTTTCCTTTTTTAATAAAAAAAAAATGACTTTTTAGCAAAGCTGATTTAGACTTTACATGAACCTATCTGTATGGGATTTTCAAATATATTTATTCAATAAATATTGCTTGCCTGCTGTATACTTGGCAGTAGGAATGGGCAGAACACCAAGAAATTGTGATCTTGTCCTTTAGGAGCTTACAATTAATTTCATTGTGGAAAGGTATAAGTAGAAAGTAATAAAAGTGTAATTGAGGTAGAGATGAATTGATAAAAGGTACAGAGTAAGATCACATTGGGAGGGAAGATCAGAACAGGCATCATATAAGACTGGGTCCGGACATTAAGAATCAGATTTGAACAGATGGAGAAGGGGGCAAATGATACCCTGTGTGAAAAGAACAAAATCAGCAGTTCTTTAAATAGTTGGTGGAGTTAGTGGAGGGGCGCTTTGGGATAGAGTAGATATTGGCACTTAGCAATCCTGAGCATAGAAAGATGATGAAAATATACAAAAGAGCTAACTGGAAACATGTACAAGATTAGATAATAGAAGTGAGAACAAATGGATATAAATAGGTGATGAGAGGAACAGGTGAAGAGGGCTTTAATAACCTTTCTCAAAATGGTCTTTATGCAGGTAATAATAGAAAACGCCTATGCAGCATTTATCATGTACCGGGCAAGATTGTAAGTACTTGAAATAAATTATGTCTTAATCCACACAACTGTTCCATGTGGTAGGTACTATTTATAGCACCATTTAACAGATGAGGAAAGAGGGAGATGAAGTAGTGTTGGTCCAAGGTCACCTGGCTGGTAATTTGTGAAGCCTAGATTCAAATCCAGGCAGTCATGTCCATAGTCAGTGCTCTTAACCCCCTAATGACTGCTGACATGCAATCTGGTCTTTGTTGGAATTGTTGATTTTTAAGTTGAGACACACACTGAACACTTAATTATGTAAGTTCTCCTCAGTTTTATTCTCCTAGATTGCTATTTTTAGAAGAAACACGTAAATCTGACTGCAACAGGTGTTTATTGAACACCTGCTATGTGCCAGGAACTGTGCTACGCTCTTGGCATACAGCAGTAAAGGGGGAGGTAACATAGTTTGACCTCAGGAGTGGATCCTAAAAGAATGATGTCTACTTAATGTTTCAGATGCTGTTGCCACCTAACCACCCCAAATCTCAGTTGCTTAAAATAATCATTCTTACTCATGCCTCTGCAGATTGGCTGACATTAGCTTGTGTGGGTGAGTGCTTCAAGCTGGGTCTCTGTCTGGGCTTTACTACCTGCTATGAGTTGTGTTTCCACCTGCTCCATCTATGTTCATCCTTGGGCCTGGGCTAAAATACAAAAGTTACACAGAAGTTTCCACACTGATGGTAGAAGCATAAGAAGGCAAGCCCAACCACACAAGTGTGGTTTGTGCCTTCTGCGTGCATCACATCTGCCAACACTCCACTGGCCATAACAAATCACGTGGCCAACCCTACCTCAGTGGGATGGGGCAGTATTCTCTGCCATTTTGGGGAGGATAGTTTGGGTTCCATTTCCACAGTCAGGCCAAAATGATGTCAACCGATTTGTTGCTGCTTTCAGCTTTTCCATGGGTATGCTTGGTAGCCTTTCCTTTATTCCTGTTCCTTCCCTTTTTGTGGTACCCTTAGAGTGTGGGTAGTCCAGATATAAAACTGGGCAACAAGCATGTATTTTGAGTTGGAAAGTTCTTGCTTGGCAATGCTGCTGATTGGTTGGTTGTTGGATCTGCTCTTTTCCAAAGGTAGAAAACCGACCTCTTCCCTACCTCAGTCTCCAGAAGAATGTAGCACCAGTCCCCTCTTTGGTGTGTTACTGTGTTCATCCCTTTCAAAGCACAACCTAATCTGAAACAAGATAGGAAAGTTTGGCTAGTGACTACATTTAAGACAAAAAATGCTGATATCTAGTGCTCTCCGTTCTAGATCAGTTCTCCATCTCTCCGTCTCCAGCACTTAAAAAATGTCTCCATCTCTCTGCCTCATTCCTCTTCTTGTGTTACTTCTCATTTCCTTGTGGTTGTCTCATTCCCCTTTGCCCTATGACTCTTACCTGTCTACTATCTTAATTAGAATTGAAATACAGGTTGAAATATTTCCGTAATTTGAAACTAATTTTTTAAAATATTTTAGGATCAAGGGAACATGTGCAGATTTGTTATATAAGTAAACTACATGCCGCAGGGGGTTAGTGTACAGATTATTTCATCACCCAGGTAATAGCTAGGTTTTTGAACATCTTACTCTTGCCACCTTTCACCCTCAAGTAGGCCCTAGTGTCTGTTCCCCTCTTTGTGTCCATGTGTTTTCATTGCAAAAAAATAGTAATTTAATCTTATATTTCTTTCTCTTTACCCTTCTTTAAGGAAAATTAAATTTTCATCTTTTTTTTAATCCCTTCATGGAAGCCAACATAAATTTTCATCTTTAAAGCCCAAATGGTCGAAAAGCTTTTGCTAAATGATGTCAGTGAAAATGACAAGAGTAATGAGCTCCAAAAATTAGCTTCTTCATAAGAGCCATGATAAAACTGGCAAAATTTCTCAGAATCGACTGTTACAGAAGTCTGAAAATTAAAGGCTGTCAGCAGCCTCAAGAGCATTTAATTCAAGAAAAACTACTAAATCTACCTAAGGACAACAGCCTTGGTCATGTTTTAACTTGGATTCGTCGCCTTTTTCACTGTCCAGCTGTAGAAGCCCTGAAAACTAACAGTCCACATTCCTGTTGCAGCCTAGCAGCCACCAGAAGGAACAAAACAAAGCTAGAGCTCTTTCAAAACCTCTTTCTCAATTATTTGACCAATGCACTTAACAGCAGAGTATCAAAGTATGTGAGGCAAAAACCGGTAGAACTGCAATGAGAAATAGATGAATCCACTATCACAGTTGGAGATTTCAACACCCCCTCTATCACTAATGGACAGAACTAGCAGGCAGAAAATAAACAAGGACATCATTGTACTTAACACCATCAACCAGCTGGATCTAGTGAACATTGAGACCAGCCTGGCCAACATGGCAAAACCCCCTCTCTACTAAAAATACAAAACAGCCAGGCATGGTGGCGGGCACCTGTAATCCCAGCTACTTGGGAGGCTGAAGCAGGAGAATCACTTGAACCTGGGAGGTGGAGGTTTCAGTGAACTGAGATCGCACCATTGCACTCTAGCCTGGGCAACAAGAGTAATACTCTGTCTCAAAAAAAAAAGTTCTAAAATCAATCATCTATGTGTTCACTTGAGGAAACTAGAGAAAGACAAGCAAATCCAAAGCAAGCAGAAGACAAGAATTAAGAGTAGAAATCAATGAAATTGAAGAAGTATTTCAGTAGAGAAACTCAACAAAACCAAAAGTAGTTTGTTTGTTTGTTTTAAGATTAATAACATCAGTAAAACTCTAGCCAAGCTAAGGGGGTGGAAAAAAAGGACACAACTAATATCAGAAATGAGAAGAGACTTCAATACAGAGCCCATAGACATTTAAAGGATAATAAAGGAATATCATGAACAACTTCATGCCAACAAATTTGATAACCTAGATGGACCTTAAAAGACAATTTGCCAAAACGTACACAAGAAGAAATAGAGCTATATCTGAATGGACCTATATCTATTAGAGAAACTGAATCAATAATAACCTTCCAAAACAGAAAGCACCAGACCCAGATGGATTCACTGGTGAATTCTACTGAACAAGCAGGGTGAAATTAAACCATTTCTCTACAGTGTTTTCCAGAGATAGAAGCAGAAAGAATATATCCTAACTCAGTCAAGGAGGCCAGCATTACTTCAATTTCAAAACCAAAGATTATAAGAAGACTGTAGGCCAGGCGCAGTGGCTCATGCCTGTAATTGCAGCACTTTGGGAAGCCAAGGCGGGCGGATCACCTGAGGTCAGGAGTTCGAGACCAGCCTGACCAACATGGAGAAACCCTGTTTTTACTACTAATAAAAATTAGCTGGGCGTGGCGGTGCATGCCTGTAATCCAGCTACTTGGGAGGCTGAGGCATGAGAATCACTTGAACCTGAGAGGTGGAGGTTTCAGTGAGCCAAGATCACGCCATTGCACTCCAGCCTGGACAACAAGAGTGAAACTCTGTCTCAAAAAAAAAAAACTGTAAGCCGATATTTCTCATGAACATAGATGCAGTAATTCTCAGCAAATCAAAATACTAGCAAGATACAACACAATCATGAAAATAATTCTCAGGAACTAGGAAAACATGGGAACTTCCTCAACTGGATAAAGAACGTCTATTAAAAAAAAAAAAAAAAACTCCAGCCTGGGCAATATGATGAAACCCTGTCTCTACAAAAAATACAAAAATTAGCCAGGCATGGTGGCACACAACTGTAGTTCCAGCTGCTCAGGTGGGTGAGGTGGAAGGATTGCTTGAGCACAAGCAGTCAAGCTGCAATGAGCCATGATCATGACACTGCACTCTTAAGATCAGGAGCAAAACATGGATGGCCCCCTTCACCACTGCTTTTCAACATCATACTGGAAGTTTTAGCTAATGCAATAAGACAAGAAAAGGAAATAAAAAGTATGCAGGTTAGAAGGGAAGAAGTAAAACGTTTTCACAAATGACCATTTGTGTAGAAAATCAGAATGAATTTTAAAAGCTGGAACTAGTAAGTAATTATACCAGTATTGCAAGATACAAGGTTCATATACAAAAGTCAATTACTTTCTCATATGCCAGCAGTGAACAGAGAATTTGACATTTAAAACACAATACTGTTTACATTTGTACCCAACATATGAAGTATGTAGGTATAAAACTTGTAAAAATGTATAAGGTCTATATGAAGAAAACTCCAAAACTCTATTGGAAGAAATCAAAGAAAAAATAAATGCAGAGATAGTCCATTCATGAATAAAAAGACTCTATTATTAAGATGTCGGTTCTTGCCAACTTTATAGATTCAGTGCAGTCTCAGTTAAAATCCCAGCAAGTTATTCTGTAGATATCAACAAACTGATTTTAAAGTTTGGAGAGGCAAAAGCCAAGAATAGCCAACATGATATTGAAGGAGACAAATAAAATCAGAAGACTTACACTACACAATGTACACTACCCATACTATAAAACTACAGTAATCAAGACAGTGTGGTATTGGTGAAAGAATGGACAGATCAGTGGAACAGATAAGAGAACCCAGAAATAGACACACATGAATATAGTTAACTGATCTTTGACAAAGGAGCAAAGGCAATGTGACGGAGTGAAGACAGTATTTTCAACAAATGGTGCTGGAATAACTAAGACAACTACAAGCAAAAAGTGAAACTAGACACAGATCTTACATCCTTCCCAAGAATTAACAAAATGGATCACAGACCTAAATGTAAAATGCAAAACTATAAAACTCTTAGGAGAAAATCTACCTGACCTTGGGTTTGGCAATGACTTTTTAGATATAACACCAAAGGCACCACCCATGAAAAAAAAAATGATAAGCTAGACTTCATTACAATTTTAAAATGTCTGCTCTGTGAGACATTGTCACAGAATGAAAAGGCAAGCCATAGACTGGGAGGAAAAAATTGTAAAAGACGGATAAAGAAATATTATCCAAAATATACAAAGAACCTTTAAAACTCGCAAATAAGAACACAACCAACTTTTAAAATTGGACCAAAAACCTTAACAGGCATCTCACCAAAGAAGACACAGATGGCAAATAAGCATATGAAAAAATGTTCCACATATCTCATCAGGGAAACAAAATGAGATACCACAACACACTAATTAGAATGGTGGAAATTCAGAACACTGACAACACAAATGCTAGTGTGGATGTGGAGGAGCTCTACTTTTTCTTTTTCTTTCTTTTTTTTTTTTTTATTTGAGACAGAATCTAGCTCTGTTGCCCAGCCTGAAGTGCAGTGGCATGATCTCAACCCACTGCAGTCTCCACCTCCCGGGTTTAAGCGATTCTCCCGCCTCAGCCTCCTGAGTAGCTGGGATTACAGGTGTGCGCCACCACGCCTGGCTAATTTTTGTATTTTCAGTAGAGACAGGGTTTCACCATGTTGGCCAGGCTGGTCTCAAACTCCTGACCTCAAGTGATCCATCCCCCTCAGCCTCCCAAAGTGCTGGGATTACAGACATGACCCACTATGCCCACTTGGAGGAACTCATTCATTACTGGTGGGAATGCAAAATGGCTCAGCCACTTTGGAAAACATTTTGGTAGTTTCTTACAAAACTAAACATACTTAAACCATATGATCCAGCAATCCTACTCCTGGGAATTTAATATGGCATGCTGGAAAAGGCAAAACTATGGGGACAGTGAAAAGATCAGTGGTTGCCAGGGGATATGAGGGAGGAAAGGAATAGGCAAAGAACAGAGGATTTTTAGAAGAGCAGTTACTCTCTATGACACTTTAAACAAAACCACCTGTAAACTTACCACTAAGAGATTGTAAACACAGAAGTTGGTTTTATATTTTCCAAATCTATAACTATGAATATGTCATTTTTAAATGGAGTCATATGTCCAGTTTGTAACTTTTTTACTTGCTGTAAATTTCTGTGTCAGCACATTGTATATAAATATAAACACAATAAATATGATCCTTGGTGGCTTCTTAGTGTTCAATTGTAAGATATTGACTATGCAGGCTATTATGTTTTAATATGGATTCAAATGAAATGAAAAGCAGAGGGTTCCGAAACAAGGCTAGACCTGTGTCTGGAGTCGAATCCGATGTGGAAAAGGTGAGTTTTCCTGAGTTGTAATTCCCTTCATGAGTAGCAATGGATGCAGACAAAACCACATGAACAGCAGCTAAGGTAAAGCACCTTTCCTTATGGCTGGGACAGTATTGCCACGAGTGGGAGGCAAGAAGGAGGGAGTACATGGGCTCTTGGAGCCAGTTGGTCCCAGCAGGAATTCTGGCTCTGCCACTTCCTGGCTGGGGGACCCTGGGCAAATCTCCTAATTTCTCCCCACCACAGTTTTCTTGTCTGTGAAATGAGGACAATAGTACATCCCTCATGGGTTTATGGTGGGAATTAAATGAAAAACTATATGGGAAGTGCCTGACACCTAAGCGTCCAGTAAGTGTTAGCTTTTCTTATTCTTGCTTATATTTTCCACTGGGTTTATGGGGAGAATTAAATGAAATAATAAACAGTCTAGAATCTGAACACTGTCATTTTTTGGCTGTGTGACCTTTGGGCAAATAATTTAACCTCCCTAAGCCTCAGATGTCCTATCCATGAAATGATAGGACAGTCATCAGTAGGATGACCTATCATAGGATAATAGGAAAGTCATCCTACTGATCTTACAGGACTGTTGGAGAATGCAGGGAAGACTGCATATAAAGGACCTGGCACACTGCCTAGTATGTGGGACACACTCCTGAAAGGCATCTTAGAAAAGAGGGATTTGCTGCTGTGACATTGGGTTTCCCTAATCTACATGGTCATCTTAGAGTGAATAGAAGTAAAGTCGTTAATGATAAGGAAATGAATAAAAAATTGAAATATCAACTCTGTTAGTCTGGGTCCTCCAAAAAGCAGATATCAAGACAGTTTTAAACATGCAAGAATTTTACTAGAGAAAGTGCCTGTGTAAAAGGAAATAGAGATGATGGAGCCAGGGTTGGCTGGGAAGCTGTCAAACTACAATGCAAGTCTAACCCCAGTGAAGGAAATCAAGATCAAAGGTTGAGTGGGAACATCCTACCTGCCATGTGTGTCCAATGAACATTTGGCAAAGCACTTGGGAGTCTTTGAACCAAAGTGAGCCACTGACCTAGAGTGCCCCCCTTCCCAGGCATGGGTCTGCCTTATTATCCCCCCAACCACTCAGTCATGGATTAGAAGTCATGTGTGAAAGCATGACCTTCATTACAAGCACAGCAATGGATTTCAAACTACACCAGGAACCCTAGGTCATTATGCTTCCTCGAGTAGAAGGTGTGTGAGATACACCAATTTTGAGTTAGGATTCTTGGGCCCATAGAGCCCTGGAGATGCTCAACCTTTGTAAACTTGATTCAAGAATTTACTGAGAATGTACTAGGTTCTGGGAGCCTTATTCAGCACCAGCCCCAGCCATAATGGACTTTACAACCTGATGGGGAACTGGACATGCGGACAGATACATATAGGCCACCATGATCAGTGGGAGGCAGCAGGGCTGTGTGGTCAAATTTGTGGACTTTTGAGGCAGACAGGACAACCTGTGTGATTTTTGGCAAGTTACATAACCTCTTGAGTCTTCATCAACTCTGTCAAATGTGGATGGGAAGACTCCGTGGTTCTGGTATAAATTAAATGAGTTGATTCCCAAAAGTATTCTGCAGAAAGGGAGTAACATAGGAAATACTCAATAAGCTATTCTAGAGGAATGCATTGAATACAGATTGGAGAGCAGTTCATTTTCCCAGAAGAGTCAGGGCAAACTAAAGGGATAAGGTAGCATTGAAGGTGTGCCTTTCCTGGGAGGACTGAGCTCATTTCCTCAAAGTGTCAAGCAGCCTTGCTATTGGGCAGGGCAGCTTCCTCTCTGTATTGTTAGGGGATCTGGGATTAAAGGGGTTTGACTCACTCTGAATATCTGGTTTAAAAAAAAATCAGTCTGAAGTTTGGGCAAGATAAAAGTGGGCTACATGTACAAAGGCGATACCCAAGTGCCTGGCAAGATTGCCTTGGTACTAATTTCCATGGCACCCAAACATTCCATTGTTCCTGTGGTGCGGCATGGTGTCACTCAATTAACAGGTGCTGGAAAGTGATACCCTCTCACTAACCAGGTAATAGCCCTCAGGGGGCTGAAACACATGTTCCATGCAGAAGAGGGCTTTGTTAGCTGTGCCATCTGTAAAGTGTCCATAGGACACTGTGGACAGGAGCACCAGTGTAACTTGTATTCTCTCTCTGAAATTCCCTCCATTTTCATTTTCTTTTTCTTGTTTTTTTTTTTTTTTTAGATGGAGTCTCACTCTGTCACCTCAGGCTGGAGTGCAGTGGCACAATCTTGGCTCAATGCAATCTCCACCTCCCCAATTCAAGCGATTCTCCTGCCTCAGCCTCTCGAGGAGCTGGGATTACAGGTGAGCACCACCACGCCCAGCTAACTTTTGTATTTTTAGTGGAGACAGGTTTTCACCATGTTGGCCAGGCTGGTCTCCAACTCATGACCTCAGGTGATCCGCCCACCTCAGCCTCCCAAAGTGCTGGGATTACAGGCATGAGCCGCCACGCCTGGCCCCCTCCAACTGTTTTGTCAACCTGTTGATCTTGGGTTTCTGGTACTCGTGTGTGTGTGTGTGTGTGTGTTGCTTGAAGACTTTTATATTGTTTGCAAGACTCATGCCTAGAGAAACTGACAAAGATTCCTGTGGAAGGTGCCCTTGAACAGTCCATCACTCACCCATAGGCACAATCTTCTGAACCCACAGCAAAAAAGCAGCTGGGACCATCCCCAAGCAAGAAGGGTACTTACCTGGAACATGGAAAGGCTACTTACTTGCACAGTGCTTGTAATGTGCCTTATCATTGCTGTAATACTTACATGACGTTATGATAATAAATAACCTAATTAGCTCATTAATTTCCCATGCGCAAACTGCCTATGTTCAAAACCTAGTTCACATACAGTTCTAGGGGGGATTGGGCCGCTTGATCAGCTTCGCTGTGTCTCAGTTTCGTCATCTGTAAAATAGGGTTAATAAAGATATCTATCTTACAGAGTTATTGGAAAGATTAAAGGAGCTACTATGCCTGCTAAGCACTCAATAAATAAAAACTGACATCAGTACAGCAGCCTACTTTGAGGTAGATTTTAAATAGTCACAAATTCTTTCACACTCCTCCCACTGATGAGTGGGCTCTGTGTTTCCTCTCCTTGAATCTAGGAGGGTTCTGTAGCAACTTTACTGATAGAATATGGTAGAAGTGCCACTGTGCCTGTTTCTGGCCACAGCTTTAAGAAATTGGCAGCTTCCTCTTCCTGTCTCTTATAATACCCTCTCTGGGAAACCTGAGATGGCTCATTAGAAGTGTGACTATCATCAGACCAGTATGCTGAAAGACCACACGGAGAGGCCCAGAGGAGCCTTCCAGCTGCCCTGTCAATGTGCCAGGGATCTGAGTGGAGAAACTACCCTGGAAGTGGGTTCTCCATCCCCCACCCCTCCAGCCAGAAAGAGGTGGGCTGCATAATTGAGTCCTTCCCAAATTCATGAGCAAAATAAAATGGATGTTCAAGCCATTAAGTTTCATAGTTGAAACTTAAACTAAGTGGAACTTAGTGAAACTTAAGCTAGTGGAACTTAATGAAATGAAGTGAAACTTATGTACTTAGCAATAGATAATCACAACACTGACTAAGAAAATCTAAACACATTAAACAAATAAATGAGTTGGGAGGGAGTGGATAGCCTCCAACCTGGAGGGAGAGGATTCATATTACAAATTGAGTCTTTGTTTTTGTCTTATAAAATATTCTATGTTGGATATACAAATGCACTAGGAATAAATGCTCAGTGCTGCAAAGTAAAACCAGCACTCAGGCAAAAGTTTTCTCAGCAAGGCAATTTACTTCTGCAGAAGGGTGCCACTCAAGTCAATCAAGATTGCAAGAGCACAAAGAACAAAGGACACCAGCAGTTTCTATATCCTTAATACAATCCCTACCTCTGTGTCCCTCCCCCATGGGCTGGGGTCGGACCAAACAATCTGAGCTGACCCGACTGACTACTTGCGAATATTTTTCTAAATATGGAAGGGAAGGGGACGTGAGGTACAGTGGCGAAGCGTGTGAGACATGCTGTTTGGGGGGGAACAATGGGTGCAGGTAACCAAGGGAACAGATGTGAGGTATTGATTAGAACTGACAGGAAGGGGGTAGGCTCTTTTACAATAACTAGGGGCAAGGAGGAACAGGAAAGTTGAGATTTGAAAACAAAGGACAAGGAAGTTGGCAGGCTAAATCTTTAAAGAGAAACTCAGAGAAATTCATTGTATCTGACATCTATAATAATAACAAAGTAGGCTGGGTGCAGTGGCTCATGCCTGTAATCCCAGCACTTTGGGAGGCCAAGGTGGGCAGATCACTTGAGGTCAGGAGTTTGAGACCAGCCTGACCAACAAGGTGAAACCTTGTCTCTACTAAAAATATAAAAATTAGCCGGGCATGGTAGTGGGAGCCTGTAATCCCAGCTACATGGGAGGCTGAGGCAAGAGAATTGCTTGAAACCGGGAGGCAGAGGTTGCAGTGAGCCAAAATTGTGCCACTGCATTCCAGCCTGGGCGACAGAGTGAGACTCTCTCAAAAACAAAACAAAGTCAAAACAACAAAGAATTCTCTGTCATACATGAATACAGTTTAGTTTCTTATTTACTATTAGAAAAAGCATAATTTACAATTAGAAAATAATGAGAGTCTCCAAGGACATTTGAGCTGAAATCATCTAATGTAGCCTCCTTTTTTACAGAGAGGACCTCAGGCCTTGAGAGGCACAGGTACATGGCTGAGGTCACACAACAATTTAAAAGCAAGCCAGGCCTGGTCTCTGGGCTCCCAAGCCAGCACATCAAAATCTGTGTTTATTTTTTCACTTCTTATTTTTTATGTAAATTTGTAGGAATAAATCTGTTTTGTGACATATGTCCATTTTACTATTTAATATACACTGCACCAAGGAAAGATCTGAAACAATTTTCAGGGCCAGTGGAACACAAGGGCCACATTTTGTGGTATTAATTGCAAAACAATGAAATTCTTCACCCTTTTCAGATTCATTTATAAATGCCAAAATACTGGCTTTTATTATAAGAATCTTTATATTCCATCAGCCTAATAATTTTCCTTACATACGTCAAACTCCCAGCATGACTCAACCCCCAGTATGCAGCAATTTAGATGAAAAGCACATTATAATTCAGAGGACACAGCCTTCTTTGTTCTTCTAATAGTTACTAAACAATTTGGATTGCAACCATTCTTTGAAGATGTGCATGTTTACTGAAAACAAAGCTTTTCTGTTGTGCATGAATGTAGGGGTTTTTCCTCCTGTGGCTTTGACGTGTCTGACAGTCTTTTAAAAACTGATACAGGTCAGGCACAGTGGCTCACACCTGTAATCCCAACACTTTGGGAGGCCGAGGTAGGCAGATGACCTGAGGTCGGGAGTTTGAGACCAGCATGACCAACATGGAGAAACCCCGTCTCTACTAAAAATACAAAATTAGCCAGGTGTGGTCGTGCATGTCTGTAATCCCAGCTACTCAGGAGGCTGAGGCAGGAGAATCGCTTGAACCTGGGAGATGGAGGTTGTGGTGAGCCAAGATCATGCCATTTACTCCAGCTTGGGCAACAAGAGCAAAATTCCATCTAAAAAAAAAAAAAAATAGCCAAGTGTGGTGGCAGATACCTGTAATCCCAGTTATTCAGGAGGCCGAGGCGGGAGAATCATTTGAACCTGGGAGGCAGAGGGTGAAGTGAGCCAAGATCGCCACAGAGTGAGATGTCATCTCAAAAACAAAAAAAATGGATGCAGGACTATATTAGAAAATGTTAAGCTTAACATGAATAATTCCAAATAAATTTTTTGGTTTTTGTCCCTTAAACTGCTATTATAGCTTTTTTAATTGTTATTTTTTCCCTTAAATTACTATTTATTACGTTCCCCTCGGTGAGTCCTCATGGCTTGGACACAAGGTGTGACTGGAGGAGGAGGTGAAGCATCTGAAAACCTGTCATCAGTCAGAAGAATCATTTTAAATGACCATGTTATTCCCCTGCCTAATCCCCTGCAATGCTGCCTGCCCACATAAACCCTAACTCTGCCCCAAGCCTGCAGAGCCTGCAGAATCAGCCACTGCTCCCTCCCCTGACTTCATGCTTCTTCCCTCCCCTTCACTTGCCCCAGTGCCCAATGTTGCCTTACTGGCCTTTTACATTTTTAAACTTGTTAGTTCTTCAAATATTGTGGTAGCCATCTGGAAAAATAAAATGTGCACAAATATCCTTTAGCCATTTGTTTTGGAGGGTATGTGTGTATTTAAATCCTGTGTTTACATGAACACTAGGTGATAATAAGCTCTCTCTAAAGGTGACAGTTGTGGCTGGGCACGATGGCTCATGCCTGTAATCCCAGCATTTTGGGAGGCTGAAGCAGGTGGATCACTTGAGATTCAGCCTGGCCAATATGGCAAAACCCTGTCTCTATTTTTAAAAATCAATTTTAAAAAACAGTAACAGTCTTATGCGATGTTGCATCCTCCACAATTTCTAGCACTGTATTTTACACGGAACTAGTGCTTAATTTTCACACATGATTTTTTGAGAGCTGCAAGACATCCATAGTTGGATCAACAATTTTTAAAGAATTAGAACACCCCCAAAGTTATACCTTTTCTTACAAATCACATTATACATAATCATATCTTTAATTATGAAAGAATCACTTGAGACCCTTAGAGTTAGTTCTTCCAGATCACTGGTAGGAATTTCACCCATTACGTTCCAGTACTTAGAGAAAATGTAAATGTAATTGCCTTTAGTCAAACAAAACAAAAATAATATATTTGGATGATGAATAAGTCACCCTGAAAGGGTTGAAAATGAGCATAATGCGGAGAGAAAACATTTCTGGGTTGGCGATGTGGAAGCACTGGCTGTGCATTGGTCCGGGGTGGGAATTCCAGGCTTGCCCTATGTTGCTGGGATTCTGTTTAGTCTCGGGCAAGGACTTCCCTTCCAGGCCTTAGTTCCTTCTTCTGTAAAATGGGCACACTTGCCTGTTTCAGAGGACTAAGGTGATGATTAAGACCCGTGCACCTGCTTTGGTATGCGCCGAATTAGACAGTGGGCTCACACTTGATTAGGATCAGAATCACCTGGAGGGCTTGCTAAACACAGATTGATGGGCCCTACTCCCAGAGAGTCCAATTAAGGTGATCTGGGGTGGAGCTCAAGAATTTGCATTTCCAACAATTTCCCAGGTGCTACTGGTGCTGCTGCCTGGGGCCCACCTTTTGCGAGCTCCTGGTCTGTACCATACCAGGCTGTTGGATAACTCTGTCTGGGGTGGGTTAGACAAAATTCTGGGGGCAGGAGATTTTCATAGCCACTGTCAGAATACCTCCTCTAGAACTTCCGATTTCAAAGCAACCAAGTTCTGTTCAGCATGGACCCTTTTTTTTGTTGTTCTCCCTCTGAGAACATCTCCCTGTTGCATTTTGCTATTCAAAACCAGAAGAAAAGAGAGTAGATGTAGATGATTTCTGGCTTTGTGAAACCCAACAAATAATAGCCACTGATAGCACTATATATATATATATGGTGGGAGAGATACCTGATTAGGAGCAGTCAGCATAGCTGGGAGATTGAGTGTTGGATGAATTTTAACTTTCATGTGGGAGATTAAGGTGCTGGTAGCAAGATTATTGTATTACTTATCTATTGCTGTATAATAAATTACCTCAAAACCTAAAATTTTGAAACAACATACATTTATATTTTACAGTTTCTGAGACTTAGGAAATCAAGAGTGACTTCATGGGGTGGTTCTGGCTCAGGGTCTCTCATGAGGCTGCAGTAGTTTCCCAGGGCAGTTGTCATCTGGAAGCTTGACTGTGGCTGGAGGATCCACTTCCAACATGGCTCACTCATGCTACTACCTGGTGGCTGTTCCTTGCCAAATGGGCCTGTCCATTGGGATCCTTGGGAGATGGCAACTGACTTTCCCCAGAGGGAGGGACCCAAGATAGCAAGTGAGCAACCAAGATAGAAGCTGCAGTATCTTTTTTTTTTTTTTTTTTTTTGGAGATGGAGCGTCTCTCTGTTGCCCAGACTGGAGGGCAGTGGTACGATCTCAGCGATCTCGGCTCACTGCAACCTCTGCCTCCCGGGTTCAAGCGATTCTTCTGCCTCAGCTTCCCAAGTAGCTGGGACTATAGGCATGTGCCACCACGCCCGGCTAATTTTTGTATTTTTAGTAGAGACAGGGTTTCACCATATTGGCCAGGCTGGTCTTAAACTCCTGACCTTGTGATCCGCCAGCCTCGGCCTCCCAAAGTGCTGGGATTACAGGCATAAGCCACCGTGTGCAGCCTTCAGTATCTTTTATAACCCAATTTCAGATGTAACATGCCATCGCATCTGCCATGTTGTACTGGTTACACAAAAACCCCAGAAAAATGTGGGAAGTGCTACATAACGGTACCAGCAGGTGGGGAACACTGGGAGCTGATCTTGAGACTAGCTACCAAGGTTATGTTCATTAAGAAGCTTCTCTCTGTCCTAACTCCTCTATTTCTTCTCAAATGAACTGGTTTATGAGCCTGCAGAATGTTCTGGAAGAACCATGCCAGGGCTGCATTTGTCTTCCCTGCATGCTCTACCCTTCTCCATTCTGTTCTGTTACCCCCAACACTGACTTCTAGATAGCAACAACGAGACTATCTTGTCCTCTGCTTTCCTGTTGGGTCCAGCCAGTGGCAAGTCGCAGCAGGAGTTGGGAGCAGAGAAGAGAGAGGAGACAGGATATGGATCGCCCGGGTCTCCACCTGTCACACCACTACGGTCTGGCTGTGTCTCTCACAGCCCCTGCTCCCGCCGGGCTGCTCTCTCCATAAGCTTCCCTCTCCGGCTTCTGGTAACCACTTCAGCCCTTCACAGCTTCAGGCCTGGGGAGCTCATAGCTCCTGCTGTCGCTAGCCCCTGGGTAGTGCATTATCTTTTCTGGGTTCCCCTACATCCTGCCCATATCTGTGTAAATCACTCTGTTCTTAAGCTCTCCTCAACTAATCAAGATTTGCAGTCTCCCTCCTGCTGTGGCCCCTACGACAGCACTACCTGACCGGAATCACAGTGAAATTTCTGCTCAGAGAAAAAAGCCCCGTGGACATTTACTCTTTTGGACCGACTATATCCCACTCCCTTTCCCCTGGTAACGCTGTCCCAGTGTTCCCTGGGAAACAGCCCCTACCCCTCAATCCATGAATTTCAGGTCAGAGCTAAGCCTATCATCCCTCACCCTGATGGTGGCCATGTGACTCAGTGCTGGCCAATCAGAATATCACAGCCCTGGCCGGGTATGGTGGCTCAGGCCTGTAATCCCAGCACTTTGGGAGGCCGAGGCGGGCAGATCACGACGTTAGGAGATCGAGACCATCCTGGCTAACACGGTGAAACCCCGTCTCTATAAAAATACAAAAAATTCGCCAGGCGTGTTGGCACGTGCCTGTAATCCCAGCTGCTGGGGAGGCTGAGGCAGGAGAATTGCTTGAACCAGGGAGGTGGAGGTTGCAATGAGCAGAGATCGTGCCACTGCACTCTAGCCTGGGCGTCAGAGTGAGACTTCATCTCAAAACAAACAAACAAACAAATAAAAAGAGTATCACAGCCCTCTGGCCAATCATTGAGTCAGGATGGGCATGTGCCCTAAGCAAGAGCCCAGCTTGTTCAGCTCTGAGACTTTTATTACGGACTTCTTCTCTGGAGTTGCTGACAGACAGTCTAGAACTGTCATGGCCATAGCTGCAACTACATGGAGAGTCTGTCTGTGGGCGAAAATGATAAAGAAGAGTGCAGAGTAGAGTGCGATACTGTGTCCAGAGACACCATTTGAGCCCCTGGATTCAGCAATGCCTGAAGAGAATTTATTCTTAGACTCCCCAGTTATGAGTTAGTCAATTCTTTTTTTTTTTTTTTTTGCTCAAAGAAAAAGAAAAAGGTGAAGAGGAGAAGGAGAAGGAAAATGAGAAGAAAAGTTATCTATGAAAAAATTATATATGCATGATGCCTAGAGTTCAGATATTGGGAATTTCATTTTTAATGGTGCAGCTATTATTTAGATTTTGTTTTACTTCAGTACTAAACACAAAAATCAAAAAAACTTTCCAAAGGGAAATAATGTTTTGTTGTTTTTGCAAAGACAAAAGATGAATAGGGCACTGGCTCTGGTCTTAGAGGGTGGGTCTCCGTGGAGTCCCTATAAAGAAGATGCAAATCCAAGACTCAGCACATATTTGCATGTGGGCAATTCATTAATATCTCTCTGTTAATTTTCCCCATCTGCAAAATAGCTGTAGCAAACCTTCTTTAGGGCTCATGGAGGTTAAGGGAGACCATTTATGTGCATCCAGCACAGAGCCGTCACTCACTACTAGATGGCTACTCTCGGCATGGCTCACGTTCCAGCAGAGAGAACTCAGATAAATAGTTCAATGAGAAAGGGCTCTGGGAACTGGGAATGGGAAACACCAGTTCAATAAGGGGAAGAGTCACAAGCTGTGACGAGAGAGTACACCTTGAAGGATGGATGCGTGTTCATCAGAAGACGTCATTTCAAGCAGACAACAGTACAGGGGCCAGATTGTGCTCAGCACACTGGAGGAGCTTAAAGAAGTAGCTATGGCTGGACCAGAGAGACCCAGGTTCACAGTAAGGGACATCATGTGAGCTCAGAGGTCAGGCGGAGCTGAGGCTGTGCAGAATGTGAACTTCGGCCTGAGGAACAGGAACTGTTGGGATGTGAGAAACAGGAGAGCTGTGATTTGGATTGAGCAGAGTGGTAGCCCATCTCCAGATGGTACCTAATGAGATTCACCTCTGGGCATCTAACACCCTCTGTCTCTTTCCACAGGGAGCAGGGCTGACCTGTGTAACTCAATAAGATGGTGCCAAATGTTGCAGTGTGACTTCTGAGACTAGATCATAGAAGATATCATAGCTCCACCTGTGCTCTCTTGGATCACTTGCTTTAGGGGAAGCCAGGGGCCACATCATGAGGACACTCAGCTATCCCTATGGAAAGGCCCATGTGGTGAGGAACTGAGACCTTCTGCTAGCAGCCAGCACCAACTTGCCAGAATGGGCCATTTTGCATGTGATCCTCTGTATTTGCTTCCCAGGTCTGCCATATCGAAGTACCCTGAACTGGGTGGCTTCAAACAACAGAAACATATTGTCTCATAGTTGTGGAAGCTGGAAATCCAAAATCAAGGTGTTGGCAGAGCCATGCTTCTTCTGAAACCTGCAGGGGTTGGTTGTGTGTGTGGGGTCGTTTCTTGCCTCTTATAACTTCTGGTGTTTTTTGGCAAGCAATTTCTGGTGTGCCTTGTCTGGTAGAGGCATCCCTGTGATCTCCGCTCCTGTTGTCACGTGTGTGTCTTCTCCTCTTCTGAAAAGGACATGTCATATTGGATTAAGAGCCCACCTACTCTAGTGTGACCTCATCTTAACTTATATCGTCATCACATCTGCAAAGACCCTATTTCCAAATAAGGCCACATTCTGAGCTACTAGGGGTTAGGATCACAACGTATCTTTTTAGGGGAAGACGCTATTCAAATAATAATATTCTCCAAATCCAGTGAGGCCTTCCACCAGCTGCAGCCTTGGCTGACATCTTGACTGTAGCCTCATGAAAGACCCGCTTTCCTGCCCCACAGATCTGGGTGAATTAACAATGTCCATGCTTGTTTTAAGCCATTAAGTTTTGGGGCAATTTGTTCTGTGGGAATAGGTAACTAACATTCAAAGGGGAGTTAGGGAATGAAAGACTGAAGCCAGCACACCAGGACCTTTCTCTGGCCTGAGAAGCAACATGGCCCCCCAAGCAGTCCTACTCACAGATCTTCAGGCCACATCAGCTCTTGTCTCAAATCTAGGCCTTTATGCACAATACATTTCATACTTTTATGCGTTTCTATTTTGTCCTATATAAACCCACTTTGTTGAGAAATTGTTCTTTGAGTGGTCATCTCACTCGATCAGTTCTGGGTTTCACTGAGAATCGGAGCGGCTAACTCACCGCCGGTCCTCTCTGAACAGATCTGCTGTGCTGGGACACCTTCCGGGCTACCAGCCAGTGCTCTGAATGGCTGGTCTTGGACTGGGTGCCTCCTCCTGGTTCAATATGCCATGGCTGGGGGGTGGGGGCACAGGTACCAAGCAGGACCACCTGTGGGGAAAAGTGGCCTAGGTGGGTTTCCCTCAGCAGGGGCTCTGAACAGGCCTGTGTCTTGGGAGCGGACGTGGTGGGCTCTGGGACTTGGCAGTCTGTGAGGAGGCGTGGTTCTTTCCTCTCTAAGAACAGGGCTTTTAAATCCAGTGTGAATACAGCTCACTGTGCCTCTCACTTCCCGTGTGAGAAAAACCACAGAAAAGCACAGCTGCACCTACATGAGAAACCACGCAAACCAAGCTACTTCCCCCAAGACTGGTTTAGCCAAAAATTGTTGTGGTCAAGATTGCCATTTGCTTCCTGAATTTCAGGATCACAATCGACGAAAGCGTATCACAACCATTAGTCATAGGTGTATTTTTCCCTGAAAATGATTTATTTTCCCATCCTCTGCTTTGTTCTGTCGGCTGGCAGCCACTTCTTTGAATTGTAAAAATTCCTTTGTTCTACCACCATTATTTGCTTTTCCCCTCATTCTACTTCACGAGCAATTCATTCTAAATTGTCGGTAGAAAATAACTCAGGGAAAGTTCGTGGTACTCTGCCCAGAAGGGCGGAATTAGGATCTTGCAGGTGCTTATTAGATGTTTACTGGGTGAAGTAGTTCTGCCAAGTCTGTATTTAGAACTGGCCTCTCTTTCTCAGGCTTATTTGAATCATCTTGGCATAAAGCAATGATATGCATTTTTAGGTAATTTCTGTCTCCCTGGGGTTTGAGGCAGAGAAGCAGAGTGGGCGGTGGACAGCCACATCTGGGGCCGCTTCTGGCCTGCCAGCTCACGCCTGGTGGGAGCTGCACTGGGCGGGAAAGCAAACTCTGCCATTTGATGGGAGAGGTCCTGCTCCCCTTCCAGAGGGACTTCCTAGGGCGTGGGGAACCCGGGGCTTGCTCAGGAATTTCAAGTCCTTCCTGCTTATTCCCTGAAGACTTGACTCATCCCAGACCTTTTCGAGGGATCAGTGAGTCAGCAGGGGCTGGTGCTGGCTCTGCTTTTTCCCACATGGTTGATTCAACATGCATTCTACGAATAAAAAACTGAGGCCCGAGGTCTCCCAGTGAGGGGTAGATGGTGAGGCCATGCATGGAAACCCCATCAGTCTGACCGTAGAATCCGTGTTGTTAATTATCCTGCCTAAAAGCCAGAAAAGGCTCTGAAGGCCTACACCATGGGGGGAATAGGGAGATCATTTCATTTTTTTTCTTGCTTTATAAAATTGTGTGATGTTTAAGCACATACTGTTTAAAAAGCTAAAAAGGGGTTCAAACTAAATGGCCACATTTAAGAGGCAAATCACTGAAGACTAATTATCCATTCTGCACTTAAAAAATGATCTGAAACAGCTAGGCATGAAGTCAAAATCCTTTTTAAAATGGCTCTGAAATGTTGGACACAAATTACACAGAAATCAGTGGCCTAAAAATGTCTTCACCATATTGAATCTGGTAATTTTGCATCTGGAATTCCTGACATGGGAAGCTCCTGCTCTGTGCCTGTTGGGTGACTGAATAAATGCATGAGTCAAGTGGGCCACCCTCCATGCCCTTCATGGCAGTCCTTGCAACTTATCTCTATGGGGTGCCAAGCATCGCTGCTAAGCAAGGAGATCCTCTATAGGGCTCCGGATCAAATGATACCAGCATCAAGCCATCCTGCAAGTCGGGCAACGTGCCCAACTCTTGCCCAAAGCTACTGTGATTTATTAAGGTCCCTGGAATCCCCGGATGAGCAGTGTTGTACAGGAAGAATTCTATTACTCATCCCTTCCCATGGCTGCCCCCGTCTCAACATTTTCCAGTCCCCACCCGTCCTTCACCCCGAAGCGCTGCACTCTCTCCAGTTATTCCAGGTCCTGCCTACACATTCCATTTACTGACAGAAAATTCCATTACTGGCAGATGTGAGGAACACTTCTTTTCTATTTTTAAAAGCCGCTTTAAGGTCTACATTTCTGACGCTGCCGGTGGCGCTAGCACTGCCATTTCATCTGGATAGAGTTCCGGTTGGCCAGAATGGGAAAGTTCCCCACAGGGGCCATTTCTAATCGAGCTTTTGCTTTGAGAGCTTGTTTCTTACCTCAGAAAATGTTTAAGGCTTATGAAATATTTACATGTCCCGGGTAAGTCACTTGACCAACAAGATTAAAAAAAAACCAAAAACCCAAGCCACTACTTTGTGGATGTGTAAAATAGAAACTGACATTTATTTTTGTTTTAGTTTGAGACCAATTGCATACTGAGATTTGTTAGAGGAAGATGTGGCTTGAAAAAGATAAATGTGAATAGAAAATACCAGCTAATGTCTTGATGACTGAGGTTTAAGAGGAAGACACTGAGGGAATCTGCCTCTCCTACTTGTTCCACAGTTCCCAGGGTGGAATCTGGTGCCACAGAAGTGGGCTCCTGCCCTTAAGGCAGAAGGGTGGTCCCAGGACTTGTAGCCTGTGGAAGTGCAAGGCTGTCACCATGATGGCCAGAGTCCGCCCCACAGACCACATACTTTTCCTAGTCCCTCTCATACAAGCGCCCATAGAGAGCTGCTGTCACCAGCCCGGAGGACAGCCCACTCTTCCTCAGGAAATAGTGGTCCTTCTCCCAGCCAAGCTGGTCAGGGACTTCTAGGGTCATCCCTGAGGTCAGAAACAAAGGAAAGATATAGGAAGTACTGAAGTTGCCCCACAGGTGAAACTCGAATATCCCTGTGGCCTCTGTGATCTCCTGTCCACAGGTGTCGAAGCCAAGACCCCCGCACCTGACCAAGGCACACACTTGGATGTAGTAAGTGCCATGTACTGTGTGAAGCCCATCAAAGACGCCCAGGGCATACAGCTCTTCGGATAAGGTGGGCCTCTCGTAAAGTAAATAACAGCAGAGGCCATTTGAACAGACGTGGAGATAGCCTTCCTTTCCCCAGACAGGGACCAGGGTGAAATTGTCATACATCATCTCAGAGTGAAATGTGGGAGGAGCATTCATGTTCCACTTGGTGGCTTCATCACAATGGACTTCCTGAGCATCCTTCTCACAGTACGGATCGCCTGACAAAATTTTTAAAAACTTACTATAGGATGGGTCCGTTTCGCCTGTTGCATTCTCTGCACCAATGAGACCCAATGGATTTTTGGCCACCCGGGCAATTATAAGGTGACCTTTGGGATTCTCCATGTCATGGTACCAAAAGGACTCCAGAGGGGTGTGTATGCCACTCCCTGTCATCCCCAGAACTGGGTGGTGGACATTAGCTGCCAGAACGTTGATGCCAAAGGCAACAGCAAAAGCTTTCTGAATCTCAATTGCTGCCAAGAGTGGGAGCTGGTTCATCCAGGCAGTCGGGTACACAACATGCTTCACCTTGTAGTCTCTGAGGAGGCTGATGGCAGGGTCAAAGAACAATATATCAAAGCACGTGAAGATGCCAAACCTGCCAGCAAAGGGGGTATCAAAGGTGATGTGATCCACGTTAAGAGGAACATCAAACGCTGCCTCAAAGTAGAGGTTGTGTTTACGGTAGCGGTCAACCAGCGTTCCCTTATTGCTGAACACGACATTTGTGTTGAACTGGTATCTCCCATCATTTGGGCACCCTGGGTCACTGCTATGACAAGGCTGCTTTGTCCCAAGATTGGCCACCAAGAACATATCTCCCTCGATGGCCATACAACTCAGGCGCTGGAGCACCTAGAGGAAAAAACGGTATCAATACATGAGCTTTTAAAATCCTTCCTTTTGCTTCTTTTATTTTTTTTCAAGAGACAGGGTCTTGTTATATTGCCCAGGCTGGACTCAAACTCTTGGCCTCAAGCAATCCTCTCATCTCAGCCTCCTAAGAAGCTGGGACTACAGGTGTGCACCATTGTACTTGGCTCTCACAATTTTTAAATACAAAAGTACTTATATTGTATCCATAATAAACAGCTATCATATATGAATAAGAAAAAAGCAACCACTACTGAAAATGTGCAAAGGATATAGACAGGTGATTCACAGAAGAACAAAGAAAAATGGCCCGCGAACATCTCAAAAGATGCTCAGTCTCATTAGTGAGAGAGAAATGTGAACTAAAACAATGAGATAGCTATCATTTCTCATTTGCATAAGACTGGCAACAATTCAAAAGATTATTCTTTTTCTTTCTTTCTTTTATTTTTCTTTTTTTTGAGGCAGGGTCTGGCTCTGTTGCCCAGGCTGGAGTGCAGTGGCACAATCTTGTCTCACTGCAACCTCTGCCTCCCAGGCTCAAGCCATCCTCCCACCTCAGCCCCCCGAGTGGCTGGGACTACAGGCATGCATCACCACATCCAGCTAATTTTTGTATTTTTTGTAGAGACAAGGTTTCACCATGTTGGCCAGGCTGGTCTCGAACTCATAAGCTCAAGCTATCCGCCAGCCTCAGCCTCCCAAAATGCTGGGATTACAGATGTGAACCACCGTGCCCAGGCTCAAAAGATTATGCTATCTTGCATTGACCAAAGGATGAAAAAAGAGGCACTCATACTGTATTACTGGGGCTGTAAAGTGAAATCAAAGTTTTTTAAGGGGGAAATTTGGTACTCTTTAATATCATTTAAAAAAATATATATCCTTTGAGGGATTTTTTTTTTTTTTTGAGGTGGAGTTTTGCTCCTGTTGCCCAGGCTGGAGTACAGAGGTACGATCTTGGCTCACCGCAACCCCTGCCTCCTCGGTTCAAGTGATTCTCCTGCCTCAGCCTCCTGAGTAGCTGGGATTACAGGCATGCACCACTACCCCTGGCTAATTTTGTATTTTTAGTAGAGACAGGGTTTCTCTATGTTGGTCAGGCTGTTCTCAAACTCCCAACCTCAGGTGATCTGCCCACCTTAGCCTCCCAAAGTGCTGGAATTACAGGCGTGAGTCACCGCACCTGGCCTGAGGGATTTCATTTCTAAAAATTTTATTTTACAGAAAGACTTGAACGTGTTTACAAAAATGTAATAGCAAAAATTTAAAAATGAATAAGCATATATAGTATGCTTAAAAAGAGGATGTCAAGAAGGCCGAGTGCGGTGGCTCATGCCTGTAATCCCAGCACTTTGGAAGGCCAAGGTGGATGGATCATGAGGTCAGGAGATTGAGACCATCCTGGCTAACACAGTGAAATCCCGTCTCTACTAAAAATACAAAAAAAGAAAATTAGCTGGGCGTGGTGGTGGGCACCTGTAGTCCCAGCTACTCACGAGGCTGAGGCAGGAGAATGGCATGAACCCAGGAGGCGGAGCTTGCAGTGAGCCTAGATTGCGCCACTGTACTCCAGCCTGGGGAACAGAGCAAGACTCCGTCTCAAAAAAATAAATAAATAAATAAATAAGAGTATGTCCATAACTATGAAATTCATAGAAAAGAATACAGCTGAATGTACATCAAATTGTTGATGGCAGTTTCTCTAAGCAGGGGCATAGGATGAGGGGCAGGCTGTGGTGAAGATGAACTTTTGTTTTTTAACTTTTGGTTTGTTTTGGTTTGGTTTAAGTATACATTCCTGTATTTCTTGTGTAATTAATAAATGGAAAGATCCATAGATGAATAAGTGCCTTGTAACGTCAGACATACTTTAATGGAATGAACATGTGGCACGTGGATCTTTGGGAGCTTGGGTTAGATTTTTGGGATCCTAAGGGCTCCTTTCGATCTCAGTTAACATGTCATAGCTCCTGGTCCCTGACTTAGTTCATCTCTGTGTACCCTCAGCCTACGGAGGAAAAAGGCCAAAATCACCTCCGTGTCATTGAAACGGCGAGGCTCCAGGCATGGGTTCCACCCGACCACCTGGGGAGGCGGCATGAAGTCCAAAAATGGATAAATGGATGTTCTTGTAAAGTTGAATCCATGAATGCCATCTTCCGGAAACACTATAATCTGTACACCCTGAAAAGGAAAACATCGAAGAATAGTCTGTTATGAGATGATGGGAAGCACCGCTGCATTCGTTCATTCTTGTGTTCATTCACTCAGCAACCATCACAAAGTTACTGTACCAGAACCAGAGGCACAGAGACGGTGTCTTTACTCTCCTCAGAGACCTTAGTCTTGGGGATGCTGTCTCGCTTCACCTGATCCCCAAGGAACAAAGACAAAGTCCTCTAGGAACAACCATTAACTGTGCCCGGGGTCATGTGAGGGAAGGAGGGAATGAGAGTAAGCTCAGGAGTTTAACAAGCAAATAGCTAGAAAGGATTTAGAGTTCTTAGGGCAGGCCGGGCGCGGTGGCTCAAGCCTGTAATCCCAGCACTTTGGGAGGCCGAGACGGGCGGATCACGAGGTCAGGAGAT